>NC_092709.1:326123365-326778053 GCF_047496885.1 Scyliorhinus torazame
CTACCCCTTGCATATTTTTGTTATGGGTTTGCTATGTTTGAATTACACACCCTTAGGACAACACACAACGCACACTCCCATCTGCATCAATGGCTCTGAAATGGAGATGGTCGACAGCTTTAAATTCCTGGGGGTCACCATCAGCAACAGACTGTCCTGGTCCACTCACGTTGATGCAACAGTCAAGAAAGCCCAACAACATCTCTACTTTCTACGGAAATTTGGCATGTCTGCATCATCTCTCACAAACTTCTACAGATGTGCGATAGAGAGCACCCTATCCGGCTGCATCACAGACTGGTTGTGGCAACTGCTCGGTCCAAGATCGTAAGAAACTGCAGAGTGTGGTGAACTCAGCCCAACACATCACACAAACTTGCCACCCCCACATTGATTCTGTATACACCTCCCGCTGCCTCAGGAAGGCAGACAGCATTATCAGAGACCCCTCCCACCCAGGCATTGCCTTCTTCCAGACCTTTCCATCAGGCAGAAGGTACTGAAGTCGCGCACATCCAGACTTAGAAACAGCTTCTCCCCCACAGCTACAAGACTCCTCAACAACTCCCCCTCGGACTGATCTGTTCCCTGTAAGAACACTATTCACGACGCCCTATGCTGCTCTTGTTCATGTATTTGCTTTGTTTGGCCCCTTGTTCCGCACTGTAACCAATCACTATTTGTCGATGTACCATTTGTCAATGTTCTCTGTTGATTATTCTTGTGTCTACTATGTACATAATGTTTCCATTCCCCCGGCCGCAGAAAAATACCTTTCACTGTACTTCGGCACATGTGACAATAAATCAAATCAATCAATCAATCAGTCAACTTCCTACGCTCAAATTCACCTTTGAAATGGAGCAGTCAGATGAGCTCCCTTTCATTGGTATGCGAGCTGAGAAATTTGCCGGTGGATTCTTTACTGCTGTGTATCACAAGCCTATCTTCACTGGCCAGTATATACATTGAGGTTCTTACAGCTCCACATGCTATAAGATCAGCCTTACTGTCAACCTCATAAACAGGGCAAACACTATGCAAGCTTGATGCTGAAATCATAGAATTCCTACAGTGCAGAAGGCCATTTGGCCCATCAGGTCTGAACCGAACCTCTGAAAGAGCGCCATACCTAGGCCCACTCCCCTGCTCTAACCCCGTAACCCCACCTAACTAACATGGCCAATCCACCTAACCTGCATTTCTTTGGACTGTGGAAGGAAACCGGAGCACCCGGAGGAAACCGGGGAGAAACACGGGGAGAAAGTGCAAAAACCGCACAGACACCCGAGGCCGGAAGTGAACCCAGATCCTTGGCGCTGCAAGGTAACAGTGCTAACTACTGTGCATCAATTAGGGTGCATCAAAGCCATCCTGCAAGATAATGGTTACCCTCAGCTGATCATTGCTGGCGGGTGTGTTCGCAGACATCTTCAACACCTCACTTCTCCGCTCTGAGGTTCCCTCCTCCTTCAAGAAGATCACTATAATAATAATCTTTTTATTGTCACAAGTGGGCTTGCATTAACACTGCAATGAAGTTACTGTGAAAAGCCCCTAGTTGCCAAATTCCAGCAACTGTTCGGTACACAAGAGGGAGAATCCAGAATTCTCAGCTGGTACGGGAATTCAACCCGCGCTGCTGGCTTTTTTCTGCATCACAAACTTGCTGTCTAGCCCACTGAGCTAAATCAGCCACTGATACCAGTAGCAAAGAAGAACAAGTTAGCGTGTCTCAACGACTACCAACCAGTAGTCTGTTATCATGAAATGCTCCGAGCGGCTAGTCATGAGACGACCAATGCCAGCCTCCCAGACGGTCTTGATCGCCTATCTCGCAACCGGTCCACAGCAGATGCTATGTTCCTGGCCCTATAATTAACACTCGAACACCTCGACAACAAGGACATCTACGTCAGACTGCTGTTCATAGACTATAGCTCTGCCGTCAACACCATCATCCCGACAAGACTAATGGAAGGAATAACAGGAATGCGGAATATTTGGCTAATGGTAAAGTTCTTGAAAGTGTGGATGAGCAGAGGGATCTAGGTGTCCATGTACATAGATCCCTGAAAGTTGCCACCCAGGTTGATAGGGTTGTGAAGAAGGCCTATGGAGTGTTGGCCTTTATTGGTAGAGGGATTGAGTTCCGGAGTCGGGAGGTCATGTTGCAGCTGTACAGAACTCTGGTACGGCCGCATTTGGAGTATTGCGTACAGTTCTGGTCACCGCATTATAGGAAGGACGTGGAGGCTTTGGAGCGGGTGCAGAGGAGATTTACCAGGATGTTGCCTGGTATGGAGGGAAAATCTTATGAGGAAAGGCTGATGGACTTGAGGTTGTTTTCGTTGGAGAGAAGAAGGTTAAGAGGAGACTTAATAGAGGCATACAAAATGATCAGGGGGTTGGATAGGGTGGACAGTGAGAGCCTTCTCCCGCGGATGGATATGGCTGGCACGAGGGGACATAACTTTAAACTGAGGGGTAATAGATATAGGACAGAGGTCAGAGGTAGGTTCTTTACGCAAAGAGTAGTGAGGCCGTGGAATGCCCTACCTGCTACAGTAGTGAACTCGCCAACATTGAGGGCATTTAAAAGTTTATTGGATAAACATATGGATGATAATGGCATAGTGTAGGTTAGATGGCTTTTGTTTCGGTGCAACATCGTGGGCCGAAGGGCCTGTACTGCGCTGTATTGTTCTATGTTCTATGTTCTAACCAAACTCTATAATCTTGGACTTGACCCCTCCCTGTGCAGCTGGATCCTTGACTTCCTCACCCACAGACCGCAATCTGTTAGGATAGGCAACAGATAGTCTCCACAATAGTCCTCAACGCTGGGGCCCTGAAAGGATGTGTGCTCAATCCTCTACTGTACTCCCCATACACACACGACTGTGTGGCAAGATTTAACTCCAATTTGATCTATAAATTTGCGGATGATACGACTGTGGTGGGTCATACCTCAAACAATGATGAATAAGACTACAGAAGGGAGATAGATCACTTGGTTGCATGGTGTAGCGAAAACAACCTCTCTCTAAATGTTGGAAAGACCAAGGAACTGATCATCGACTTCAGGAAGCATAGCACGACTCACACTCCGTCTACTTCAATGGCTCCGAAGTGGAGATGGTTGATAGCTTTATGGCCCTGTAGTAGAGATAGTCGATAGCTTTAAGTCCCTGGGGGTTACCATCACCAACAGTCTGTCCTGGTCCACTCACGTTGATGCAACAGTCAAGAAAGCTCAACAACATCTCTACTTCCTACGGAAGCTAAAGATATTCAGCATGTCTGTATCGACTCTCACAGATTTCTCCAGATGTGCCATAGAGAGCATCCTATCCGGCTGCATCACAGCTTGGTACATGGGCGGCATGGTGGTGCAGCGGTTAGCACTTCTGCCTCACGCCGCTGAGGATCCGGGTTCGATCCCGGCTCTGGGTTACTGTCCGTGTGGAGTTTGCACATTCTTCCCGTGTCTGCATGGGTCTCACCCCCACAACCCAAAGATGTGCAGGTTAGGTGGATTGGCCACGCTAAATTGCCCCTTAATTGGAAGAAAAAATAATTGGGTACTCTAAATTTGAAAAAAAAAATTTAAATCACAACTTGGTATGGCAACTGCTTGGCCCAAGGTTGCAATAAACTGCAGTGTGGTGAACTCAGCCCAACGCATCACACAAGTTTGCCACCCTCCCATTGATTATGTGTTCCTCCGCCTCAGGAAGGCAGCCAGTATTGTCAGAGATCCCTCCCACCCAGGCTTTGCCCTCTTCCAGATCCTTCCATCAAGCAGAAGATACGAAGTCTGAAGACCCATATGTAGTGATCTCTGTATATGTATATACATAAAGGGTTAGGGTGAATGTGTAGTCAGTACAGTCAGATGATCACTAGAGGGCAACACTAACAGGGGTATAAATACAAGCTCAATCTGTTTTTCTGCTCTATTCAGGTGTTGTGACTAGAGAACAGAAGTGTAGAGTTAGCTCAGCGTGCTATAATAATAATTCCATCTTGTTTAATTTAGTAGCTAATAAAAGTATTGAAGAATCAAACTCACAAGTTAATTGATTAGTTACTCAATAAATTATTTGTCATCACTGGACGACTTCGAGTATTCATTATCAAAGTTAAGTTCAACTCGGCATAAACAAATGAGGAACGCATATTACTTCAAGTAATGTAACACCATACATCCAGACATAGGAACAGTTTCTTCCCCACAACTACTAGACTCCTCAACGACTCCCCCTCGGGTTGATCTGTTCCCTGTAAGAACACTATTCACTAGGCCCTATGCTGCTCTTGCTCATGTATTTGCTTTATTTGGCCGTTGTTTTGCACTGTAACCAATCACTGTTTGCCGATGTACCATTTGCCAATGTTCTCTGTTGATGATTCTTTTTGTCTACTGTATATGTACTGTGTACGTTCCCTTGGCCGCAGAGAAATACTTTTCACTGTACATGTGACAATCAATCAATTAATCAATCACTGTTTGTCACAGAAACTCATGAATGGGACATCACATTTCATCCTGAAAATTGCCCAGTCTACCTCAGATTACCCTCTAAGGGTAATATATCTCAAATATTTGAGCAACAGGTGAAGCCGTTACCATGCAGTGGCAACAGAATGCTGCCATTAAGCCTATGAGTAATGTGGTATATAAATTTCAATGCCAGCGTGATTCCAGGGGCTGGATTCTCCGCCCCGCCAGGCCAAATATCTGCCCTGACCCGCCGGCAGGATTCTCCATGATGCCAGCTGGTCAATGGGGTTTCCCGCCGTGGGGCAGCCCCACGCCGGCGGGAAACCCCCGGGCATTGGCAAAACGGAGAATCCCGCCGGCGGAGAATGCCGCCCCAGGTATTTAAACTGGACATCCCAATGACTAGTGAATTATATCAAACAGCACATTCCGTCGGCTGTTCATAACAGCAAAGTACTGACTTTACCCAACCAGCCCGTGCTTGCAAAACTCAAAACATAGGCCTGAATTTTACGTTTGGAGTGAAACTGAAGTCTGCACAGGCGGGAGTGGATGGAAGACCTGCTCCTGCCCGAGATAGTGTTGCTAATGCAACATTACACTGGCTGGCAAATTAATGGCCAGCCAGCGTGAACTGTGCTCTGTGAAAGATCAGGCACTGCCAGGGAGGGAGGGCACCAAGGAGAGAGAGAGTCTGGGCTGGCTTCAAATGTGCTCCGTCAGGGAGACTGCGTAGCTGTCTGAAGGAGTTGCAGAACATTAAAAAATAAATATTAGCAGAACAACTATGCCATGAGTGTCCGGGGAGCACAATCATAAACACAGCTCAGCTCCCAAACACATTTGTTCATTTTATTTGAGCCCTGACCTTTCATCCGACACTTGATTGAGGTTGCAGCTTAAACATAAAGACCGCTTTGCCAATCAGACAGCCTGCCAACAGAAAAAGGCTGATGGGCAATGTAAGATTCCAGTCGATTGCTGTTTAATTCATTTAAATTGACTTCTTGATTGTTGGCATGCGCGCAATGACGTTGGGATGCGCTCCAGCCATCTTCTTGTGCAATTTTACACACTTTTGGGTTGAGTGGTGCCCCCCCTCTCCCCCCCCCCCCCCCCCCCCCCCCCCCCCCCTTAGTGCCGAACATTAGAAGTGATTCTGTGATTGGACAACACTTGGTAAGCAATCCTAATTGTGCTAAGAGTTGCACCGAAAACCAATTTAAGATTATAACTCGAGTTCAGCGTGTGGCTCCCTCAGGCATATTGGAAGCCACACATATTCACACACAAGGTGCTGTCCTTTGCAGACACTTCATCCATTCAAGGGACATGGGCTTTGCTGGCCATCGAGCATTTATTGTCCATCCCTAATTGTCCTTGAGCAGGACAGCAGGATCATGTCCACGCTTTGTACATTTTTCAATTAAATGAAAGCTCTGGAGAGAGCCATTCACTCATGTGGTGGTATGTATTAGGGGTAATACGGTACACCATGATGCCAAGGGGCTATTGGTGGACAGATACTGGGTCCTGATTGGATCTGCCGCCTACTGGACTCCACCCAGAAAGGCGGGGTATAAGAACCCAGGTCCTCCCAGCAGCTGCATTCTGTAACTGAGCTGCTGGGGAACAAGTCTGCTCAATAAAGCCTCGATTGAGTTCTCTACGTCTCACCTCGTGTGTTATCGATGGTGCCACAACTCATTTATTCCCCAGGGCAATTTCTTGAACAATCAAAGTTGACCTACCTGCTTTGAATTTCAACATAAGCATGGCACTTAACTGTTCCCTGGTACATTCCCCACGCTCTACCAGTCAGAATCCACTTGTCAACCAAACATCACTTTCTTCTCATGCAGCATAAATCATTCCCTTGGCCTGCCCCAACATATCCCCATACCTCCCCCACACGATTATCTGTCCCCTGGTTTTCAGTTTTGCTTCCATTGACCATTGATCTTTTCTCTCCCATGAACACTTTCTGCTGTCTTACCTTTATATCACTATTAGCACCTATTCAGTCCTTAATCGCAACATTAACAATCCTCTTTAACTCCGACCCATCCCTGACCTTCCATCCTACCCTACCCCACTCTCCAATTACAATACATTTCTATCCCGCCTCCTTCTGTAGAGTGGTCACATGGACTTGAAACGTTAACACTATTTCTCTCTCCACAAATGCCGGACTTGCTGAGTTTATCCAGCATTTTCCGGTTTTATTTCAGCATAAATTGTTGTTCCCTTTACAAAACTGACCTGATGTGTACAAGATGAAAAGCTTTGGCAGCATGCCTTTTTTGCAGCAACAATCACCTTCTGCGCCATCAAAAGACGATTTTGCAACTCTTTAAGTGAAGAAGTCTCTCCAGATCTTGGTCTTAAAGTGGCCCCTCTTATTCTGAGACGATGCTCCCCTATAGTCGTCTCCTCAACCAGAGGGACAGCCCCTCACATCCACTCTCTCACCTCCTTAATAATTTTATGTTTCAATCAGGTTGCCTTTCATTTTTTGAAATTCGAGGGAATATAGACCTGATCAACTCAATGGATTAGGAATTGGGTTATCCTCTCTTTGGAGTGCGGGGTTCACCATTCACAACCTGCCAACACCTGTTCAGATTGAGGTGGGCTTCGCACAAATTTTGGGCACCCACCTCAGATGATTGGTTGCAGTCCCTGCCTCATGGATCTCTCACTGGTCAACGGTATCAGCTGACTCGGTGCTCAGCAAGAGCCCAGTATCACTGTTTGAAAAGGGTGTTGCGACCAGCCTACTCTTCCCAGAAGCACAGGATCCAGAAGGAAGGATAACACATCTGCAGATGGAGACATCTCCAAAGACCAACACCAACATCAAGAGGAATGCCATCTCAATTACTCATCCCGACAAGGTCATATCATTACTGGAAATAATAGCAACTGCAAACATACTTGGGTGATGTTCCAAAACGTACAAGCTCAATTCAGCCATCCATTATATATCTCTCCCAATTTTCAATTCCAATCAAATACTTTATTCAATAAACTGCCAATCTAATGCTGCTAACCTGTCAATTATCCGGCGAGTCTCATTCTAAATTAATCTCACTAATTTATATCAATCACAGACACTGATTCCAGCTATAAATATATAATCACCAAGCAGTTAAACTTGAATTACAGTGGCAGACCTGAACTTCTGTAACCTCAGTTATGCATTTTGCCAAGTAACCTTATCTACCAATTATTTGTACACTCACTGCCCCAGTTTCTGTGCTGCTAACAATGATTCTAAGGTTAATAAGCAATTGTTCATTCATGACTCCTCAGTCTGACTCCTTTGATAATCGGTGAAGTAAAATTTATTCATGCATTCACGCAGTAGCTTGTGCAGATCCAAATGGGAGGTTAGTAAATACTGACATAATACACATTCACTCTGAACCATAAACGTGGGGGGAGAGGCGGGCATCAGGGGTGGGTTTTCTGTCCACCCCCACCCCCACCCCTACTCGCAGTGCGTTTTGCGCCTGCAGAGGTGATCGCATTTGAATACAAATATACAGAATCTTTGACTTCACCCAAAAAACGTGGCCTCTTGTTGTCCAGTCTTTACCTCAAGAATCATCTTTGGATGTTTCAGTATGGTTAGATGCTTTGACCTTGCACAGTTTGCTGAAGTGTCCAATTCTGCCACATTGAAGCCACTGGGCTAAAATTGCAGGACATTGATCTCGCCTGTGGGGGGCGCCTTGCTCCAAAGCACTGGCATGATCGCTCGAAAGGTTGGTTAGGCCATTGCTTCCCTTACCTGGAGTGCCTCAGTTTTTGTGCTGTGGGGTTTCCTTTGTGCCACCTTTGCCTCTTAAAATGGACTGGTGTTGCTTACAGAGTTCAGAGTGCCTAACAACCTGGATAACATTCTTGAAGGTTAGGTCTTCCTTCACTTGCAGCATATTTTGAGAGTGCCCTGTCCGCTGCACCTCCAACTATTCTATCCCTCATAGGTTCAATTTTAGGTCTCCATATTTGCAACTTTCAGCCAACCCATAATGAATGAGTCAACAGGTTCTCCTGGCTGCTCGACACTCACCAGGCAGGAATGCTCCCTTCCAGTCGGGGAACACTTCAGCAGTCAAGGGCATTCAGCCTCTGATCTCCGGGTAAGCGTTATCTAAGGCGGCCTTCAGGATGCACAACAACACAGAATCGTTGAGCAGAAACTGATAGCCAAGTTCCGAAACCATGAGTATGGCCTCAACCGGGACCTTGGATTCGTATCTCCTTACATTTAACCCCCCACCATCTGGCCTGGGTTGCAAAATCCTACCGACTGTCCTGGCTTGAGACAATTCACACCGCTTTAACCTGTGATTGTCCCTCTCTCCAGTCGCACCGTCTGGACCTATAAAGACTTAATTACCGGCAAAGACTCGCATTCAACGTATCATTTTGCATCATTGGCTTTGTCTTGTATGCTGTGTTTGTGTAACCTACCTCTTCACTCACCTGATGAAGGAGCAGTGCTCCAAAAGCTGGTGATTCCAAATAAACCTATTAGATTTTAACCTGGTGTTGTAAGACTTCTTACTGTGCCCACCCCAGTCCAATGCCGGCATCTCCACATCTTGTTTGTTAAATATAGCCTTTTCAAAGATTTTGTTACTTCTTTGGTTAAAATATTATAGGTATGAAAGTAAGCTGTCAAGAATGGCACACCAATCTCTTTACCCCCAATGCGACCCCCAGACCCCCTACCAGTGCCCCAACTCACCTGTTAGGGGGTCCTCGAGCCCTCCGCACCCTACCCCATATGGGCAGGGCACCCCTGGGCCTGATCCCCAGCACAGGCAAAATGTCAACGGGCATCTTGGCACTTCCAGCCTGCCATAGTGCCTGGGTTGCATCAACAGTGCCAGGGTGCCACCCTGCCCAGAGGTCAACCACTCGGGGGTTGTTTGGGAGACCCTCCAAGTGCCGTTCCAAATGTTGTGCTAAATGGCGCCTGGCTGGATTCTCCTTGGCGCTCCCGGTAGATCCTGGGGGCTGGTTAGATCCGGCATCGACATAGTTAAGTGAGCAGTTAAGCTCGTGAGATCTCCCAGGGCGTAAATACCGTCGGGAATCCCGGAAGAGACCTCTCGCAGGATCTACTGGCCACATCCCGTCCCGATTCTGGTGGGACGCAGCCGGTAAATCGTCCCCAAGGTCTCCCTTTTGAGACAGAGTTAAGGACAATTTTCTTTCCTCAAAGAGGGTTAGTAGTTTGTGGCATTTTCTTTCCCAGAGAGCTAAGTTAGATAAAGTTTTGATAGACAAGGGAGTCAAGAGTTATCAAGGAATCCCTACAGTACAGAAGGAGGCCATTCGGCCCATCGATTCTGCACCGAACCATGGAAAGAGTACCCTACCTAGGACCACATCTCCGCCCTATCCCTGTAACCCAGTAACCGTACCTAACCTTTTGGACATGAAAGGGCAATGTGCCATGGCCAATCCACTTAACCTGCACATCTTTCGACTGTGGGAGGAAATCAGAGCACCCGGAGGAAACCCATGCGGACACGGAGTGAAAGTGCAAACTCCACACAGAGAGGCACCCGAGGCGAGAATTGAACCCGGGTCCCCGCCACTGTGAGGCAGCAGTGCTAACCACTGTGCCGCCTGTGAAGCACTGACAGGAAAGCAAAATTGAAAGCACATCAGATCAGCAGGCTTGAAGGGCCCATGACCTATTGTTCCTTCTTCCTATGTTCCTGTGTTCCCAAGTGCACCATCCTCCGATGAATACCATATCCTTGCTTAAACTCCAGTGAGAATTCACCAAGATAACAATTGGAATGGTGGGCTTTAGTTATGATGGGAGCTTATCTTTTGAATTAGCTACTGTAATTTTATAATAATAATCATAATCTTTATTAGTGTCACAAGTAGGCTTATATTAACACTGCAATGAGGTTACTGTGAAAACCCCTAGTCGCCACATTCCGGTGCCTGTTCAGGTGCACTGAAGAGAATTCAGAATGTCCAATTCACCAAACAAGCACATCTTTCGGGACTTGTGAGAGGAAACCGGAGCAGCCGGAGGAAACCCACGCGGACAAGAGGAGAACGTGCAGACTCCACACAGTCAGTGACCCAGCCGGCAATCAAACCCGGGTCCCTGGCGCTGTAAAGCAACAGAGCTAACCACTGTGCTAATGTTCGATGGATCAGCTGTTCTGTGTTTGTTCATATGAGCCTGGTCATTGCGCTTGATTGGTAAAGCACCGGTGTTGACTCAGATAAGTAAACACACAGAAGCTGCTCGAAGATAGTGCTGAAGATAGTGCTTTTAAATTTCAGAGTTTTGATAACATCTTGCAAATTAATTCTGTTGGACACAGAGATACTGGTGCCATCTCTGCATTGCTCTGAGTAAAATAAAATGTACAAAATATAAAATAATTACCATCGCTATAAGGTGCTCCTCAAATGATGGGACATTGAACAATTGATAGTGAGATTACCTTGGAGCCTGCAGGGACTGAAGTGACTCTTGTCTCGATGAAGTTACCGTCACCGAGGTACTTGTTTCCAATTGTTATTGGAGTCTGAAGTTCCATCAGGTGGTGACGTTGGAGATGGTTGCATGGGGGTGGGGGTGGTGAGCTTTACGTCAGTTGTCACTACCATGAGCCATTGTAACATCTGTGACACAGGACACTGGTGCAGGGCACAGATTCTGAGCTGCTACAAGTCTGCGTCATGCCAAACAAAGTAATAGGGCCCCGTTTAGGCCCATTTCAACCACATGCACAGGATTAATCGCAAGAGCCTTCATTTTAATTTTATCTGTTCACGAAATATGAACATCATTGTCAAGCTGAATATTCATTGCCCATACCTAATTACCCTTGAGAGGATTATGGCTGGGATTTTCCCAGACCCCGCACTGTATCTTCCTGCAGCGGAGGCAGCTCGCCATTGGTCACTGGTGGGATCTTCCAGTCCCACCAAAGTCAGCGGCGTTGCCGCCGGGGAATCCGCCACCAGATGCCACCTTTGACCGGACCAGGAGATCCCATCAGCAGGAAGGGCTGGAAAATTCCACCTATGTTGAGCCACCTTATTGAACCATTGCAGTCCACATATGTGTAGATGCAGGCACAGTACTGTTAGGAGGAGAGTTCCAGGATTTTGACCCAACGACAGTGAAGGAACGGCCATATATTTCCAAGCCTGAGTGGTGGTGCGACTTGGAGGGGAGCACGCAGGTCATGGCATTCTCATGTTGCTGCTGTCCTTGTCCATCTAGGTAGCTATTGCAGTTCGGAAGGTGTACACAACAGTCATGGTGCATACCAAATAAATGCTTCTGAATCATTTTGCTTCTGAAGGATTGGCCAACAGGCAATGGCGTTACCAATGGCTGCCAGTACAGGAAAGCTCAGTGGATTAATAGTTAGATCATGTGGGCAGACCAAAGGCCCACCCTTTTCTCTTTTTAAACTCATTCACAGGATCTGGGCATACTTGGCAAAGGCCAGCATTTATTGCCCATCCTTAATTGGCCTTGAGAAGATGGTGGAGAGCCGTTGCCTTGAATCATTGCAGGCCGTGTGGTGTAGGTACATCCACATTGCTCTTCAGGAGGTGGTTTTGGTCAGTAGGGGCAAGATCCAGCAGCGTATTGTATGTACATGCCCCAAAGGTTTGGAAGCAAGGGGGGAGGGGGTTTGTAGTGATGGAGCAGTCTATCAGCTACAGACATGATATCAAAACAAGCACAGTTCACAAAACAGGTAAGTTTTGAGAAGAGCGGAATTTCCTGCAGTGCTGTTCAAGGTGTTACAGCCATCAAACTGAAGCATCAGGAATGCTCACCTTGATTTATTTTAAAAAGTAAAATTAGATTCCGCCTTTACACATGAGGAAATGGGAAAGAAATGACTAATGAACCCATCAAACACATCAAACACAATGTACAAACTAATGACACACTCTGTTCCCACTTGTGAAAAAAGTTATGTAGAAAAAGTTACCATTCGACACCAGAACGTGCTGGAGTCTGATAGAACAGACCCAACTTCTGAAAAGAAAAAAATGGCAAGTTAATATTTCCCAATGCGACTGAATGGTTAAGCTGTCGTCTCTTTACAGATACTGACAGGTCAGTTCTGTCATTCAGTATTTTATGTTGTTACTTCAGAATAAAGACTCCCTCACCTCTAAGGTTATCAGGCAGAGCTGCTGAATGTTCATTGATCACAAATGCCATCCATTCAATTCCTGCCAGCTCATCCCCTCAGTTAAAATACTGCTCCACCGTGAGGACAATGTCAGAGCAGTTGTGTTACTGGGATAGTAGTTCAGAGACCTGGAGCACAGGTCAGAAGCTCTGAGTGCAATCTTCATCTTTCTTGGGGAATTAAAACTCAGATAATTCACTACATCTGGAATTAAGCAGCCAGTATAGAAACATAGAAAATAGGAGCAGGAGGAGGCCATTCGGCCCTTCGAGCCTGCTCCACCATTCATTATGATCATGGCTGATCATCAAGTTCGACACCCTGATCCCGCCTTCCCCCCATATCCCTTGATCCTTTTAACCCCACGAGCTATATCTAATTCCTTCTTGAATTAACACATTTTGGCCTCAACTACTCTCTGTGGTAGTGAATTCTACAGATTCACCACTCTCTGCGAGAAGAACTTTCTCCTCACCTCAATCCTTAAAGGTTTACTCCTGTTCCTCAAACTATGACCACTGGTTCTGGAATCCCCCACCATCTGGAACATTCTTTCTGAATCTACCCTGTCTAATCATAGAATCATAGAATCTACGGCATGGAGTCAGGCCCTTCGGCCCAAACTGGTCGATGCCAACCAAAAGGCCAACTAAGCTAACCTAATTTGCCTGCAATTATAGAATTTATAGAATCCTGTCAGAATTTTGTAAGTTTCTATGAGATCCCCTCTCATGCTTCTAAACTCCACTGAATATAATCCGAACCGACTTAGTCTCTCCTTCATCCCAGAAATCAGCCTGGTAAACCTTCGCTGCACACCCTCCATCGCAAGAATATCCTTCCTCAGATAAGGTCACCAAAACTGCCCACAATACTCAGGTGTGGTCTCACCAATGCCCTATGCAAGTGTAGTAAAACATCTCTATTCTTATACTCAAATCCTCTCGTTATGAAGGCCAACATACCATTTCCCTTCTTTACTATATGCCTGCTTACTTTCAGGGACTGATGCACGAGGACATCAAGGTTTTTTTTTCTTTATTCGTTCATGTGATGTGGATGTCGCTGGTTGGGCCAGCATTTATTGCCCATCCTTAAGGGCATATTGCTGTGGGTCTGGAGACACATGTAGGCCAGACCAGGTAAGGATGAGAGATTTCCTTCACTAAAGAACATTCGTGACCCAGATGGGTTTTTATGACAATCAACATTGGTTTCATGGTCATCATTATTAGACTTATAATTCCAGATTTTTTATTGAATTCAAATTCCACTATCTGCTCTGGAGGGTTTCGAACCCGAGTCCCCAGAGCATTGGGGCTCTGACTTATTAGTCCAGCGACAATATCACTACGCCACTAACACTGCCTCCCCTCGCTGAGTATCCACCTCTCTCAATTTACACCCATTCAAGAAATAATCTGCCTTCTTATTTTTTCTACCAAAGCGGATAACCTCACACTTATCCACATTACACTGCATCTGCCATGCATGTGCCCACTCACTCAGCCTGTCCCAACCCTGCTGAAGCATCTCTGCATCCTCCTCACAGCTCACCCTCCCACCCAACTTTGTATCATCTGCAAATTTGGAAGTAATACATTTTGTTCCCTTATCAAAATTATTAGTATATAATGCGAACAGTTGGGGTCCTAGCACAGATCCCTATGGTACTCCACTAGTCACTGCCTGCCAATTGGAAAAAGACCCATTTATTCCACCTTTTTGCTTCCTATCTCAAGACACTACCCATAATCGCATGCGCTTTAACTTTAAATATTAACCTGCTAGGTAAGACCTTGTTGAAAGTCTTCTGAAAGTCTAAATAAACCACATCCACCGGTTCTCCGTGGTCAACACTAGTTACATCTTCAAAGAATTCGAGCAGATTTGTCAAGCATGATTTTCCTTTCATAAATCCATGTTGACTTTGTCTGATTACATCACTGCTTTCCAAATGCTATGAAATCCTTGATAATGGACTCAAGCAAGTTCCCTACTGCTGACGTTAGGCTCATAGATTATCATAGAATTTACAGTGCAGAAGGAGGCCATTCGGCCCATTGAGTCTGCACCGACTCTTGGAAAGAGCACCCTACCCAAAGTCAACACCTTCACCCTATCCCCATAACCCACTAACCCCACCCAACACTAAGGGCAATTTTGGACACCAAGGGCAATTTATCATGGCCAATCCACCTAACCTGCACATCTTTGGACTATGGGAGGAAACCGGAGCACCCGGAGGAAACCCACGCACACACGGGGAGGATGTGCAGACTCCGCACAGACAGTGATCCAAGCCGGAATCGAACCTGGGACCCTGGAGCTGTGAAGCAATTGTGCTATCCACAATGCTACCGTGCTGCCCTAGTTCTTGTTCTTGTTTTCTCTCTACCTCCCTTTTTGAAAAGCGGGGTTACATTCGCTACCCTCCAATCTGTAGGAATTATTCTAGAGTCCAAGGAATTTTGGAAAATGATCACCAATGGATCTACTATTTCTAGGGCCACTTCCTTAATTACTCTGGGATGAGGACTATCAGGCCTTGGAGATTTGTCTGCCTTCAATCCCATTAATTTCCCCAAAACCATTTCTCTACTAATACTGATTTCCTTCAGCTCCTCACTAAAACTTGTGTTTCCCAGAACTTCCAGTACATTATTCATGTCTTCCTTTGTGAAGATAGAAGCAAAGTATGAACTTAGTTCCTCAGCCATTTCTTTGTTCCCTGTTATGAATTCCCCTGTCTTAGATGACAGCCCTTCCCAGGTTGCTCTTTTCAACGTCTCCCGATTTTTTATTTTTATTTAGAGTACCCAATTATTTTTTTCCAATTAAGGGGCAATTTAGCGTGGCCCATCCACCTACCCTGCACATCTTTGGGTTGTGGGGGCGAAACATGTCTCCCGATTTTTGTCCCGAAGGCCTTTTTTAGGAAAATAAATGCGGTAATCTCGGGTTTTGTGTGGGCTGGTAAAACCCCAAGGATGAAGAAGGCACACCTGGAACGGGGTCATGGGGAGGGTGCTTGTCCCTCCCGAGTTTTATTAATTATTACTGGGCGGCCAACATATCGATTGTCAGGAAGTGGGTAGTGGGGGAGGGGTCGGTTTGGGAGCCAATAGATGTGGCATCCTGTAAGGGTACGAGCTTGGAGGTTTTACTAACGGTGCCCCTGCCATTCTCGCTAGCTCGGCATTCCACAAGCCCAGTGGTGGTGGCAGCCCTGAGGGTGTGGGGGCAATGGAGAGAGCACATGGGATTGGAGGGGGTGTCAGTGTGTTCACCGATCTGTGACAATCACCGTTTTGTTCCGGGGGGCTGGATGGGGGCTTTAGGAGGTGGCAGCGGGCAGGTATTGAGAGATTTGGGGATCTCTTCATTCCCGAGCCTGGAGGAGCTAGAGGAGGAGTTTGAGTTACCGGGTGGGAATGGGTTTCGGTACCTACAGGTACGGGATTTTGTCCTGAGGCAGGTTCCAAGCTTTCCTCGCTTTCCCTGAGGGGATACAGGATAAGGTGATGTCAAAAACGGGGGTTGGGGAAGGCAGGGTATCGGAGATATACAAGGAATTGATGGAGTGGGAAGGGGTCCCAATTTGGGAGGTGAAGAGGAAGTGGGAGGAAGAGTTGGGAGGGGAGTTGGAAGACGGACTATGGGAAAAGGCCTTGAGGAGAGTCAATTCATCCTCGTCGTGTGCCAGGCTCAGTCTCATCCAGTTCAAGGTGGTCCATAGGGCTCATATGACTGTGGCCCGGATGAGTAGGTTTTTTGAGGAAGTGGAGGATAGGTGCGGACGCTGTGGGGGGAAGCCCGGCGAATCATTACATATGTTTTGGGCGTGTCCGAAGTTGAGGGGATTCTGGCAGGGATTTGTGGACGTCATGTCAGAGGTCCTGGAAGGGAGGGTGACTCCGAGTCTCAGAATTGACAATATTTGGGGTATCGGAAGATCCAAGGACCCACACGGGGAGGTAGGTCAATGTTCTGGCCATCTCCTCCCTGGTGGCCCGGAGGTGAATTTTGCTGGGCTGGAGGGACTCGGAGACTCCAAAGTCAGGAGTGTGGGTCAGCGACATGGCGGGGTTTCTCTGGCCGGAAAAGATTAAGTTCGCCTTGAGAGGATCAATTTTGGGGTTCGCCTGGAGGTGGCAGCCGTTCATCGACTTCTTTAAGGAAAATTGAACGTCAGCAGCAAGGGGGGAGGGGCAAAAGGGGAGGTGGAAAATGGGAGGCATGGTAGTCTAAGACAAAGACAGGGAACTTAGTACACGGGTAATTAGGAAATAGGGCAGGGGTAGCAGGGGATGTTATCTTTATGTTTTTGAGTGTGTCGGCCCACTTGGTTGTTTAAGAAATGTTAAAACTGTGAAAATTACAAATGCTTCAATAAAATATTTTCTTAAAAAAATCAATTCTCCTGTCTCTGACAGTAAGTGATCAACATTAGATTGTATCAAACTTTTTCTCTTTACACACCTATAGATATCTGCGATGACACAGCGGTTATGACCTTGAAACTTCTGGATTGTGGTTAAACCAAACATCTGATAATAATAATCTGTATTGTCACAAATAGGCTTACTTTTAACACTGCAATGAAATTACTGTGAAAAGCCCCTAGTCGCCACACTCCGGCGCCTGTTCGGTACACAGAGGGAAAATTCAGAATGTCCACTTCACCTAACAACCACATCTTTCGGGACTTGTGGGAGGAAACCGGAGCACCCGGAGGAAACCCACACAGACACGGGGAGAACGTGCAGACTCCGCACAGACAGTGACCCAAGCCGTGAATCGAACCTGGGACCCTGGTGCTGTGAAGCAACAGTGCTAACCACTTTACTACTGAATATACTTTAGGGTAGCAAAATCTGTCGGCCTAATGTCTGCCCTAGCCTATAGGTGACTCTAGACCCATTGCAGTGGCTTCGCAAACCACTCAGTAATATCAAACTGATCTGAAGGAGCATAACAAAAATGAAATGAAAAAAGCATGGGCGTATGGCATAGCAAGAATAAAATGAGAAAGGATAACCAGTGAAGTTACCATGAAAAATCCTCTTCACTAACATCTTTGGGGCTGGAGGTGTGCAGTGGGAAGGAAGTAGCTTATGGAGCCCTCAGCATTGACTCTGACTGCAGTGTCCAATCAAAGATGGATAATTGAAACATCCTGCTCACTATCACCTACCATTTACCACCCTCAGCTGATGAATCAGTACTCCTCCAATGTTGAATACTACTTGGAGAAAATGTTGAGTGTTGCAAGGACACAGAATGTACTCTGGTGGGGTCTTCAATGTCCACTACCAAGAATGGTTCGATCGCAACACTACTGGCTGAGGTAGTTGAGTCCCAAAGGATATAACTTCCAGAATGGGCCTGCAGCACATGGTAAGAGATGAAGGGAAAAATGGACTTGTCCATGTCCTCATCAAATTACTTGTCGCACACAGATGGATCTGTCCATGACAGCATTGGTAGGAGCGGCCGCAACACAGGCCTTGAGGAAAATACTTTAAATTGAGGGAATCCTCCATTGTGTTGTGTTGCAAGGTGATAATGCTAAATGGGAGAGACTCAGAAGGAATGTTGCATCTCAAAATTTGACATCTACGAGGAGCTTTGGGTCACCAGCAGCAGCAGAATTATATTCCACCACAATCTGTAATCTCATGGCCTGGCATATCCTCCACTCAACCAATACCAACAAGTCTGACAACCAACCCTGCTTCAATGAAGAGTGTGGAGGGGTATGTTGGCACAGCATTGGGCATACCTAAAAATGAGGTACCAACCCAGTAAAGCTGCAACACAGGTCTACATGCCAAACAAAAAAAGCATTATGCTTTAAGGTAGGCCGGATGGTTAACAGGGAGGCTGAGAGTCTTGGGGTACAGGAAGATATGGACGGGATGATCAAATGGGCAGAAAAGTGGCAAATGGAATTTAATCCTGAAAAGTGTGAGGTGTTACACTTTGGAAGGAGCAATTTGACAAGGAAATATTCAATGAATGGCACCACACTGGGAAGTCCTGAGGAACAAAGAAACCTTGGCGTGTTTGTAAATAGATCTCTGAAGGCAGAAGAGCAGGTTAATAGGGCGGTTAAAAAAGGCATATGTTGCACTTGACTTTATCAATCGAGGCATAGATTACAAAAGCAAGGAAGTCATGTTGGAGTTATATAGAACATTGGTGAGGTCACAGTTGGAGTACTGTGTACAGTTCTGGTCGCCACATTTTAGGAAGGATGCGATTTCACTGGAGCGAGTATAGAGGCATTTCACCATGATGTTGCATGGGATGAAGCATTTAAGTTATGAATAGATGTTGGATAGTCTTGTGTTGTTTTCACTGGAGCAGAGAAGGCTGAGGGGCGAGCTGATCGTGGTGTACAAGATCACGAGGAGCATGGACAGGGTGGGTAGGGAACAGTTATTCCCCTTAGTTGAAGGGTCGGTTATGAGTGGACACAACTTCAAGGTGAGAGGTAGGAGATTCAGGGAAGATTTGAGGCAAAACCTTTTTACCCAGAGGGTGGTGACGGTCTGGAATGCACTGCCTGGGAGGGTGGTAGAGGCGGGTTGCCTCATACTCTTTAAAAGGTACCTGAGAGCACTTGGCACAGATTAACATTCAAGGCTATGGGCCAAGTGCTGGCAAATGGGATTAAGATTGGCAGATCAAGTGCTTTTCATGTGGTGGGCCTTTTCTGCACTGTATGTTTCTGTGGTTCTGTAGTCAAAGCTAAGCATTCTCACAGCCAATAATCAGATCAAAATCCAGTACCTCTGTCACATCTAGTCATGGGTTTTCGTGAACAATTAAATAGATAATAGGTGAGCATCACCATCCTCAATGATGGCGGAGCCCATCACAAGAGTAGAAGACAGAGTGAAATGATTGCAAATATCTTCAGCCAGAAGTGCCAAGTGCAGCTTCCGCCGTAGCCTCCTCCATCAAGGAAGCCAAATAGGTTCACTCCGAATAATGAAGAAATGACTGAATGCACTGGGTACATCATATGGCCTCAGAAATATCTTGGCTGTAGTACTGAAAACTTGTGGTCCAGCACTAACCATGCCACTAGCCAAACTGTTCCAGAACAGTGGACGTCACTGGCATCTCCCTGGCAATGAGGAAAATTGCCCAGATATTGCCGGGATTCTCTGAGCCTCCGCGCCGTGCGCAATTTTCGGGCCGAGAATGGGGCCTCAGACCCGCGATCGGGTCCTATGCTGGCACGCGATTCTCCGGCGATCGGATAATCGGCGGCAGTCGCGGTCGACGCGGCGCCGGTCGGGGCCCGTTGAAGGAGCTCCCCGCGCGATTCTCCACGGTCGACCGGCCGAGTTCCCACCGGCGTGGTTCACGTATGGTTCCACCTGGCGGGAGCTTAGCCTCGTGGCTGAGGTGGCCGTCCTGGTGGGGAGCGGGGGGATCAGTCTCCGGGGCGTGCCTCCACGAAGGCCAGGCCCGCGATCGGGGCCAACGATCGGCAGGCGCATGCGATCTGGGGGGGGCTACCTTCTTCCGCGCCGGCCCACTGTGTGGCTCCGCCATGTTGAGCGGCACCGACGGGGAAGGGGCCGCCGCACGCATGCACGGACCCGAGGCATGCAGTTCAGGGCCGCGTATGGCAGCTGGAGCAGCACGGCACTATGCTGGCCCCCTGGGGGCTACAGAATCGCTGGACCAAGAGGCTCATTGACGCCGGTGTGAAACACTCCGGTGTTTACGCCGACGTCAACACTTTGCTGCGTTTTTAGAGAATCCCAGTTATTGTGTCCACAAAAAGGAGGACAATCCAACCCAATCAATTACTCTCAATCATCAGCAAACTAATGGGAGGTGTCATTGACAGTGCTATCCAACAGCGCTTACTCAATGATAACCTGTTCACTGATGTTCAGATTCCACCAGTACCACCCAGCTCCAAATATGGACAAAAGAGGCCAATTCTGCTGAAGTGAGAATGACTGCATTTGGCATCAAGGCAGTGTTTGATCGAGTGAGTCCTCAAGGAGGTCTAAAATAATAGTAGCCAATGGGAATCAGGGGATGTCTAACCACTGCTTGGGGTCTTATCTGGCACGGTGGCACAGTGGTTAGCACTGCTTCCTCACAGCTCCAAAGTCCTGGGTTCAATTCCCGCCTCGGGTGTCTGTGTGGAGTTTGCACTTTCCCCCCGTGTCTGTGTGGGTTTCCTCCGGGTGCTCCGGTTTCCTCCCACAGTAATAAGATGTGCAAATTAGGTGGATTGGCCATGATAAATTGCTCCTTAGTGTCCAAAAGGTTAGGGTGGATTACTGGTAACAGGAATAGGGTGGAGGTGCTAATTCCGGAGACGGTGCAGACTCGATGGGCCAAATGGCCTCCTTCTGCACTGTACATTCTATGACTCTATGAAAAGAAGATGGTTGTGTTCGTTGGAGGTCAATCCCATTTGAAGCTCCTCAGATTCTGAAACAGGCAATTGCCTACAGGCAGCAAGAACTGGACAACATTTGGCTTGGACTGGGAAGTGGCACGTAACATTATTACCGCACAATTTCCTGGCAATGAACATCCTCAAGAAGAGAGAGTCCAACCACCAACCCTTGACGTGTCATGGCATTACTATTGCTGAATCCCCCACTATCAACATCCTGGAGGAGTTTCCATTGACCAGAAACCTAACTGGACTAGCCATATAAATACTGTGCCTACAAGAGCAGCTCAAAGGCCACGATTCTTGTGGCGAATAACTCACCTCCTGACCTCCAAAGCCTGTCCACCACCTACAAGGCCCAAGTCAGGAGTGTAATGGAATAATCTCTAATTGCCTGGATGAGTGCAGCTCCAACAACATCCAATTGTATCATGTTTTCAGCTTTCAATTGGAAGTTTGAATTTATTTTTAAAAGTTAAAAGTTAAATGTTAATACTGGGCTAGCGTTCCAAAGACACAGACTAATGCACTGGGGGCTGAGGTTCAAATCCCACCATGGCAGCTGGTGGAATTTAAATTCAAGTAATAATTCTGGAATTATAAAGGTAGTCACAGTAATAGTGGCTATGAAAGCTATCATCAATTGTAAAAACCCACCTGGTTCACTAACGCCTCTTTAAGGGAGGAAATCTTCCATCCTTTTAATAATAATCTTTATTGTCACATTAACATGACGTTACTGTGAAAAGCCCCTAGTCGCCACATTCCGGCGCCTGTTTGGGTACACAGAGAGAGAATTCAGAATGTCCAATTCACCTAACAAGTACGTCTTTCAGGACTTGTGGGAGGAAACTGGAGTACCCAGAGGAAGTCCACGCAGACACAGGGTGAATATGCAGACTCCACACAGACAGTAACCCATCTGGGAATCGAACCTGGGACCCTGGCGCTATGAAGCAACATTGCTAACCACTGTGCTACCATGTCGCCCATCCTGGTCTGGCCTACTTATAACTGAAATGACCTTGCAAGCCATTCACTTCGAGGGCAATTAGCGATGGGCAACAAATGTTGGCCTTGTCAATGATTGCCCCTTCCCAAGATAGAATAAAGAAAATCCTCACCTTAACATCTTCCTTTACAATTCTCATTCTTTGCCGCTAATCCAGCAACATACTCAAACTTTTCCACGTGCTCTGCTGAATCCCGTCAAGCTTTGAAATGTAAGAGAAGCGCAGTGTATTAGCGTACACAACTTAGTGTCTTCCCATTAACTGCTGAGTATTTCCGGGCCCCACACTAAAATGCTGACGGGATTACCATTCTGCTTCAGAAATAGATTCAAAATGCTTGTGCTGTACTCCTAATAACTTCTAGAATTTAACAAAAATGCAATTGGAGTAGTAATTACTTTTAGATTCATTGAAAGAGCTATGCTAGTGAAGTGTTTAAGAGTCCACCAAGTGTATAATCTGGAAAAAACACATTAATTAACTCAAGTACCTTACAATCTGTGGTCTTATAGTCTATTAAGTCTCTCAGGTAGACAGGATCACATACCAATTACTCTTTACAAGGCCTCTCCTCCCTTTGATTAAGTTTATGACTCCCAGTGGGCCCATACGCTCAGCGTGATTTACATTAATCATCTTTCAAAGTTATTTTATGGGATCAAAGGTCATATCATAAACCTTTCACTCTGCCAAGCAAGATTACCACAGATGAAGTAAAGGAGATGATAATGCTGTAGAACAGTGAGCGGGGAGGGACCTTTTTGTGTGTCTGTTTTTTTTTGTTGGGCCTTGATGATTGTATCAGGGTTCGACGAGGCAAAAAAAAGGAGGAAGCACAAAAAGAGGAAAACACATTCCAGAAAATTCCACATGGTCTTAAATTATTTAATCTCCCAAAGAGGTGAATCAATACAAGAAAAACTGAACTTCCCGTGCCATTGCTAACAGTACGCTGGGCGACCCATTGTTTTAACAGACCACAGCACTGTAACCCCCAGGAACGTTACTCGTAGTCCAGTAAGAATAAGCTTGGAGGATAATTAGAATTTTCCCCAGCCCCAGGGTACAGGAGTGGAGGTGCGATGTGCGGCTGGGGAAATAACTTGGGAATACATTGGGACAGTTCCCCGACACATTCCCATTCTCAGGAAGATTCTCGGCAGTGGACCAGTATGCGGATTGGCAGGATGATGGAGGGTAGCCTACTGTATGTTTAAGACCCCAATTAGGTGCCACTCAGAAAGTCCCTCATAATTTTGCAGCAGCCAGGGGAGATATCAGAAACGGAGGCACCACCCCCAAAGACGAGTGGGAGGAATAGAGAAAGAAAAGGCATCTGCTAAATCCCAAATGCTGCACAGGCGTTTCCCCTCCAATCAGAGGGACCTGCCTCCTAGGTCATGTGAATATGTCATGAATTGTCACCACCACCACCCCCCCCCCCCCCCCCCGCCCCCCGCCCTGAACATTCCCCTTGCCTCTCGCGGATGGGCTGCCGTGGTGGTTCTGGAGCTGTGATTGGCCTGGCAGCATCGAGAACCAGCCCACCAAGCTCATTTGGACGACAAGCTCAGGAACAGCCAATTGGAAGGTTGAACTCTGGGAAAATAGCTACCCCTGGCTTGGCTGCCAGCAAGTGTGGGTCCAGGATCTCGAAACCTGTTGGAAAATCCTGCCCTCAATTTAAGTCAGGGATGGTAGCGAGGACAAGGACCTATGTTTTGTCTTATGACCTGGTAGAGCTTGATTTCAGTCTTTAACCTAAGGCCAGGCTGCTTTCAGACATATTCATGGAGGCGCCGGTAAGCAGAACTTGCTTTCTGAATGTGTGTGCTGTGGCTGCCCCTCCAGTAGGGAGTTGTTTGTCCCTGACTAGGAGTTAAAGCCACAATCAGATCAGCCATGATTTTACAGGATGGTGCAGTAGGCTCGAGGGGGCAAATGGCCTCCCCTCCTCCTAATCCTTATGTTCTTGTGATATCTTCACCAAGAGTGGCATTCCTGGAGAGCACATTGGCAAAGAATGAGAACCTTCCTACAACCTCGAGACCGGTGCCATCAATGATTATGTCGGGTACTCCATAACATGTAGTTGGAAATCAAAGCTTTTGGAACACCGTTGTTTCCACAAAGGCATCGGACATCTCACCGCAGGTGGAAACACATCCAACGGTGCCATCTCAGAGTAGGTGCAGGACTTCGACAAACTTGTTCAGACATCCTAGAAATTACAAAGCACGTTCCATAGGCCGGTTCGACTGACACTGCTTCAATGAGGTCTATGAACAGCATGTACAGAGCCTGCTGCCGTTCTCTTCCTGCCTGCAGTATTGCTGTATGGCGCAGAATCCTGGCTTAGCTCTAACTGCCACATCAAAACTCTGAATCTTATCCATCAGAGAAACCTGAGGTCCATCATGGCAGGGCAAAATCACAAACAACGGGCGCAATTCTCTGCCTCGCGACGACGCAACCCCAATCGCGATCGGGCCGGGAATTGGGGATCTGGTGAGAATTGAGGTCCATGCCTGGCGCTGAATCGGGTGCCATGCTCCAGCCCCTCGCGGGAAGCGACACTGGCACGCAAATCCGGCATTTTCATGGATTTACATGTATTTAGCAAGTTCTCCCCACTCCGCGATGCTCCGGCCCTCTCAGGCGGAAGTCACACGGGCACGATTTACTCAAGGTATTTATAAATGGCGATTTGGCATCATGGCTGATGGCGGGGGGGGGGGGGGAGAAAGAAGATAAGTAAAGTTTTCCAAACACTTAAATGTTGTACCACTTGCTGGGGGGTGGCTGCCATGGCCGGGGGAATTAGTGGAGAGTGACTTGGCGACGGCTCCGTGGATTTGCAGTGTTCCTCGCGGGGTCTGGGTGGTCAGGCTCAGGCCACCGTTGCTGCAGTACTTGTTTCAAATGCACTCCTTTGGTGCTACTTACAGGCCCTGACTGCTTCACTGCTGACTACGCACTGCGTCCTAGTAAATGTTCACAGAGCCTCTGGTCATTTGGGAGCCCACCCAGGCCACCCCTCTGGAAACCCTCAGACCCCAGCTGACCCATCAATGGGGTGGGTGTGGCCAATCTCAATCAGTGCCCCACCAGGTGCTGCCACTCCCCAGTGCATTCATCAGAAGCGCTGCCCCACTGGAGGGGAAGCAGGGGAATAGCAGAGCTCATCTCAAACAAAGGACACATGCATCGTGGCATTTGCCACCCTCCCTGACACACTGCCCCTTTCAGGGTGGATACCTCAGATAGCCCACTCTGCAGGGCGTCCAGCTGTTTCCAAGCCCTTCCTGTCCATCATGCCCCTGTTCCCATCCATTTTGCCCCCGGACAGATTGTCACAACCTGTGTTTCACACCCAGGATCACATCACACTGCAGCTACACTTCTAGCAGACACACACTTCCTTGCCTCACCCCCATCTGTAGGACCTGCCCATACACAAGCCTCTAAGCATGGAGGCGATTGGTGGCACAATGTTACCCTCACCATTGCACAACCAGCTACCACTCCACTCATGGGATAGTACACGGACTAGCCAATGAGGACACCCACGATAGACCCCACTGGTGGAATCAGGGCAGGGGCCGCTGAGCCTATCGTTAATATGGTTGTGGCAGCCATCGGTACCCCTGTGGACAGGAACAGGGGGGGTGAGGATAAAGGCTGTTCAGTACCACTCATTGATGGGGACAGGGGTGCAGTATGGAAGGCGGCATGTCAGAGGGAACGTCTGAGGGCTGGGAGTGGGTTTTCAGGTGGGCATGTGGAGGGTGGAGCTGAAGTGCAATTCAGGGTCATCATGATCCTGCTGGATCTGGATGGGTAAGGGAATACGCATCTTGTTGACATGTCTTCTCTTTTTCTGCCCCTACAGAGCTGCCACTGCAGACGCATGGAGGCTGGAGGCACAGGGCCTGCTTGGAGAGGACCCTTGCAAAAGATGAGCCTGCCCCAGAAGAGCAGGGGCCAACCGGTGAGGTTTGAGTGCCTGCTGTCCAACAGGCCGAGGAGGAGGTGCGAAGGAGGCACCGTATCCAGCCAAGTGAATACAGTCAGCATCTGTTCTTCAAGGATATGCCGGATCGCCTGTGCCACCAAAGACGTTGGCTAACCAGGGGGACCGTGCTACACCTGTGTCAGATGATGACGCACCAGGTACCACAGGGATATGGAGGAAGATACCCGCGTCCGGTGGCTATCAGGGTGACGGTTGTCCTGAACTTTATGCCTCTGGATCTTTCCAGGGGCTGAGTGGGTACCTGTTTGGGATCTCACAAACATTCACACACAGGTGCATCCTTGCTGAGGATTCCCTATGCGCCTGGGCAGCGGACTATATAAACTTCAGTCTGGAACAAGCACACCAGTTTGCCAGGGGACAGGATTTGACACCATCGCTGCCATGTCCCAGGTCCAGGGCATGATCGATGGCACCTGTGTCCCCCTACGAGCACCGGCTCATCAGAGGGTGCTCTTCATCAATCAGAAAGGCTTCCACTCCCTGAGTGTGATCACTGTGTGATCACCAGCTGCACATCAAGCATGTCTGCGCCCGATACCCAGGCAGCGTGTACGACCTGTCCTGTGGTGATTGATTACTGCAGCTTTAATGTAATGATCCCTTTAAGACCGTGTTTCGAACCCTGGGGGACTCCGCCTCCGGCTTCGCCCCCCCAGGGAGCCATACATAAGGTAATGTTCAGTGGGCAGTGTGCAGTGAGCACACTTCTCGGCAGCTGCCTGGTTCTCTGCTAATTAAAGCCTTTGTATTACCAATCATCTCTCTCGAGTTGTAATTGAGGGTATCTCAATTTAATTAGCAGATTACTTCAAGATGGACAGCGATCTAAAGCTGGAGAAGCTCAATTTGGACGTTCGGTTGCCAGAGGCCGCTGAAATTTTAAAATACTGGCTTCGGTGTTTTGAGGCCTACCTGAACTCCTCAGACTCTCCAGTCGACAGACCTCACAAGCTGAGCTTACTACATGCCCGGGTGGGCCACAGACTCCCCTCCGCGATCGAAAAGGCCACCAAATACGACGCAGCAGTCGAAATCCTGCAGAAGCGCTTCGTTAAGCCAATAAACGAGGTACACGCCCGGCATTTGCTCTCGACCTGCCGGCAGCGCTCCGGGGAAACGCTGGATGAGTACGTGGAGAGACTCACCAAGCTCGCTAGGAACTGCGACCACAAGGAGGTGACGGCAGAAGTCCATATGAACTTTGCACATCCGAGATGCTTTCGTGTTCGGTAGATGATCCACATACATCAGGCAGCGACTCCTCGAAGACGGAGCAAAAGACCTCCAAGGCACGGCAGCGCTCGCCTCCTCTCTGGAAGTGGCCCACCATAATCTCAGCACGTACTGCGCGGACCTTGCGAGCCCCTCTCGATCCCCTCCAGACTCGGCCACACTACAGGCCTGCGCCACGTGGTGATCCGCTCACACCGGAGGCACACCGTGCTGTTTCTGTGGGCAAGGCCAGCACCCACGTCAGCGTTGCCCAGCCCGCTCCGCTATCTGCAACGACTGTGGAAAGAAGGGCACTTTGCAAAGGCCTGTCTAGCTGGGCCCAAGGTCCAGAAACAAAAGTCTCAATGGGCCCAAAAATCGAGTTCCCAGGCCCTGCAACGCGGCTGCGCGCCGGCCGGACACGCCCCCTTCTGACGCGTCATCGGCCTCGTGCGAGTCATGGGGGCAGCCAGCGTGGCGGTGGCCATCTTCAAAAGCCGACACGTGCAACCGACAGCGGTGGCCATTTTGTGAGTCCGACTCAACTGAGCACTCCGACTACCCACAACTGGGAGCGATCACTCTCGATCAATCACGGCCAAAGCATCTACGGAACTCCATGATGCAGGTCCAAATCGACGGGCGCAACACTTTTTGACTCAGGGAGCACGGAGAGCTTTATTCACCCAGAAACGGAAGTCCACCTCTGGGGTCTTGCTTCCACGTTGGCTGACGCCTCCGGGACCAGTTCTACTCCGGAGGCATGCGAGGAGCCATAAGACGGACCCTCTAGTCGAGAGAGTCCAGCTGCTGCATGCGAACCCTCAATATGCCTACGTCAGCACAGGGCTGGTTTAGCACAGAGCTAAATCGCTGGCTTTGAAAGCAGGCCAGCAGCATGGTTCAATTCCCGTTCCAGCCTCCCCGAACAGGCGCCGGAATGTGGCGACTAGGGGCTTTTCACAGTAACTTCATTTGAAGCCTACTTGTGACAATAAGCGATTTTCATTTCAAGCACCTCGACGGAGGGCAAGACACAGTTTCACTGCGAGACCTGGCACCTGCTGGCTCTCCCACTGGCGCCCCCCCCTACCGACGCTCCTCCCCCCCGCACCGGCTGCCGACACCGACAGCGCTCCCCCTCTCTAGCGCCGTCCTCCCCCCCGCCGGCGCCGGCAGCAATCACCCTAGTCACCCCGGATACCTCCCCTGCTCCAACACGGGCAAAGGCTCAGACCACCGTGCTCCCGGATATACCCCCACTGAAGACGACCGTGTCCGCCGCACCACCGCCAGAGCTGAGAAGGTCAACACAGCAATCAGACCACCCAAAAGACTGGACATGTAATTCCACTTCACCGACGGACTCTGTGTTTTCTTTTAAAACAGGGGGTGAATGTGATGATTGATTACTACACCTTTAATGTAATGATCCCTTTAAGACCGGGTTTGGAACCCTGGTGGACTCCGCCTCCGGCTCCACCCACCAGGGAGCCATATATAAGGTAATGTCCAGTGGGCAGTGTGCAGTGAGCACACTTCTCAGCAGCTGTCTGGTTCTCTGCTAATTAAAGCCTTTGTATTACCAATCATCTCTCTCGAGTTGTAATTGAGGGTATCTCTCATACATCCTGGGTGCACTCATCAGTTCTCAGCACCTTCCCGGCGTCCTCAAGATGCGCTTCCAATGCCTGGACCTCGCCAGTGGGGCGTTCCAATATAGTCCCAGGTGGTCTCTCACATCATGTTAGCTTCTGCGCCCTGCACAACATCGCGCAGCAGAGGGGGGACATGCTGGAGGTCGAGGAAGAATGCCAAGCCTCATCTGATGAGGAGGATGGCCAGGAAGAACCGGGCATGGCACATGGGTTGGCACGGCAGACCACCCAACCAGTGCTCCAGGGCCACCGCACACGGGACAGCATCATCACCTCCAGATTAGGAGGCCTGGCCACTGGCAGCACTGCTGCCCTATTCCACCTCTCCAGACTCTCCGCACACCCCTCCCATCTCCTTCCAATTGGTGCCCCCTTCCCCATAGCCACTCACATCCTCCCCTGTCCCTCCACTTTCACTCCATCCCACCATCTAAGCTTCCCCTCTGGGGGGTCTTACAAGCATCACCACAGGGTGTTGGCCCTGGGCAGGCAGCGTCAGTGGGTTTTGTCTATGAGATAGGGAATGATATATATATATATTTTTTTTAAAATTTCAATTCGGGGGCAATTTAGTGCTACTAACAATCCACCTACTCTGCACACCTTTGGGTTGTGGGAATGAAACCCACGCAAAACGGGGAGAATGTGCAAACTCCACACGGACAGTGACCCAGGACGGTATCAATCCTGGGTCCTCAGGGCCGTGAGACAACAGTGCACTACCAAAGTCTCACTCCTGCTTTCAGGATCGCACTCCATTGTCTGCCCGGGTGATCCCTGTATGTCTGCTGGCCATTCCATCTCACAGGTCGATATATTCTTTGAGGTGATGGGGTGTGGGGCGGCTATGGAGATGGTGAGCAATGATGAGTCATTCATTGGGTAAGCTGTCCTACAAGGTGGCCTCACAGCTCTGGTGCTGTTACCTACCACCTCTAAGGGTGACCCCAGGTAGAATGTTCAATTGTACTGAGGGGTCTGCCCCGTGCCATCCTCCAACACCCATACCATACACCGCCAACCTCCAACATCCCCACCCTCTACACCCAGACAAGCCCATCCCTCACACCCATCAAACAGAGGATTGAGGCAGGTTGAAATGTTGGTGAAAAAGTGTTCAATAATAATAATAACTTATTGTCACAAGTAGGCTTCAATGAAGTTACTGCGAAAAGCCCCTAGTCGCCACATTCCGGTGCCTGTTCCGGGAGGCCGGTAGGGGAATTGAACCCGCGCTGCTGGCCTTGTTGTGCATTACAAGCCAGCTGTTTAGCTCACTGGGCTAAGCCAGCCCCTACTGTGCTAAACCAGCCCCTGATAACAATGACTACATACGTTAGTGTGGCCTAACCCGTAGCTCTAACCTATGTGCTGCACCCATGCCAATTTAACTGGTGTCTAACTTCCTTATTTTACGTGGCCTACTACTCCTTCTAGATGTTACCCCAGACAGCACATCAGATTCGGAGGCGGCCTACTACATTTCTCGCCCACTGACCTGAGATGCCTTTGGCAGCTGTCCTCTGGAGGGCCTGGGCATGGATAGGTCCAGCCGACCTTCGGGTGTCACAGGTGACAAGGTGCTGCCTGTTCTGCCTGTTGCCCATCAGATGCACCAGTGGCAGCTGTGGGGATTCAGAAGTGCAAAGGTATTGCAGCAGCTCCCCTGTGGGAGGCACTGGCATGGACCCATCACTTCCTCCTCCCTTGAGTTGTTCGATGGCCCCTGGGCTAATCTATGGGATGGAGGTGAGGCCGGAGTGAGCTCGGAGGCTCCACTGTCACCTGGCACTACCAGACCTGGATGCCTACCCTCATCTCAACCAGGGTCTTGATACCCTCAACCATTGAGAACTGAGACTGGGCCACGCTCCTCAGAGAGTGAGTCATGTCCCTCACTGCCTCGGTCATGTTCCTCTCTCAGTCAGTGCCCCATCAATACTCTTGACTGCCTCAGCCATGGCCCTTTGTGACTAGGCCGAGCTCTGGAGTGCCACAGCAATGTCCATGTGGGCCCTGCACTTGGCTGCCTGTGACTGGGCTCCCCTGTCCTGAGCCTCAGCCATCAACTGCACAGTGTGCCCCAAGCCTTGGACGTCTTGATACATGGCAATAACGTTTTGACCCAAGGATCCACCTCGGACACCAGCGTTCAGTGTCGGCCTAGGTCCCATACATTGTCAGCATCAACTCCTGTACCGGAAGGTGGTTGGACTCCTCCAGCTGCATTTGCAGGCACTGGAAAGTTGTTGACACCCCATCCTGTAGATCCTTGCTCTGCGTCTGCATCTCCACCAGTGACGGGATCATACTTGTCAGAGCTGTCCAGACTACAGCTGGTTCCTGGGATACGGCAGTTCCCTCAGGAGTCCCTACCTCCACCTGATATGCTGCAGCATGTGAGACCCTGGAGCCTCCTCACTAAAATGTCCCACCGAGGTGATAGTTTCTGCGATGGTGGAGGGTGCAGGTGACAACAGTGCCAAAAAGTTGGTGTCTTCCCTGGACTGGTCCTCCGGGTGTGCTTGAGCTGTGGCTGGGGAAAGATACCCCAGACGGACCGGTATGGTCTGATGGTGACAAAAGACAAGGCACATGGAATCTTGGGAAGGAATGATTTGGGGGAGAGGGCTGACTCACGTGCTATACGGACATCATTTTGCATTTGGGACTCACTTGGTTGTCGCATGCTGACCATGCCTCGGCGATAGCCTTCTCCAGCACCCCCCTGGATAGCCAGTGCTGCCACACCAGAATACACTGATTCAGCGGCACATGACCTGCATTTTTCAGGGGACCAGTACTTTTGGACACTTAACAAAACCCTCTATTGTTGAGTTCTGTCCCCACTTCTGCTCGCATACATCGCAAGAAGCCTTCATGATACATTTCTACTGAGTCCAACAGGTTTGTTTCGAATCACTAGCTTTCAGAGCGCTGCTCCTTCCTCAGGTGAAGGTGGCAGGGTGTAAGACTTCTTACTGTGCTCACCCCAGTCCAACGCCGGCATCTCCACATCATTTCTACTGAGGCTGCTACAGGATCAGTAACATTTCAGGGCTATGGTAAATGAGCTGGATAGCTCTTTCAGAGAGCTGGCAGAGAGGCACAAAGGCCCAAAACTCTCCTTCCGTGTCAAACCAGTGTAAGATTCTAAAATTGGCCAATTTGATGCACTCAGTTACATTAATCGATAGGCTGATGCATTGTTTGTTCGAGCAAGCAATTGCGTTTTGGATCAAATGCATGCGTGGCAGCATGACAGAGTAATCCAATAACAGGATGCTCAACAATCCACGGAGCCACTGTTTGCACACACCAAGATTTACATGCTTTTCTGATTGATCCCCTGACTTGTGGCAAATAATTCTACTCTTTCAACAAGCAGCGCACATTTGACCAGCAGAATGCCATAATGCAAGGAAACATTCTCTTCCCTCGGACAGGCCCTTCGTTCTAAGGAGGTTCATCTTGCCATCAATCTTTGAGTTACAATGGCACTTTGCCTGCAGCCATGGCCAATAATATTTGTGTGTTTTCCAGGGAAAGCTGGTGAACAGCAGCAAGCTTGAGGTCAATTCATTTCTTCTACAGCTGTTACACCAGGCTTACTGAAGCCACCCCGGTCGACACTGTCCATGCCACCCCATGAAGCATTTAAGCACAACAATAACATAGCAATGAACCGGGGTTATTTTGGGTTGCAGTCATCCCGGTTGCACAATGGTGGCCTCACAAGGCCGGGGTGATGTCCTAGAGTAGCTTCAATCACCTTGAGCGATTGGAGAGGAACTTTCCATAGAATTAGACCATAGCATTTACAGTGCAGAAGGAGGACATTTGGCCCATCAAGTTTGCACCGGCCCTTGGAAAGAGCACCCGATTTAACCCCACATTTCCACTCTATCCACGTAACCCAGTAACCCCACCTAACCTTTTTTGGACACTAAGGGCAATTTACCATGGCCAATCCACCTAACCTGCACATCTTTGGACTGTGGGAGGAAACCGGAGCACCCGGAGGAAACCCACACAGACACGGGGAGGACGTGCAGACTCCGCACAGACAGTGACCCAGCCGGGAATCGAACCTGGGACCCTGGGAGCTATGAGGCAACTGTGCTAACCACTGTGCCAGTGTGCTGCTTCCACATTCCCTTCGCCCAAATTGACCTGAAGATCTTTATTTGGTTTGTTGCTTATTCCAGAAAATTGCATGAATCCGTTGGATAGGGAATGGGGGAGATTTTCCACTCTTGTTTCTAGGGAGAGGGGGCAGACAGTCGAGCGGGAGTCCTAAAATGGCTTTTACACTGATGGGATTTCCCAATTGGTTGTCCCCGCCCCCACACAACTGACAAGGGACAGTGCCAGAGCAGTGGTGGGCGTGTGGGGGTGTGGGGGGGAGTGACTCTGTGGTGGTGTTGGGGGCAAAGTTCTGTGAGGGAAGCGCAGGGGTGGGCTCCGTGGTGGGGGAAGAGGGGGGAGGAAGTTCCATGTGAGGGGTGTGGGTTGCCTGGGTTGCGGTTTCAATTTTTTTAATTTAAAACGGAACGGCCGTTTTAAAACCTGAATTACTGGCAGAGTTGGCTCAACCCCCTTTTCCCACCCAAGATGACACTTTGCCACAAAAATGGCAAAATTCTACCCGATGCCTTCATCAGGACAAGCGTCGGTTTTGGCTCAGTTGATACCCCGGGCCTCTGAGTCAGAAGGTTTTTGTTCAAGTCAAATTCCAGGACCAGAGGCGAGATTCTCCGACCCCCGCCGGGTCGGAGAATCGCCGGGGGCTGGCGTGAATCCCGCCCCCGCCGGTTGCCGAATTCTCCACCACCGGATATTCGGCGGGGGCGGGAATCACGCCGCGCCGGTTGGCGGGCCACCCCCCGTGATTCTCTGGCCCGGATGGGCCGAAGTCCCGCCGCTAAAATTCCTGTCCTGCCGGCGTAGATTAAACCACCTACCTTACCGGCGGGTCAAGGCGGCGCAGGCGGGCTCCGGGGTCCTGGCGGGGGCGTGTGTTGATCTGGCCCCGGGGGGTGCCCCCACGGTGGCCTGGCCCGTGATCGGGGCCCACCGATCCGCGGGCGGGCCTGTGCCGTGGGGGCACTCTTTCCCTTCCGCCTTCGTCACGGTCTCCACCATGGCGGAGGCGGAAGAGACTCTCTCCACTGCGCATGCGCGGGAATGCCGTCAGCGGCCACTAACGCTCCCACGCATGCGCCGCCCAGAGATGTCATTTCCGCGCCAGCTGGCGGGGCAACAAAGGCCTTTTCCACCAGCTGGCGGGGCGGAAATACGTCCGGCACCGGCCTAGCCCCTTAAGGTTGGGGCTCGGCCCCCAAAGATGCGGAGGATTCCGCACCTTTGGGGCGGCGCGATGCCCAACTGATTTGCGCCGTTTTGGGCGCCAGTCGGCGGACATCGCGCCGTTTCCGGATAATTTCGCTCCTGAGCACAAAATTCAAGGTTGATGTTCCAGTGCAGTACTGAAGGAATAGCCAGAGGTGTCACCTTTGACCCCGTGACCTTAATGCAAAGAATAGGGAAGTTCTGCCTGGTGTCCCGGACAATACTTACCTTTAATTGACATCACTAAAATAGATTGTCTGGTTATTATTATGCTGTTTTTTGGGGGAGCTTGCTGTGCACGCAAGTGCTGTGTTTCTTACATTACAGTGAATTTGGCTCTTGGAGATATCTGGTGGTCATGAAAATAGAATTGTCAGTCTAACTTTTAATGTTGTTTAAAAGCATCAGCATTGTATTAGATAGAACATGGGGAGCCAGCCAGAAGAAAGTTGGAATAGTCAAACCTGGAGGTGACTAGGGAAGGTATAGTCCCAGATGACCAGAGGCTACTTTCCCTTTGAGGTGGAGAGCTGACTGGTGGTGATTTAACCTGAGGGTCACCACAGCTCAGGCAAGGGTGAGAAGAATAACCTCAGCCGGTACTGGAATTGAACCCACGCTGTTGGCCTTACTGTGTATCACGAACCAGCTGTCTGGCCAACTGAGCTAAACCAGCCCCATAGCATGGATCGAGGTTGTAATGTTCTTGTTGGATGGCCTGATTTATATTACAAGAACACTTGTAGTTAAAGCTATAAACAATTTATTAACATTAACTGTGGGTAAACTATATACAAAACAACAGATGAATAACAGTAAGATCAAGCACAAGCAACCTCTCTTCAGCTTCCTCCAGGCAGTCTGAGGGGTCACCTGACTCTAACATTCTCTTATCTACTAGTGAGACTCCCAGTGGTCAGTCGGTGGATTACAACAGAACCATAATGTCACGACAAAGGTTTCAATAACAGGCGAGTTGGGGCAGCAGCAAAGTCGGGTGATATTTTGTCTCTTGCTTTGTTCATAAGTTCAAAAGAGCAATGGAGGCCCTGAGGAGAAAGGAGTAAACATGGAATAAAAACGGGATGAGGAAAAGGTTGGACCGTGCCCTCAAATGGACGCAGAGCACAACTGAGCCAGTTGGCCATATAGTTCTTTTACAATAGATGTTCTCTGGATGGTCCTAACTGACATTTTCTATCTCTTTCTCTCCACCAATCACGTACACATATATTCAAAGTGTAAAAACTCAAAAAAGAAAATGGAATTATAGACCATAGAACATAGAACATAGAACAATACAGCGCAGTACAGGCCCTTCGGCCCACGATGTTGCACCGAAACAAAAGCCATCTAACCTACACTATACCATTATCATCCATATGTTTATCCAATAAACTTTTAAATGCCCTCAATGTTGGCGAGTTCACTACTGTAGCAGGTAGGGCATTCCACGGCCTCACTACTCTTACACCAGTCAGCCTGACGTTGATAGTGGGGAAAATGCTAGAGCCACGAGCAAATATTTAATAGCGAGGCACTTGGAAAACAGTGGCAGGATCAGACAGAGTCAGCTTGGATTTACAAAAGGAAAATCATGCTTGACAAATCTACTGGAATAGCATTGATGAGGGGGAGCCAGTAGATATGATATATTTAGACTTTCAGAAGGATATCAACAAAGTCCCATGGAAGTAATTAGTGTATAAAATTAAAGCGCATGGGATTAGAGGTAGTGCATTGAGATGGATAAGAAACTGGTTGGCAGACAGGAAACAAAGTCTGGGAATAAACGGGTCTTTTTCCAAATGGCAGGCAGACTAGTGGGCTACTGCAGGGTCCGGTGCTTGTACCCCAGCTATTCACTATATATTAATGATTTAGATGAGGGTGCTAAATGTAATATCTCTAAATTTGTGGATGACACAAAGCTTTGTGGGAGGATGAGCTGTGAGGAGGATGCACAGATTTGGACAAGCTGAATGAGTGGGCAAATGCATGGTAGATGCAGTATAATGTGGATAAATGTGAGGTTATCTGCTTTGGTCGCAAAAATAGGAAGGCAGATTATAATCTGATTGGCTTTTGATTGAGAGAGGGGAATGTGCAATGAGGCCTGGGTGTTCTTGTACCCCAGTCACTGAAAGTAAGCAATCAGGTGCAGCAGATGGTGAAGAAGGTAAGTAGTATAGAAATAGTATGTTGGCCTTCAGAGCGAGGGATGTCTTGGTGCCGTTATATAGAGGCTTGGTGAGACCACACCTGGAACATTGTGTGCAGTTTTGGTCTCCTTATCTGAGGAAGGATGTTCATGCTATAGATGGAGTGCAGCGAAGGTTTACCAGATTGATTCCTGGAATTGCAGAACTGGAGTATAAGAAGGGATAGTGTCGGTCAGGATTATATTTGGGTTTCGGAGAATATGGTGAGATCTCGTAGAAATCTAGAAAGTTCTAACAGGACTAGACAGGGTAAATGCAAGATATTCCTGATGGCAGGGGCCACAGTCTGAGGATGTGGGGTAGACCATTTAGGATTCAAATGAGGAGAAATTTATTTAGCTAGAAAGTGGTAAAACTACGAGAAGTATAATGGTTAATGGGAAGCAAAGCAGCAGGATAGCATGTTGGGAGTTGGGTTCAACGACATGGAAAATTATGAAAAAGTTAAAGGGAAGAAGAACTCAGGAGATGTTATGAATGGAGGTCTTAGGATTCAAAAAGAAGCTATAAAAACTAGCATAAGGACACTTTACCTGAATGCTCGTAGCATTCGAAACAAGGTAAATGAGTTGACGGCACAAATCATCGCAAATGAAAATGATTTAGTGGCCATTACAGACATAGTTGCAGGGTGGTCACGACTGGGAGTTAAATATCCAGGGGTATCAGAATATTCAGAAGGACAGGCAGGAAGGTAAGGGACGTGGTGTAGCACTGGTATTTAAGGATGACACCAGGGTGTAGTGAGAGTTGAAATAGGTTCTATGGAGAAAAAGGTTGAATCCATTTGGGTGGAAATTAGAAATAATAAGGATAAAAGATTACTGATAGGGGAAGTCTATATATTAACATCATGGTGGGGTGGGCAATAAAAAGGAAATAACTGATGCATGTAAAAATGGTACGGCTGGTTAGCTCTGCTGTCTACGGCGCTGAGGACGCGGGTTCAAATCTCGGCTCTGGGTCACTGCCTGTGTGGAGTTTGCACATTCTCCCCGTGTCTGCGTGGGTTTCACCCCTACATCCCAAAGATTGGCCACACTAAATTGCCCCTCAATTGGAAAGTAAAATAATTGGGTACTCTAAATTTATTTTTTAAAAATGGTTCGGCAATTATCACGGGGGATTTTTTATTTTGTAAAATATTTTTATTCAGGTGTTTGAATTTTAAAAAAAAATAACACAGACAATGACATCAACATAGTATAATAAACATCCCCCCCCACACCTCAATCTTCACACACCCCAACCATAAAACAACAATCCGGCCCTCTTTCTCCGCCGCCCCCCACCCCCCCACCCCCCCCGGGGATACTGCATCTGCTAACATTTTAATTTTTCCCGAGAAAGTCGACGAACGGTTGCCACCTTCAGGTGAACCCACCATTGACCCTCTTGAGGCAAACTTTATTTTCTCGAGACTGAGAAACCCAGCCATGTCACTAACCCAGGTCTCTACGATCGAGGGTTTCGAGTCCCTCCACATTAACAAGATCCGTTTCCGGGCTACCAGGGAGGCAAAGGCCAAGACGTCAGCCTCTTTCGCCCCCTGAACTCCCGGCTATTCCGACACTCCAAAGGTCGCTACCTCCGGACTCGGCACCACCTGTGTTTTTAGCACCATGGACATTGCCTCAGCAAAACCCTGCCAAAACCCTCTAAGCTTCGGGGCATGCCCAAAACATGTGGACATGGTTTGCTGGGCTGCCCGCGCACCTCACACCCCTATCCTCTACCCCGAAAAACCTGCTCATCCTAGCCGCTGTCATGTGTGTCTGGTGGACTACCTTAAATTGTATGAGGCTGAGCCTGGCACATGATGAGGAGGTATTAACCCTGCTTAGGGCATCCGCCCATAGACCCGCCTCTATCTCTCCACCTAGCTTGTCCTCCACTTGCCCTTAAGCTCCTCCACCGGAGTTTCCTCTGCCTCCGAAAGCTCCTGGTAACTATCTGAAACCTGCCCCTCTATCTACTCTACTCTATCCTGTATCCCCCGTGACGGCAGCAGTGGAAAGGCCAGCACCTGTTTTCTCAGGAAGTCGCGCACCTGCAAATACCTAAACCCATTCCCTGCTGGCAATTAAACTTTATCCTCCAAGGCTTTCAAGCTGGGAAAGTTCCCATCGAGAAATAGATCCCCCATCCTTCTAATTCCTGCCCTTTGCCAACTCCGGAACCCACCATCCAGCCTACTCGGTACAAACCGATGATTATTATAAATTGGGATCCAAATCGATGGTCCCTCATCTCTCTTATACTTCCTCCATTGCCCCCAGATTCTCAGAGCCGACACCACCACCGAACCTGTGGAGTATCGGGCCGGCGAGAACGGAAGAGGTGCCGTTATCAGTGTTCTCAAACTGGTGTCTTTGCATGACGCCATCTCCATCCGCTCCCATGCCGACTCCTCCCCCACTACCCACTTCCTAATCATGGCTATATTAGCCGCCCAGTAGTAATTGCAGAAGTTCGGCAGCGCCCGCCCACCCTCCCCCTGACTGCGCTCCAGCAACACCTTCTTCACTCGCCCACACAAAGCCCAAAATAACCTTATTCACCCGCTTGAAAAAGGCCTTAGGGATGAAGATGGGGAGGCACTGAAAGACAAACAGAAATCAGGGGAGGACTGTCATTTTCACGGTCTGTACCCTCCCCGCCAGTGATAGCGGGAGCATGTCCCATCTCTTAAAGTCCTCTACCATTTTTTCTACCAACCGGGATAGGTTTAACTTGTGCAGTACCTCCCATTCCCAGGCCACCTGGATGCCCAGATATCGAAAGCTCTTCCCTACCATTCTAAGCGGCAACTCGCCCAGTCTCTTCCCCTGCCCTCTTGCCTGGATCGCGAACATCTCGCTTTTCCCCATGTTCAATTTAAACATTGCCAAATTGGAAAAATTGCCAAATTCCCCCAAGAATCGCATTACTTCCCCCATCCCCACCAACGGGTCTGAAATGTACAAGAGCAGGTCATCTGCGTAAAGCGAGACCCGGTGCTCCAACCCTCCGAACCAGCCCTTTCCAGTTCCTCGAGGCTCTTAACGCCATGGCCAATGGCTCTATGGCCAGAGCAAACATAAACCGGGAGAGGGGGCGCCCTTGCCTCATCCCTCGATGTAGCTTACAGTACCCCAACCTCAGCCGGTTCATACGCACATTCGCTACTGGTGTCTGATAGAGCAACTGCACCCAGTAAATAAAGCCCTCACCAAACCCAAACCTTCCCAGCGCCTCCCACAGGAATTCCACTCCACCCGATCAAAGGCTTTCTCCGCATCGATCACTACCACCACCTACCTCCACCTCCTCTCCTTCTGAGGGCATCATAATAACATTTAAAAGCCTTGGTTGCCTGCTCTTTACAAATCCCGTCTGGTCTTCCCCTGTCACCCCGGGACACAGTCTTCTATCTTTGTGGCCAGTATCTTAGCCAGCAGTTTGGTGTCCACATTCAGTAGAGAAATCAGCCTATATGACCCGCATTGCTCCAGATCCTTCTCCCGTTTCAGGATCAATGAAATCGAGGCCTGAGACATTGTTGGAGGGTGGACTCTCTTCTCTCTTGCTTTATTAAATGTCCTCACCAGCAGTGGGCTCAGTATCTCTGAAAACATCTTATAGAATTCCACCGGGTAGCCATCAGGCCCCGGGGCCTTGCCCGACTGCATGCCCTCCAGCCCCTTGATTATTTCCTCACTCTCAATTGGGGCTCCCAGCCCATCCACCAGATCCTCATCTACCCTCGGGGACCTAAACTGATCCAAAAACTGCCTCATCCCCTCCACCCCAGCCGGGGGTTCCGACTCATATAATTTACTATACAAGTCCTTAAACACTTTGTTCACCCCCATTGGGTCCAGCACAGTATTCCTGCCTCTACTCTTTACTTTACCTATCTTCCTGGCCGCTTCCCTTTTCCTGAGCTGGTGCGCCAACATTCGGCCTGCCTTTTCCCGGTATTCATAAATCGCCCCTCTTGCCTTCCTCAACTGTTCCACCGCTTTTCCTGTGGTCAACAGCCCAAACTCCGCCTGTAACCTCCACCGCTCCCTCAGTAGCCCCGCGTCCGGGGCCTCCAAGTATCTCCTGTCCACCTGGAGTATCTTTTCCACTAATCTATCCCTCTCAGCCCATTCTGCCTTTTCTGTGTGGGCCCGTATCGAGATTAATTCCCCTCTGATCACTGCCTTGAGAGCTTCCCAAATCATCACTGCGGAGACCTCCCCCGTATCATTTGTTTCCAGATAGTTCTGGATGGACTTGTTAACCCGCCCACAGATCGCTTCGTCCGCTAGCAACCCCACATCCAGTCTCCACAGCGGGTGTTGCCCTCTCTCCATACTAACCTGTAGATCCACCCAATGCGGGGCATGATCCGACACTGCGATTGCCGAGTACTCAGTATCCACCACCTCCGGTATTAGCGCCCAGCTCAGAACAAAAAAGTAGATGCGAATGAATACCTTGTGGACATGTGAGAAAAAGGAAAACTCCTTTGCCCTTGGCCGTGCAAACCTCCATGGGTCTACTCCCCCCATCTGTTCCATAAATCCCTTCAATTCCTTTGCCGCAACCGGCCTCCTCCGTGTCCTGGATTTTGACCGGATAATTCCAGATCAATGACTGTGTTAAAGTCTCCTCCCATGATCAGGTTATGTGACTCTAAGTTGGGGATCTTACCTAAAACCCGCCTCATAAATTCCACATCGTCCCAATTCGGAGCATATATGTTCACGGGTACCAACCGCACCCCCTCCAGCTTCCCACTCACCATTATGTACCTACCCCCCTTGCCTGACACAATTCTCCCTGCCTCGAATGCCACTCGTTTGCTGATCAAAATCGCTACACCTCTGGTCTTTGAGTCCAGCCCTGAGTGGAATATGTGGCTGACCCACCCCTTTCTCAATCTCGTCTGGTTTGTAACCTTTAGGTCTGTCCCTTGTAGCATTGCCACGTCCGCCTTCAGCCCCCTGAAATGCGCAAACACGCGAGCCCTCTTGACCGGCCCATTCACCCTCTGACGTTCCATGTAATCAGCCTGGTCGGGGGGCTTCCAGCCCCACTGCTGACTAGCCATCACCCTTTTTTGGCCAGCCTCTAGCTCGCGCCCTCCGCCTCCTCGAGCCCCCCCCTTGGGCAGTCGCCACTCCCGACCTCCCATTTGTCCCCTAGTAACAGTTCCTCCCCTGTCAGCAAAGCAGCTCCCCCCCCCCTCTCCTCCCCCACCCCCCTAGCAATAACACTAGAAACCCAACCCCCCCCAGTCAAGCTCCAACTTAACACCTGCTCACCCCCCACTGCGCTTCTGAGAGTCAGCTGACCCATGCTGACTTGATAGCGCCCTCCCCTGGCACCAAGCAGTCTGTCTCCCCATTGTTCTTTCACCTCTCCCCCCACATGGACAAACATTTTAAAAGCATCACATTACCCTGTAAATAAACATCAGAAAAAACAGTGAAGAAACAGCCACTTTTGAAAAATAATCACCCAAAAAGCAGAACCAACCCCAAAGCCCATCCCCCCTCTAGCCAGCTCCCTGCATGACAAAGTTACCGTTTAGCCATCCAAACAGCCCCTTATTACTCACAGCACTACTTATATTCATACAACCCAGCACAACAAATCGCCGCCACAGTACTTCTCCAGGGCTTCAGTGTCTTTTAATTCGCCTCCAGCCTCCTTTCTTTAATAAACGTCCATACTTCGTCTGGTGTTTCAAAGTAGAAGTCCCGTTCCTCATGTGCGACCCACAGACGGACTGGGTACAGCATCCCAAACTTCACCCCCTTCTTAAAGAGGGCCGTTTTTGCCTGATTAAACCCTTGGCCAGATCCGCGCCCAGGTCCTGATAAATGCGCAGCTCACAGTTCTCCCATTTTCTGCTCTGTTCCTTCTTGGCCCACCGCAGAATGTGTTCCTTGTCCAGGAAACGGTGAAAGCGTACCACCATGGCCCTCGGTGGCTCGTTCGCAAGGGCTCTGTACGCACTATCCACTTCCAGGGGCCGAGGGAACGCCTCAGCCCCCATCAACTTCTCCAGTACGTCCGTCATATAAGTCCTCGCATCCGATCCCTTACTGCCTTCAGGGAGGCCGACAATTCTAAGATCCTGTTCTCCAGGTCCTCCAGCTTCTCCTGCATTCTTTTCTGGTGGTCATTCATCATCTCCACCTCGGTCTCCAGCACGGTTATGTACTCCTCGTGCTCGGATACCTTTTTCTCCACCTCCTGGATCGCTCCCCCGTGGGTCTCTTGATTTTGCACAACTTGATCAATCGAAGCCTTAATCGGGTCCAGCGTGTCCTTCTTCAGCTTGGCGAAGCAATCTTCGAAAAACTTCACCAGCTGCTCCATGCCATCTCCCCGCTGTCCTGCTTCTCTGCCATGCTTTCCCGCCTTACCAGCTCTGCTCGCGTCTTCCTTATAGGACATTGTATTCTCACACGGCCACTTCTGGTCCAATTCTCCATGCTCCGGAGGGGGATTTCTCCTTACTGTCTCCCTCTTCACCGATTTATCCCATAAAATCCAGAAAAAAACAGGGGGAAAAGATCCAAAAGTCCGTCACAGGCGGGAGCTATCAAATGTGCGACCTACTCCTCCATGGCCGCCACCGGAAGTCCCATCATGGGGGATTTTAATCTGCATGTCAATTGGTCAAACCAGGTTGGTCAAGGCAGCCTTGAGGAGGAGTTCACAGAATGTATCCACGATAGTTTCCTCAAACAGTATGTAATTGAACCTATGAGGGAGCAAACTGTCCTAGATTAGGTCCTGTGTAATGAGACAGGAATAATTAATTATCTCATAGTTAGGGATCCCCTCAGAAGGAGCGATCATAGTATGGTTGGATTTAAAATACAAATGGAAGGTGAGAAGGTAAAATCCAATCCCAGTGTCTTGTGCGGAAACAAAGGAGGCCACAATGGAGTGAGGGTGGAGTTGGCGAAGGTCAATTGGGAGCAAAGACTTTCTGGTGGGACAATTGAGGAACAATTGAGTGGAGGACTTTCAGAATGATTTTTCAGTGTTCAGCAAAAGTATATACCAGTGAAAAGGAATGACTATAGCAAAAGGGATAATCAGCCATAAGCATCTAAGGAAATAAAGGAGGATATTAATTTGAATGTGGTAAAGATTAGTGGGAAATTAGAGGATTGGGAAATCTTTAAAAGTCATCAGAAAGCCACGAAAAAAGCTAAAAGAAAAGCAAGATAGATTATGAGACTAAACCCGCTCAGAATATAAAAACAGATAGCAAACGTTTTTACAAATACATAAAACAAAATAAGAAGGTTGAAGTCAACATTTGTCCTTCAGAGGATGAGAAGGAAGATTTAATAATGGGAAATGAGAAAATGGCTGAGGAACTGATGTTTTGTGTCGGTCTTCACAGTGGAAGACACAAATAACATGCCAATAATTGATGGCAACGAGGCTACGGCAGGTGAGGATCTAAAAACGATCATTTTCACTAAGGAGGTAGTGTTGGGCAAGCTAATGGGCCTAAAGGTAGACAAGTCTCCTGGCCCTGATGGAATGCATCCCAGGGTACTAAAAGAGATGGTGAGGGAAATAACAAATGCGCTTGTGGTAATTTGTCAAATTTCGCTGGACTCTGGGACGATTTCAGCAGATTGGAAAACAGCATGTTGCAGCTGTTCAGGGTGCTGGGGAGGCCACACCTGGAGTACTGTGTACAGTTTTGGTCTCCTTACTTGAGAAAGGATGTGCTGGCACTAAAGGAGGTGCAGCGGAGATTCACTAGGTTGATTCCAGAGTTGAGAGGATTGGCATATGAGGAGATACTAAGTAGACTTGAACTATACTCATTGGAATTTAGAAGAATGAGGGGGGATCTTATAGAAACATATCAAATTATGAAGTGAATAGATAGGCTAGAAGCAGGGAGGCTGTTTCCACTGGTGGGTGAAACTAGAACTAGGGGGCATAGCCTCAAAATAAGGGGGAGCAGATTTAGGACTGAGTTGAGGAGGAACTTCTTCACCCAAAGGGTGGTGAATCTGTGGAATTCCCTACCCAGTGAAGCAGTTGAAGCTACCTCGTTGAATGTTTTTGAGGCAAAGATAGATAGATTTTTGAACAGTAAAGGAATTAAGGGTTGTGGTGAGCGGGCGGGTAAGTGGAGCGTAGTCCACAAAAAGATCAGCCATGATCTTATTGAATGGCAGACCTGGCTCGAGGGGCCATTTGTCTTACTCCTGATCCTAGTTCTTATGTTAGATATGTTTAGCCGCATAATTGTGAAAAAGGGTCATTTTGATTTTATTAGTTTCCAAATCCTGAGGGTGAAAACCTGCAGGGTGTGCCACCTCCACGCTGGAGCCTGTTTGCACGCCTCCATCGGGCATCAGGGTTCATATTTCTTCAAAAATGTTTAATTTCTTCTCTCTGGCTTAGCAGGGGCGAGGGGTGGCGGTCGCAGCAATGATTGATAAATCGAACAACTGGAGGAGTGGGGAGAAAATCTAAACTTTCCACTTGCGATGGGGGATTGATTGTTGAATTTATTTATTTGACAGTTTGGAGACAAGTCGGAATGAAATGAGTGGGGGAAGAAGACAGCAGTGTTATTTATTGATTTTATATTCAGTTTAACAGGGCAGGAAATATTAGTTTTCCATTTGACAACTTTTCACTATTCCAAATTTAATAATTAATGAAACATACATTTTCGGCAAGAGCATAAAAAACATGCAGGCTTATTTTTGTTTAGTCTCGGGCTGTGGGCATCGCCACCTTTTGTAGCTCATCCTTAGTTGCCCTTGAGAAGGTGGTGGTGAGCTGCCTTCTTGGACCACTGCAGCCCATGTTGTGTAGGAATACCCACAGTGCGGTTAGGGAGGGAATCTCAAGGTTTTCACCCAGTGACAGTGAAGAGATGGAGATGTGTCTCTAAGTCAGGATAGTGTGTGGCTTGGAAGGGAACTTGCAGCGGATGGTCTTCCCATGCATCTGCTGCCTTTGGTCTTCTAGAGGCAGAGGTTACAAGTTTGGGAGGAGCTATTGAAGAAACCTTGGTGAGTTGCTCCAGTGCATCTTGTAGATTGTACCTATGTGAGCTCATGTTGGAGAGAGTGGATTTTTGAGTTGGTGGATGGGGCGGCAATCAAGCGAGTTACTTTTGTTCTGGATGGTGTCGAGCTTCTTGAGTGTTGCTAGAGCTGCTCTCATTCAGGTTAGGGAAGAGTATTCCATCACACTCCTGACTCGTGCCTTGTAAATGCTGGACAGGCTTTCAGGGTTAAGGAGAGAACATATTGAAAGTGTGAAGCCTCATTCTCGTAGGTAATGAATTGTTGCTTCAGGTTGTTACATTTAGATTTTAATTTTAATTTAATTATTTTCTTTTTTTCCTTTCTGTTCCTTTTTGCTCTCTTGCCTAATTTAATCTTTATTTCTGTCTCTTTATTTCTCGCTCTGTATTTAATTTGGTTCTAATTTTATGATTTCAACAGCTGTTTGGAAGTACAGAACTTGAATATTATTGTGAAGGGAGACATGTTGCCGAAGCTTTTCACCTTGTACTCATCAGGACAAATGCAAGAATACCAAATTTCAAATGATCATAATTTATACCACAGGAGAAAAGGATGCTGTTTGATTGACAAGTTGAGTCTGATTATGCAAGGTATTTGCTGAGTTAGAACACTTGAATTCTCAGTTATACCACCATAAACCAGCATCTATTGAAGAGCCCGAGTCCTTAAAAGTACATCTATACACACATATAGTGGAATACCAATGACCTGTTTAATTTTCATATGCAGTGCGAATGCCTGATGGCATTGCAAGGCCTCAAGGCCAACCCAGATGTATAAGCCTGACAAAATGACCAGAGCAGTCATTCTAAGCAAGCGTAATTATGTTTACAAAATGAATGATATTCTTGATAATGGTTCCAAATTTGTATCTATTAAATGTATCTCCAAGCATGTTCGCATAGCCACAAATATTGCTACAGAAGCAAGCTACAAATATTTTTGTTGGACTTGTGTAAGAGGAATGAACTGCCTTGCCAGGTATACACATTTGAGGATTTGCCCTCTTGGCTCACTACATCCTTGCATATATGGGCTGCCTAAGGCACAAAAATGTGATGTCCCATTTCACTCTATTTTATCAAAGGCCAATGTTGTGCAGAGTGAATTGGGCAAATGAATTACTACAGCCAGTTCCTGTCAGTTTTCCATGTCCATGATGAATGATTCCTTCGCCTTCGCTAAGGTGATATGCGACCTCCAAATTAATAGCAGCACTTCATCTATGCATTCGTTTGACACTCATAGCTTATTCACGGACTGAAGGAAGCCATCGACATTGCACTGTGGTGCTCTAACACAGTAATCTAGGTGCGCCGACAATTGCTGAATCTATAATCATTGAATTTATGAACTTAGCGCATGCACAGTTAAGTTCAGTTTTAAAGACACACAATAACATAAGAATTAGGAGCAGGGGTTGGCTACCTGATGACTCAAACCTCCCAGAAGGCGAAATATCCTTTCAGTATCCACCCTGTCACATCACCTCAGGATCTTCTATGTTTCAAAAGATCACTTCTCATCCTTCTAAATTCCGATGGATGTAAGCCCAACCTGTTCAATTTTTCCTCATCCGATAATCCCTTCATCCCAGGAGTCAGTGCAGGGAACCTTTTCTGAACTGTTTCTAATGCAGTTATATCCTTTCTTAAGTAAGGAGACCAAAACTGTATAAAGTCCTGCAGGTGCAGTCTAACTAAGGCCTGTTCAACTGTAGCAACATCTTCCTCCTTTTATACACTATTACCCTTGCAATAGATGGCAACATTCCATTTGCCTACCTAATCACTTGCTGTCCCTCCATGGTAATCTTTTGTGATTCATGTACCAGGACACCCAGATCTCTTTGTGACGTAGGGTCCTGCAGTCTTTCTCCATTCAAATAAGGTACTGCTTTTGTATTTTTCCAGCCAAAGTGGACAAGTTCGCATTCCCCCACATTCTACTCCATCTGCCACATGTTTTCCCACTCACTTCACAAATCTAAATCCCTAGCTAGGCCCTTTATGTCCCCTTGGCAACTTATTTTCTACCTTTCTTTGCGTCATCAGCAAATTTAGCCACCAAGCATCGGGCCCCTTCATCCAAGTCATTGGTATATAATTGTGGCCCCAGCATTGATCTATGTGGCACTCTACAAGTAAGGCCTTGTCAACCCAAAAATGACCCATTTGTCTCTACTCCCTCCGTCCTGTTAGCAAACCAATCCTTTATTCATGTTGATATCTTACTTCTTCACCATGAGCTCTTATTTTTTTGTAGTACCCTTTGATGTTTAGATTTAGATTTATTGTCATGTGTACCGAGGTACAGTGAAAAGTATTGGTTTGCATGCAGTTCAGGCCAATCGTTCCAGACATGAAAAACACAGGACGTACGATAAATGCACAATGTAAATACATAGAAATCAGGTAAAGCATATGGATGTGGCATCTTATCAAACGCCTATTGGAAATCCAAATACATCACATTAACAGTTTTCCCATTTATCCATGTTGCTTCTTACTTCCTCAAAGAACTCTAAGCAATTTGTCAACATGATTTTTAAAAAATAAGTTTAGAGTACCCAATTCATTTTTTCCAATTAAGGGGCAATAAGCGTGTTCAATCCACCTATCTTGCACATCTTTGGGTTGTGGGGACGAAACCCACGCAAACACGGGAGAATGCGCAAATTCCACACGGACAGTGACCCAGAACCGGGATCGAACCTGGGACCACGGCGCCGTGAGACTGCAATGCTAACCACTGCGCCACCGTGCTGCCCGTCAAACATGATTTCCCTTCCCAATACTATGTTGTCTCTGTCTGGTTGTATTATGATTTTCAAACTGTCCTGGAACCACCTCCTTAATAATGGACCGACGTTTGAAGTGCCTTGTGACATTTTACCACATTAAGGACAGAATTAGCTGGAAAAAGGTGCATAAGCCTGTATCAATGTTGACAACTTTGTCAAGCAAGCTTGATGTTACTCTCAGTGTTTAAGCCTGAAGCTAAAATGGCCGACTGTCCAGGATCTGAGTGCTGGGAATTTCTGGTTCTGCACTAATGGAAAAGGTCTTTGAGTGATTGTGTACTGTATAGCTCAGTGCAAACTGTTTAAGTGGCTTTATTTGGTTGAAGCAATTGAATGAACCTGGTTCAGGAAAGCTGTTACGCAGCTGTTATATTCCAGAATTTATCAGAGTGACTGTGAGTAGTTGGACCAGACTGACAAGTGAAAGGTTGCTGTAGCTTTCTTTCATATTAAAGTGTGGGGGAAGGGTGAGGGGGGGGGGGGGGGGGGGGTGGTTTAACAGGAATCTGATGTCATTTAATTTTATGTTCAGTTTTTGTCAGTTGAGATTTGGAAGCAGATTAATCACCTAAAAACCAATTTCTCACACTTGTCATAGCCTAAACATTATGCATATCTATTAGATTACAACTGATTTCCTGCATCAATGTGAAGGCATTGAAGAGAGTACAGAGGAGAATCACAAAAGCTATTTAAGGGGTATACAACTGCTACTATGAGTATAGATTGGACAGGTTGAGACTGTTTTCCTTGGAAGAAAGAAGACTGGGAAGAGACCTGATGGAGGTATTCAAGATCCTGAGGGGTATGGACAGCACAAATAGCGAGAAACTCTTCCCCCTCAAGAGAGCATCAAGAACTAGTGGCCACAGATTCAAAATAACGGACAAAAGGATTCAAAATGATGTGAGGGGAAAAAAAAAATTCACTCAAACGGCATTTGGTGTCTAGAATGAACTTCCTGCGAGGATAGTGGAGGCAGGCTTGATTGAGGTATTCAAAAAGGAATTAGATTGCTATCTGGAAAGACGGAATGTGCGGGGTCCCGAGGATAAGGTGGGGGGAGGGTGGGACTCAGTATAATGCTCTTTCAAAGAGCCAGTGCAGACTCGATGGGCCAAACGGCCTCCTTCTGCACTGTAAAGATTCTGTGATTTAGTGTCAAAACTTGGAAAGTGCTTCATTGGCTACAAAAGACTTTGGCATAATTTGAGGTTCTGAAAGGCCTAGTAAGAATGCAAGACCTTTATGATTTTCTCAGAAGCATTGATAACACATCCTGATTAAATCTGTTACTCTTGGCGGGGGGGGGGGGGGGAAATAGTTACGAAACAGGGAATTGAAAGTTCTCGAGTATCCTCAGTCAAACATCATCTTGTCAATAAAACCACCTCAGGCCTCGCTTTTATGCCTACTGACACTGGCCTCTTTACCAATCCGCCTCGCCCTACTTCATCAATGTGGCAGAGCCTTCAGCAGTCTCTGTTCTACTCTCTGGAAATCTCAGCCCAGATTCTTCTTCCTCCCGCCACCTTCAAAAGTTCTCTTCGAACCAATTTGGCTATCTCCCACAACTCCTCCATTCCTATTAGCATTTTGTTCTCCCTCAAGGGTGCACTTTGGCAGGATTACCATCTGGAAGGCACTGGATAAATCACAGAGTCACAGAACCGTTACGATGCAGAAGCCAGTTTATCCAAATGAGCATCATGACTTAGTGCCACTCCCCTGCTTTCTTCCTGTACCCGTGCACATTGTTTCTATTCAATTAATCATCTACTGCCCTCTTGAATGCCTCAATTCCACTACACTTCCAGACAGTGCATTCCAGACTCGAATCACTTGCTGTGTGAAAAAGATTTTTCTAACATCACATTTGCTTTTTTTCCAAATCACTTTAAATCTGTGCCCTCTCGTTCTTGATCCTTTTACGAGCAGGAACGGTTTCTCCCTGTCTACTCTGACTAGCCACCTCATGATTTTGAACATCTCTATCAAATCTTCTCTAAGCCTTCTTCTCTCCAAGGACAACAGTCCCAACCTCTCCAATCCATCCTCAGGACTGAAGTTTCTCATCCCTGCAACCGTTCTTGTAAACCCCTCCAGAACTTTCTCCAATGTGTTCACATCCTTCCTATTGTGCGGTGCCCAGAACTGTGCAAATTATTCCAGCTGAGGTCTAACTAATGTCTTGTATAATAACCTCATGTACACCACATCAACAACATTGCCCTCATCGACCCTTTCTGTCACCTCCTCAAAAAACTCCAGCAAGTTAGTTTTACACGGTTTCCCGTTTAGAAATCCATGCTAACTCTTCCTAATCAACCCATATTTTCCCATGTGACTACTAATTATATCCTGAATAAGTGCTTCTAGCAGCTGCCTACTACTGATATCAAACTGACTGGCCTGTAATTGTTGGGGCTATCGTTACTACCTTTCATGAACACGGACAGAATGTTTGCAGTTATCCAGTCCTCTAGTGCCTCCTCTGAGTCCAGGGAAGACTGGAAGATTATGGCCAGCACCTCTGAAAGTTCCATTCTCACTTTCTCCAATATCCTTGGATGCATCACATCTGGTCCTTGTTAACTTTCAGAAAACTTATAGGGACATAAATTCTGTCACCATGTCCTGGTTACTAACTACCTCTTTGATAAAGATTTTAATTTTAGTGCCTCAACCATGCCCCTTGCCTCCTTGTATAAATCCTCTCTTAGGTCCCTAATTGTCCCCACTCCTTACTTTACCACCCTTTAACTATTTCTATGTCCATGGAAAACTTTGGGTTTCTCCTTTATGTTGGCTGCCAGTCTTTTCCTCTTTATCCCTCCGCTTCTCCGATGTGGTTTTTCACCTCCCTCCGAAACTTGTGTATTTCTCTTGGTTCTCAACTGCATTTTCTACCTGACACCTGTCATAAGCACAATGTAAGTTAATATTGGCCGGGATTCTCCGGCCCTGCGCTGGGTGGGAGAATCCAGGGGGGTGGCGCGAATCCCGCCGCGACGCCAGCTGCTCCATTCTCCGGCGCCGTTTTTTGGGGGACGGCGGGATTCCCACCACGCCGGTCGCGGGCCGTTGATAGCTGCCCCTTCGGCGATTCTCCGGGCCCTGGTGGGCCGGGTGACCGTCAAGTTTTGCCCAGTCCCGCCGGCGTGAATTACTCACCTCACACATGGCAGGACCTGGCAGGTAAGTGTGCGGGGGCTGTCCTGGGGGTGGGGGGGGGGTTCAGGGGGATCCGACCCTGGGGGAGGACCCCACAATGGCCTGGACCGCGATCGGGGCCTGCCGATCTGCGGGTGGGCTGGTTCCGTGTGGGGCCTTCTTTCCTCCACGCCGGGCCCCTGTAGGGCTCCACCATATTGCCCGGGGACCAGCGCGGAGAAGGGAACCCACGTGCATGCGCGGAAATATGCCGGCCGTTCTGCGCATGCACGGAAATACGCTGGCCGGTCTGCCCATGCGTGAGATCACGCAGGCCATTCCACACATGCTCGAACTCGCGCCGGCTCTTCGGCGCTGGTTGGAGCTGCGGGAACCACTCCGGCATCAACCTAGCCCCCGAGAAAGTGGAGAATTATTCACTTTTGGGGGCCGTTGACGCCGGAGTGGTTGGCGCCGGTTTTCATGCCGGCGTGGGGACATAGCCCCATTATTGAAAAATCCCACCCAAGATTCTGTTTGATCCAATTGCGAGGGAAAATACCAGAGAATGTTGGGGATTAACTTGCATTTTAAAATGACATGCCTGTAGCTTGATGATCTTTCTAGAATTCAGTATATTTTGGATCACCAAAGGCTTGCATTTTCATTAAATGGAACATCTGCTACTGTTACTATTGTCATTCAGTCAGAAACACAACTGAGTCATTCGCGTGTTGAATTGTCCTGAGTCTGTCTGACCTCGTATTTGCTATATCAGACTTAGATTTGGAGGACCCAAAGGAGCAACTTCAGATGTTGTTGCAGTACACTCAGGTACTTCAGGCATTTGTTTTGCTGTTGACGGCCCTTGGGGGTGATCTGCCTCAAGGTTCACATGCCTTCCATTCATTCCTGGCTGAGTTCTAACATTTGCCAGTTCCCCCTCTGCAGCCCGTTCAGTGGATGGATGTTGGTCCCCTTGAGCTTTTCTGGCAGCCCACTCATCAGATGGGACAATGTACCTTTGGCCTTAAGGTGGTTTGCCAGCATCCAGATGTCCCCTACAAGCTGTTCCATTCTTAATTTTGTGTGTAGTTGCCACGTTGCGTCAGATCCCAAGTGAACCGAGTTGTTTGTTATAGCACCAGGTCAGGCATTTCAAATTAAACTTCAATGTTTTTAATTGGCAACTGAGGATCTTCCAGCTTCTGCTTTGTTAACCTGTCTTGCGATGGATACAACAATACTGAACTCAAGTATGCTATTATTGCACCAGGCTTGGAGGATAGATTGATTGCAGCATTGAATCTTAGTGAACAACTCGAACGTCTGCATTTTCTGGTTCAATTAAAATGTCGATGGATGTTCATTAGGTGTCAAGAAATATGGATAAACGGCAATTGTTGATGCAAAGATCAGCCTGTTGTATTCCAGAAATCCAGTTGCTGAAGGATAGAACTGGAGCCAAATTTTGCCCACTTTTATCAGCATTTATTTGCAGAGTTACACATTGCAAGCATATACCTCCCATCGTACTATTCCAAAGAAGAGCAGGGGAATTAACCCTTGTGTCCTGACAAATATTTATTCCTCAATCTACCTCGGGATGATTTGGTCATTGCTGTTTGTGAGAGTTTGCTGTGAGCATGTTGGCTGCCACACTTCCCGCATTACAGTAGTGACCACTTGGAAAATATTGAATTGGCTGTAACGTGTGATGTGTTGGGTACTCTGGATCTGTGGATATTGCATTTACCTTAGCAGTAACATAGACAGGCTACCAACACTTGCAATAGTACAACTCTATTTTATTTAACTAAGAGCTGTTAAACATACTTGCACTGTGGGTCGACACTATGTTAGATTGACTGAAGCCTAACCTGACCAGCCTATACTGCTAGCACATGGTGGATGTTTGTGCTACTGACTGCGGGCTCTGTCTGTCTCAGAGGCTGCATCCCGAATGAACGGGAAAACTAGTGCCCTCTGTCTTTATAGTGCCCGTGCCCTAACTGGTGATTGGCTGCTGTGTTGAGTGTGTTGATTGGTCTTGCAATGTGTCAGTCAGTGTGTGTCTCTGCACCATCATATACTGATGTGTATATTATGACAGCCCCCTTTTCTAAAAAAAATGTGTGTTCGTGGCAATAAATAATGTAGTATGCGAATGTTCCTAACTGTGTGGCACATGCGAGCATATTTACAGGACTATGTACAGAAACTCTTAGCTATTTACATTGGAAGGTGTCTATTGCAGATGGACAGTATGTAACACAAAATATAACTAGAACAACAGTATGTACAAACCAGTGAGTTAATCAAACAGGGTAACGAAACAATCAGCTCATGAATTCAAAGAGTCCATGAATTCAGGCAGTTCATAAACTTAGTCTCTGAGGTGGGTGCCGAATTCTGGTTGACCGCCTCAAGGATGGGTCAGGGGCCGGACTCAGAGGGTGGCAGAGCGAAAGGGAGATCTGCAAAGTCCGTGACGGGTTCGTCGTGACGGCGAGGCAGGACATGATGATCTGGTGGCGAACGAGGAAGGAGTCGTAGTGCCCGCCTATTTCGGCAAAGAAGAGAGCCGTCTTGTAAACAAATCAAAAATGACCTGGGGGCCACTTGTCTGAGCACCACAGCGGTGGTGGACCAACCACCATCGGGAAGTTGGACACGGACCTCGTCATCAGGAGCCAGGGTAGGGAGATCCGTGGCGCAGGCGTCATACGCCGATTTGTGTTGGGTCCGAGGGGCTGTTTAGCACAGGGCTAAATCGCTGACTTTGAAAGCAGACCAAGTCAGGCCAGCAGCACGGTTCGATTCCTGTAACAGCCTCCACGAACAGGCGCCGGAATGTGGCGACTAGGGGCTTTTCACAGTAACTTCATTTGAAGTCTACTTGTGACAATAAGCGATTTTCATTTTCATTTTCAACTGCATTCGACGAAGGACCAGAAGGTTGTCCAAGTCCGGGACATGAATGGCCGGCACCGTTGTCCGCAGCGTGCGATGCATCAACAATTGAGCCGGTGATAGGCCGGTGGACAATGGAGCTGACCTGTAAGCAAGCAGGGCGAGGTAAAAATCGGATCCTGCGTCGGCTGCCTTGCACAGGAGTCGTTTGACAATGTGCACCCCATTTTCAGCTTTGCCATTGGATTGGGGGTAATGGGGACTGGATGTGTTTGATTTGTTTGATGTGTGTGATATTGTATCGTTTGGCAAAATTGGGCCACTCCCGACTGGCAAAACACGGGCCACTGTCGGACATGACCGTGAGCGGGATGCCATGGCGAGCGAAGGTTTCCTTGCACACTCGGATGACCGCAGTTGAGGTGAGGTCATGTAGCCTAACTACCTCCGGGTAGTTTGAGAAATAGTCCACTATGCTGACGTAGTCCTGGCCAAGTGCATGGAACAGGTCAATGCCCACTTTGGTCCAGGGGGACGTGACCAACTCATGGGGTTGCAAGGTCTCCCTTGGCTGAGCAGTCTGGAAACGCTGGCATGTTGGGCAGTTAAGAATGGCGTTGGCAATGTCCTCGTTGATTCCAGGCCAGTACACTGTCTCACGGGCCCTTGGGCGGCATTTCTCCACTCCAGGTGGCCCTCATGGAGCTGCTCAAGGACGAGGTTCCGCATGCTGTGCGGAATGACGATCCTGTCCAGCTTTAGTAGAATTCCATCTACCACCGCCAGGTCATCTTTAATATTATAGAATTGAGGGCATTGGCCCTTTAGCCACCCGTCTGTCAGGTGGCGCATGACACGTTGGAGTGGGGGTCGTTGGCCGTCTCATGCCGAATTTGGATGAGTCGTTCGTCCATGGCGGGCAGATTGGATGCGGCGAATGCCACCTGAGCATCAATTTGGAACACAAAGCCCGCTGGGTCGCAGGGTGTGGTGACAGACCGGGAGAGTGCATCGGCGACGATGAGCTCCTTACCCGGGGTATAGACGAGATCGAAGTCGTACCGCCTGAGTTTAAGGAGAATGCGCTGCAGGCGCGGCATCATGTCGTTAAGGTTTTTTTGAATGATATTGATCAGCGGTCTGTGGTCTGTCTCGACTGTGAACTTTGGGAGTCCATAGACATAGTCATGGAATTTGACGACTCCGGTAAGAAGGCCCAAGCACTCTTTTTCAATTTGCGCATAGCGCTGTTCGGTGGGCGTCATTGCACGTGGCGCGTATGCGACAGGAGCCCATGCGGAGGCGTCATCACGTTGAAGGAGCACTGCTCCAATGCCGGACTGACTGGCATCCGTGGAGATCTTTGTTTCTTTGGCCGGATCGAAAAATGCCAACACCGGGGCCTTGGTCAGCTTCGCCCTGAGTTCCCGCCATTCTTGTTCGTCGGCGGGGAGCCATTGGAACTCGGTCATCTTCTTAACCAGGTTCCTGAGAGCCGTGATGTGGGAGGCGAGGTTAGGGATGAATTTCCCCAGGAAATTGGCCATGCCCAGGAAGCGGAGGACCGCCTTCTTGTCCTCCGGTGTTTTCATGGCCTTAATGGCAGATACCTTGTCAGCATCCGGCTGCACGCCAAACTGTGAAATGTGGTCTCCGAGGAATTTAAGTTCTGTTTGACCAAAGGAGCATTTGGCCCTGTTGAGGTGGAGGCCATGCTCATGGATTCGTTGGAAGACGTGTTAGAGGCGATCAATGTGCTCCTGCGGGGTAGTAGACCAGACGATGATGTCGTCCACATATACGCGAACCCCTTCGATACCTTCCATTATCTGCTCCATTATTCTGTGGAACACTTCCGATGCAGTGATGATGCCAAACGGCATCCGGTTGTAGCAAAATCAGCCAAATGGAGTGTTAAAGGTGCAGAGCTTCCGACTGGATGCGTCGAGTTGGATCTGCCAGAACCCCATGGAAGCGTCTCGCTTGGTGAAAAATTTGGCGTGCGCCATCTCGCAGGTGAGTTCTTCGGGCTTTGGAATGGGATAGTGTTCTCTCATAATATTGCGGTTGAGGTCCTTGGGATCAATACATATGCATAATTCGCCGGATGTTTTTTTTTCACGCACACCATAGAGCTGACCCAGTCAGTCGGTTCTGTAACTTTCAAAATTATGCCCTGGTCCTGGAGGTCCTGCAGTTGCTGCTTGAGGTGGTCCTTGAGGTGTGTTGGTACCCTGCAAGGTGCGTGCACCACAGGCATGGCATTTGGGTTGAACAAGATTTTATAAGTGTATGGGAGTGTGCCCATGCCCTCGAATACACCGTGGTATCGGGTGATGATGGCGTTCAGCTGTGTCCGAAAGTCAGCGTCCTGAGATGCGGAAGCGTCAGCGGGTGACAGGGAGTGAACCCTTTGGACAAGGTTTAGAAGTTTGCACGCCTGAGCACCAAGCAGGGAGGCTTTAGCGGATCCCACTATTTCGAATGGCAGGTTAGCCTTTAATGACCGGTGCGACACTTAAAGCTGGCAAGAGCCACTGGCAGCAATGGCATTACCATTATAGTCCAGAAGCTGGCAGGCGGATGGCAGGATGGTAGGCTTGACATGGAGGCTTTTGAGGTCAAACCGCGTAATGAGGTTGGCTGAAGCGCTGGTGTCCAGGCGGAATCGGACGCGGGATCGGTTGACCGTGAGGGTGTGACACCACTCGTCGTCCGGATCAATGCTGAATATTGGGAGAGACTTGGCTTTTGACTTCTGGAGCATCTTGTGTTTGGTGATGATGCCCACCCAAAATAGTGCTTTCGGGTCCTCGGTGTCAAGGTCCGGAATCAAGTCGGAATCGGTGACCGGTGGCTGGATGGTTCGGACATCCTGCGTGGATGGTTGGAGCGTCGAGTGGTAGTAGGTTGAGCAGACCTGCATAGGCCTACATAGTGGCCAAGCTTGCCACATTGGAGACAGCGTCGGGATTTTGCAGGACATTGCCGCTTAAAGTGGGCAGAGCCACAGTTGCGTGACGTCAGAACGTTCGGTACGCCACCGCGCATGCACCTGCGTAGTGCGGTCTTCAGCCTCGCCGCCCCCACGGCCAGTGCGCGCATGCGCGGGAGCCCGCGAAAAGCGTGCAAAATGGCCGCCCTCATCCAGGCATGGGCCCTGGAGTTGTTTAATGGCTTGCACCCGTTCTGCCTCGTGGGGACCTTGCCGTGCCATTTCAGCTGCTTGACTGTGCGAGTATCGGTTAGTGGCGTGTTCATGCAGAACGCAGGTCTCGATGGCTATCGCAAGGGTGAGCTGTTTAACCTTGAGGAGCTGCTGGCGTAGGGGGTCCGATTGCACACCGAAAACGATCTGATCATGGATCATCGAGTCGGAGGTGGAGCTGTAATTGTAGGACTGCGCGAGGATGCGAAGGTGGGTGAGGAAAGATTGAAAAGGTTCATCCTTACCCTGCGGGCGCTGTTGAAAGACACCACTCAAAACTTTCATTTACCTCGATGTCACAGTGACTGTCGAATTTGAGCAGGACTGTCTTGAACTTGGACTTGTCTTCACCTTCAGCGAAAGTGAGAGAGTTGAAGATATGGATGGCGTGGTCCCCGGCCGTGGAAAGGAAGAGAGCAATCTTCCTGGCGTCTGAAGCAGCTTCCAGGTCTGTAGCTTCGAGGTGTAGCTGGAATCCTTGTTTAATGATTTTCCAGTTCGCACTGAGGTTGCCGGTGATGTGGAGCGGCGGGGGAGGGTGGGCGCTGTCTACTGGATGGCTGATTGCTGGTCGAAGGCAGATCACTTGAAGGTAGGTCTATTAATCTCTAACACCACATACTGGTACCATGATGTGTTGGGTACTCTGGATCTGTGGAGACTGCGTTTATCTTAACAGTAACATAGACAGACTACCAACACTTGTAATAGGACAACTCTATTTTATTTAACGAAGAGCTGTTAAACATACTTGCACTGTGGGTCGACACTATGTTAGATTGACTGAAGACCTATGCCTAACCTGACCAGCCTATACTGATAGCACATGATGGATGTTTGTGCTACTGACTGCGGGCTCTGTCTATCTCAGAGGCTGTATCCCGAATGAGCAGGATAACTAGTGCCCTCTGTCTTTATAGTGCCCGTGCCCTAACTGGTGATTGGCTGCTGTGTTGTGTGTGTTGATTGGTCTTGCAGTGTGTCAGTCAGTGTGTGTCTCTGCACCATCATATACTGATGTGTATATTATGACAACGTGTTGTGAAAAGTATTACATAAATGCAAGTCTTCCCTTCGATTTTACTTTCAACAACCAGTTTCAGCCTGTGTCCATTTACAAGGGGCACACATGAATCCCCAGTCTACTCCCACCGTCTGCATATAATTAAACACAATTACTAGTGCAGCCATTATCTAATTGAATGGTGGAGCATTGTTGAGGTAATACTCCCTTTCCCAATGTCCTGATGAATTTAACTCCTTGAGAAAATAAACATTTTCACTCCGACTGCACCTGAGCAGGTTGTCAAAAGTTCTCCCACAATGACCTTTTCTGAATTCATTGGCTTTTTATACTGCGAGAATTCTGTATCAGTGATACTCCATAAACAACATAATAATTTCTCATTCCAGCGTAGAATGTTACAGCATCAAAGGAGTCCATTCAGTCCAATCAAGATCTTAATAATAATAACCTTTTAATGTCACAAGTATGAAGTTACTGTGAAAAGCCCTCTTCCGGCACCTGTTCGGGTAAGCTGGTATGGGAATTGAACCCACGCTACTGGCCTTGTTCTGCATCACAAACTAGCTTTCCAGCCCTCTGAGCTAAACCAGCCCTAGTCTGTAGATTTTGTCTGTAGTACTGGTTGAGAGAAGAATGTTGGCAGGACACTGGGAGCTTCTTCAAAGAACAAAGAACAAAGAACAATACGGCACAGGAACAGGCCCTTTGGCCCTCCAAGCCTGTACCGGTCATGATACGAGCCTTTGCCAAAACCCTCAGCACTTCCTTGTACCATATCCCTCTATACCCATCCTATCCATGTGTTTGTCATGATGCCTCTTCCCTGGGAGTTGTGAGAATAGTACACTTTGCTCAGCAATATCATGGAGAGACCTGAGAAGCTGGCATTGCTATCCTTAGAGTAAATAATATTCAGAAGAGATAATAAAGCATTTTGAAGGGTAGTAGACAGGGAAAAAAAACTGTTGCCAGTGGCAGAGGGTGGGGAAGCAGGGGATACAGATTTAGGATGATTGTCAAAATAACCTGAAAGAAAATGAAGAGATTTTTTTTCACATAGTGAGTTGTTGTGATCTGGAATGCATTGCCTGAAACGATGATAGAAGCAGATTTGATAGGAGCTTTGGAATAGGCGGATTGAATGTGTACTTAAAAGGGAAAGATTGAAAGTGAACAATTATGCAGGGCTAAAGGAAAAGAGCAGGAGAGTGGGACAAAGTGCATAGCTCTTTCAAAGAGTTGGTACTAGATGGCCTCCCTCTGTACTGTATGATTCCGCATGTTGAATTTTACCAGCCCTCTGTAGATGGGCTAAGAGGTGGGAATGCACACAAAATAGCAGCTGAGAGCATCAGGAAGAATCCCAATGTCATCTTGATCCCACAAGGAGTTCCCTGAACCAGGAATGGCAGTGGTCGGCCACTCAATTATTCCAATTAACTGGCCAATTAACCGGCCATTGCACGTTTGTGCTGGGATTCCATCAGTCTGAGTATGGCCCCTCCACTGGATAGAATATAACCAACTAGACCATTGAGGTCTTCCAGGCAGTTTTTGGAGGTGGGACAGGGGTGGCTTTACAACTACATCGTGGCCAATGGAGAGCCCCCTCCCCCGATGGCAATGGCCACCTCCACAGCTCCGACATCACCGTTGGAAAGTTCATGCCCACCCCTACTTCCACAATCCCCAGGGCCTACCTGGCCCGGCACAGTAAAATAAATGTTGACGCTCTTCGCTAGAGGTCCAGAATGGAGGTTCCCTTTCCTCCTCCCCCAAAGTGTGCCATCAGCCACCGTCTCTAAAGGCGGTGTTGCCAGGTTGCAGAGCTGCCCTCTGATAAAGCCGGGCGTTCAGAGAGTTGGGCTGCTACCCTTAGTTAGCTGGTGGTCCCGGTGGTGGATGCCCAGCTGGCCACCACTTAGTTGGCAGCTGCCAGTAACATCCTGCCTGGCATCCTGCCATCTGCTGGCGTGGGCTTTCATTCCCAACAGTGCGCTTTCCTATGCTCTTACAAAATTTAGCACTATGGTCCTATACTACACAAAAAAAAAATACAGCTCCATTAAGAGTAACCAAGGAAACAAAGCAAGAAAACATAAAACTGAAAATTAAGTCAACAGGATAATGGAACTAAAACAAGAAAAGGGATAATTTAGGATAAGAAAAAATCTTTATGGTTTGAATCATGAATAACAGCCCTGAGACAACGTTGATATCATGAGCTTCGTCACGCTGCTCTAACCACCGAATCCTATTTATTTGCTTTAGTTAATACCATTCAATGAATAAATATAAAGCAGTTTGCTCGGCTGAATCCAGCCACAATGTTTCAGCTGAGCCCCCTCTTACAATCCTGTAAAATATTCTCTAAACATCGGAAAATCCTTTTGAGTTGTGGCTTTCTGCAAGCAAATCCTTAGCTTTGTATCCCTGGCTTAAGTAAGAGGAATTGTCAGTAATGGGATGGATCCGTAATATTCTAAGAGTAAGAATACTGAATCAGCCCTGGCCCAGGCTCCAGTTGTCTTGGGAGAAGGAGAATTGTATTGCTTTCTGTACTTTTAATGGTGCTGTTCCCTATTTCGGAGTCGTTCCTATTAAACTGTGACCACATTTCTTTCAATGACATGGACAGAATCTTGCTTAGATGCATACAAAGAAGTTGTTGAATTCCCCAGGCCAGTTCATGTCCATATAAACCAATTAAGTGATTAGCCGAGAAAGTGACACAAGGCGTATGTGAGGGTGTATGACATTGGCACCTTTGGTAGGAAGAATGGAAAGTTAGGCAGTTTTTTTAAAAGGTGAGTGACTTGTGAATGTTGACCATTTGAAGTGTCCTTGTAGTCAAATCACAGAAAGTTAATGTGAAGGCACAGCAAACAATTAGGAAGGCAAATTAGGCAGGGTTGATGTATGAGGAGAGATTGAGGGTGGGATTCTCCGACCCTCCGCGCCGGAATTGCATCTGGTGCGGGGTGGAGAGTAGCCGTTCACGCCGGAAATCCGGTGCTTCTGCGATTCTCCGCGGACCCGCCAGTCGCGCGCGCACGGCCAACACTGCGCCCGAATCTCCGCGGTCGACCGGCCGAACTCCCGCCGGCGTGGTTTACACCTGGTACCACCCCGGCAGGAGCTCAGACCCACGGCCGCGGTGGCGGTCCTGGTGGAGGGCGGGGGGAATCTTACTCCGGGGGTGGCCTCAGCAGTGGCCAGGCCCGCGATCGGGGGCCACCGATCGGCGCCCCATCGTGATCTGAGAGGGACCTACCTTACTCCGCATGGGCCCGCTGTGTGGTTCCGCCATGTCGGTGGTACCCATGCTGAAGTGGGCCGCCGCGCACATGCACGGACCCGTTTGCGGCCGCCGTGTGCATGCGCGATCTGGACAGCAGGGCCCTGCCTGCAGCCAGAGCAGTGGGACACATGCCAGGGCCCTGATAGCTCCCTGGAAAATGGAGAATCAGCCCAGACTTTCGAGGAAAGATTCCGGAGTGATTCTCGCCCGTTTTCAGGCGGGCGGAGGGATTTAGTCCCCAAAAGGGAGATTCCCGCCCTGAGTCGGTTTGGATAGTATTGCTGGAGTTCCGAAGAATGAGGTGGAATCTCACAGAAACCGAGAGAAGTTGGGCAGCACGGTGGTGCAGTGGTTAGCACTGCTGCCTCACGACGCCAATGACCCAGGTTCGATCCCAGCTCTGGGTTAATGTCCGTGTGGAGTTAGAACATAGAACATAGAACATTACAGCGCAGTACAGGCCCTTCGGCCCTCGATGTTGCGCCAACCTGTGAAACCACTGGAAAGCCCATCTACACTATTCCTTTATCGTCCATATGTCGATCCAATGACCATTTGAATACCCTTAGTGTTGGCGAGTCCACTACTGTTGCAGGCAGGGCATTCCACACCCTTACTACTCTCTGAGTAAAGAACCTACCTCTGACATCTGTCTTATATCTATCTCCCCTCAATTTAAAGCTATGTCCCCTCGTGCCAGACATCACCATCCGAGGAAAAAGGCTCTCACTGTCCACCCTAACCAATCCTCTGATCATCTTGTATGTCACCTCTTAACCTTCTTCTCTCTAACGAAAACAGCCTCAAGTCCCTCAGCCTTTCCTCATAAGATCTTCACTCCATACCAGGCAACATTCTGGTAAATCTCCTCTGCACCCTTTCCAATGCTTCCACATCCTTCCTATAATGCGGCGACCAGAATTGCACGCAATACTCCAAATGCGGCCGCACCAGAGTTTTGAACAGCTGCAACATGACCCCATGGCTCCGAAACTCAATCCCTCTACCAATAAAAGCTAACACACTGTACGCCTTCTTAACAACCCTCTCAACCTGAGTGGCAACTTTCGGGGATCTATGTACATGGACACCGAGATCTCTCTGCTCATCCACACTGCCAAGAATCTTACCATTAGCCCAGTACTCTGTCTTCCTGTTATTCCTTCCAAAATGAATCACCTCACACTTTTCTGCATAAAACTCCATTTGCCACCTCTCAGCCCAGCACTGCAGCTTATCTATGTCCCTCTGTGACTTGTAACATCCTTCCGCACTGTCCACAACTCCACTGACTTTAGTGTCATCTGCAAATTTACTCACCCATCCTTCTACACCCTCCTCCAGGTCATTTATAAAAATGACAAACAGCAGTGGCACCAAAACAGATCCTTGTGGTACACCATGTCTGCACATTCTCCCCATCCTTGTTTTGTTTCGTCCCCACAACCCAAAGATATGCAGGGCAGGTGGATTGGCCATGCTAAATTGCTCCTTTATTGGAAAAAATGAACTGCACACTCCAATTTATTTTTTAAAAAGGAAACCAACAGAAGTCTAGCAGGGCTACACAGGGTGGATGCAAGAAGGATGTTCCCAATGGTGGGGAGTGTCGAGACCCAGTGGTCACAGTCCAAGGATATGGGGTAGATTTAGGACTGAGATGGAGAGAAATTTCTTCACCCAGAGTGATCGGCCTTTGGAATTCTCTACCGCAGAAAGCAGTTAAGGCTAAAAGGGGCAATTGGATATGGCATTTGGGGCGAAGGGGATCAAAGGATATGGGGGAAGGCGGGGCTCAGACTATTGAGTTGAATGATCAGCTTGAGGGGCCGAATAGCCTTCTCCCCCTCCTATTTTCTGTGTTTCTATGTTTCAAATAGTATGTTTACATTCTTTGTTGGAATGGTAGTTGGAATAAAGAGTAATGAAGTTTTGCTATAAGGATATAGGTCATTAGTGAGACCATGCATGCTGTACTGGGCAATATTTTGGTCTCCTTACCAAAGGGAAGGTTAATGAAGGTTCGCGGGATTGATTATGGCTTGTGTGTCTGATTCAGGCACACCCGAGTCAAGAAATCCTGGGTGGGATTCTCCGAGCCTCCGCACCTAAAACGCGACTGGCGCAGGGGCTGAAATCTGGGGACCGGAGAATCGCCGCGAATCTCGCGTGCATGGCCTACGCGGCGCGGGTAGGGGGCTATTGACAGAGACTCCCGCGGCGATTCTCCGGGGACAACTGGCCAAGTTCCCGACGGCGTGGTTCTAAACATGTTTTGCCTGTCGGGAATGGCCGGTGGCGGCTGCGGACTCAGTCCGTGGCCGCCCTTGTGAGGGGCGGGGATCCTTCACCGGGGGGGGGTCCTCATGGACGGCCAGGGGGGCGATCGGGCTGCACCGGTTGTGGGCGCTCGCGATCTCTGGGGGGCGGCCAACATTTGTGGTGCCGCTCCGCAGTCCGAGTCTGCCATCGAGCATGACGCGGCCACCGCCGTGCGCATGATCAGACTCCCGACCGGAAGTGCAGGGCCCCATATCCACAGCCTGAGCTGCGACAGGCACTCCGGGGCCCTGCCAGCCCCCTGCAGGTAGGAGAATCACTCTGGACTTTCTTACGGAAAATCCAGAGTGAAATGCCCGCGATTTGACGCTGGCCTGGCGACATAGCCCCATTATTGGAGAATCCCGCCTGAATCTGTATACTGTATAAAATGTTTAAACATTTCGAATTTGAATAATTGGTCAGCTGCAACTCAATTGAAATTAGGAAGATTTCTGGACATTCTGACAATGCCCTTTGATCTTCCATCTGTCGTACCTGGGATGAGTGCCTGGGATGAGTGCTTGGGGTGAGTGCCTGGGATGAGTGCCTGGGATGAGTGTTGCTGTTAACACTTTTGCACAGTTTTGTGAAGCTCCCCCCACAGACATGAATTGTGCTGTGAATGCACTGTGGAGTAATGAGATCTCTGCTTTTCATTCAGTTTATTGTTCTGAAACTCCCAACGCTGTCTGTTACGATGGCAACCTTCTTTGTCACAATTTTTATGACTCTTTTATGTTGTTTATCTCTCCTTTGCTCGCTATTGATCAGCCCATACCTTGGTCACTGGCCTCTCCTGACTAAGCAAACCCAGTGTTGGTCCTCTAGACGCACTGTCCCCCTCACTGAGCTAACTGGCTGTGCATTGCAATCTCACTCGGAAGGATCTTAGGGCAGCACGGTAGCATAGTGATTAGCACAATTGCTTCACAGCTCCAGGGTCCCAGGTTCGATTCTCGTCTTGGGTCACTGTCTGTGTGGAGTCTGCACGTTCTCCCCGTGTGTGCGTGGGTTTCCTCCGGGTGCTCCGGTTTCCTCCCACAGTCGGAAGATGTGCATGTTAGGTGGATTGGCCATGCTAAATTGCCCTTATTGTCCAAAATTGCCCTTAGTGTTGGGTGGGGTTTCTGGGTTATGGGGATAGGGTGGGGGGGGTGTGGTTGGGTAGGGTGCTCTTTCCAAGAGCCGGTGCAGACGCGATGGGCTGAATGGCCCCCTTCTGCACTGTAAATTCTATGACCTGTCTGATCACCAATGCTTTTAACAGGAGCTCGGCTCTATATTTCCAAAGCTTTCTCTTCCACAGTCACTCAACACAACTGCCGCGATTTAACGGTAAAGTACTGAGTTTTGCACTGAGTGCTGAATTTGGTGCATTTTGAGTGCTATAGTAAGAGTTTGGTGACCGAGGGAGTATAAGGCTTCATTTTTATCTAAAGTTTAGTCTTTCTTTTATTTAGTTAATTAACTTAAAAGTTGCTGTTTGGTTTAGAAGAAGGTGAATTTTCAATCAGCTTTAAACAAGCCTCCACTAGCTGGCACTTGCAGCTGGAGCTTGTTAATTAGTTAATTGGAGTAGGCCAGTTTTCAGAGGCTAGATTCACAGTATAAAAGTGATCCCCTACAGTGCAGACTTTGTTTGCACTGAGTGCTGAATTTGGTGCATTTTGAGTGCTATAGTAAGAGTTTGGTGACCGAGGGAGTGCTGAATTTGGTGCATTTTGAGTGCTATAGTAAGAGTTTGGTGACCGAGGGAGTGCTGAATTTGGTGCATTTTGAGTGCTATAGTAAGAGTTTGGTGACCGAGGGAGTGCTGAATTTGGTGCATTTTGAGTGCTATAGTAAGAGTTTGGTGACCGAGGGAGTGCTGAATTTGGTGCATTTTGAGTGCTATAGTAAGAGTTTGGTGACCGAGGGAGTGCTGAATTTGGTGCATTTTGAGTGCTATAGTAAGAGTTTGGTGACCGAGGGAGTGCTGAATTTGGTGCATTTTGAGTGCTATAGTAAGTGTTTGGTGACCGAGGGAGTTAGGTGAGGAGGGAGTAAGGTGCTCCTTTCATTTTGTTTCCGACATTTCCGCAAAGAGTGAGAAGAGAGCCAGGAGTTTACAGAAAGTGTAGCTGACTGGGAGCAGAGTCGGAGGGCGGAGATCTAGTTAGTCCACAGGGCAGCTATATTCTGTCAGGTAAGAGGGGATGGAGGCTAGGCCAGTTGCATGCTCCTCCTGTAGGATGTGGGTGGTGAGGGATACCACCGGTGTCCCCGCTGACTATACCTGCGGGAAGTGCACCCAACTTTAGCTCCTCAAAGACCGTGTTCGGGAACTTGAGCAGAAGATGGATGAACTTCGGATCATCAGGGAGGCAGAGGGGGTGATTGAGAAGAGTTACAGGGAGGTAACCACACCCAAGGTACAGGACAAGAATAGCTGGGTTACATGCAGAGGGAAAAAAACAAACAAGCAGACAGTGCAGGGATCCCTCGTGGCCGTTCCCCTTCAAAACAAGCATACCGTTTTGGATGCTGTTGGGGGGGATGACCTACCGGGGGAAGGCCCTAGCGGCCAGGTCTCTGGCACTGAGTCTGGTTCTGGGGCTCAGAAGGGAAGGGGGGAGAACAGAAAAACAATAGTTGTAGGAGATTCAATCGTTAGGGGAATAGATAGGAGATTCTGTTGTCGCGAGCGAGACTCCCGGAAGGTATGTTGCTTCCCGGGTGCCAGGCCCAGGGATGTGTCAGATCGTGTCTTCAGGATCCTTAAGGGGGAGGGTGAGCAGCCAGAAGTCGTGGTGCACATTGGTACCAACGACATAGGTAGGAAAAGGGGTGTGGAGGTAATAAACAAGTTTAGGGAGTTAGGCTGGAAGTTAAAAGCCAGGACAGACAGAGTTGTCATCTCTGGTTTGTTGCCGGTGCCACGCGATAGCGACGCTAGGAATAGGGAGAGAGTGCAGTTGAACACGTGGCTGCAGGAATGGTGTAGGAGGGAGGGCTTCAGGTATTTGGATAATTGGAGCGCATTCTGGGGAAGGTGGGACCTGTACAAGCAGGACGGGTTGCATCTGAACCAGAGGGGCACCAATATCCTGGGAGGGAGGTTTTCTAGTACTCTTCGGGAGGGTTTAAACGAATTTGGCAGGGCAATGGGAACCGGATTTGTAGTCCAGCAACTAAGGTAGCCGATATTCAGGACGCCAAAGCGTGTAATGAGGCAGTGGGAAGGGAACACTGACAAAGGAGAGTACTTGCAGGCACGGAGATGGGTTGAAGTGTGTATACTTCAACGCAAGAAGCATCAGGAATAAGGTGGGTGAACTTAAGGCATGGATCGGTACTTGGGACTACGATGTGGTGGCCATCACGGAAACTTGGATAGAAGAGGGGCAGAAATGGTTGTTGGAGGTCCCTGGTTATAGATGTTTCAATAAGATTAGGGAGGGTGGTAAAAGAGGTGGGGGGGGGGTGGCATTGTTAATTAGAGATAGTATAACAGCTGCAGAAAGGCAGTTCGAGGAGTATCACCCTAATGAGGTAGTATGGGTTGAAGTCAGAAATAGGAAAGGAGCAGTCACCTTGTTAGGAGTTTTCTATAGGCCCCCCAATAGTAGCAGAGATGTGGAGGAACAGATTAGGAAACAGATTTTGGAAAGGTGCAGAAGTCACAGGGTAGTAGTCATGGGTGACTTTAACTTCCCAAATATTGAGTGGAAACTCTTTAGATCAAATAGTTTGGATTGGGTGGTGTTTGTGCAGTGTGTCCAGGAAGCTTTTCTAACACAGTATGCAGATTGTCCGACCAGAGGAGGGGCAATATTGGATTTAGTACTTGGTAATGAACCAGGGCAAGTGATAGATTTGTTAGTGGGGGAACATTTTGGAGATAGCGACCACAATTCTGTGACTTTCACTTTAGTAATGGAGAGGGATAGGTGCGTGCAATAGGGCAAGGTTTACAATTGGAGGAAGGGTAAATACGATGTTGTCAGACAAGAATTGAAGTGCATAAGTTGGGAACATAGGCTGTCAGGGAAGGACACAAGTGAAATGTGGAACTTGTTCAAGGAACAGGTACTACGTGTCCTTGATATGTATGTCCCTGTCAGGTAGGGAAGAGATGGTCGAGTGAGGGAACCATGGTTGACAAGAGAGGTTGAATGTCTTGTTAAGAGGAAAAAGGAGACTTATGTAAGGCTGAGGAAACAAGGTATTCAGACAGGGCATTGGAGGGATACAAGATAGCCAGGAGGGAACTGAAGAAAGGGATTAGGAGAGCTAAGAGAGGGCATGAACAATCTTTGGCGGGTAGGATCAAGGAAAACCCCAAGGCCTTTTACACATATGTGAGAAATATGAGAATGACTAGAGGGAGGGTAGGTCCGATCAAGGACAGTAGCGGGAGATTGTGTATTGAGTCTGAAGAGATAGGAGAGGTTTTTTCTTCTGTATTTACAAATGAAAGGGGCGATATTGTAGGAGAGGACAGTGTGAAACAGACTGGTAAGCTCGAGGAAATACTTGTTAGGAAGGAAGATGTGTTGGGCATTTTGAAAAACTTGAGGATAGACAAGTCCCCCGGGCCTGACGGGATATATCCAAGGATTCTATGGGAAGCAAGAGATGAAATTGCAGAGCCGTTGGCAATGATCTTTTCGTCCTCACTGGCAACAGGGGTGGTACCAGGGGATTGGAGAATGGCGAATGTCGTGCTCCTGTTCAAAAAAGGGACTAGGGATAACCCTGGGAATTACAGGCCAGTTAGTCTTACTTCGGTGGTAGGCAAAGTAATGGAAAGGGTACTGAAGGATAGGATTTCTGAGCATCTGGAAAGACACTGCTTGATTAGGGATAGTCAGCACGGATTTGTGAGGGGTAAGTCTTGTCTTACAAATCCTATTGAATTCTTTGAGGAGGTGACCAAGCATGTGGATGAAGGTAAAGCAGTGGATGTAGTGTACATGGATTTTAGTAAGGCATTTGATAAGGTTCCCCATGGTAGGCTTCTGCAGAAAGTAAGGAGGCATGGGATAGTGGGAAATTTGGCCAGTTGGATAACGAACTGGCTAACTGATAGAAGTTAGAGAGTGGTGGTGGATGGCAAATATACAGCCTGAATCCCAGTTACCAGTGGCGTACCGCAGGGATCAGTTCTGGGTCCTCTGCTGTTTGTGATTTTCATTAATGACTTGGATGAGGGAGTTGAAGGGTGGGTCAGTAAATTTGCAGATGATACGAAGATTGGTGGAGTTGTGGATAGTAAGGAGGGCTGTTGTCGGCTGCAAAGAGACATCGATAGGATGCAGAGCTGGGCTGAGAAGTGGCAGATGGAGTTTAACCCTGAAAACTGTGAGGTTGTCCATTTTGGAAGGACAAATATGAATGCGGAATACAGGGTTAATGGTAGAGTTCTTGGCAATGTGGAGGAGCAGAGAGATCTTGGGGTCTATGTTCATACATCTTTGAAAGTTGCCACTCAAGTGGATAGAGCTGTGAAGAAGGCCTATGGTGTGCTCGCGTTCATTAACAGAGGGATTGAATTTAAGAGCCGTGAGGTGATGATGCAGCTGTACAAAACTTTGGTAAGGCCACATTTGGAGTACTGTGTACAGCTCTGGTCACCTCATTTTAGGAAGGATGTGGAAGCTATGGTAAAAGGTGCAAAGAAGATTTACCAGAATGTTACCTGGAATGGAGAGTAGGTCTTACGAGGAAAGGTTGAGGGTGCTAGGCCTTTTCTCATTAGAACGGAGAAGGATGAGGGGCGACTTGATAGAGGTATATAAGATGATCAGGGGAATAGATAGAGTAGACAGTCAGAGACTTTTTCCCCGGGTGGAACAAACCATTACAAGGGGACATAAATTTAAGGTGAAAGGTGGAAGATATAGGAGGGATATCAGAGGTAGGTTCTTTACCCAGAGAGTAGTGGGGGCATGGAATGCACTGCCTGTGGAAGTAGTTGAGTCGGAAACATTAGGGACCTTCAAGCAGCTATTGGATAGGTACATAGATTACGGTAAAATGACATTGTGTAAATTTATTTGTTCTTAAGGGCAGCACAGTAGCATTGTGGCTAGCACAATTGTTTCACAGCTCCATGGTCCCAGTTTCGATTCCGGCTTGGGTCACTGTCTGTGCGGAGTCTGCACATCCTCCTCTTGTCTGCGTGGGTTTCCTCCGGGTGCTCGGGTTTCCTCCCACAGTCCAAAGATGTGCGGGTTAGGTGGATTGGCCATGATAAATTGCCCTTCGTGTCCAAAATTGCCCTTGGTGTTGGGTGGAGGTGTTGAGTTTGGGTAGGGGGCTCTTTCCAAGAGCCGGTGCAGACTCAGGGAGCCGAATGGCCTCCTTCTGCACTGTAAATTCAATGATAATCTATGATTAATCTTGGACAAAGGTTCGGCACAACATCGTGGGCCGAAGGGCCTGTTCTGTGCTGTATTTTCTATGTTCTATGTTCTATGTACTAAGCGCTTCCCGACAATCGAGCCGGCGAGACCGCAGCTACTGTTCGAAATGATCGATGCACAAGCTTCACGGTGGAACTGGCTGTCCCATTGGCTGATTCATCTGGACCATGCCCCCACTAACTGCTTCCTCCGAACTCACTCTCAGGCAGCACAGGACCACGGCACTACACAGACCTGCTCCACACTTCGGATGACCTGGCAAGTTGATGGACGCCATGGGGGATGAGATGCGACATCAGAGCATGTGGGAGGAGCAGCAATAGGGCCGCCAATGCCACCTGGAAAGCAGATGTAGCAGCCGTCAGTTTATGCAGCGTGACCAGGAGGGCCGCCGTCCAGTGCAGGAAGAAAACCAACAACCTCCACTGGGCCACAAGGGTAGGTTAACACCGGCCTCCTGGCATCAGTTCTGCGGACACTCCCCTGAGCACCGCCACTCCCCCCCCCCACCCCCCCCCCCTCCCCCCGTCTGTCCGTCACGCCCAACAGGTTGGCAGCTGCCACCTTACACCCCCACCGTCGCAGCATATTACCTGTGCCTGTGCCCCAGTGCACCCTGATAGCACCCCACTGCCCAGGAGTGATGCCCACGTATGCCACCTGCCATAGACTCCCCCTGACGTATCCGGCTCACAACGACCCCTCTCCATCCCCGCAGAAAGTAGCCAATAATAGGAGGGAAAGGACCCAGAAGGTGGTGGGGTACCGGTCCATGCCCCTATGATGAATGGCCCCTGGAGATCATGGAGTTGACCAAGGAGAGAGTATTTACCGACACCGAGGTTAACCTGTCCCGCAGAGATGAGAATCCACTGTCCTTTCACCCAGATGACCTGTCTCAAGTGAGTGGTTCATGTCAGACTAAATGATCCTTCCCTCTCACTGACCACATGTATATTCTCTCACAGGATCTGAATCTGATGGGGCAGGGCCATCTCCCTGGCAAGGGATTACCTCTGAGGAGAGCTCCGAGGAGAGCACCATCGAAGTGTCACAATTATCATCCCATCATCCACCAGCGCACAAACACACCCCTCGGTGGGCACCACTCATGGACAGTCTTCTGGAGCAAATTCCGGGGAGCACCACACAGTTGCTGATGCAGATCAGACGGAGGCAGGAACATCCAAGGAAGTCAGCAGTCAGAGCTCTGCTGAATCCCAGGACTCAGCTAAGTCCCAGTCAGATGCCGAGCCTCTGGACAAGGTTATCTAGGACATAGCTGTGAGATTCAGGAGGGGTTGTCAGCAACACTCCGGCGAGTGCAGAGTCGGTTCGAGGAGTCCCAAAGGCCACAGGCATATGAAATGATGCCGACCATGCGTGGCATCGACACCAACACAGCTAGGGTGGTGACCGCAGTGGAAAGCCTGCAGCACAAGGTCAGTGTCATGGAATTATAGAATCATAGAATAATCATGCTGGTTACTACACAGGCAATGACCATCTTTGATAAGAGAGATTCAAACCATCGCCTTTGATATTCAATGGCATTACCATCACTGAATCCCCCACAATCGACATCCTGGGGTTACCATTGACCAGAAACTGAACTGAGCTGGTTTGTGATGCAGAACAAGGCCAGCAACACGGGTTCAATTCCCGTGCCGGCTGAAAATTCTGAATTCTCCCTCTGTGGACCTGAACAGGCGCCGGAATGTGGCGACTAGGGGATTTTCATAATAACTTCATTGCAGTGTTAATGTAAGCCTAGTTGTGACACTAATAAAGATTATTATTATTAACCGTATAAATTCTGCGGCTATAAGAGCAGTTCAGAGGCTAGGAATCCTGTGGCGAGTTACTCACCTCCTGACTCCTCAAAGCCGGTTCATCGTCTACAAGGCACAAGTCAGGAGCATGATGGAATACTCTCCACTTGCCTGGATGAGTGCAGCTCCAACAACACTCAAGACACTCGACACAATCCAGAACAAAGCGGCCCACTTGATTGCTCCCCCTTCCACAAACATTCACTCCCTCCACCACTGACGCACAGTAGCAGCCGTGTATACTATCTACAAGATGCACTGCAGGAACTCACCAAGGTTCCTTAGACAGCACCTTCCAAACCCATGACCACTACCATCTAGAAGGACAAGAGCAGCCGATACCTGGGAACCCCACCACCTGGAGATTCCCCTCCAAGTCACTCACCACCCCGACTTGGAAATATATTACCGTCCCTTCACTGTCGCTGGGTCAAAATCCTGGAACTCCTTCCCTAACAGTACAGTGGATGTACCTTCAACACATGGACTGCTGCGGTTCAAGAAGGCAACTCACCACCACCTTCTAAAGGGCAATTAGAGATGGGCAATAAATGCTGGCCTAACCAACGAAGCCCATATTCCGTAACCATGAATTTTTAAAAACTAAGACTGGACCACATGACACATTTCCTTTCTGTTGATTTTCATGCTGATATCCCGAAAAGGCATGTTACAATAGTCAGCTGACGCGCAGCATGTAGGTGAACATACGAACGTAAGGGCATACAGAGATATGAATTGGGAGCAGGAGGAAGCTACTTGGCCCCTCAAGACTTCTCGCCATTTGGTGAGCATGGTTGATCTGATTTTGCCTCAATTCTATTTTCCTGCCAACCTACTATTGATTCCCATGTCAACCAAGAATCTGCGACAAAGCGTCATCCAGGCTCGAAACGTTAGCTCCCTACTCTCTCCACAGATGCTGTCAGACTGGCTGAGATTGTCCAGTATTTTCTGTTTATGGTTCAGATTCCAGTATCTGCATCAATTTTCTTTTATTTAAGTATCTATCTAACTTAGCCTTAAAAAACATTCAATGGCTCTGCCTCTACTGCTCTCTCAGGAAAAGGATTATTTTCCATCCTCTGAGAGGCATTGCAGCTAAGTCCACTTCAAACGTGCATTAATTCAAAAAGATCAGGGGCGGGATTCTCCGTCCCGCCGCACCAGATTTCTGGTGCAGCGCGCCCCCGGGATTCCCACTGTGGCAGCCCCACTCCGTCAAGAAATCCCAGGGCTGCCGGCGAAATGGAGAATCCCAACAGCCCCAGTTATTTCTGCGTCCAAAATATCACCCATCTCTATCTTTGCCTCAACTCATTTGCTACTGAAACCCTCACTCATGATTTGCGATCTTTAGATTTGACTATTCCAATCCTCTCTTAAGACCATAGAATCAAAGAATGCCTACAGTGCGGAAGAATGCCAATCGGCCCATCGAATCTGCACCTATCATTGGAACGAGCTCTCTACCCATATCCGCTCACCCAACCATTCTTCCCAACCCCCATAACCCCTTAACCTAACCTGCCGATCCCTGGACACTATGGGGCAAATTTAGCATAGCCAATCCACCTAACTTGTACATCTTTGGACTGTGGGAGGAAACCTGAGGACCTGGAGGAAACCCACGCAGACACAGGAGAATGTACAAACTTCACACAGACAGTTACCCAAGGCGGGAATTGAACCTGGATCCCTGACACTGTGAGGCAGCAGTGCTAACCACTGTGCCACCGTGTCGCCAAAGACCATAACCAATAGGAACAGGATTAGGTCATTCAGTCCTTCAAGGCTGCTCCGCGATTTAATGAGATCGTGGCTGATGTAACATCACTAAGTCTACTTTCCTGCCTTACCTCCATAACCCTTAATTCCCCCTCTGATTAAAAAACAATCGATCTCAGCCTTGAAAGTGTTCAAGGACTCAGCCTTTACGGCTTCCAGGGGTAAAGAATTCCAAATATTCCCCGCTCTTTGAAAGAAGAAATTCTTCCTCAAATCTGTCTTAAATGAGTATCTCCTTATTCTGCGACTATGTCCACTGTTCCTGCACTCCCTCATGAGTGGAAACATCCTCCCAACATTTACTCTGTCTAACCCCTAAAAATCTTTATATTTCCATAAGACATAAGACCATAAGACATAGGAGCGGAAGTAAGGCCATTCGGCCCATCGAGTCCACTCCACCATTCAATCATGGCGGATTTCAACTCCATTTACCCGCTCTCTCTCCATAGCCCTTAATTCCTCGAGAAATCAAGAATTTATCAACTTCTGTCTTAAAGACACTCAACGGCCCAGCCTCCACCGCCTCTGTGGCAATGAATTCCACAGACCCACCACTCTCTGGCTGAAGAAATTTCTCCTCATCTCTGTTCTAAAGTGACTCCCTTTTATTCTAAGGCTGTGCCCCCGGGTCCTAGTCTCCCCTGCTAATGGAAAAAACTTCCATACATCCACCCTATCTAAGCCATTCATTATCTTGTAAGTTTCTATTAGATCTCCCCTCAACCTCCTAAACTCCAATGAATATAATCCCAGGATCCTCAGACGTTCATCGTATGTTAGGCCTACCATTCCTGGGATCATCCGTGTGAATCTCCGCTGGACCCGCTCCAGTGCCAGTATGTCCTTCCTGAGGTGTGGGGCCCAAAATTGCTCACAGTATTCGAAATGGGGCCTAACTAATGCTTTATAAAGCTTCAGAAGTACATCCCTGCTTTTATATTCCAAGCCTCTTGAGATGAATGACAACATTGCATTTGCTTTCTTAATTACGGACTCAACCTGCAAGTTTACCTTGAGAGAATCCTGGACTAGGACTCCCAAGTCCCTTTGCATTTCAGCATTATGAATTTTGTCACCGTTTAGAAAATAGTCCATGCCTCTATTCTTTTTTCCAAAATGCAAGACCTCGCACTTGCCCACGTTGAATTTCATCAGCCATTTCTTGGACCACTCTCCTAAACTGTCTAAATCTTTCTGCAGCCTCCCCACCTCCTCCATACTACCTGCCCCTCCACCTATCTTTGTTTCATCGGCAAACTTAGCCAGAATGCCCCCAGTCCCGTCATTTAGATCGTTAATATATAAAGAGAACAGCTGTGGCCCCAACACTGAACCCTGCGGGACACCAGTCGTCACCGGTTGCCATTCCGAAAAAGAACCTTTTATCCCAACTCTCTGCCTTCTGCCTGACAGCCAATCGTCAATCCATGTTAGTACCTTGCCTCGAATACCATGGGCTCTTATTTTACTTAGCAGTCTCCCGTGAGGCACCTTATCAAAGGCCTTTTGGAAGTCAAGATAGATAACATCCATTGGCTCTCCTTGGTCTAACCTATTTGTTATCTCTTCAAAGAACTCTAACAGGTTTGTCAGGCACGACCTCCCCTTACTAAATCCATGCTGACTTGTCCTAATCCGACCCTGTACTTCCAAGAATTTAGAAATCTCATCCTTAACAATGGATTCTAGAACCTTGCCAACAACTGAGGTTAGGCTAATTGGCCTATAATTTTCCATCTTTTTCCTTGTTCCCTTCTTGAACAGGGGGGTTACAACAGCGATTTTCCAATCCTCTGGGACTTTCCCTGACTCCAGTGACTTTTGAAAGATCATAACTAACGCCTCCACTATTTCTTCAGCTATCTCCTTTAGAACTCTAGGATGTAGCCCATCTGGGCCCGGAGATTTATCAATTTTTAGACCTCTTAGTTTCTCTAGCACTTTCTCCTTTGTGATGGCTACCATATTCAACTCTGCCCCCTGACTCTCCGGAACTGTTGGGATATTACTCATGTCTTCTACTGTGAAGACTGACGCAAAGTACTTATTCAGTTCCTCATCTATTTCCTTGTCTCCCATCACAAAATTACCAGCGTCATTTTGGAGCGGCCCAATGTCAACTTTTGCCTCCCGTTTGTTTTTAATGTATTTAAAGAAACTTTTACTATCATTCCTAATGTTACTGGCTAGCCTACCTTCAAATTTAATCCTCTCTTTCCTTATTTCTCTCTTTGTTATCCTCTGTTTGCTTTTGTAGTCTTCCCAATCTTCTGACTTCCCACTACTCTTTGCCACATTATAGGCTTTCTCTTTTGCTTTGATGCATTCCCTAACTTCCTTTGTCAGCCATGGCTGCCTAATCCCCCCTCTGATAACCTTTCTTTTCTTTGGGATGAACCTCTGTACTGTGTCCTCAATTACTCCCAGAAACTCCTGCCATTGCTGTTCTACTGTCTTTCCCACTAGGCTCTGCTCCCAGTCGATTTTCGTCAGTTCCTCCCTCATGCCCCTGTAGTTACCTTTATTTAACTGTAACACCTTTACATCTGATTCTACCTTCTTTCTTTCAAATTGGAGATTGAATTCGACCATATTATGATCACTGCCTCCTAAGTGCTCCCTTACTTTAAGATCTTTAATCAAGTCTGGCTCATACATAACGCTAAGTCCAGAATGGCCTGTTCCCTCGTGGGCTCCATCACAAGCTGTTCCAAAAAGCCCTCCTGTAAACATTCAATTAATTCCCTTTCCTTGGGTCCACTGGCAGCATTATTTACCCAGTCCACCTGCATATTGAAGTCCCCCATGATCACTGTGACCTTGCCTTTCTGACATGCACTTTCTATTTCATGGTGCATTTTGTGCCCCCGGTCCTGACCACTGTTAGGAGGCCTGTACATAACTCCCATTATGGTTTTTTTGCCTTTGTGGTTCCTCAACTCTACCCACACAGACTCCACATCATCTGACCCTATGTCGTTTAGTGCTATTGATTTAATTTCATTCCTAATTAACAAGGCAACCCCGCCCCCTCTGCCCACCTCTCTGTCTTTTCGATAGGTTGTGAATCCCTGGATGTTTAAATGCCAGTCCTGAACCCCCTGCAACCATGTCTCTGTGATGCCTACCACATCATACCTGCCAGTCACAATCTGGGCCACAAGCTCATCTACCTTGTTCCGTACACTGCGCGCATTTAAATATAGCACCTTTAATTCTCTATTGACCGTCCCTTTTTGTTTTCTTAGTGTGGTGGACCTTGGTTTACTGAGCCTTTCCATACACTGTGTCATATTTTGTGGGATGGGGACAATCGTAACCACCCTTGAGTTTTGTCTGTTCGTGTTTTTTTGTATTCCTAAGCAGCTACGCTCCCCGCTGATTACTTCACCTCTTGGTTCCCTGACTTTCCCTTCCCCCCCCCAATCTTTAGTTTCAATACATCACCTCTCATAGTTGAGGCCAAAATGTTGTGTAATTTCAAGAAAGAATTGGATATAGCTCTTGGGACTAAAGGGATCAAGGGATATGGGAGGAAGGCGGGATTAGGGTATTGAGCTTGATGATCAGCCATGGTCATAATGAATGGTACAGCAGGCTTGAAGGGCCGAGTGGCCTCCTCCTGCTTCTATTTTCTATGTTTCTATGAGTGAAGTAGCCTTTTGTTTGGCACCTCATGAAATGCTTTTTGAAAATCCAAATGTACAACATTGACCAGTTTTCCTCTACCCATTCAGGCTGATTCCTCTGGTACATTTGTTAGACATGATTCTCGCTTTATAAAACCATACTGACTTTTTGATCAGATCATGACTTTCCAAACGCACTGCTATTCTCTCCTTAATAATCAATTCTAATATTTTTCCAATTAATGAAGTTAGATTAACTGGCAAGTAGTGTCCTGCATTTTGTCTCCTTCCCTTTTTGAACAAGGGTTCCACATCGGCAGTGTTCGAATCCTGTGGCATTTTGTTCCAGAATCCAAGGCATTTTGGAAAATGACTACCAATGCATCCATGATCTCTGAGGGCACCTTTAAGATCCTGGAGTGCAAACCATCATGTCCAGGGAACATGTCAACTTTTAACCCCATTCGTTTCTCTAAAACTAGGATAGCAAATGTTGTCCCCTTGTTCAAGAAGGGGAGTAGAGACAACCCCGGTAACCATAGACCAGTGAGCCTTACTTCTGTTGTGGGCAAAATATTGGAAAGGTTTATAAGAGGTAGGGTGTATAATCATCTGGAAAGGAATAATTTGATTAGACATAGTCAACACGGTTTTGTGAAGGGTAGGTCATGCCTCACAAACCTTATTGAGTTCTTTGAGAAGGTGACCAAACAGGTGGATGAGGGTAAAGCAGTTGATGTGGTGTATATGGATTTCAGTAAAGCATTTGATAAGGTTCCCCACGGTAGGCTACTGCAGAAAATACGGAGGCATGGGATTCAGGGTGATTTAGCAGTTTGGATCAGAAATTGGCTAGCTGGAAGAAGACAAAGGGTGGTGGTTGATGGGAAATGTTCAGACTGGAGTCCAGTTACTAGTGGTGTACCACAAGGATATGTTTTGGGGCCACTGCTGTTTGTCATTTTTATAAATGACCTGGAGGAGGGCGTAGAAGGATGGGTGAGTAAATTTGCAGATGACACGAAAGTCGGTGGAGATGTGGACAGTGCAGAAGGATGTTACAAGTTACAGAGGGACATAGATAAGCTGCAGCGCTGGGCTGAGAGGTGGCAAATGGAGTTTAATGCAGAAAAGTGTGAGGTGATTCATTTTGGAAGGAATAACAGGAAGACAGAGCACTGGGCTATTGGTAAAATTCTTGGCAGTGTGGATGAGCAGAGAGATCTCAGTGTCCATGTACATAGATCCCTGAAAGTTGCCACCCAGGTTGAGAGGGTTTTTAAGAAGGCGTACGGTGTGTTGGCTTTTATTGGTAGAGGGATTGAGTTTCGGAGTCATGAGGTCATGTTGCAGCTGTACAAAACTCTGGTGCGGCCGCATTTGGAGTATTGCGTGCAATTCTGGTCACCGCATTATAGGAAGGATGTGGAAGCATTGGAAAGGGTGCAGAGGAGATTTACCAGAATGTTGCCTGGTATGGAGGGAAGATCTTGTGAGGAAAGGCTGAGGGACTTGAGGCTGTTTTCTTTAGAGAGAAGAAGGTTAAGAGGTGACTTAATTGAGGCATACAAGATGATCAGATGATTGGATAGGGTGGACAGTGAGAACCTTTTTCCTCAGATGATGATGTCTAGTACGAGGGGACATAGCTTTAAATTGAGGGGTGATAGATAGAGGACAGATGTCAGAGGTAGGTTCTTTGCTCAGAGAGTAGTAAGGGAGTGGAATGCCCTCCCTGCAACAGTAGTGGACTCGCCAACACTAAGGGCATTCAAATGGTCATTGGATAGACATATGGACGATAAGGGAATAGTGTAGATGGGCTTTAGAGTGGTTTCACAGGTCGGCGCAACATCGAGGGCCAAAGGGCCTGCACTGCGCTGTAATGTTCTATGTTCTATGTTCTATGTTCTATGTTCTAATTCTCGGGCGATCGTGACTGTATTTAATTCCTCTGCCATCATTTTTACAATTTCTGCGATGTTTGTAGCATCCTCTACAGTGAAAACCGATGCAAAGTATTTATTTAACTCCTCTGCCATTTCTTTGTTCCCCATGATTACTTCCCCCAGTTACATTCTATCAGGGGACAATGCTTTCTTTTACTTTTCTTATTTTTAATGTACTTTAAAAAAAAACCTCTTGTCTGTTTTCATGAATTGGATTCTTCCGCCCGCCGCAAGATCGCCACGGGCGGGATGTGGACCATGTAAAGATCCATTGACATCGGCCGGGAGTTTCCGGTTGCCAAGTGAGTGAAATTTACCGGACTCAACGCGTCCCAAGTCGGGCACAACGAGGCCGATAGATCTCGCCCCTGGTTTTAGATACAATAAACAGGGGAAAGATCAACAGACTCTTTGGAAAGATTTGAGCTAATTAAGGATAACTAGTACTGAGTTGTAAAGTACAGGTAGTGCTTGACTAATGTAATTGAATTTTTTGATGAAGAAACAAAGAAAATTAATGAAGGGAATGCAATAGATGCTGTCTACATGGATCTTCGGAAAACATTTGACAGGGACCACATAAAGGGCTTGTTAACAATCATGAGGCAAGTTAAACAGGAGGGTCAGTGTCAGCGTGGATTAAAATAAATTGGCTGATGGAAAGAAAACAGCAAGCCATGGTAAATGATTGCCAGAGAATGGTAGAAAGCGGTGTTCCCCAATGCTTAATGTTCGGGCCTTTGTTCGTTTTGAATATATACTGTGACAAATATTTTCATAGTTCATGCTAATACTTTAGGGGTAATGTTTAGTTCTGGGAGAATTATTCGTGTCAAGATAACTGAAATGCTAGGCTTTATAGATTGCGGGAGCACTTAAAGAAAATGTGAGTTCAGAGATTACACTTGTTTGTTTGATAGAGTCAGAATAGACAAGAAGGAGTCAAAGAACATGTGGACTTACTTACCTGGAGAACTGAAGATGCAATGCCAATGCAGCTTGCAAAGAGCTGCAGTCATAGACTCATAGAATTTACAGGGCAGGAGGAGGCCATTTGGCCCATCGAGTCTGCACCGGCTCTTGGAAAGAGCACCCTACCCAAGCCCACACCTCCACACCATCCCCATAACCCAGTAAGTAACCCCACCCAACACTAAGGGCAATTTTGGACACTAAGGGCAATTTAGCATGGCCAATCCACCTGACCTGCACATCTTTGGACTGTGGGAGGAAACCGGAGCACCCGGAGAAAACCCACGCACACATAGGGAGAACGTGCAGACTCTGCACAGACAGTGACCCAGCCGGGAATCGAACCTGGGACCCTGGAGCTGTGCAGCAATTGTGCTAGCCACTATGCTACCGTGCTGCCCTCTAAAGTCCTGGGACATGTTTTGGTTTGGCAGTAAAGATAACTTAGAATCATCATAGAATCATAGAATTTACAGTGCAGAAGGAGGCTATTCGGCCCATCGAATCTACACCGGCTCTTGGAAAGAGCCCTCTACTTAAGGCCACGCCACCACCCTATACCCGTAACCCAGCAACCCCACCTAAACATTTTGGACACTAAGGGCAATTTATCATGGCCAATGTACCTAACCAGCACATCTTTGGACTGTGGGAGGAAACCGGAGCACCCGGAGGAAACCCACGCACACACTGGGAGAACGTGCAGACTCTGCACAGACAGTAAACCAAGTCGGGAATCGAACCTGGGACCCTGCACGCTGGGAAGCAACCATGCTGCCATGCTGCCCAAGAGAGCAGCAACGTGGGCAGAAAATGTGGAGAAAATTGGGAAATGCGAGGGACCCTCAAGCTCACTTTATATGAAATGGGCCTGCGATCTCTGAGGAGCTGGTCAGGTCAGTGTGTTTAGCTCCCCACTGTAGAAAATAATTTCTCAGTGTGGATTTGACCGGTGAAAAACCCCCCAAGCCCCTAAAAAATGACTAAGTGTGGGTAAATATGGGAGTGATTTAAAGAAAAAAACAGAGTCCCTTTGTGGGTGGGTTTAGCAGAGTTTTTTCGAATGGAAATACCTCAGAGAGGTACTGGAGCGGTTCGGGCTTGGAACAGGATTCACCTCCTGGGTAAAATTTCTATACAACGCTCCCATGGCGAGCGTACAGACCAAAAACACCAACTCCCAATACTTCCAGCTGCACAGGGGCACCAGACAAGGATGCCCACTGTTCCCGCTGCTGTTCGCTCCAGCCATCGAGCCATTAGCAAGAGCGCTCAGAGCAACAAAAAGCTGGAGGGGGATCCAAAGGGGCGGCAGAGAGCACAGAGCCTCACTCAATGTAGATAACCTGCTCCTCTACATTTTGGATTCACAAAGCAGCATGGATGAAATCATTGAGCTCCTGAAAGAGTTTGGCGCCTTCTCGGGCTACAAACTCAACATCAGCAAAAGCGAGTGTGGTAGTCACCACTGATGTATTGTACTGTATATATATATATATATATATATATATATATATATATATATGGGTTTTACGGTAAGGCCCCTGTACTACAGGTACAGGGGTAGAACCCTGCCTGCTGGCTCCGCCCAGTAGGCGGAGTATAAATATGTGTGCTCTCCATACAGCAGCCATTTCATCAGCTGCTGTATGAGGCCACACATCTTTGTGTAATAAAGCCTCGATTACATTCTACTCTCGTCTCGTATTAATAATTAATAGTGCATCAATTTATTACACAGAGGTTTCGCTTTTGTGGTGGAAGGCAGCGCATGTGTAGTTATGATGCCCACCCGGTATGAGGACTTGAGGCACTCAGCACCAGAGTCTGTTGGGCTGTCGGGATCGGAATCTGGCATGCCTTGTTGTACTGAGCAGACACTTCTGCGCCGCAGCTGGGATCGCTGGCTGCTGAGCGGTGGAGCAGATCTGCAAAGGGCATAGTGGCCAAGCTTGCCACACTGTAGACACCGGCGTCCTTTTGCCGGACATTGCTGCTTTAAATGGGCGGAGCCACAATTCGGACACATCATGACGCCGACGTAAGCGCGTTCCGTGCGCCATCGCGCATGCGCAGTGCGGTCGGTCAACGTACGCACCTGCGCAGTCGGGTTGTCAGGCTCATCGTCCACTCGGTCGTGGCGCGCATGCGCAGGGACTCGGGAAAAGCGCGCGAAACGGCCACTCTCCTTGATGGTCAGGCCCTGCATTTGTGCAATGGCCTGCACCCGTTCCACCTCGTGGGAGGCCAGCTTCGCAGTTTCTGCCGCCCTGATGTGGGAGTAACGATTCTTAGCATGGTCATGGACAATGCACGTCTCGATAGTGACAGAGAGGGTCAACTGTTTGACTTTCAGGAGCTGCTGCCGAAGGGAGTCAGAGTGGACCCCAAAAACTATCTGATCCCGGATCATGGAATCAGCCGTCGAGTCATAGTCACATGACTGCGCTAGGAAAATCCGGGTGAAAGACGGGATGAACGGCTGAAGCAGAGATGAACGCGCGACAGCAACGGCAGCAAAACCCGTCCAGGAGAAGGAAGTGACAACACCAACACCAGACCCATTCGAGTATTGCCCTCTGTAATTTTTTCTCTGGCACCCAAATGAAAATCTACCGCCCCAGTCTCTCCCCACCCCCCCCCCCCCCCCCCCCCCCCCGCCCCACAAACAGCTGCCTACTTATGTGTTAAAAATAATATTGCCAATTGTAGAGTTGCTGCTGTTGAGCTGGTGCATAATACCCTACCAGTTATTTTATTATTATTATTTTTTGGACATCCTGACCCATGGCTGATACCTTTGCCCCGAAGACCCCCACCCATGCGGTGTTGGCCTGGATAGCAAGCATGGTCGACACCGCCACCTACCCCTGCATATGGTTAGACTCCTCCAGGTGCACCTGCAGGCATTGGATAGTGCTGACAATACTTCATGTAGTCCCTGGCTCTGTGTCTGCATCTCCATTATTGATGGGTCCACCCTTTGCAGAAGCCAGAAATCCATCTGGACGGCAGCTAGTCCCTGGGGTCGGGCCGCACTCCAACCGTCCGCCCCCTCAGGTGTTCCTACCTCCACTTGCTTTACTGAAGCATGTGTCTGGTGAGCACCAGATAGTGCCCAGGGGCCCCTTCACTAAAATGCCCAACCGAGGTGGAGGGCATTGGAGACAGCTGTGACGGAATGTCAGTGTCGGCCCCGGACTGGTGCTCCATGGAGTCTCGGGCCGGCGTTTGGGGCCTCGCGTCACTGTCTGTTCCTCTTCGTCGCTGCAATTTGCTTGGGGTCGGGTTTGGGGGCACACCAGATGGACACGCCTCGTCACTAAGTGATCCTGCAAGACACAAGACATGGCACATGATTGGATCAATGGTTGGGGTGGTGGGTGTCATAATATACACATCAGTATATGATGGTGCAGAGACACACACTGACTGACACACCGCAAGACCAATCAACACACACAACACAGCAGCACTAGTTTTCCCGCTCATTCGGGATGCAGCCTCTGAGACAGACAGAGCCCGCAGTCAGTAGCACAAACATCCACCATGTGCTAGCAGTATAGGCTGGTCAGGTTAGGCATAGGTCTTCAGTCAATCTAACATAGTGTCGACCCACAGTGCAAGTATGTTTAACAGCTCTTAGTTAAATAAAATAGAGTTGTACTATTGCAAGTTTTGGTAGCCTGTCTATGTTACTGCTAAGGTAAACGTAGTCACCACAGATCCAGAGTACCGAACACATCATGGTACCAGTACGTGATGTTAGAGTTTAATAGACCTACCTTCAAGTGATCTGCCTTCGACCAGCAATCAGCCGTCCGGTAGACAGCGCCTGCCCTCTCCCGCCTCTCCGCATCTCCGGCAACCTTGGTGGGAACTGGAAAATCATTAAACAAGGATTCCAGCTACACCTCGAAGCTACAGACCTGGAAGCTGCTTCAGACGCCAGGAAGATTGCTCTTTTCCTTTCCACGGCCGGGGACCACGCCATCCATATCTTCAACTCTCTCACTTTCGCTGAAGGTGAAGACAAGTCCAAGTTCAAGACAGTCCTGCTCAAATTCGACAGTCACTGTGACATCGAGGTAAATGAAAGTTTTGAGTGGTGTCTTTCAACAGCGCCCGCAGGGTAAGGATGAACCTTTTCAATCTTTCCTCACCCACCTTCGCATCCTCGCGCAGTCCTACAATTACAGCTCCACCTCCGACTCGATGATCCATGATCAGATCGTTTTCAGTGTGCAATCGGAACCCCTACGCCAGCAGCTCCTCGAGGTTAAACAGCTCACCCTTGCGATAGCCATCGAGACCTGCGTTCTGCATGAACACGCCACTAACCGATACTCGCACATTCAAGCGGCTGAAACGGCGCGGCAAGGTCCCCACTAGGCAGAGCAGGTGCAAGCCATTAAACAAATTCAGGGCCTAAGCCTCGATGAGGGCGGCCATTTCCCGCGCTTTTCGTGGGCTCCCGCGCATGCGCACACTCACCGAGGGGACGGCAAGGCCGAAGACCGCACCGCGCATGCGCGGTGGAATACCGAACGTTCTGACGTCACGATATGCGGCAACTGTGGCTCTGCCCACTTTAAGCGGCAATGTCCTGCAAAATCCCGACGCTGTCTCCAATGTGGAAAGCTTGGCCACTATGCAGCCCTATGCAGATCTGCTCAACCTACGACTTCTCGTCACTACAACCAGCCACGCAGGGATGTCCGAACCATCCAGCCACCGGTCACCGATTCCGACTTGATTCCGGACCTTGACACCGAGGACCCGAAAGCACTATTTTGGGTGGGCATCATCACCAAACACAAGATGCTCCAGAAGACAAAAGCCAAGTCTCTCCCAATATTCAGCATTGATCCGGACGACGAGTGGTGTGCCACCCTCACGGTCAACCGATCCTGCGTCCGATTCCGCCTGGACACCGGCGCTTCAGCCAACCTCACTGCGCGGTCTGACCTCGAAAGCCTCCATGTCAAGCCTACCATCCTGCCATCCGCCTGCCAGCTTCTGGACTATAATGGTAATGCCATTGCTGCCAGTGGCTCTTGCCAGCTTTAAGTGTCGCACCGGTCATTAAAGGCTAACCTGCCATTCGAAATAGTGGGATCCGCTAAAGCCTCCCTGCTTGGTGCTCAGGCGTGCAAACTTCTAAACCTTGTCCAAAGGGTTCACTCCCTGTCACCCGCTGACGCTTCCGAGTCTCAGGATGCTGACTTTCGGACACAGCTGAACGCCATCATCACCCGATACCATGGTGTATTCGAGGGCATGGGCACACTTCCATACACTTATAAAATCTTGTTCAACCCAAATGCCACGCCTGTGGTGCTCGCACCTCGCAGGGTACCAGCACCCTTCAAGGACCGCCTCAAGCAGCAGCTGCAGGACCTCCAGGACCAGGGCGTAATTTCGAAAGTTACAGAACCGACTGACTGGGTTAGCTCTATGGTGTGTGTGAAAAAACCATCCGGCGAATTACGGATATGTATTGATCCCAAGGACCTCAACCGCAATATTATGAGAGAACACTATCCCATTCCAAAGCGCGAAGAACTCACCTGCGAAATGGCTTGCGCCAAATTTTTCACCAAGCTAGATGCATCCAAGAGGTTCTGGCAGATACAACTCGACGCATCCAGTCGGAAGCTCTGCACCTTTAACACTCCATTTGGCCGGTATTGATACAACCGGATGCCGTTTGGCATCATCTCTGCATCGGAAGTGTTCCACAGAATAATGGAGCATGTGATGGAAGGTATCGAAGGGGTTCGCGTATATGTGGACGACATCATCATCTGGTCTACCACCCCGCAGGAGCACATTGATCGCCTCTAACGGGTCTTCCGACGACTCCATGAGCATGGCCTCCGCCTCAACAGGGCCAAATGCTCCTTTGGTCAAACAGAAATTAAATTCCTCAGAGACGACATTTCACAGTTTGGCGTGCAGCCAGATGCTGACAAGGTATCTGCCATTAAGGCCATGAAGACACCGGAGGACAAGAAGGCGGTCCTCCGCTTCCTGGGCATGGTCAATTTCCTGGGGAAATTCATCCCTAACCTCGCCTCCCACACCACGGCGCTCAGGAATCTGGTTAAGAAGACGACCGAGTTCCAATGGCTCCCCGCCCACGAAAAAAAATGGCGGGAACTCAGGGCGAAGCTGACCAAGGCCCCGGTGTTGGCATTTTTCGATCCGGCCAAAGGAACAAAGATCTCCACGGATGCCAGTCAGTCCGGCATTGGAGCAATGCTCCTTTAACGTGACGACGCCTCCTCCATGGGCTCCTGTCGCAGACGTGTCACGTGCACTGAGTGCTGAATTTGGTGCTTTTTGAGTGCGATAGTGAGAGTTTGGTGACCGAGGGAGTTAGGTGAGGAGGGAGTAAGGTGCTCCTTTCATTTTGTTTCTGACATTTCCGCAAAGAGTGCGAAGAGAGCCAGGAGTTTACAGGAAGTGTAGCTGACTGGGAGCAGAGTCGGAGGGCGGAGATCTAGTTAGTCCACACAGCAGCTATATTCTGTAAGGTAGTTTACGTTAATGATGGAAAGGGATAAGTATACACCGCAGGGCAAGAGTTATAGCTGGGGGAAGGGCAATTATGATGCCATTAGACGTGACTTGGGGGGGATAAGGTGGAGAGTAAGGCTGCAAGTGTTGGGCACACTGGATAAGTGGGGCTTGTTCAAGGATCAGCTACTGCGTGTTCTTGATAAGTATGTACCGGTCAGACAGGGAGGAAGGCGTCGAGCGAGGGAACCGTGGTTTACCAAGGAAGTGGAATCTCTTGTTAAGAGGAAGAAGGAGGCCTATGTGAAGATGAAGTGTGAAGTTTCGGTTGGGGCGATGGATAGTTACAAGTTAGCGAGGAAGGATCTAAAGAGAGAGCTAAGACGAGCAAGGAGGGGACATGAGAAGTATTTGGCAGGACGGATCAAGGAAAACCCAAAAGCTTTCTATAGGTATGTCAGGAATAAGCGAATGACTAGGGAAAGAGTAGGACCAGTCAAGGACAGGGATGGGAAATTGTGTGTGGAGTCTGAAGAGATAGGCGAGATACTAAATGAATATTTTTCGTCAGTATTCACTCAGGAAAAAGATAATGTTGTGGAGGAGAATGCTGAGCCCCAGGCTAATAGAATAGATGGCATTGAGGTACGTAGGGAAGAGGTGTTGGCAATTCTGGACAGGCTGAAAATAGATAAGTCCCCGGGACCTGATGGGATTTATCCTAGGATTCTCTGGGAGGCCAGGGAAGAGATTGCTGGACCTTTGGCTTTGATTTTTATGTCATCATTGGCTACAGGAATAGTGCCAGAGGACTGGAGGTCCCTTTGTTCAAAAAGGGGAGCAGAGACAACCCCGGCAACTATAGACCGGTGAGCCTCACGTCTGCAGTGGGTAAAGTCTTGGAGGGGATTATAAGAGACAAGATTTATAATCATCTAGATAGGAATAATATGATCAGGGATAGTCAGCATGGCTTTGTGAAGGGTAGGTCATGCCTCACAAACCTTATTGAGTTCTTTGAGAAGGTGACTGAACAGGTAGACGAGGGTAGAGCAGTTGATGTGGTGTATATGGATTTTAGCAAAGCGTTTGATAAGGTTCCCCACGGTAGGCTATTGCAAAAAATACGGAGGCTGGGGATTGAGGGTGATTTAGAGTTGTGGATCAGAAATTGGCTAGCTGAAAGAAGACAGAGGGTGGTGGTTGATGGGAAATGTTCAGAATGGAGTACAGTCACAAGTGGAGTACCACAAGGATCTGTTCTGGGGCCGTTGCTGTTTGTCATTTTTATCAATGACCTAGAGGAAGGCGCAGAAGGGTGGGTGAGTAAATTTGCAGACGATACTAAAGTCGGTGGTGTTGTCGATAGTGTGGAAGGATGTAGCAGGTTACAGAGGGATATAGATAAGCTGCAGAGCTGGGCTGAGAGGTGGCAAATGGAGTTTAATGTAGAGAAGTGTGAGGTGATTCACTTTGGAAGGAATAACAGGAATGCGGAATATTTGGCTAATGGTAAAGTTCTTGAAAGTGTGGATGAGCAGAGGGATCTAGGTGTCCATGTACATAGATCCCTGAAAGTTGCCACCCAGGTTGATAGGGTTGTGAAGAAGGCCTATGGAGTGTTGGCCTTTATTGGTAGAGGGATTGAGTTCCGGAGTTGGGAGGTCATGTTGCAGCTGTACAGAACTCTGGTACGGCCGCATTTGGAGTATTGCGTACAGTTCTGGTCACCGCATTATAGGAAGGACGTGGAGGCTTTGGAGCGGGTGCAGAGGAGATTTACCAGGATGTTGCCTGGTATGGAGGGAAAATCTTATGAGGAAAGGCTGATGGACTTGAGGTTGTTTTCGTTGGAGAGAAGAAGGTTAAGAGGAGACTTAATAGAGGCATACAAAATGATCAGGGGGTTAGATAGGGTGGACAGTGAGAGCCTTCTCCCATGGATGGAAATGGCTGGCACGAGGGGACATAGCTTTAAACTGAGGGGTAATAGATATAGGACAGAGATCAGAGGTAGGTTCTTTACGCAAAGAGTGGTGAGGCCGTGGAATGCCCTACCTGCTACAGTAGTGAACTCGCCAACATTGAGGGCATTTAAAAGTTTATTGGATAAACATATGGATGATATTGGCATAGTGTAGGTTAGATGGCTTTTGTTTCGGTGCAACATCGTGGGCCGAAGAGGCTGTACTGCGCTGTATTGTTCTATGTTCTATGTAAGAGGGGATGGAGGCTAGGCCAGTTACATGCTCCTCCTGTAGGATGTCGGTGGTGAGGGATACCACCGGTGTCCCCACTGACTATACCTGCGGGAAGTGCACCCAACTTCAGCTCCTCAAAGACCGTGTTAGGGAACTGGAGCTGAAGGTGGATGAACTTCCGATCATCCGGGAGGCAGAGGGGGTGATTGAGAAGAGTTACAGGGAGGTAACCACACCCAAGGTACAGGACAAGAATAGCTGGGTTACAGTCAGGGGGAGAAAAACAAACAGACAGACAGTGCAGGGATCCCTCGTGGCCGTTCCCCTTCAAAACAAGTATACCGTTTTGGATGCTGTTGGGGGGGATGACCTACCGGGGGAAGGCCCTAGCGGTCAGGTCTCTGGCACGGAGTCTGGCTCTGGGGCTCAGAAGGGAAGGGGGGAGAATAGAAAAGCAATAGTTGCAGGAGATTCAATGGTTAGGGGAATAGATAGGAGATTCTGTGGTCGCGAGCGAGACTCCCAGAAGGTATGTTGCCTCCCGGGTGCCAGGCCCAGGGATGTCTCGGATCGTGTCTTCAGGATCCTTAAGGGGGAGGGTGAGCAGCCAGAAGTCGTGGTGCACATTGGTACCAACGACATAGGTAGGAAAAGGGGTGTGGAGGTAATAAACAAGTTTAGGGAGTTAGGCTGGAAGTTCAACAGGGCAAGGTTTACAATTGGGGGAAGGGTAAATACGATGTTGTCAGACAAGAATTGAAGTGAATAAATTGGGAACATAGGCTGGCAGGGAAGGACACAAGTGAAATGTGGAACTTGTTCAAGGAACAAGTGCTACGTGTCCTTGATATGTATGTCCCTGTCAGGCAGGGAAGAGATGGTCGAGTGAGGGAACCATGGTTGACAAGAGAGGTTGAATGTCTTGTTAAGAGGAAAAAGGTGACTTATATAAGGCTGAGGAAACAAGGTTCAGACAGGGCATTGGAGGGATACAAGATAGCCAGGAGGGAACTGAAGAAAGGGATTAGGAGAGCTAAGAGAGGGCATGAACAATCTTTGGCGGGTAGGATCAAGGAAAACCCCAAGGCCTTTTACACATATGTGAGAAATATGAGAATGACTAGAGCGAGGGTAGGTCCGATTAAGGACAGTAGCGGGAGATTGTGTATTGAGTCTGAAGAGATAGGAGAGGTCTTGAATGAGTACTTTTCTTCTGTATTTACAAATGAGAGGGGCGATATTGTTGGAGAGGACAGTGTGAAACACATTGGTAAGCTCGAGGAAATACTTGTTAGGAAGGAAGATGTGTTGGGCATTTTGAAAAACTTGAGGATAGACAAATCCCCCGGGCCTGACGGGATATATCCAAGGATTCTATGGGAAGCAAGAGATGAAATTGCAGAGCCGTTGGCAATTATCTTTTCGTCCTCACTGTCAACAGGGATGGTACCAGGGGATTGGAGAGTGGCGAATGTCGTGCCCCTGTTCAAAAAAGGAACTAGGGATAACCCTGGGAATTACAGGCCAGTTAGTCTTACTTCGGTGGTAGGCAAAGTAATGGAAAGGTTACTGAAGGATAGGATTTCTGAGCATCTGGAAAGACACTGCTTGATTAGGGATCGTCAGCACGGATTTGTGAGGGGTAGGTCTTGCCTTACAAATCTTATTGAATTCTTTGAGGAGGTGACCAAGCATGTGGATGAAGGTAAAGCAGTGGATGTAGTGTACATGGATTTTAGTAAGGCATTTGATAAAGTTCCCCATGGTAGGCTTCTGCACAAAGTAAGGAGGCATGGGATAGTGGGAAATTTGGCCAGTTGGATAACGAACTGGCTAACCGATAGAAGTCAGAGAGTGGTGTTGGATGGCAAATATTCAGCCTGGATCCCAGTTACCAGTAGTGTACCGCAGGGATCAGTTCTGGGTCCTCTGCTGTTTGTAATTTTCATTAATGACTTGGATGAGGGAGTTGAAGGGTGGGTCAGTAAATTTCCAGACGATACGAAGATTGGTGGAGTTGTGGATAGTAAGGAGGGCTGTTGTCGGCTGCAAAGAGACATCGATAGGATGCAGAGCTGGGCTGAGAAGTGGCAGATGGAGTTTAACCCTGAAAAGTGTGAGGTTGTCCATTTTGGAGGGACAAATATGAATGCGGAATACAGGGTTAACGGTAGAGTTCTTGGCAATGTGGAGGAGCAGAGAGATCTTGGGGTCTATGTTCATACATCTTTGAAAGTTGCCACTCAAATGGATAGAGCTGTGAAGAAGGCCTATGGTGTGCTCGCGTTCATTAACAGAGGGATTGAATTTAAGAGCCGTGAGGTGATGATGCAGCTGTACAAAACTTTGGTAAGGCCACATTTGGAGTACTGTGTACAGTTCTGGTCGCCTCATTTTAGGAAGGATGTTGAAGCTCTGGAAAAGGTGCAAAGGAGATTTACCAGGCTGTTGCCTGGAATGGAGAGTAGGTCTTACGAGAAAAGGTTGAGGGTGCTAGGCCTTTTCTTATTAGAGCGGAGGAGGATGAGGGGCAACTTGATAGAGGTTTATAAGATGATCAGGGGAATAGATAGAGTAGACAGTCAGAGACCTTTTCCCAGGGTGGAACACACCATTACAAGGGGACATAAATTTAAGGTGAAAGGTGGAAGATATAGGAGGGATATCAGAGGTAGGTTCTTTACCCAGAGAGTAGTGGGGGCATGGAATGCACTGCCTGTGGAAATAGTTGAGTCGGAAACATTAGGGACCTTCAAGCAGCTATTGGATAGGTACATGGATTACGGGAAAATGATTTAGTGTAGATTTATTTGTTCTTGAGGGCAGCACGGTAGCATTGTGGATAGCACAATTGCTTCACAGCTCCATGGTCCCAGGTTCGATTCCGGCTTGGGTCATTGTCTGTGCGGAGTCTGCACGTCCTCCCCGTGTCTGCGTGGGTTTCCTCCGGGTGCTCCGGTTTCCTCCCACAATCCAAAGATGTGCGGGTTAGGTGAATTGGCCAATGATAAATTGCCCTTAATGTCCAAATTGCCCTTGGTGTTGGGTGGAGGTGTTGAGTTTGGGTCGGGTGCTCTTTCCAAGAGCTGGTGCAGACTCAGGGGGCCGAATGGCCTCCTTCTGCACTGTAAATTCAATGATAATCTATGATTAATCTAGGACAAAGGTTCGGCACAACATCGTGGGCCGAAGGGCCTGTTCTGTGCTGTATTTTCTATGTTCTATGTTCAATGACGTCCACTGAACAGCGCTATGCGCAAATTGAAAAAGAGTGCCTGGGCCTTCTTACCGGATTCGTCAAATTCCATGACTATGTCTATGGACAGACCACAGGCCACTGGTCAATATCATTCAAAAAGACCTTAACGACATGACGCCGCGCCTGCAGCGCATTCTCCTTCAACTCAGGTGGTACGACTTCAAACTCGTCTACACCCCGGGTAAGGAGCTCATCGTCGCCGATGCACTCTCCCGACCTGTCACCACACCCTGCAACCCAGCGGGCTTCGTGTGCCAAATTGATGCTCAGGTGGCATTCGCCGCATCCAATCTGCCCGCCATGGACGAACGACTCATCCAGATTCGTCGTGAGACAGCCAACGACCCCCACTCCAACGTGTCATGCGCCACCTGACAGACGGGTGGCTCAAGGGCCAATGCCCTCAATTCTATAATATTAAAGATGACCTGGCGGTGGTAGATGGAATTCTACTAAAGCTGGACAGGATCGTCATTCCGCACAGCATGCGGAACCTCGTCCTTGAGCAGCTCCATGAGGGCCACCTGGGAGTGGAGAAATGCCGCCCACGGGCCCGTGAGGCAGTGTACTGGCCTGTGGATAGTCAGAGACTTTTTCCCATGTTAGAGGGGTCAATTACTAGGGGGCATAGGTTTAAGGGGCGAGTTGCAAGGTTTAGAGGAGATGTATTAGGAAGTTTTTTACACACAGGGTAGTGGGTGCCTGGAACTCGCTACCGGAGAAGGTGGTGGAAGCAGGGACGATCGTAACATTTAAGGGGCATCTTGACAAATACATGAATAGGATGGGAATAGAGGGCTACGGACCCCGCAAGTGTAGAAGATTTTAGTTTAGACGGGCAACATGGTCGGTGCAGGATTGGAGGGCCGAAGGGCCTGTTCCTGTGCTGTACTTTTCTTTGTTCTTTGTTCACACGCCCCACGCCATCTGGAAGTTTGCCCATCGGATCAAAGCATCGGGGGAGGGCCTCAGGTGACATCCTGAGGCCCTCCCAACGGCGTGCGGCGTACTCAGCGATGATGCTGTTTTTGAGGGGGGCGGAGCATCTGGAAAACAGCCCCCCCCCCCCCCCGATTTCGACGTCAAAACAGATTCTGCGGCCAATCACCAAATGCGATTTTGTCATCGGCAATCGGAGAATTTAGCATTTAGTTTCTGAAATGGAGAATTCCATCCACAATGTTTTGGCCTCAACTACTACCTGTGGCAACGAATTCCACAGGCTCACCACTCTCTGGATGAAGAAATTTCTCCTCATCTTTGTCCTAAGAACATAGAACATAGAATAGTCCTAAATGGTCTATCCCGTAGCCTCAGACTGTGACCCTGGTTCTGGTTACACCCACCATCAGGAACCTCCTGCATCTATCCTGTCGAGTCAGGAATTTTATAGGTTTCTATGAAGTCCCCTCTCCATCTGAATTCCAATTAATACAACCCTAACCGATTCAAGCTCTCCTCAGACATCAGTCCCACCATCCCAGGAATCAGTCTGGTTAACCTTCACTGCACTCCCTCTCGAGCAAGAACATCCTTCTTCAGATCAGGAGACCAAAACTGCACACAATTTTCCAGATATGGCCTCATCAAGGCACTGTATATTTGCAGCAAGACATCCATGCTCCTGTACTCGAATCCTCTCGCAATGAATGTCAGCATACCATTGCCTTCTTTACCGCCTGCTGTTCCTGCATGCTTACCTTCAGTGACTGGTGTGCGAGGACACCCAGGTCTCATTACATGTTTCCCTCTCCTAATCTAAGGCCATTCAGATAATAGTCTGCCTTCTCGTTGTGCTACCAATGTGGATAACCTCGCAATTATCCAAAGTATATTTAATCTGCCATTCATTTGCCCACTCACTCAACTTGTCCAAATCACACTGAAGGATCTCTGCATCCTCCTCAAGCTCACCCTCCCATCCAATCTAGTGTCATCTGCAAATCTGGAGATATTACATTTTGTTCCCTCATCTAAATCGTTAATATATAGTGTGAATAGCTGGGGATAGCACCAATCCCTGCAGTACCCCACTAATCACTGCCTGCCAATTTAAAAAAGATCACTTCATTCCTACTCTTTGTTCCCTGTCTGCCAACCAGTTTTCTATCCATCTTAATATACTACCCTTAATCCCATATGCTTTAATTTTACACGCTAATCTCTTATGCGGGACTTTATCAAGAGACTTCTGAAAGTCCAAATACACCACAACCACTGGCTCCCCCTCATCAACTCTACGAGTTGCATCCTCAAAGAATTCCAGCTTTGTCCAACATGATTTCTCCTTCAGAAATCCATGCTGAACTCTGTCCCATCCTGCCACTATATCTCAGTGCTCTGCTGTAAAATCTATGCTCACAGATTATAGAATTTTCCTCACTACCGACATCAGGCTTACTGGTCTATAATTCCCTGTTGTCTCGCTACCTCCCTTTTTAAATAGTGGAGTTGCATTCGCTACGTTCCAATCTGCACAACTGTTCCAGATTCCATTCAGTGAACTCAAATTAAAGCCCACTGTCCCAGTGAGGGCGAGAACCAGATCGCGCCGGACGGAGCGAGTCATGTGACCCATGATCAGCCCAGCACAGAACACCATTTGGAGCTCGTTCGCAATTCAGTCGTTCCGTCCGGGTCCGTGCTGGGTGCATCGAGGTCGCTGCAGTTAGTCATTTTTTGGGGAGAGTCGTACCCCATCTCAGACACTAGACATAGACATAGAATTTACAGTGCAGAAGGAGGTCATTTGGCCCATCGAGTCCGCATCAGAAAGTCCAACTCACCTAAATACACACCTCCACCCCATCCCCATAACCGTAACCCCACCCAACCTTTTAGAACACTATGGGCAATTTAGTATGGCCAATCCACCTAACCTGTACATCTTTGAACTGTGGGAGGAAACTGGAGCACCCGGAGGAAACCCACGCAGACACAGGGAGAAAGTGCAAACTCCACACTGACAGTGCCGCAAATCGAACTTGGGACCCTGGAGCTGTGAAGCAACGTTATACCTCAGTTGGAATATTGAATACAATTCTGAGCATCGCTCTTTATGAAGGATATTAGCGCATTGGAGAGAGAGGTTTGCACGAAAGTGCCAGGGATGAGGAACTTCAGTTATGAGGATAGATTGGAGAGGATGGGACTGTTTTCCTTGGAGAAAGGAAAGCTAAGAGGAAGTGCGATAAATGGATTCAAAATCATGAGGCGCCTGGACAGAGTTAATGGATAGAAACTGTTCCCATTGACATCAGTATCAAGAACCAGAGGGCCCAGATTTAAGGTAATTGCTAAAAGAAGCAAATATGATGTGAGAAAACTTTTTTCAAACGAGTGGTTGTGATCAAGAATTCACTGATCAAGGATGGATCTTTGAAAGTGGCAGGGCACCGTGAGGGAATAAGTAGCAAAACCTATGAGATTTTGGTTTAATAAGCAGAGGCATTCAGTACAAAAGCAGGGAGGTTGTAACGAACCTTTAGAATGTTGCGATTAGGCCACCACTAGAATTTTGCCTCTTGCTCTGGTTGCCATCTTTGAGGAGGGATGTGAGGATGCTGGGCAGAGGAGATTTAGCAGAATGGTTCCCAAGATGAAGGATTTTAACCTGGAACTTGCTGCCCACGAGATTAGGATGGGGACTCGATAGGCTAAAAGGTCGCCTTCTGTGCTGTACTTACTCTGTGGTTGGACTGTTGCACTTTTGGTGATAGAATACTGTACTGGCATTCACAATCCAGGTTGGGATCTGCAGATTAGGAACTTGGTTAGGGTTAGAACAGAGGAAACATCACCTTCGGAAGATGAAGGGAGACAAAGCAAGAAGACTGAAGTCAGGCTATCACAATTGATATTTACTCCAACTAACACAACAACTTTTACCTTTCGGCAGAATGAGTTAATGTACGAGATCTCCAGAGGGACGAGGGTATGTTTCCGGATGTATCGAGTCCTGCATATTTTATGCTTCAAGATTGAAGTGCTGGTACTTTCATCTCAGGATTTTTATCTTGACCCTGAAGATGGTGCTGCACAAATTGATCAGAATGACACCAATACTTAAGGTTAAATTCAAGGACTTGCTGCATAGGCTTATATTGTCCTGAGTGAGGTGAACCGATTGAGGCATTTAAAGTGTTAATATGGTCCGATTGGTGAGCTTTGAAAACAGAACTTCTACTGGTGGGTTCATCTAGAGGGAGAAAACAGACAGAATTTTATCAAAAGTACAAAGAACAAAGAACAATACAGCACAGGAACAGGCCCTTCGGCCCTCCAAGCCTGTACCGGTCATGATACCAACCTTTGCCAAAACCCTCAGCACTTCCTTGTGACATATCTGATGTACCATTAATCCACTGCTAGACGATGAGAACGAGATAGGCTTTATTACACAAGAACTTGCCTGCCTGAGATCGCTGTAACAACTGGGCGCCGGCCAAGGCGGCCAGTCTGTTTAGCGTCCGGGGGGGTGGAGACAGAGGCGGAGTCCACCAGGGTTCTAGTACACGACATGGAAAAGGGATAATATTGCAGTACTCTACAGACAACCTATTCTGGTGAATACATTCACCACATTCACCCTCTGTTAAAAAAAGTGAAGCCCAGCGGGGGTCATCAAATATTCAGTCTGTCTGGAGGCCGGACTGTTCTATTGGACCTCCTCAGCCCCGGCGGTACAAGGGTGCTGCCGATGTAGTCGTTGACTCCGGGAGAGTGTCATCTGGAGCTTCGGTCCGGCGTGTTGGCATCGGTTGAGGAGTGGGAGTAGGCAGCGGGGAGGTGGATGGCGGCAGGGGAGTGGTGGATAATGGTAAGGGGGAGGTGGATGACGGCAGCGTAGGCTCGGGACCGTACAGGAGCCCCGGGGGTGGGGGGGTGTAAAGGGTTGGGGGGGTGGCGGTAGGTGGGTGGGGGTGGCGCATTGGCATGGGATCCAGCAGGGGCCAGGTTCCAGAGGGAGACCGTATCTTGCCGTCCGTCTTGGTGCGCGACGTAGGCATAGAGTGGTGAGGCCGTGGAATGCCCTACCTGCAACAGTAGTGAACTCGCCAACATTGAGGGCATTTAAAAGTTTATTGGATAAGCATATGGATGATAATGGCATAGTGTAGGTTAGATGGCTTTTGTTTCGGTGCAACATCGTGGGCCGAAGGGCCTGTACTGCGCTGTATCGTTCTATGTTCTATGTAGGCGTATTTGGGGTGGGCGTGCAGCAGCTGGACCCTCTCGGCCAGGGGATCGGTCTTATGGCTCCTCGTATGCTTCCGGAGAAGGACAGGTCCCGGAGTTGTCAGCCAGGATGGAAGCGAGACCCTGGAGATGGATTTCCTAGGGAAGACAAACAAACTGTTGTGAGGGGTCTCGTTCGTGGCTGTGCAGAGGAGCGATCTAATGGAGTTGGGCGCATCGGGGAGGACCTCCTGCCAGCGGGGAATCAGGAGGCTTCTAGACCGCAGGGCAAGAAGGAAGACCTTCCATACCGTCGCGTTCTCCCTCTCCACCTGCTCGTTTCCTTGCGGGTTGTAGCTCGTAGTCCTGATCAAGGCCCTGCCCTTACTGAGCAGGTACTAACGCAGCTCATCGCTCATGAAAGAGGTGCCCCGGTCACTGTGGACGTATGCAGGGAAACTGAACAGGGCGAAGATGCTGTGCAGTGCCTTTATAACAGTGGCCGAGGTCATGTTGGGACATGGGATAGCGAAGGGGAAGCGGGAGTTCTTGTCAGTGACGGTCAGAAAGTAGATATTGCGGTTGGTGGAAGGGGGGGGGCGCCCTATGAAGTCAATACTGAGGCGCTCAAAGGGTCGGGAGGCATTTAACAGGCGGGCCTTGTCTGGCCGGTAGAAGTGCCGCTTGGCAATCCCTGGTTATGGCCCTGACCTCCTTGGTGGAGTAGGGCAGATTGCGGGCTTTAATAAAGTGGATAAGCCGAGTGTCTCCCGGGTGACGAGGTTATTGTGATAGCCCGAAGTCGGTCACCTTGCACGCTGGCGCTTGTGCCGCGGGACAGGGCATCTGGGGGCTCGTTGAGCTCCCCAGGACGATACTTAATATCGTAAGTATAGGTGGAGAGTTCGATTCTCCACTTCAAGATTATGTCGTTTTTTATTTTGCCCGATTGTGCGGTGTCGAACATGAAGGCAACCGACCGTCGGTCGGTGACAAGGGTGAACTTCCTACCGGCTAGGTAGTGCCTCCAATGCCGCACAGCTTCCACAATGGCTTGCGCTTCCTTCTCGACAGAGGAGTGTCGAATCTCGGAGGCGTGGAGGGTTCTAGAAAAGAAAGCTACCGGCCTGCCCGCCTGGTTGAGGGTGGTGGCCAGGGCGACGTCTGACGCATCGCTCTCTACCTGGAAGGGGACGGACTCATCCACCACATGCATCGCGGCCGTGGTAATATCTGCCTTGATGCGGCTGAAGGCCGCGCGGGCCTCAGCCGTCAGGGGGAATATAGTGGCTTTGATAAGTGGCCGGGCTTTGTCCGCATAGCTGGGGACCCACAGGGCGTAGTAGGAAAAGAGCCCCAGGCAGCGTTTGAGGGCCTTGAGGCTGTGGGGAAAGGGAAGTTCTATGAGGGGGCGCATGCGGTCGGGGTCGGGCCCTAGGACCCCGTTTTCCACGACATAGCTGAGGATGGCCAGCCGGGTTGTGCGGAAACCGCAATTCTCTTTGTTATATGTGAGGCTGAGGGAGTGGGCGGCCTGGAGGAACCTCTGGAGGTTGGCGTCGTGGTCCTGCTGATCATGGCCGCAGATGGTAACATTGTCCAAGTACGGGTATGTAACCCGCAACCCGTACTGGTTCACCATTCGGTCCATCGTTCTCTGGAAGACCGAAACCCCATTAGTGACGCCGAAAGGAACCCTGAGGAAGTGGAAGAGTCGGCCGGCTGCTTCAAAAGCAGTGTAGCGGCGATCTTCCGGGCGGATCGGGAGCTGGTGGTAGGCAGACTTCAGATCTACCGCGGAGAACACCCGGTACTGTGTGATCTGGTTGACCATCTCCGCTATGGGGGGGAGGGGGTACACATCAAGTTGCGTGAACTGATTAATGGTCTGGCTATAGTCCACTACCATCCAATTCTTCTCCCCGGTCCTGACAACCACCACTTGTGCTCTCCAGAGGCTGTTGCTGGCCTCGATGACCCCCTCCCCCAAGAGTCGCTGGACTTCCAACTTGATAAAGATCATGTCTTGTGCACTGTACCGCCTGCTCCTGGTGGCGATGGGTTTACAGTCGGGGGTGAGGTTCGCGAAGATTGAAGGGGGGGTGACCTTAAGGGTCGCGAGGCTCCATACAGTGAGGGGGCAGGGGTCCGCCTAATTTTAGGGTCAGGCTTCGGTGACTGCATTGGAAGTCAAGTCCAAGCAGTAGTGGGGCGCAGAGGTGAGGGAGGACATACAGTTTAAAACGGGCGTACTCAGCGCCCTGTATCACGAGATTTGCAACACAGTACCCCTAGATCTGCACTGAATGTGATCCGGAAGCAAGGGAGATTGTCTGGGACATGGGGTAGATGTGGAGGGAGCAGCGCCTTACCGTGTCGGGGTGGACAAAGCTCTCTGTGCTTCCGGAGTCAAAAAGACAGGAGGTCTCGTGCCCATTGACCCGGACGGCCATCATTGAGTTCTTCAGCTGTCTTGGCCACGACTGGTCGAGGGTGACTGCACAAGCTGCGGGTAGTCTGCGTGGTCGAAAGTATCGGGGTCACAAGATGGCAGCCCCCACGGGTCGCACGTGTCGGGCTGGCTCGGAGATGGCGACCAAGAGGGCCACCCCCATCGGTCGCACGTGTCGGTTGGTGCTGAAAATGGCGGCCAATATGGCCGCCCCCACGTGCCGTGCTGGGTTAAAGATGGCGGCCCCCACGAGCTGCACGAGGTGGATGATGCGTCTGAAGGGGGCGGTACCGGCAGGCACGCAGCCACATTGTGGGGTCTGCGGGCCTGTGCGTCCGTGGGTCGGTCCTGGTACGCTTTCGACTTCGGGGCTTTGGATCGGGCCAGACAGACTCTGGCGAAATGTCCCTTTTTGCCGCAGTCGCTGTATGTCGCAGTGTGGGCTGTGCAACGCTGCCAGGGGTGTTGGCCCTGACCACAGAAGTAGCAAGGCGGCCCCCGGGCTGAACAGGCAGCCGCGCGGCACTGGCCTGTCCCAGGTCAATGTAGTCGGGTCTGGTGAAGGCCGCGTCTGTGGTGCCCACGAGGGGTTCGCTGGGTCTGCCGGGAACGCGCTGAGACTCTGGTGGGCCTCCTCTAATGAGGAGGCTAGCTTTACCGTGTCCTGTAGGTCAGCGGCCCCGTTTTCTAGCAGCCGCTGCCGGATGTAGTTAGACCAGACCCCAGCCACGTAGATGTCCTGGATCATCAGCTTCATATGCTCGTCGGCCTTCACATCCCTGTAGCTGCAGTTGCGGGCGAGTAGGGTCAGCCTCTCCAGATACTCATTCAGCGATTCCCCGGCGCATTGTCGGCAGGTAGTGAAGAGGTGCCGCTCGAACACTTCGTTCACGGGCTTCACGAACCGTCTCTTTAGAATCGCAACCGCCGCTTCGTACGTGGCTGCGTCCTGAATCGTACCCGAGATTCGGTGGCTCACCCGGGTCTGGAGGAGGCGTAGCTTGAGGGTGCGGAGGGAGGCATTGCAGAGGAGTCGAGGTAGGCCTCAAATCAGCGGATCCAGTGGGGGAAAATTTCCTTTGCTTCTGCTGCTCATGCGTCGAGTTCCAACTTATCAGGCTTCAGAGCGGTTTCCATAGTGATGTCTTTGTGTAATAAATTGATGTACCATTAATCCACTGCTAGACGATGAGAACGAGTGAACATAGGCTTTATTACACAAGAACGTGCCTGCCTGAGATCGCTGTAACAACTGAGCGCCGCCCCAGGCGGCCGGTCTCTATACGTTCTGGGGATTGAGATGATTGGCCTCTGTAGGTGTGGAATGTTACCAAGTGCTTTTGCTCATTGATCTCTGTATACCTTATTAATTAATTCAAAATATTGAATTATTTACTCAGCAAATTCATGTTGGCTTTCTTTGATCTATTAGCATTTGTTCAAGTGTGCAATCACTATATCCCAAATGACAAACTCCAGTAGCTTCCCCACAACTGATGGTAAGCTGATGGACCTGTAACCTGATTTCACTCTCCCATTCATCTAAAATAATGGAGTGCTGTGCGCACACTTTCGATCTAAGACACATTTCCCATATCGAGAGGACTTGAAAAGATTATGACGAATGTTATCGTAATTTCCTCAACTATTTGACTGGATGGGTGCACATCAGGTCATGGAGATTTATCCATGTTTAAGTCCCAATATTTCCTCCAGTACCACTTTGTTGCTCATATCGAAGTCAAAACGTTCTTCCTTTGATTTACTTTTATTTTTCCTTCTATCACTTGTCATTTTTCCTCGAGCTTCTCGAATAAATCTGTCTATCAGAAAAATATCGCCTGCGTCTGTCTATTCTGGATGCACTTGCCACTCAGCCATTCCCTTGCATTTAATATAATTTTTTTAAACATTTAATATCACCTTTCACTTGAAAAGAAACCCCTTTCCCTGCCCTTGATGTGAGTCCCTTTGCTTCTTTCTGTATTTCGCACAGTGTGTTGGACTATCGTGCTGCCTGCACTTGAGGAAAAACATTTGCGGGGCCATGGGGACTGACGGTTGGGGGGGTGGAATGGGGCTGTCTAGATTGCCCGACAGAGAGTCGGTGTGGAATCAATGGAGTAAGAGGGCCTCTTCTATGCTCTAATGACTATAACTCAATATCACTAATCTTGGCATTTGATCTGTCGGGGCTCTTTTCTGATTTTTTTTTCTTTGAATTTCAGATGCAGCATTAAACATTAATATTTTTCAGCGCGGCTTTTACTTTGTTCCATCGGGAAGCAGGTACCAAAGACAAACAGTACATTTACGAGTTGTGCTCCCAGCATGGAGCTTAACCACTGGGAGTGCTCATGATTCCAACTATTTTCCATTCATTAACATAAGAACATAGGAGATAAGAGCAGGAATAGACCATGCAAGCCCCTTGAGTCTGCTCCGCTTTTCAATATTATCATGCCTGATTGCCTGACTTAAATCCACTGTCCTGCTCATTTCCCATATCCCTTTCATTCCCTGAGAGACCAAAACACCTCAGCCTTGGTTACAATTTTAGTAGCAAACTTGGAAATTCACTCCCAGGATATGTATTAACCGAAAGAAAATACAATGTATATTTCCATTCTACTGTTTTCTTTTAATGAGCAAGGCGGATCCAGGCAGTGCTTGCCTTGCATAGCAAGTGGGTAAATGGTCCCATCTGTTTAAACTTGTTGTTTTCGCCGAAGCAACAAGCATCTGGCCGGATTCTCCGTTCCTGAGACTAAGTGTTGACGCTGACACCGGATTTGTGGACTTCTACGACAGCAAAGCTGGCGCCGCAGCTGGATCGATTCAATGACTGTTGAGGGGCTGGCACCGGCGCCACGTGGAGCACGATCGATTCCAATGAGAAAGGGCGGCAGATTCGCCGGGTTTGGGATTGACACTCAGGAGGCTGACAGGCTGCAGCCTCATATATGCACTGCACTCCCCACACCCACTCATCCCAGCCAACAGGATCGCAGCAAGGCGAGAGGTTCCAAGGTTTACCGACATGGTCCTGGAGATGCTGTTGGATTCAATGGAGGAGAGGCGGGTGACCCTGTATCCCGGGTGGGGAGGAGGCTGCCAACCGCCGCCGTTCGCCTGGACACAGGTGGCAGAGGTCGTCAGCGCCGTGAACCAGATCCAGCCAGTGGTGCCGAAAGAAACAGCACGACCTCCTCAGGTCGGCCAGAGTGAGTAGGCAGCACTGTGCCCCGAGCACCACTCCCCATCCCACAAACCCGTAAACCCCGCCCAGAGGGTGGCCAAACCCCCACCCTGCACCACATGCCGGCACCCATACCAGCTGCATTGGCCAAGTGCCCTGGCCGCTGTAGCCACCAGCTGCACACCCCCAGGGCTGCATGCATCAGACTGTCTAACACCGTTTGTTTCTTGTGTCCCCCCCCCCCCCTCCACCCACCGGCCAGGAAAAGGCCGCTCACTACCGCTGAGAGCGGGGGAAGCTGCCGGGGGAGCGTCGGTCTGCAACCCCTCACTGTAGCAGAACAGAGGACTTTCCCCATGGCATTTGTGCACCACACGCCTTCCCCCCCAACCCCACCAACCCCACTCCACCGCAGGTTCTGGCAGACATGGCACAGACATAGGCACGCTACAACCTAAAGATGTGCAGGGTCGGTGAATTGGCCACGCTAAATTGCCCATTAATTGGAAAAAATGAATTGCGCACGCTAAATAAAAAGAAAATAGCACAGACACAGTGGGAGGTGGCTGATAGCGTACCACCCAGTCCTCCACCCAATTGCTTTTCCAGTTTTCGACGTCGACCACGGCAATGGCGGTCCGGGCCTGGACACCCCGGTCACGTGGGTGGTCACCCAGCTCCCTGACCTGTCCCCCCACCAGCCTCTGTCACCCCCCCCCCCCGATTCTCCGCCCAATCGCCTTTCCCGACTTCGGCGTTGGCCCACTGTAAACACGTCGTCCTGTAATTATGCCCACCGGCCAATAGCGGCACTGCAGCGCCACCAGTGCTGTGAGTCAGTCCTCCGTGTAAGTTGTGGTTGTGTTCCTGAAAATTGGCTGTCATAGGAATCAGTGTGAAAGCTCGAGGTGACCTGGGTACCAAGGATAGAGTCGGGGGGCAGGGTGAATTGAGCAGCTCGAGGGTCCACTAATTGGGGGATGGAGTCCACGGTTGAGCTGAGGAGGGGGGGGGAGGAAGGGAGGATGTCCACAGATTGAGATAGGATTTGCACGGATTGAGCTGTTAGGGCTGTGAATTGAGCCTGGGAGGCATGGTGGTGTTGTGGTTGCTCAAACTTGACCATCAGCAACCATAGGTGGCCATCCAGGCCACCATAGCACCTCTCCGAGTAGCAGTGACTATCCCAGTCGTGCAATGATTGGGTAAGGGAAAGTTGCCAAACCCCCCAGCTGACTGGCTGGCGAAATGGCTGCTGTATAGGGAGCGCACATATTTATACTCCGCCTACTGGGTGGAGCCAGCAGGCAGGGACTACTCCCGTACCTGTAGTACAGGGCATTACCACACATCTCTTAATATATACAAGTGGTGATTACCACATTCACCCCCTGTTAACATTGATTCCGGGGGGGGGGGGGGGGGGGGGGGGCGGCGGGGGGTTGGGGGGGGGGGGTTGGGGGGGGGGGGGGGGGAGAACTATATACAGAACAAATTTAATAAAAGCAAAAATATATATTTCTTTCTGAAGTCCAGTACAAGGTGGTTTGATAGTCCCAAACCAATTACAGATTTAGCCGGTCCGGGGCCTTGATGTGGCATTGGGAGCGACGCAGTGGTGGCGGCGATTCCGGTGTTGGTCTGGTCCTCGGTGACTCCAGGAGCGTGCCGAAATCCTCTTCATCCTCGGGCGTGGGTAGAGGGAGGACGGATGGTTGTGGGGGGGTTGCTGCTGTGTGCGCCAGGGGATGGGGGGGGGGGGGGGTGGAGCCGGGCTGGAGGTGTGTGTGTGTGTGGAACCTGCTGGTGCCAGGTCCCTGAGGGAGACAGCATCCTGGTGGCCGTCGGGGTACGCTACGTAGGCAAACTGGGGGTTAGCGTGGAGTAACTGCACCCTTTCAACCAACGGGTCCACCTTGTGGAGTCGGACATGCCTACGGAGGAGTACGGGTCCTGGAGCTGCGAGCCAAGTCGGGAGCGACACCCCGGATGTGGACTTCCTGGAGAAGGCAAAGAGACGTTCATGGGGTGTGTCGTTAGTGGCAGTGCACAGTAGCGACCGAATGGAGTGCAGTGCATCGGGGAGGACCTCCTGCCAGCGGGAGGCCGGGAGATTTCTGGACCGTAGGGCCAGTTGGACGGCCCTCCAGACCTTCCCGTTTTCCCTCTCCACCTGCCCGTTTCCCCGGGGGTTATAGCTGGTCGTCCTGCTGGAGGCGATACCCCTGCTGAGCAGGAACTGACGCAGCTCATCACTCATGAATGAGGATCCCCTGTCACTGTGGATGTAGGCGGGGAAGCCGAACAGCGCGATGATTGTGTTGAGGGCTTTGATGGCGGTGGCAAACGTTATATCGGGGCATGGGATGGCAAAGGGGAATCTGGAGTATTCATCGACCACACTGAGGAAATACGTGTTATGGTCGGTGGAGGGGCGGGGCCCTTTGAAATCCATGCTGAGGCGTTCAAAGGGGCGGGAGGCCTTCACCAGGCGCGCACGGTCCGGCTGGTAGAAGTGCGGTTTGCACTCCGCACAGACCTGGCCGTCCCTGGTGATTGCCCTGACTTCCTCAACGGAGTCTTTATGAAATGGTACAACCGTGTGACTCCCGGGTGACAAAGGTTATCGTGCAGGGTCCGGAGTCGGGCCACCTGTGCGCTGGCACATGTACCTCGGGATAGGGCATCTAAGGGCTCATTGAGCTTGTCGGGGTGATACAAAATCAAGTAGTTGTAGGTGGAGAGCTCGATTCTCCACCTCAAGATTTTATCATTTTTGATCTTACCCCGCTGTGTGTTATTGGACATGAAGGCTACCGGCCGTTGGTCAGTGAGGAGAGTGAATCTCCTGCCGGCCAGGTAATGTCTCCAATGCCGTACAGCTTCAACAATGGCTTGGGCCTCTTTTTCGACGGAGGAGTGCCAAATTTCGGAGGCATGAAGGGTGCGGGAAAAGAATGCTACGGGCCTGCCTGCCTGATTGAGCATGGTGGCTAGGGCGACGTCTGATGCGTCGCTCTCCACTTGAAGGGGCAGCGTCTCATCTACTGCATGCCTCACGGCCTTGGCGATATCGGCTCTAGTACGGTTGAAGGCATGTTGAGCCTCGGCCGTCAGGGTGAAAAGAGTGGACTGGATGAGTGGGCGGGACATGTCGGCGTAGTTTGGGACCCACTGATGTTATGGGCGAGGCATTTTCAGACCCCAAAATGTATCATGGAGTTCAACCAACCTCTCCCTTTAATGGATTTGTTGCTTTTCCGAGCACACGGCTTTTTCCCTAGGTGTAGGATTACAATTATGGACACGTGAGTTTTTAAACACAAAACACTGTTTATTCCATGAACTCAAGTTAACATCTTAAATAAACATTGGATCTCTTAACACTCCTTACTTCAAAGATAACTCAGAAAATATTGCAACAGTAAATAATTCCTTAAACTGTTCCTTCAAACTTCCAAGAGACTTAACACCTTTAAACAAAATCACATCAGGTTAAAGGCTTCACCATTATAAGTTTCAATCACCCAAATGATCCAGAGATAGTCTTTCATGGGAGAGATCCAGCTCACTGCAAAACACAGACACACACCCAGCTCTTTTCAAAACTTGCAGCTCTCTGGAAACACACAGACACACCCACTGCTTTTTAAACTGAAACTAAAAACCTGCAAAATTAAACTGCAAAATGGCTGACCTGACCTCAGCCCCACCCACTCTCTGACATCACTGTTTTCTTAAAAGTACATTGCTTAAACATCCATGTCTTAAGAGTACTCTCACATGACACCTCCCCCCACGAAAAAAAAAACCCCATCAATTTCAAGATGGTTTCATTTTTCACTTTTGCACCATCCACTAAGAAATGTACACAGTAAATATACCTTTTCATTTAAAGAAAACAACACACTCAAACAGGTATAATAATATAGTCCATTTTCTTTGTTCTTCTTCCTCCAACCAAAATCCTTCTCGATTGACAGTCTCTTTGAACAAAGTCTCTGCACGATCCATCCATTCCTCTACTCCTCGGCATTTCTCTTTAGAATCAGATAATTTAGTTCAATCTGACCACAGAGCCCCTTGCAATTCCCCAATACAGGAGCATTGGTGATCACAGCTTTTAGGCAGTCAAATGCCTGTTGAAAGCCCATTGAAATTGTTTACGTTTCTTCAGCAATTCCATTGGGGAGACATTGAAACACAAAAAGAAACCTCGGGAGGACCATCATCTTGACCGCCTGCACTCTGCCCACCAGTGAAAGCTGCAGCATATCCCAGCTCTTGAAATCCTCCTCCATCTGCTCCACCAGCCGCGTCAGATTGAGTTTATGTAAAGTTCCCCAGCTCCTGGCTACCTGAGTCCCCAAATATCGGAAGCTCCTTTCCGCTCTCCTTAACGGCAGGCCATCTATCCCTATACCCTGGTCCCCGGGGTGTATTACGAAAAGCTCACTCTTTCCCATGTTAAGCCTATATCCCGAAAAATCTCCAAACTCCCTCAATATCTGCATAACCTCTGTCATCCCCCCCACTGGATCCGCCACATACAGCAGTAGGCCATCTGCATAGAGTGACACTCGGTGTTCCTCTCCCCCTCTAACCATCCCCCTCCATTTCCTAGAGTCTCTCAGCGCTATGGCCAGTGGTTCAATTGCCAACGCGAACAGTAATGGGGACAGAGGGCACCCCTGCCTTGTTCCCCTATGTAACCGAAAATACTCCGATCTTTGCCGATTTGTGACTACACTTGCCACTGGGGCCCCATAAAAGAGTTTAACCCAACTGACAAACCCCTCCCCGAACCCAAACCTCCTCAGCACCTCCCATAAATACTCCCACTCTACCCTATCAAATGCCGTCTCTGCATCCATCGCTGCCACTATCTCTGCCTCCCCCTCCACTGGGGGCATCATTATCACCCCCAATAGCAGTCGCACGTTAACATTCAGTTGTCTCCCCTTTACAAACCCTGTCTGGTCTTCATGCACCACCCCCCGGGACACAATCCTCGATCCTCATTGTCAGCACTTTTGTCAGCAACTTGGCGTCCACATTCAGGAGCGAGATAGGCCTATATGACCCGCATTGCAGCGGATCTTTATCTCGCTTCAGGATAAATGATATCATCGCCTCCGACATTGTTGGGGGTAGAGTCCCCCCTTCTCTGGCCTTGTTAAAGGTTCTTGCCAGCAGCGGGGCCAACAAGTCCACATACTTCCTATAAAATTCCACCGGGAGCCCGTCTGGTCCCGGGGCCTTCCCTGCCTGCATGTTCCCCAGCCCTTTAGTCACCTCGTCCACCCCAATTGGCGCCCCCAGACCTGCCACCTCCTGCTCCTCCACCTTCGGGAACCTTAGTTTGTCCAAAAACTGCTGCATCCCCTCTTTTCCCTCCGGGGGTTGGGACCTATATAGCCTCTCATAAAAGGTCTTAAACACCTCATTTACCATCCCTGCACTCCGCACCGTAGTTCCCGTTTCATCACTAACTCCCCCTATTTCCCTCGCCGCTATCATCTTACGAAGCTGGTGGGCCAGCAGCCGACTCGCCTTTTCCCCATATTCGTATCTCATCCCCTGTGCTTTCCTCCACTATGCCTCTGCCTTCCCTGTGGTCAGCAGGTCAAACTCCGTCTGAAGTCTTCGCCTCTCCCTATATAGTTCTTCGTCCGGGGCCTCCGCATATCTTTTATCCACACTCAAAATCTCCCCCAGTAATCTCTCCCTCTCTTTGCCCTCTTTTTTCCCCTTGTAAGCCCTGATGGAGATCAACTCTCCCCTACCCACCGCCTTCAGCGCTTCCCATACTACCCCCACCTGGACCTCACCATCATCATTGGCCTCCAGGTACCTTTCGATACATCCCCGCACTCTTCCACAGACTCCCTCGCCCGCCAATAGTCCCACATCCAGTCGCCAGAGTGGGTGCTGTTCCCTCTCCTCTCCTAGTTCCAGATCCACCCAGTGCGGGGCATGGTCTGAAACGGGTATGGCCGAGTACTCCGTTCCGTCCACCCTCGAAATCAGTGACCTACTCAAAACAAAGAAATCTATCCGGGAGTATACCTTATGGACATGGGAGAAAAAGGAGAACTCTTTGGCCAGCGGCCTAGCAAATCTCCATGGATCCACTCCCCCCATTTGGTCCATAAACCCCCTGAGCACCTTGGCCGCTGCCGGCCTTCTTCCGGTCCTGGATCTAGATCGATCTAACACTGGGTCCAGCACGGTATTGAAATCCCTCCCCCCATTACCAGGCTGCCTACCGCCAGGTCCGGGATACGTCCCAGCATCCGCTTCATAAATCCCGTATCATCCCAGTTCGGGGCATATACATTTACCAGCACGACCTCCATTCCCTGCAATCTACCACTCACCATCACATATCTGCCACCGTTGTCCACTACTATATCCCTAGCCTCGAACGACACCCGTTTCCCCACCAATATAGCCACCCCTCTATTTTCCGCGTCCAGCCCTGAGTGGAACACCTGTCCCACCCATCCTTTCCATAACCTAACCTGGTCCGCCACCTTCAGATGCGTCTCCTGAAGCATGACCACGTCTGCCTTCAGTCCTTTTAAGTGCGCGAACACTCGGGCCCTCTTAATCGGCCTCTCACATTCCACGTGATCAGCCGGATTGGGGAGCTGCCCACCCCCCCGCCCCCCCACCGACTAGCCATCACCTACTCTAGACCAGTCCCACATCCAGCGCACCCACCCAGTTATCGCCCCCCCCCCCCCCCGCTAGATCCCCATCTAGTGTGGTTACTCCCCCCATATTGCTTCCGAAAGTCAGCTGACTCCAACTGACCCCGGCTTCCCCCGCTCTCTCCTTGACCCCCCCCCCTCCCCCCCGTGTGTGGAACTCCCATCCTCCTTGCGCCTGTCTTCCCGCCATTATCTCTCTAGTGCGGGACAAAACCCGCGCTTCCCTAGAACCGTCCCGCCCTCTATGGCGCAGCACCCCCCCTACAGCCCGTTCCCATTCCCCATCCCCCACCTATGTCCCTTTTTCCCCACCGGCGCCCACATTTCGCAGTGTCCCCCCCGTCAAAGATCGTCCTGATACGGTGAACCTCCCCTTCCCCAATTTACATTTCTGTACATCAACATTGTCGTTTTCCCCCCCAACATCAGTCCCTCAGTTCTGGTCCAATTTCTCTTTTTGGATGAAGGTCCATGCTTCTTCCGACGTTTCAAAATAATAGTGTCTATCGTGGTACGTGACCCATAGTCGCGCCGGCTGCAGCATCCCAAACTTTACTTTCTTCTTATGAAGCGCCTCCTTGGCCCGATTGAAACTCGCTCTCCTTCTCGCCACCTCCGCGCTCCAGTCCTGATACACTCGTATCACCGCATTCTCCCACCTGCTACTCCGTACCTTCTTGGCCCATCTCAAAACAGCCTCTCTGTCGTTGAAGCGGTGAAATCTCACCACTATTGCCCTTGGTGGTTCTCCAGCCTTTGGTCTCCTCGCAAGGACCCGGTGAGCCCCTTCCACCTCCAGGGGGCCCGAGGGGGCCTCAGCTCCCATTAGCGAATGGAGCATCGTGCTCACATAAGCCCTACCGTCAGCTCCCTCCACTCCCTCGGAGAGACCCAGAATCCGGAGGTTCTTTCTCCTTGATCTATTTTCCAGGACTTCGATTCTTTCGCTACACCTCTTATGTAGCGCCTCGTGCGAGTCCATTTTGACCTCTAGGCCCAGAATCTCATCCTCGTTCTCAGTTACCTTCTCCTTCACCACACGGAGCTCTATCGCCTGGGCCTTTTGCGTTTCTTTGAGCCCATCAATTGCCAACAACATCGGCGCCAGCACCTCCTTCTTTAATTCCGCCACACACCATCTGAGGAATTCATCCTGATCCGGCCCCCATATCGTCTGGCCTCCCTCCGACGCCATCTTGCTTCTTACTTCTTTTCTCTGCCGCTGCCCTCGAGGATCCTTCGCAATCTGGCCACCACCACCGATCTTTTTCCTGCACACTGTGGGGGGACTCCTTATTTCTTCACCCCACACCGGATTTGGTCAAAAAAATTCCCGTTGGGGCTCTCAAAAAGAGCCCGAAAGTTCGTTGGAGCTGGAGCCGCCGAAACGTGCGGCTTAGCAGAGCATCGCCGCAACCGAAAGTCCTAGGAACAGCATTTCCCACATTTACATCATGTATAGCCATTTTAGTACTTCCCAATTTATCTCTACAAACTTGCCCATGTGATATCAATAACTATTTTAGGTCAGTTGTTTTTTCCTCTGGAAGGTAATTTAACAATTCATCCCAATTTTTAAGAACATCCTCATTTTCCAATTTTATTTGAGGTATGTCAAATTCACAGTCATCTGGATTTGGTTCGTCACTTTGAGCCAGAACCATTAAAACCTCCTTTTTCTCTCCTTCCCTTTCAGAGTACCTTTTAAGCATATTCACATGACACACTCGGTGAGTCTTCCTTCTATCTGGTGTTTTTACCACATAATTCACCTCACTTAATTTCCTTTCAATCTGATACGGTCCACAAAACCTAGCTTTTAAAGGCTCACCCACCACTGGTAACAACACTAAAACTTTATCCCCACTGGCAAAACTACGAACTTTGGATTTCTTGTCCGCTACCCGTTTCATCACATTTTGTGCAACTTTCAAATGTTGTCTAGCCAATTCACCTGCTCTATTTAATCGTTCTCTAAAATTTGACACGTAATCCAATAGTGTAATTTCCGATTTCTCACCCACCAATTTTTCCTTAATCAATTTAAGTGGTCCTCTTACCTCATGACCAAAAATTAGTTCAAAAGGACTAAATTTGGTAGACTCATTAGGTGCATCCCTAATTGCAAACAATACGAATGGGATTCCTTTATCCCAATCCTCTGGATAATCTTGACAATACGCCCTCAACATTGTCTTTAATGTCTGATGCCACCTTTCTAACGCTCCCTGTGATTCTGGATGGTACGCAGTTGATTTAAATTGTTTTAATCCTAAGCTATCCACAACTTCTTTGAATAACTTTGAAGTAAAATTTGTTCCTTGATCCAATTGAATTTCTGTGGGTAGTCCATATCTAGTAAAGAATTTAAGTAACTCCTCCACAACCCTTTTAGCTGTAATATTACGTGCTGGAATGGCCTCTGGAAACCTAGTAGACACATCCATTATAGTCAAAAAATATTGATTCCCACTTTTTGTTTTAGGAAGCGGTCCTACACAATCGATTAGGACCCTCGTAAAAGGTTCCTCAAATGCTGGAATGGATATTAAGGGCGCTGGTTTTATCACTGCTTGAGGATTTCCTATCACTTGACATGTATGACATGATTGACAAAATTTAACTACATCTTTATGTAGTCCAGGCCAATAAAAATGTTTCTGGATTTTAGCTTGAGTTTTCCTTATTCCCAAATGACCTCCCAGTGGTACCTCATGTGCAACTTGCAACACGTCCTTTCTATACCCTACCGGCAATACTACTTGATGAACTTCTGCCCACTTTTCATCCGCCCGCATATGTACAGGTCTCCATTTTCTCATCAAGACATCATTTTTATGGTAATACCACTCTGGTATACTCTCAGGTTCCTCTTCAGTATATGCTTTCTGATATATCCGTTTTATTTCTACATCTTTCTGTTGTAACTCCGCCAATTTCCCTGAACTAAAAATATCCGCCTCATCCTCCACCTGTTCCTGTTCTTTTTCAACAATCTGATCAAAAATCGTTTCTGATAATTGCACTTCAACTTCATCTTCACTCTTTGATTTCTCCTCTTGTCTTAACCTGTGACCTTGCGACTTTGTTACTACACAATCCGGAAAAATCCCAGGATATTCGCCCTTCAACACTTCAGTTGTCTGATTTTCCACTGGCTTATCAACCACAGTAGGCATCATACTCACCTGCGATCCAGCTATATCATTACCCAAGATAAACTGTATTCCTGGACAAGATAGTTTCTCTATTACTCCTACTACCACTTCACCACTCTTCACTGGACTTTCCAACCTTACCTTATATAATGGAACACTACTCCTCTCACCCTGAATTCCACATATCACCACTTTTTCTGGCAACATTCTTCCCAAACTACATAATTCCTCATCTCTTACCATTAAAGATTGACTAGCCCCTGCATCTCTTAAAATTGTGACTTCTTTACCTGCTCCTCCTGATACACATGAGTAAACTTTACCCACACAAGTAAATTTTTTAAAGACATCTGGCACCTTCTTAACAATTACTTCTTGAACAGGCTGTACAATCGTTTGCACCTCGTTCGCTTCCCTTGTGCTTTCCTTTACCACTCTAACAAACCCCACTGTCTTATCCTGTTTTACCACATCAGCCTTCCCAGTGCTTTTCTTCAACCACCAACACTGTGACTTTACATGGCCTAGTTTATTACAGTGAAAACATCTGAAACTTTTAATTTCTTTTCCACCTTCCTGGATTTCTTTTTTAATCTGAGGTACACTCTCTTTATTGTCTCCCATCAGATCTCCTTTACCATTACCACTTGAGTATTTCTCATGTCCCCAGTTTCTATCCCTCACCGGCTGAAACTGATGTCGGAAACCAATCTTTGATTTATGAACTAATTCATAATCTGCCATTTCCGCTGCTAATCTCGCAGTTTTAACCCTCTGTTCTTCCACAAGAGTTCTCACTACATCAGGAATTGAATTTTTAAACTCCTCCAAAAGTATAATTTCTCTGAGAGCTTCATACGTTTGGTCTATTTTCAAAGCCCTTATCCACCTATCAAAATTACTCTGTTTGAGCCTTTCAAACTCCATGTATGTTTGACCAAATTCTTTCCTTAAATTTCTAAACCTTTGTCTGTCAGCTTCAGGCATTAGCCCATATGCACTTAAGATCGATTTCTTCACCTCTTCATGCATTCCAGATACCTCCTCCGGTTGTGATGCAAACACTTCACTAGCTCTACCTACCAGCTTTGTTTGAATTAGTAACACCCACATGTCCTGTGGCCATTTTATTTGTTTAGCTACCTTCTCAAATGAAATGAAAAAGGCTTCCACTTCCTTCTCGTCAACCTTGGCAATGCTTGGACATATTTAAATAGATCCCCACCAAGCCTTTGACTATGATGCCCTTTCTCTTTATCCTCACCACTTTCCTCCACCTGTATGTTTCCCTTTACATCCGCCAATTTTAACTGACTGTCATGTTTCATGGCCATTTTCTGAAGTTGAAACTCCCTCTCTTTATCTTTTTCCCTGATCTGTATCTCCCTTTCTTTTTCTTTTTGTTCTGCTAGGTCTATTCTTTCTTTTCTCCTTTCTTCTCTCTCCTTTTCTTTTTCCTCTCTCTCTCTTTCTCTTTCTTTTTCCTCTCTCTCTCTTTCTCTTTCTTTTTCCTCTCTCTCTCTTTCTTTTTCCTCTCTCTCTCTTTCTCTTTCTTTTACCTCTCTCTCACTCTCGTATGCCAGTCGCTTCAATTCTTTCTCATGTTCCATTTGTTCAATTTGCAACTGAATTTTTGCCATTTCCAATAAGTCAAACTCTATCTCAGGCAACTTTAAATGCTTAACCACTGCCATAATTACCTCATCTTTTTGCATTTTGTCAGGTAATGTTAACTGCAATGATCTTGCCAAATCTAACAGTCTGCTTTTCATTTCTGTCCATAAATCATAGAATTTACAGTGCAGAAGGAAGCCATTCAGCCCATCGAGTCTGCACCGGCTCTTGGAAAGAGCGCCCTACCCAAGGTCAACACCTCCACCCTATCCCCATAACCCAATCCAACACTAAGGGCAATTTTGGACACCAAGGGCAACTTGTCATGGCCAATCCACCTAACCTGCACATCTTTGGACTGTGGGAGGAAACCGGAGCACCCGGAGGAAACCCACGCACACACGGGGAGGATGTGCAGACTCCGCACAGACAGAGACCCAAGCCGGTATCGAATCTGGGACCCTGGAGCTGTGAAGCAAACGCGCTATCCACAACGCTACCGTGCTGCCCTAAAGTACTACGTGTGACATTCTCCACCCCAAAAAACTTTGGAGCCTCTGAAAGAGCCATTGTTCTCAACACTCTCCCCACTTAAACTAAAATACCACACCGGAAAAGCAACAATCCTTCACTGTCTTTAAGTTCACAAAAGCCAAACCAATAGAGAGACTTTTAACCCCCTCGATTCCCCAATTGTTATGGGCGAGGCGTTTTCAGAACCCCAAAGTGTACCATGGAGTTCAACCAACCTCTCCCTTTAATGGATTTGTTTCTTTTCCGAACACACGGCGTTTTCCCTAGGTGTAGGATTACAATTATGGACACGTGAGTTTTTAAACACAAAACACTGTTTATCCATGAACTCAACTTAACATCTTAAATAAACATTGGCTCTCTTAACACTCCTTACTTCAAAGATAACTCAGAAAATATTGCAACAGTAAACAATTCCTTAAAATGTTCCTTCAAACTTCCAAGAGACTTAACACCTTTAAACAGAATCACATCAGGTTACAGGCTTCACCATTATAAGTTTAAATCACCCAAATGATCCAGAGATAGTCTTTCATTGCAGAGATCCAGCTCACTGCAAAACACAGACCCACAACCAGCTCTTTTCAAAACTTGCAGCTCACTGGAAACACACTGCTTTCTAAACTGAAACTAAAAACCTGCAAAATTAAACTGCAAAATGGCTGACCTGACCTCAGCCCCACCCACTCTCTGACATCACTGTTTTCTTAAAGGTACATTGCTTAAACAGCCATGTCTTAAAAGTACTCTCACATGACACTGGGCATAGTATGAAAAGAACCCCAGGCAGCGTTTGAGGGCCTTGGGGCAGTGGGGAAGGGGCAGCTCCATGAGGGGGCGCATTCGGTCAGGATTGGGCCACAGAACTCCGTTCTGGACCACATAGCCAAGGTTGGCTAAGCGGTTTGTGCTGAATACGCACTTCTCCTTGTTATAGGTGAGGCTTAGGAGAGTGGCGGTGTGGAGAAATTTGGCAAGGTTGGCATCGTGGTCCTGCTGATCATGGCCGCAGATGGTGACAGGTATGGAAGGTGGCCCGCAACCCGTACTGGTCGACCATTCGGTCCATCTGCCTTTGGAAAACCGAGACCCCGTTGGTGTCGCCGAAGGGAACCCTGAGAAAATGGTAGAGGCGGCCATCTGCCTCGAAGGCAGTGTATGGGCGGTCCGCCTTACGGCTGGGAGCTGGTGGTAAGCGGATTTGAGGTCTACAATTGAGAAGACCCGGTACTGTGCAATTTGATTGGCCATATCAGATATGCGTGGGAGGGGGTACGCATTGAGGTGCGTGTACCTATTGATAGTCTGGCTGTAGTCCATGACCATTCTGTGTTTCTCCCCAGTTTTCACCACTACCACTTGGGCTCTCCAGGGGCTGTTGCTGATCTCAATAATGCCTTCCCGAAGCAGCCGCTGGACCTCGGACCTGATGAAGGTCCTGTCCTGGGGGCTGTACCGTCTGCTCCTGGTGGCGACGGGTTTGCAATCCGGGGTTAGGTTTGCGAATAGGGGAGGTGGGTCGACCTTTAGGGTCGCGAGGCCGCACATAGTAAGGGGTGGTAGGGGCCCGCCGAATTTCAAGGTTAGGCTCTGAAGGTTACACTGGAAGTCCAGGCCGAGTAGCAGGGCAGCGCAGAGGTTGGGGAGGACGTAGAGGCTGAAGCCGCTGAATTCTACGCCCTGAACCGTGAGTGTGACTATACAGTACCCCTGGATTGCCACGGAGTGGGATCTGGAGGCCAGGGAGATTCTTTGATTGGCGGGGTGTACCGCAAGGGAGCAGCGCATTACCGTATCTGGATAGATGAAGCTTTCGGTGCTCCCAGAGTCCAGCAGGCAAGAGATCTTGTGCCCATCGATCTTCATGCTTGCCGAGGCGGTGGCTAGATTGTGCGGGCGAGACTGGTCGGTCGTGACCGAGGTGAGTCGTGGCTGGTCGTCGCTGGTGTCGAACGATGGGGTGCCCGGGGGGCACGGGTCCTGGAACAATGGTCGTGCCCATGTGCCGTGGGGAAGACAAGATGGCGGCGCCTGGAGATCCTGCAGTCGATTTCGGCGGGAGAACAGCTGGTGAGTCAGTTTCAGCGGGAGCAGTGCGGAAGTGGCTTCTGGGAGGTAAGTCTGTCCTTTAAAAGCACTTGTCTTTGCAGGGGCAGGCCAGTCGATTTCGGCGGGAGAACAGCTGGTGAGTCAGTTTCAGCGGGAGCAGTGCGGAAGTGGCTGCTGGGAGGTAAGTCTGTCCTTTAAAAGCACTTGTCTTTGCAGGGGCAGGCCAGTCGATTTCGGCGGGAGAACAGCTGGTGAGTCAGTTTCAGCGGGAGCAGTGCGGAAGTGGCTGCTGGGAGGTAAGTCTGTCCTTTAAAAGCACTTGTCTTTGCAGGGGCAGGCCAGTCGATTTCGGCGGGAGTGGAGCTGGCTGGTTAGTGAATTTCAGCAGGAGCTGAGAATTAAAAAAAAAAAATTTTTAATTAGTGTTTTAGGCGGGAACAGGAAGTTGACCAGCGGACGTCTAGGAAGACCCTCACCAATAAATTCTGGTGGAGAGGAAACCCGAGACACTACACGTGTAGTGTCGCCCACCCGCCCTCCTCCTCTAACCTAATAATAAAACCCATTGGTCTGAGCTAAGTACCATATTTTATTATATTATTATTATTTTTTATAAAAAATTTAATTTAGTTGTTAGCCAGATCTTGGTAGAAAGTTAGAGGAATGGCAGGGAAGGGAGTGCAATGTTCCTCCTGCAGGATGTTTGAGGTGAGGGATGCAGTTAGTGTCCCTGCTGATTTTACCTGCAGGAAGTGCTGCCATCTCCAGCTCCTCCAAGACCGAGTTAGGGAACTGGAGCTGGAGTTGGAAGAACTTCGGATCATTGGGGAGGCAGAAGGGGTCATAGATAGCAGCTTCAGGGAATTAGTTACACCAAAGATTGGAGATAGGTGGGTAACTGTAAGAGGGACTGGGAAAAAGCAGTCAGTGCAGGGATCCCCTGTGGTCGTTCCCCTGAGAAACAAGTATACCGCTTTGGATACTTGTGGGGGGGACGACTTACCAGGGGTAAGCCATGGGGTACGGGCCTCTGGCACGGAGTCTGTCCCTGTTGCTCAGAAGGGAAGGGGGGAGAGGAGCAGAGCATTAGTAATTGGGGACTCTATAGTCAGGGTCACAGATAGGAGATTTTGTGGGAGCGTGAGAGACTCACGTTTGGTATGTTGCCTCCCAGGTGCAAGGGTACGTGATGTCTCGGACCGTGTTTTCCGGGTCCTTAGGGGGGAGGGGGAGCAGCCCCAAGTCGTGGTCCACATTGGCACTAACAACATAGGTAGGAAAGGGGACAAGGATGTCAGGCAGGCTTTCAGGGAGCTAGGATAGAAGCTCAGAACTAGAACAAACAGAGTTGTTATCTCTGGGTTGTTGCCCGTGCCACGTGATAGTGAGATGAGGAATAGGGAGAGAGAGCATTTAAACACGTGGCTACAGGGATGGTGCAGGCGGGAGGGATTCAGATTTCTGGATAACTGGGGCTCTTTCTGGGGAAGGTGGGACCTCTACAGACAGGATGGTCTACATCTGAGCCTGCGGGGCACAAATATCCTGGGGGGGAGATTTGTTAGTGCTCTTTGGGGGGGTTTAAACTAATGCAGCAGGGGCATGGGAACCTGGATTGTAGTTTTAGGGTAAGGGAGAATGAGAGTATAGAGGTCAGGAGCACAGATTTGACATCGCAGGAGGGGGCCAGTGTTCAGGTAGGTGGTTTGAAGTGTGTCTACTTCAATGCCAGGAGTATACGAAACAAGGTAGGGGAGCTGGCAGCATGGGTTGGTACCTGGGACTTCGATGTTGTGGCCATTTCGGAGACATGGATAGAGCAGGGACAGGAATGGATGTTGCAGGTTCCGGGGTTTAGGTGTTTTAGTAAGCTCAGAGAAGGAGGCAAAAGAGGGGGAGGTGTGGCGCTGCTAGTCAAGAGCAGTATTACGGTGGCGGAGAGGATGCTAGATGGGGACTCTTCTTCCGAGGTAGTATGGGCTGAAGTTAGAAACAGGAAAGGAGAGGTCACCCTGTTGGGAGTTTTTTATAGGCCTCCTAATAGTTCTAGGGATGTAGAGGAAAGGATGGCGAAGAAGATTCTGGATAAGAGCGAAAGTAACAGGGTAGTTATTATGGGAGACTTTAACTTTCCAAATATTGACTGGAAAAGATATAGTTCGAGTACAATAGATGGGTCGTTTTTTGTACAGTGTGTGCAGGAGGGTTTCCTGACACAATATGTTGACAGGCCAACAAGAGGCGAGGCCACGTTGGATTTGGTTTTGGGTAATGAACCAGGCCAGGTGTTGGATTTGGAGGTAGGAGAGCACTTTGAGGACAGTGACCACAATTCGGTGACATTTACGTTAATGATGGAAAGGGATAAGTACACACCGCAGGGCAAGAGTTATAGCTGGGGGAAGGGCAATTATGATGCCATTAGACGTGACTTGGGGGGGATAAGGTGGAGAAGTAGGCTGCAAGTGTTGGGCACACTGGATAAGTGGAGCTTGTTCAAGGATCAGCTACTGCGTGTTCTTGATAAGTATGTACCGGTCAGGCAGGGAGGAAGGCGTCGAGCGAGGGAACCATGGTTTACCAAGGAAGTGGAATCTCTTGTTAAGAGGAAGAAGGAGGCCTATGAGAAGATGAGGTGTGAAGTTTCAGTTGGGGCGATGGATAGTTACAAGGTAGCGAGGAAGGATCTAAAGAGAGAGCTAAGACGAGCAAGGAGGGGACATGAGAAGTATTTGGCAGGAAGGATCAAGGAAAACCCAAAAGCTTTCTATGGGTATGTCAGGAATAAGCGAATGACTAGGGAAAGAGTAGGACCAGTCAAAGACAGGGATGGGAAATTGTGTGTGGAGTCTGAAGAGATAGGCGAGATACTAAATGAATATTTTTCGTCAGTATTCACTCAGGAAAAAGATAATGTTGTGGAGGAGAATGCTGAGCCCCAGGCTAATAGAATAGATGGCATTGAGGTAGGTAGGGAAGAGGTGTTGGCAATTCTGGACAGGCTGAAAATAGATAAGTCCCCGGGACCTGATGGGATTTATCCTAGGATTCTCTGGGAGGCCAGGGAAGAGATTGCTGGACCTTTGGCTTTGATTTTTATGTCATCATTGGCTACAGGAATAGTGCCAGAGGACTGGAGGATAGCAAATGTGGTCCCTTTGTTCAAAAAGGGGAGCAGAGACAACCCCGGCAACTATAGACCGGTGAGCCTCACGTCTGTAGTGGGTAAAGTCTTGGAGGGGATTATAAGAGACAAGATTTATAATGATGTGGAGATGCCGGCGTTGGACTGGGGTGAGCACAGTACGACGTCTTATAACACCAGGTTAAAGTCCAACAGGTTTGTTTCGATGTCACTAGCTTTCGGAGCGCTGCTCCTTCCTCAGGTGAATGCAGAGGTCTGTTCCAGAAACACATATATAGACAAATTCAAAGATGCCAAACAATGCTAGGAATGCGAGCATTAGCAGGTGATTAAATCTTTACAGATCCAGAGATGGGGTAACCCCAGGTTAAAGAGGTGTGAATTGTATCAAGCCAGGACAGTTGGTAGGATTTCGCAGGCCAGATGGTGGGGGATGAATGTAATGCGACATGAATCCCAGGTCCCGGTTGAGGCCGCACTCATGTGTGCGGAACTTGGCTATAAGTTTCTGCTCGGCAATTCTGCGTTGTCACGGGTCCTGAAGGCCGCCTTGGAGAACGCTTACCCGGAGATCAGAGGCTGAATGCCCTTGACTGCTGAAGTGTTCCCCGACTGGAAGGCAACATTCCTGCCTGGTGATTGTTGCGCGATGTCCGTTCATTCGTTGTCGCAGCGTCTGCATGGTCTCGCCAATGTACCACGCTTCGGGACATCCTTTCCTGCAGCGTATGAGGTAGACAACATTGGCCGAGTCGCACGAGTATGTACCGCGTACCTGGTGGGTGGTGTTCTCACGTGTAATAGTGGTATCCATGTCGATGATCTGGCACGTCTTGCAGAGATTGCCATGGCAGGGTTGTGTGGTGTCGTGGTCACTGTTCTGAAGACTGGGTAGTTTGCTGCAAACAATGGTTCGTTTGAGGTTGCGCGGTTGTTTGAAGGCAAGTAGTGGGGGTGTGGGGATGACCTTGGCAAGATGTTCATCGTTATCAATGACGTGTTGAAGGCTGTGAAGAAGATGACGTAGTTTCTCCGCTCCGGGGAAGTACTGGACGACGAAAGGTATTCTGTCGGTTGTGTCCCATGTTTTTCTTCTGAGGAGGTCGGTCCGGTTTTTCGCTGTGGCGCGTTGGAACTGTCGATCGATGAATCGAGTGCCATATCCCGTTCGTACGAGGGCATCTTTCAACGTCTGTAGATGTCTGTTACACTCCTCCTCGTCTGAGCAGATCCTGTGTATACGGAGCCCTTGTCCATAGGGGATGGCTTCTTTAATGTGTTTAGGGTGGAAGCTGGAGAAGTGGAGCATCATGAGGTTATCCATGGGTTTGCGGTAAAGCGAAGTGCTGAGGTGACCGTCCTTGATGGAGACGAGTGTGTCCAAGAATGCAACTGATTTTGGAGAGTAGTCCATGGTGAGTTTGATGGTTGGATGGAATTTATTAATGTCATCGTGTAGTCGTTTCAGTGATTCTTCGCCGTGGGTCCAAAGGAAAAAAATGTCATCGATGTATCTGGTGTATAACGTCGGTTGAAGGTCCTGTGCGGTGAGTAGATCCTGTTCAAACTTGTGCATGAAGATGTTGGCGTATTGGGGTGCGAATTTGGTCCCCATGGCTGTTCCGTGCGTCTGGATGAAGAACTTGTTGTCGAAGGTGAAGACGTTGTGATCCAGAATGAAGCGGATGAGTTGCAGAATTGCGTCTGGAGATTGGCAGTTGTCGGTGTTGAGTACTGAGGCTGTTGCAGCAATGCCGTCGTCATGGGGGATGCTGGTGTAGAGTGCCGAGACGTCCATTGTGACGAGGAATGTTCCTGGTTCAACTGGTCCATGGGTGCTGAGTTTCTGTAGGAAGTCCGTCGTGTTGCGACAGAAGCTGGGTGTACCTTGTTTCAAGATGCCCTCGATGTAGCCAGAGAGGTTCTCACACAGTGTCCCATTGCCTGAAACGATAGGGCGGCCTGGTGTGTTGGCCTTATGTATTTTCGGGAGGCAGTAGAGATCTCCAATGCGGGGAGTACGTGGGATGAGAGCACGTAGGGTGCTCTGAAGATCTGGATCCAAGGTCTTGATCAGTCTGTTAAGTTGGCGGATGTGTTCCTTGGTCGGATCTGCGGGTAACTGTCTGTAGTGTTCTTGGTTGTTCAGTTGTCGGTATACTTCTTTGCAGTAGTCCGTTCTGTTCAGTACGACAGTGGCCCCCCCTTTGTCTGCTGGTTTGATGACGATACTGCGGTTGGTCTTGAGAGCGCCGATGGCATTGCGTTGTGCTTGGGTGACGTTCGGGGCTGTCTTGTGAATGCGACTGATGAATCTGGCATTGACGCGACTCCTGACGGCTTGAGCATACATGTCGAGTCTAAGGCAGCGGCCTTCCGGAGGGGTCCAATTCGACTCTTTCCTCTTCGATTGCCGCACCGCAGATCTCTCGGTCTGCTGTTCCGGTTCATTGGTAGTCTGCTTGGGTTCGCTGTTGGCCTCTTGGGGTCTGTGGAAGAATGCCCGGAGCCTCATTCGCCTGATGAATTCCTCCGTGTCTGCCGCGAGACTGATGGGGTCCATTTTGGTGGTGGTGCACAAATTGAGCCCTCTGCTGAGGACTTCGATTTCGTCTGGTTGAAGGGTGTAGTCTGACAAGTTGACAATAGATTTCCCTGTATTGTTTTCTACTGTGACACCGGGGGTGGCTTGGTTGCTGCTGGTGGTGATGCCAAGTTTCTCAAGCTTTCTGTTCTTGGTATGCATATAGGTGGCATAGTATTGTTGTCTCATCTGTTTGGCGGTGTTCCGCAGCTGGTTGCCCAGCAGAAGTAACATCGGGGGTCCCCAGGGTTGGCTGGTTGGCGCGTGGCACAGACGTATTGACTGGGTGAGGCCCCTGGTGGGGCGGCCGTCTGCGGATTCCACGATGTGTAGGAGGGGTGGGCTGCGCGGCTGAGGGTGTAGGCCTGAATATTGCACGAGGCGACCGTCATCGATAGCGGCAGTTTTTTTGTTGCTGCGAGGTCGAGCGTGGCTCCCTCTAAAAGTCGCTGGCGCATGAGGTCAGACCCTATCCCCGTAACAAAGGCATCCCGCATGAGGAGGTTTGAATGTTCCGTGGCCGTGACGGCCTGACAGCCACAGTCTCTGACCAGGGGAATTAAAGCACGCCAGAAATCTTCTACGGACTCACCAGGGGGTTGACTGTGAGTAGAGAGTATGTGCCTGGCGAAGAGTTTTCGTCTGCTGGGCGTAATTCTCTTTCAGTAGCGCCATGGCTTCGGCGTAGTTCGGTGCATCCTGGATAAGAGGAAAGATGTTGGAGCTCAGCCATGAGTAGAGTATCTGGATCTTCTGAGCTTCCGGGATTGGGTCTGGTGCACACCTGCTGTAAGCTTCGAAACAAGCTAGCCAGTGTTTAAAGTCCTTTTTGGCGTCGCTTGATTGCGAATCCAGCTGCAGGCGATCCGACTTGATGCGGAGGTCCATCTTCTGGAATTTTTAGAGTAATAAATTGATGCACGATCAATTGCACAGAGACGAGCGTTGAATACAACTGAGGCTTTATTACTCTGATGTGTGGCCTCCTACAGCAGCTGGCGAAATGGCTGCTGTATAGGGAGCACACATATTTATACTCCGCTTACTGGGCAGAGCCAGCAGGCAGGGACTACCGTCGTACCTGTAGTACAGGTCCTTACCACACATCTTCTAATATATACATCAGTGGTGATTACCACAAACCTGAGGATCGCCACACCTCAGGCGAGGGGCAACGTTGAGAAAGTGGAACAGGAATTGAACCCGCGCTGCTGGCCTTGTTCTGCATCACAAACCAGCAGTCTAGCCAACTGAGCTAAACGACCCCTGAGCAATGGTACAGCACCTCTCACAACCTAAGGATATTCCAAAGTGGGTTTGCAACCAAGCAAGTGGCTTATTTTTTAAAGTGCGCTCACTGTTGGACTGCAGGAAACACGATGGCCAATGTGTGCAAAGCAAGTTCCCACAATCAACAAATGTGAAAATGATCAGATAAACCCTTCTTTCTTCGGTAATGGATAAATATTGGCCAGGACACCGGGGATAACTCCTCTGCCCTTCTTTTACATGCACTTGAGAAGCAGATGGGGCCTTGGTTGATGTCTCATCTGCGACATGGTGGGCCTATTGGACACTATTAAAATAGTAGGTTAGAATGTAATGTGAGTGAATTAAGTTTTCATCCAATAATATCAACAGTAGCAATTCCTATATCATTAGACATATTTATTATGTATTGCAATTTTAGTACGGCCTCAATGAATGTTCAGTCAAGAGATTATAGCTTGATAATATTAATTTCCACTGTGTCACAAACACTGATAAAATTACATTTGCTATTTTTGGGAAGCGCATGTTAATTTCCAGAAATTCCATGCAGACATTTCTAGCTGAATTCTCTGAATAATTAATTTTCCTGTTGGGAGCCATACTTAATTCCAAATTAATTCCAATAGCTACAGGCATTTACATGACAGTATATAACAGAAAGAGGCTTTGTAACAGTGCACGTTGAAGAGATTTGAGAATTGGCATGCGGCCCCCTCTGCATTTAATGGTTGGCCCGAAATCTGACCTCAGCTTCCGAACACAGCGACTTCGGCAAGGCAGAAGAAATTCAAAAGAGAATGGCAGAATCTTTCGAGTGCAGAAGGAGGCCATTCAGCCCTCACTTTTGCACTGGCCCTCTGATAAAGTATTCTACCTAATCCCACTCCCTTGGCTTATACCCATCCCCTGCAGACTTGAGCATTACCCACCCCCAATTGAGGACACCCCGCTATGGAGTCACTGAGGTTCCCCCCGCCCCACATTTTTAGGCCCCAACCCCTTTTTTGCCCCCCTTTTCAGGAACCACCCCCTTCATCCCCCCAACATTCATGAGCTTTCTTCATATCCCTCTTAATCCCCCACCCTTCACACCCCTCTTGCACGGGCATGGCCCAGAGGCCCTGACCCTTGGCAGTGCCAACCTGGCACCTGGGCACCTGGCACTGAGGGGAATGCTCCTGTCACCCTAGCAATGCCAACCAGGAAGCGTGGCAGTGCCAGTTTGGGACTGCCAGGATGCCCAGTTAGTACCACCCTTCCCTGTCCCTGAACACCCAGTGCACTCCAATGGCCTCCGAGAGTCCCCAAGTGCCGTCACCCCTGTTCCACACTTGTGGAACCCAATACTAATCGGTACCCAGTTGAGGCCCTGCCGGTGCAGCCGGTGAACCATATCATTATCTGGATAAGACCCAGCGAGGGCGTGATCCAGATCGCACCGGGTGCCACGAGTCAGGTAACTCATGATCGGCCTGGTGCCAGAAGCGTAGCCTAATTTTGGGATCTCTGGAGATTGACCCATTGTGTTGGATTCACCAGTCGCAACGCGTTGGCTGAATCGCACCCCAAGTCATTGATGTATGTCAGGAAGAACAAGGGTCCTAACATTGACCCCCCGGGAAAATCCACGACAAACCTGGTCGCCGCATTATAGGAAGGATGTGGAAGCATTGGCAAGGGTGCAGAGGAGATTTACCAGAATGTTGTCTGGTATGGAGGGAAGATCTTATGAGGAAAGGCTGAGGGACTTGAGGCTGTTTTCGTTAGAGAGAAGAAGGTTAAGAGGTGACTTAATTGAGGCATACAAGATGATCAGAGGATTGGATAGGGTGGACAGTGAGAGCCTTTTTCCTCGGATGGTGATGTCTAGCACGAGGGGACATACCTTTAAATTGAGGGGAGATAGATATAAGACAGATGTCAGAGGTAGGCTCTTTACTCAGAGAGTAGTAAGGGTGTGGAATGCCCTCCCTGCAACAGTAGTGGACTCGCCAACACTAAGGGCATTTAAATGGTCATTGGATAGACATATGGATAAGAGAATAGTGTAGATGGGCTTTAGAGTGGGTTCATAGGTCGGCGCAACATCGAGGGCCGAAGGACCTGTACTGCGCTGTAATGTTCTATGTTCTAAACCGTCCCCCAATCTGAAAAAACAACCATTTATCACTGCTCTCAGTTTCCTGTCACTCAGCCATTTCTTATCCAAGTGCCTACTTTCCCTTTTACTCATTCAAGATGGCGCCGGAGCATGGCGACCCTCTGCAAGCCCTCTCCCCCGGTCCCTTTTCTTTTATCTCCTACCAGCGTTCTGACCCACTAAAACTATTTTCCTCTTCTGATATAATTACTAACAATGTTCTTCTATGTTTTCTTCGATGTACCATTTGTCAATATTCTCTGTTGATTATTCTCTTTGTCTACTACGTACGTACTTTGTGTACGTTCCCTCGGCCGCAGAAAAATATTTTTCACTGTACTTCAGTACATGTGACAATAAATCAAATCAATCCATTCCATGAGCAATAGAAAGTCCATAGAATGTGTGTGGCATTGAGCACCAAACGTTAACCTATCCAAACTCTTTACAGATCCCAAGGGACTAGTTATTCCTTTGAATGTCCGAGATTGCCCCCATTAAGTGTTCATACTGTACTGAATAGGGATGAACACAGGTTCATTGCAGCCCAGCCTCATACTGTGAAAAGCAGGCCTCAGGGGCGAAAGGGCTGAAGGCACGATCTTGTGTTGTTCAGCTCACTAAAGTAGCATCAGCGAGGAGCTCGCCGCTTCGCATAGTGGAACAGGCTGGAAGTTGCCATCTCTGCCATTACCTCATGGGACTGAAGGTCTGGGCATCATAATGAAAGGGTGCCAGGCAGGCAGCCTGCTCCATCCCTTTAACCTTTTCCTGGCCACCGCTGCACCCATCCCCATTCACCCTTCCTTGGTCATCCTCCAGGTGTACTGCCACCACCCGATCTAAAGGCTGGCATTTAGAGGCACTAAAAGAAAATACATAATATGGCAACACAAGGTACACAGTGTAAATACTGTTATGGGCGAGGCATTTTCAGAACCACAAAATGTATCATGGAGTTCAACCAACCTCTCCCTTTAATGGATTTGTTGCTTTTCCGAGCACGCGGCTTTTTCCCTAGGTGTGGGATTACAATTATGGACACATGGGTTTTTAAACACAAAACACTGTTTATTCCATGAACTCAACTTAACATCTTAAATAAACATTGAATCTCTTAACACCCCTTACTTCAAAGATAACTCAGAAAATATTGCAACAGTAAATAATTCCTTAAAATGTTCCTTCAAACTTCCAAGAGACTTAACACATTTAAACAAAATCACATCAGGTTAAAGGCTTCACTATTATAAATTTAAATCACCCAAATGATCCAGAGATAGTCTTTCATGGCAGAGATCCAGCTCACTGCAAAACACAGACCCACACCCAGCTCTTTTCAAAACTTGTAGCTCTCTGGAAACACACAGACACACACAAACTGCTTTCTAAACTGAAACTAAAAACCTGCAAAATGGCTGAGCTGAGCTGAGCTCCACCCACTCTATGGCATCACAGTTTTCTTAAAGGTACATTGTTTAAACATCCAGTTCTTACAGGCGCTCTCGCATGACAATACATAACACCGGCATCGCGTGAAGCATACAGCGGTGCAGTGTTAATCAGGTCAGTCCATAAGAGATTACTTTAGGAGTCTGGTAACAGCGGGGAAGAAGCTGTATTTGAGTGTTTGGGAGAGGAAAAATCAGAGTCTTTGACACTGGGTGGATCTTCGGAACCAGTTGTGGAGGGAGTTGGTTCGACTGGTTAACTGGCAGGTTAGCCAGGGACAGTGTTCTGTCTGGCACAATACGAAGTCTTACAACACCAGGTTAAAGTCCAACAGGTTTGTTTCGATGTCACTAGCTTTCGGAGCGCTGCTCCTTCCTCAGGTGAATGAAGAGGTATGTTCCAGAAACACATAAATAGACAAATTCAAAGATGCCAAACAATGCTTGGAATGTAAGCATTAGCAGGTGATTAAATCTTTGCAGGGACACAACCGACAGAATACCCTTCGTCGTCCAGTACTTCCCCGGAGCGGAGAAACTACGTCATCTTCTTCACAGCCTTCAACACGTCATTGATGACGATGAACATCTTGCCAAGGTCATCCCCGCACCCCCACTACTTGCCTTCAAACAACCGCGCAACCTCAAACAAACCATTGTTTGCAGCAAACTACCCAGTCTTCAGAACAGTGACCACGACACCACACAACCCTGCCATGGTAATCTCTGCAAGACGTGCCAGATCATCGACATGGATACCACTATTACACGTGAGAACACCATCCACCAGGTACGCGGTACATACTCGTGCGACTCAGCCAACGTTGTCTACCTCATACGCTGCAGGAAAGGATATCCCGAAGCATGGTACATTGGCGAGACCATGCAGACGCTGCGACAATGAATGAACGGACATCGCGCAACAATCACCAGGCAGGAATGTTCCCTTCCAGTCGGGGAACACTTCAGCAGTCAAAGGCATTCAGCCTCTGATCTCCAGGTAAGCGTTCTCCAAGGCGGCCTTCAGGACGCGCGACAACGCAGAATTGCCGAGCAGAAACTTATAGCCAAGTTCCGCACACATGAGTGCGGCCTCAACCGGGACCTGGGATTCATGTCGCATTACATTCATCCCCCACCATCTGGCCTGCAAAATCCTACCAACTGTCCTGGCTTGACACAATTCACACCTCTTTAACCTGAGGTTACCCCATCTCTGGATCTGTAAAGATTTAATCACCTGCTAATGCTCGCATTCCAAGCATTGTTTGGCATCTTTGAATTTGTCTATTTATGTGTTTCTGGAACATACCTCTTCATTCACCTGAGGAAGGAGCAGCGCTCCGAAAGCTAGTGACATCGAAACAAACCTGTTGGACTTTAACCTGGTGTAAAACTTCGTATTGAGATTAATAAGGACACGGGGAATCCACACCGAGTAAAAATAAAGAAACAAAAGTTTTTATTTACAGCACCATATATACACAACCCGGTAGATCGCTATCGGGTTCCTTTCTGGTTGGTGCCTTACTGGCTGGCCTTTTATATAGATATCAAAGGAGATCCCCAATCCCTAGTGGGGTGGGGGGGCTCGTCCTCCTGAAGGGCCACGAGCAAGATTATCATTCCCACCCCCTGGGCCCTGTGTGGGCTCTGTCAGTAAGGTAAAGCCCAGTGTCACCAGCATACATGTGAAAAGGAGCACCATGTTTTCAGATTGTTGCCAAAGGTAGATCATTTCATGAAAATGTAGTTTTTTAAAAATCTATTCTTTCGCGGGGTGTGGGAGTCGCTGACTCAGCCAGCATTTATTGTCCATTCCTAATTGTCCTTGAAAGGTTAACTGACGGGAAAAGGAGAGCTTTTAATTCAGCCAATGTTGTCTGGCAAGATAAGAGCAACTGCTGAAAATGTATTTTATAATTGGATACAGAAGGATTGTACAAATGCACTTCTTTATTCGCTATACAATAGCGCCCTCTGTGGGAAGGATGGTTGTGGTGTGCAATAGCCAATAATGATTGGGGAGGGGCGGGGGGGGGAGGGGGAAACAAAACAGATTCCACACCCACATGTTCATAATTCTCACCCTCTATTTTGTTACCAGTTTGGTTTGGACTGGTGGTTCAAAGAGAATCAGTTCAATGGTAAGAATTCAACATTTGATCCTGTTTTGCAGTCATGTCACAGATCTACCTGATGCACCATGAGAAGCAATCTCAAATGTATACGCGATTAGGGAAGTAACAGCCAGCTTTACTTTATATGGAGGCCTATTAATTTTGCTTGTTAGGAAAAGTTCTTGTGCGTATTATGAGTCTTTCTGTCAGATTGAACTTGTCTTATTCTTGGTCAGCAAGGCACCAATCACCATTGCTTTGCATTTTATATGCCCCTGCCAGGCAGGTTTCTGGCAGGGGGAGCATGTAAAATAGGGCAGGTGCTCACCTCACCACCTTCCAATCTACCCCTGAGCTCACCCCCAAATTACTGGGGGGAAATTGGCAACCCACCTGCCATATTCATAAAAAATAGGAGCAGGTGGAGGCCATTCGGCCCTTCGAGCCTGCTCTGCCATTCATTATGATCATGGCTGATCATCCAACTCGGGAACCTGTTCCTGCTGTCCCATATCCTTTCAATCCTTTAGCCCCAAGAACTATATCTAACCCCTTTGTGAAAACATACCCTCAACTGCTGTGGGAGCGAATTCCACAGGCCGTCTACTCTCTGGGTGAAGAGATTTCTCCTCATTTCAGCCCGTATCCTCAGATTGTGACCTCTGATTCTTCACTCCCCCACCATTGGGAACATCCTTCCTTCATGTATGCTGCCCAATCCTGTTAGATTTTTATAGATTTCTATGGGATCCCCCCTCATTCTTCTGAACTCCAATGAATATAACCCTAACTGACTCAATCTCTCCTCACAAGTCAGTCTCGCCATCCCAGGAATCAGCCTGGTAAACCTTTGCTGCACTCTATAGCAAGAACATTCTTCCTCAGATACAGGAACCAAAACTGTGCATAATATTACAGGTGTGGCCTTACCAAGCAAGGCACTGTATAATTACAGAAAGACATCCCTGCTCCTGTATTCAAATCTTTTTGCTATAACTGCTGTGGTAATACCAGGTATTGCAGTACCTGAGAGGTGGATGCCCATTGGCTAGACCTAGGAGTCTACCATTGGCTAACGTACATAGCTCCGCCCTGAGAGGTGGGGTATAAGAACCAATGCCGTCCCAGCAGCCTTCACTTTCTGTATCGAAGCTGCTGGGTACAGTTCTAGCTGATTAACGCCGATCAGTTATGACTCACCTTGTCTCGAGAGTAATTGATTGTGCATCAACAGCCCTTTGCGAAGTGACCCCAGAATTACTGACTTCGGGGAGCCCTGGGCCTTTTCTGTCTCGCTCACTTGACACTGCCGAGAGTGATGGTACTGGTGACATGAGAGACTCAAGTCTCACACTGGCCTTGATAAGCCTGCTTGCAGCACGTTATAGCGGCGGGCAATGGTGGTGTGGTGTGGTTCAGTTCCATGCCAAATTTACATCTAGTTTTGGAGGAGGCAAGGGGGTTGTCATTTGCCAGTCCCCCCCCCCCCCCCACCCCCTTCTCCTCCTCCCCCCCCCCCCCCCCCCCCCCCCCCCCGCTAAAATGTTTAATTATTTTGGACAAAAAATCTGCTTGGCTAGAAGTATTGGCTCATGGAATAGTTATTGTAATGAAGGAGGTCATTCCTGCCAAGCAGTTAATACCTCTCTGCCTTTTTCGAGGACACCAGTGAACATAGAACATAGAACATAGAACAATACAGCGCAGTACAGGCCCTTCGGCCCACGATGTTGCACCGAAACAAAAGCCATCTAACCTACACTATGCCATTATCATCCATATGTTTATCCAATAAACTTTTAAATGCCCTCAATGTTGGCGAGTTCACTACTGTAGCAGGTAGGGCATTCCACGGCCTCACTACTCTTTGCGTAAAGAACCTACCTCTGACCTCTGTCCTATATCTATTACCCCTCAGTTTAAAGTTATGTCCCCTCGTGCCAGCCATATCCATCCGCGGGAGAAGGCTCTCACTGTCCACCCTATCCAACCCCCTGATCATTTTGTATGCCTCTATTAAGTCTCCTCTTAACCTTCTTCTCTCCAACGAAAACAACCTCAAGTCCGTCAGCCTTTCCTCATAAGATTTTCCCTCCATACCAGGCAACATCCTGGTAAATCTCCTCTGCACCCGCTCCAAAGCCTCCACGTCCTTCCTATAATGCGGTGACCAGAACTGTACGCAATACTCAAAATGCGGCCGGACCAGAGTTCTGTACAGCTGCAACATGACCTCCCGACTCCGGAACTCAATCCCTCTACCAATAAAGGCCAACACTCCATAGGCCTTCTTCACAACCCTATCAACCTGGGTGGCAACTTTCAGGGATCTATGTACATGGACACCTAGATCCCTCTGCTCATCCACACTTTCAAGAACTTTACCATTAGCCAAATATTCCGCATTCCTGTTATTCCTTCCAAAGTGAATCACCTCACACTTCTCTACATTAAACTCCATTTGCCACCTCTCAGCCCAGCTCTGCAGCTTATCTATATCCCTCTGTAACCTGCTACATCCTTCCACACTATCGACAACACCACCGACTTTAGTATCGTCTGCAAATTTACTCACCCACCCTTCTGCGCCTTCCTCTAGGTCATTGAAAAAAATGACAAACAGCAACGGCCCCAGAACAGATTCTTGTGGTACTCCACTTGTGACTGTACTCCATTCTGAACATTTCCCATCAACCACCACCCTCTGTCTTCTTTCAGCTCGCCAATTTCTGATCCACATCTCTAAATCACCCTCAATCCCCAGCCTCCGTATTTTTTGCAATAGCCTACCGTGGGGAACCTTATCAAACGCTTTGCTAAAATCCATATACACCACATCAACTGCTCTACCCTCGTCTACCTGTTCAGTCACCTTCTCAAAGAACTCAATAAGGTTTGTGAGGCATGACCTACCCTTCACAAAGCCATGCTGACTATCCCTGATCATATTATTCCTATCTAGATGATTATAAATCTTGTCCCTTATAATCCCCTCCAAGACTTTACCCACTACAGACATGAGGCTCACCGGTCTATAGTTGCCGGGGTTGTCTCTGCTCCCCTTTTTGAACAGAGGGACCACATTTGCTGTCCTCCAGTCCTCTGGCACTATTCCTGTAGTGCATGAGTTCCTCAGAGGAGTGTCCTCGGCCCAATCACCTTCAGCTGCTTCATCAATCCTTCCATCATGAGATCAGAAGTGGGGATGTTTGCCGATGACTACACAATGTTCAGCACCATTCGTGACTCCTCAGCTAATGAAGCAGTTCATGTCCAAATGCAGCAAGACCTGGACAATATCCAGGCTTAGGCTCAGAAGTGACAAGTAACATTCATGCCACAGAAGTGCCAGGCAATGACCATCTGCTACAAGAGAGGATCTAACCATCGCCTCTTGACATTCAACTGCCTTACCATCGCTGAATTTCTCACTATCAATCTCGTGTGGGTTACCATTGATCAGAAACTGAACTGGACTAGCCATATTCAGACTGTGGCTACCAGGGCAGGTCAAAGGCTAGAAATCCTACGGCGAGTAACTCACCTCTTGACCCCCCCCAAAGCCTGTTCACCATCTACAAGGCACAATTCAGGACGGTTACGGGATGCTCCCCACTTGCCTGCATGTATGCAGCTCCAACAACCCTGAAGAAGCTCAGCACCATCCAGGACAAAGCAGCCCATTTGATTGCTTCCCCCTTCTACAAACATTCAATCCCTCCACCACTGATGAAAGGTAGCAGCCATGTGTACCATTGCAAGATGCACTGCAGGAACTCACCAAGGTTCATTAGATAGCACCTTCCAAACCCACAACTACTACCATCTAGAATGGCAAGGACAGCAGATACCTGGGAACACCACCTCTTGGAGGTTCCCCTCCAAGTCACTCCCCAAGCTGACTTGGAAATATATCACCGTTCCTTCACTATCGCTGGGTCAAAATCCTGAAATTCCAACACTAACTGCACTGTTCATGTATCTACACCTCATGGACTGCAACGGTTGAAAAAGGTAGCTCACGATTACCTTTTTAAGGGCAGCTAGGGATGGGCAATAATTGCTGGCCCAGCCAGCAATGCCCATCCTGTAAATGAATGTTTACATACTGAGTGCACAGACTGGTTAGGACAGGCATAGGTCTTTAGTTCAATCTAACATCGTGTTAACCCACAGTGAAAGTATGTTCAACAGTTTCTAACTTAACAAAATAGTGTTGCACTATTTTAAGTGTTGGTGGCCTGTATGTGTTCCACGGATCCAGAGCACCCAACACATCATGATACCAGGAGTTGAGGGATATTAGAAATTCTTAGACCTACCTGAAAGGGATCTGCCTTCCACCAGCATCCAGTCACCCTGCAAAATGGACAGCGTCCGCCCGCCACCGCCACTCCGCATCACCGATAACCTAGGGACCAACTGGAAGATATTCAAACAGCGCTTCCAGCTCTACCTTGAAGCCACAGACCGGGAAGCTGCCTCAGATACCAGGAAGATCGCTCTCTTCCTATCCACGGCCTGGGAACATGCCATCCACATTTTCAATTCTCTCACCTTTGCTGATGATGAAGATAAATCAAAATTCAAGACGGTCCTCCTCAAGTTTGACACTCACCGCAGCATAGAGGTGAATGAAAGTTTCGAGCGCTATGTATTCCAACAGCGTTTGCAGGGTAAGGATGAACCTTTCCAGTCCTTTCTCACCCACCTCCGCGTCCTTGCGCAATCCTGTAGCTATGGGCCCACCTCCGACTCCATGATACGCGACCAGATCATTTTCGGTGTTCAGTCGGACGCCCTACGCCAGCAGCTCCTCAAGGTAAAGCAACTCACCCTAGCGATTGCCACCGAGACCTGCGTGCTACATCAACATGCCACTAGTCGGCATTCCCACATCCAAGCGGCTGAAACGGCACGGCGAGGCAGAACGGGTCCAAGCAATCGAGCAACTCCAGGGCCTCAGTCTGGATGAGGGCGGCCATTTCGCGCACTTTTCGCGGACTCCCGCGCTTGTGCGCACCGAACGATGGGACGGCGACGTCGACGAACGTACTGCGCAGGTGCGCACCACGTATTATCGCACCACGCATGCGCGGTGGAGCAGCGAACGTACTGACGCTACTACGTGCGGCAACTGTGGCTCCGCCCACTTAAAGCGGCAATGCCCTGCCAAATGCTGACGATGCCTGAGATGTGGCAAACTTGGCCACTATGTTGCTTTATGCAGATCAGCTCAGCTTGCCAACTCATATCGCTCCAGCCAGCCTCGCAGGAATGTCCGTGCCATTCAACCCACGGTCACCGAGTCTGATGCAGACCTACTACTCGATGTTGACACCGAGGACCCGAAGGCGCCTTTTCGAGTCGGTATCGTTACAAAAAACAGGGTGTCCCCGAAGCAAAGAATCCAGCCTCTATCGGTATACCGCATCGATCCAGACGATGAGTGGTGTGCCACCCTGATGGTCAACCAGTCCCAAATACGATACCGCCTGGACACTGGTGCCTCCGCCAATCTCATTGTGTGGTATGACCTCCACAGCCTTTGTGTCAAACCAGCCATCCTCCCATCAGCCTGCCAGCTATTACATTATCATGGCAATGCCATTGCTGCCAGCAGCTCATGCCAACTTGAAGTGATGCACAGGTCACGCAAAGCCATCCTTCCCTTTGAAACCATGGGCTCCTCGAAAGCATCCCTGCTTGGCGCGCAGGCATGCAAGCTGTTGAACCTAGTTCAGAGAGTTCACTCGTTCTATCCTGCTGACGCGTCTGCCTTTCAGGACACCGACTTCAGGGCGCAGCTCGACGCCATTATCAACCAGTACCACGATGTCTTCGAGGGCATGGGCACGCTCCCGTACACCAACAAGATTTTATTAAAACCGAATGCCACGCCTGTGGTGCACGCACCTCGCAGGGTCCCAGCACCCCTGAAGGACCGCCTCAAGCAGCAGCTGCAGGACCTCCAGAACCAAGGAGTGATTTCCAAAGTCACGGAACCAACCGACTGGGTCAGTTCCATGGTATGTGTAAAAAAGCCTTCCGGCGAATTGAGAATTTGCATTGATCCCAAGGATCTAAATCGCAATATCATGAGAGAGCATTATCCAATTCCCAAGCGCGAAGAGCTCACATGGAAGATGGCTTGCGCCAAGCTCTTCACCAAACTCAACGCCTCAAAAGAATTCTGGCAAATCCAGCTTGATAAATCCAGCGGGAAACTTTGGACATTTAATCCCCCCTTTGGCAGATATTGTTACAACAGGATGCCGTTTGGGATCATATCTGCATCAGAAGTGTTCCATAGGATTATGGAACAAATGATGGAAGGCATTGAAGGTGTTCGTGTCTATGTCGATGACATAATCATTTGGTCCACCACCCCGCAGGAGCATGTTAGTCGCCTCCAGCGCGTATTCAGACATATACATGAACATGGCCTCCGCCTCAACAGGGCCAAATGCTCTTTTGGTCAGACGGAACTCAAGTTCCTCGGGGACCACATCTCCCAATTGGGTGTGCAGCCGGATGTGGACAAGATAGCTGCCATCACAGCTGTGAAAACACCAGAGGACAAGAAGGCGGTCCTCCGATTTCTGGGCATGTTCAATTTTTTAGGGAAATTTATCCCTAACCTTGCCTCTCATACCACGGTTCTCAGGAACCTAGTCAGGAAGACGACAGACTTCCAATGGCTCCCTGCCCACGAGCGCGAATGGAGAGAACTCAAAACAAAACTGACCACGGCCCCAGGCTTAGCTTTCTTTGATCCAGCAAAGGAGACCAAAATTTTGACCAATGCCAGTCAATCCGGCATTGGGGCAGTGGTCCTGCAACGTGATGAGGCCTCATCCTGGGCCCCCGTTGCATATGCGTCACGTGCGATGACCCCCACCAAGCAGCGCTACGCGCAAATAGAAAAGGAGTGCCTGGGCCTTCTGATCAGTGTGGTTAAGTTTCACGATTATGACTACGGACTTCCTCAATTCACCGTCGAGACCGCCCATCGCCCGCTGGTCAATATAATACAGAAAGACTTGAACGACATGACGCCTCGCCTCCAGCGTATTCTTCTCAAGCTCCGGCGATATGACTTCCAGCTGGTATACACCCCTGGCAAAGACCTCATCATTGCTGATGCTCTCTCCAGGGCAGTCAACACTCCGTGTGACCCAGCGGAATTTGTCTGCCAGGTTGACGCCCATGTGGCATTCGCGGCCTCCAATCTACCTGCCACGGATGAACGCCTCGTCCAAATTTGTCGCGAGATGGTGCTGACCCCTTGCTACAGCGTGTCATGCGCCACCTAATGGACGGGTGGCTCAAGGGCCAATGCCCTCAGTTCTATAATGTCAGAGATGATCTGGCGGTAGTAGACAGGGTTCTTCTAAAACTGGACCGCATTGTCATCCCGCATAGCATGCGCCAGCTTGTCCTGGAACAACTACACGAAGGCCACTTTGGCGTGGAAAAGTGCCGCCGATGGGTCCGAGAGGCAGTGTACTGGCCCGGCATTAATGAGGACATAGCCAACACAGTGCTCAACTGCCCCACTTGTCAGCGCTTCCAGCCGGCCCAACCACGTGAGACCCTGCAGCCCCATGAGTTGGTCACGTCACCATGGACCAAGGTGGGCATCGACCTGTTCCACGCACTGGGTAGAGACTGTCCTGATCGTGGACTACATTTCGAATTACACGGAGGTGATACGGTTGCACGACATCACCTCGTCTGCAGTCATTCATGCATGTAAAGAAACCTTTGTTCGACACGGCATCCCGCTCACGGTTATGTCGGACAATGGCCCCTGCTTCGCCAGCCAGGAATGGTCCAACGTTGCCAGGCGGTACAATTTTGCCCATGTGACATCCAGTCCCCTGTACCCCCAATCCAACGGCAAAGCGGCGAAGGGAGTACATATAGTCAAACGGCTCCTGTCGCCAGCCCAGTTACTCATGGGTCGTACCCTGAGGACGACGGTGCCGTCCATCCATGTCCCAGACCTCGACTACGTTCCGGTCCTTCGCCGGATGCACTGTCTCGTGCACAGCACAAGGCGGCTCATGACTCCCGTGCAGCTGATCTCCCTGCTCTGGCTCCAGATGACAACGTCCACGTCCATCTTCCGGATGGGGGCTGGTCTGCAACTGCTGTTGTCCTTCAGCAGGTAGCCCCTCGCTCGTTCCTGGTTCGTCTACCGGATGGCTCTATTCTGCGCCGCAATCAACGCGCCCTTCGTCTCGTTCCACGCTCGCCAGGTGATCCTCCAGTGTTGCCTCGCCCTCCTGCTGACCCTGCCACGGACTATGCAGAGCTCCCTGTCACTCTGCCTCCCCCTGACTCTGATGCAGTCCAGCCTGCTCCTGAACCGGCGGATCTCGACCCACCCTTGAGGCGGTCAACCAGAATTCGCCGCCCATCTCAGAGACTAAATTTATGAACTTTGCGGACTTTTAAACTCTCTGAATTATTTTGTTGCTTTGTTTGATCGTTTCCCTAGTTTGTATATAGTGTTGATCTCGTTACTCTTGTTGCATACTGCTTCTCTGCACCAGGCACCTTCCCATGTAAATAGCTTAGTTCTCATGTACGTAGTCCTGTAAACATGTCTTTGCACCCCACACATAGTTAGGGACATTCTCACCATACATTATTTATTGCCACACACATACATTCTTTTAAAAAAGGGGGGATGTCATAATATACACCAGTATATCATGGTGCAGACACACACTGATGGACACACAGCGGGACCAATCAACACACACAACACTGCAGCCAATCACCAGTTAGAGCACTCTCACTATAAAGACAGAGGGCATCAGAGTTCCCGCTCATTCGGGATGCAGCCTCCTACAAGGACACAGCTTCCAGCTTCCAGCACAGATCCTCACCATGGGCTGAGTGCATAGACTGGTTAGGACAGGCATAGGTCTTTAGTTTAATCTAACATTGTGTTAACCCACAGTGAAAGTATGTTCAACAGTTTCTAACTTAATAAAATAGTGTTGCACCACTTTAAGTGTTGGTGGCCTGTATGTGTTCCACGGATCCAGAGCGCCCAACACAACAATGGGAAGAACATGGGGCGAAATTCTCCATTATCGGCGCAAAGTCCGCCGATCGGCGCAAATCCGACTTGCGTCACGTCTGAAAAATGGGTCGAAAGTCTCCGGCCAGAAATGGGCTAGCAACGACGTAACGGGATCCGCGCTTGCGCACGTGGTTCACGCCATGCAGCGTCATACGTGCCGCATGGCGTGACGGCTCATAAGGCCGTGCTGCTTCCCCCCACCCGATTGGAACACCCGACCGGAACACCCTACTGGATGGCTGGCCGCCGCTCAGCCCCGAGGTTCGAGTCACGGGATGTGGAGGCGCTCCTGGACGCAGTGGAGCAGAGGAGGGACGCCCTGTATCCCGGGCACGGCCGCAGAGTTGCCCCACGCCACAGCCGACGTCTGTGGAGGGAAGTGGCAGAGGCCGTCACCGCTGCGGCCCTGACACCACGGACAGGCACCCAGTGCCACAAGAAGGTGAACGACCTCATCAGAGCAGGCAGGGTGAGCCTCCCCCATATCCCCCCCTCCCCATATCCCCCCTCCCCCATATCCCCCCTCCCCCATATCCTCCCTCCCCCATATCCCCCCTCCCCATATCCCCCTCCCCATATCCCCCATATCCCCCCTCCCCATATCCCCCTCCCCATATCCCCCATATCCCCCCTTCCCCATATACCCCCTCCCTCATATCCCCCATATCCCCCCTCCCCCATATCCCCCCTCCCCGTATCCCCCATATCCCCCTCCCCATATCCCATATCCCCCCTCCCCCATATCCCCCATATCCCCCCTCCCCCATATCCCCCTCCCCCATATCCCCCTCCCCCATATCCCCCCTCCCCCATATCCACCATACCCCCCTCCCCATATCCCCCTCCCCATATCCCCCCTCCCCCATATCCCCCATATCCCCCCTCCCCCATATCCCCTCCCCATATCCCCCATATCCCCCTCCCCATATCCCCCCTCCCCCATATCCCCCCTCCCCCATATCCCCCCTCCCCCATACCCCCATACCCCCCCTCCCCCATATCCCCCCTCCCCCATATCCCCCCTCCCCATATCCCCCATATCCCCCCTTCCCCATATCCCCCCTCCCCCATATCCCCCCTCCCCATATCCCCCCTACCCCATATCCCCCCTCCCCATATCCCCCATATCCCCAAGTAAACCCAGCCCTAACATTAACCTCTGCAATGCACGCGCAACCGATGACGTGCATTCATATACCTGTCTAACACTGTTGCCTTTTACCCCTGCCACCACCCCAACCCACCCACCCCTCCCACAGGAGAAGCGCGCACACAACAATAGGGAGCATGTGAGGACTGGAGGAGGTCCCGCTGATGAGAGGCCACTGACCGAACACAAGGAAAGGGCCCTGTAACTGGCTGGCGGACCTGAGGACCAGGAGGTTGCTGATGCAGAGGTCGGGGGCGTACTAGCAAGTGAGCCACCGACAGCTCGTCCCCATATCCCCCCTCCCCTATATCCCTCTCCCCCATATCACCTGATCACTGCCTGATGTCTAACCATGCATGCTTCATTGTGTATCGCAGGACCAAACGTCCAGGCACCCATCCCCGCAGATGCAGACCGCCCGCAGGATGCCCCTCGGAGGCCACGGGAGACGGAGAGACCCGGACCCTCCAGCATGCGACACCCGCAGGATGCCCCTCGGAGGCCACGGGAGACAGAGAGACCCGGACCCTCCAGCATGCGACGCCCGCAGGATGCCCCTCGGAGGCCACGGGAGACAGAGAGACCCGGACCCTCCAGCATGCGACGTCCGCAGGATGCCCCTCGCACACCACGGGAGACGGAGAGAGACCTGGAGCAACAGGGAGACGACACCCCCGTCACGTGCGGGAGCGACCACCCAGCGACGAGGGGGGCAGCCACAGGCCCCCGTCACATCCAAGCCAGGACACCACTACCCAGGACACCACTACCCAGGACACCACTACCCAGGACACCACTACCCAGGACACCACTACCTGGGACAGCACTGCCCAGGACACCCCTACCCGGGACAGCACTACCCAGGAAGACGAAATACTGGACAGTGACTCAGAGTGGATGGGTGGAGACGAACCCCCACCCCAAAGTGCCATGGACTCAGAGTGGGACGAAGAGCACGACACAACGCCACTGCTGTCACCAACACCCTCCACCATCGCAGAAACACTCACCTCGGTTGGGCACTTTAATGATGAGGCGTCTGGTCCACTCACTGGTGCGCACAACACAGCCGTCCCGGTACAGCAGGTGGAGGTAGGAGCAGCAGAGGGGCCGAGCGGTCGGAGGGCAGCCCAGCCCAAGCGAACATCTGCCGCCCAGATGGATCCCGGGTTCCTGGAGTTACCACACCCACACATAGATCCGATGCAACCACCGACCCGGAGACAAGCGAAGAGGGTGACGGGCGGCTTGCGGCGGCTGCAGTCACAGGTGGAGGAGTCCACCCGGGTCCAGGAGCTGGGAGTGGTGCCGGTCATGCGTGCCACCCAGGCCGACACCGCACGGGTGGCGTCCGCGGTGGAGGCAATGGGTGCGACGGTGTCAGACATGGGGAACGGTTTGCGAGGCGTGGGGCTTTCCGTGCAGGTGGCGTCTGTGGCCCAGGACATGGCTGCCCTCTCACAGGAGGCCATGAGCCAGTGCCAGCGCCAGATGGCAGAGGCGCTCAACACCATAGCCCAGTCTCAGCAGGCCATAGCCTAGTCTCAGCAGGCCATGGCCCAGTCTCTGCAGGCCATCGCTGAGGGCATCGGCACCAGTGGCCATGTGCGCTGCAGTGTCACAGCCGCATGCAGGGATGGTCCGGGTGGATGGCAGTACTGTGGCCATGGGTCAGACATAGTCCAACGATGTGGAGCCAGGAGCTCACCGCAGGGCGGGTTGTCATCATCCTCCATGGCCTGCAATAGACACGCGTCCACCCGCAACTGTGTGAGCCCGGCCCGTTGTGCCGCAGGTGGATCGGCAATGGGGGGGGGTGGTGTGCATGCGGGTGGGGTGGGTGGGGTTGGGGAGGGGGGTGAGGGTGCTGGGTGAGTGGATGGGTGGGGGGTGTGGGTGGTCGGCTGTTGCCATGGTGTGCGGTTTGTGGCCATACTACCCGATTCCCACGCCCATCTAGTCAGTGAAGCGGGCGGCTATCAGTCTGTCCCGTGCCCGCTGGGCCAGCCGGTAACGGTGGACAGCCACCCGCCTGTGTCTACCCCGTCTCCCCTGACCATTACCCTCATCCCCCTCATCTGGGGAGGACTGCGCCTCTTCCTGCTGCTCCTCCACTCCGCCCTCCTCTGCCTGCGTCACATCGCCCCTCTGCTGGGCTATGTTGTGCAGGACGCAGCACACCACAATGATGCGGCCGACCCTATCTGATCGATACTGGAGGGCGCCCCCAGAGAGGTCCAGGCACCTGAAACGCATCTTCAGCACGCCAAAGCACCTCTCTATCACTCTCCTTGTCGCTACATGGGCATCATTGTAGCGGTTCTCCGCCTCATTGCGTGGCCTCCGTATAGGCGTCATCAGCCACGATCGCAATGGGTAGCCCCTGTCGCCCAGCAACCAGCCCCTCAGCCGGGGATGGCGTCCCTCGTACATGCTGGGGATGGATGACCGCGACAACACGTATGAGTCGTGTACACTGCCTGGGTAACGGGCGCAGACTTGCAGGATCATCATGCGGTGGTCGCAGACCACCTGTATGTTCATCGAATAGGTCCCCTTCCTATTGGTGAACATGGCCCTGTTATCTGCAGGTGGCCGCACGGCGACGTGCATCCCATCAATCGCGCCCTGGACCATGGGGAACCCGGCCACGGCAGAGAAGCCCACGGCCCGGGCATCTTGGCTGGCCCGGTCCACAGGGAAGCGGATGTAGCGGTGCGCCATGGCATATAGGGCATCTGTCACTGCCCGGATGCACCGATGCACCGATGTCTGCGATATGCCGGACAGGTCCCCACTCGGTGCCTGGAACGACCCCGTTGCATAAAAGTTCAGGGCCACCGTAACCTTGACGGACACGGGGAGAGGGTGTCCCCCGCCAGTGCCACGCGGTGACAGGTGTGCCAGCAGGTGGCAGATGTGTGCCACGGTTTCCCGCCTCATCCGGAGTCTCCTCCTGCATTCCCGGTCCGTGAGGTCCTGGTATGACTGCCGGGGCCTGTACACATGGGGCGCCCTCGGGTGCCTCCGTTGCCGTGGGGCCGCGACGTCTTCCTCCCCCTCCTCGTCCTGTCGGTTAGGTGTCCCTCCAGCCTGGGCGGCTGCCGCCTGTCCCTCTGCGGCAGCCTGCGCCGCCTCTCTGGCACGCCCCTCCTCCTCCTCCTCCTCATCCAGGGCAACATAGACATTAGCGGCTGCCGCCACGGCGGCCAACATCGCTGGATGATCGGAAAACATGACGGCCTGGTGGGGGGGGAGGGGAACGACGACATGTCATCATTGCCCATATCCCCTCCTCCCCCCAGCCAGGTGGCATGGACCACATGGGTCCAACTGTTGGAGGCTGGCACCTGGACCAACTCACTTGCATCGCATCCCCCTCCCCGGCACGGACCCCAACCTCCTCCCCGGCACGGACCCCCCATTCCCCTCCCCGGCACGGACCCCCCATCCTCCTCCCCGGCACGGACCCCCCAACCTCCTCCCCGGCACGGACCCCCCATCCCCCTCCCCGGCACGGACACCCCCAACCTCCTCCCCGGCACGGACCCCCCCAACCTGCTCCCCGGCACGGACCCCCCATCCTCCTCCCCGGCACGGACCCACCATCCTCCTCCCCGGCACGGACCCCCCTCCCGGCACTCCCCCGGAGCCCAGCCCACTCTAACCACCCCCCCCCGCCGCACACACACACACACACACAACCCGAGACACACCTCTCCCCACACATTCAGGCTGTGGCCACGCCATCGCCTGCCCAGCAGCCAACCCCCCAGGCCGTCACTCACCTCCACGCTGGTCGGCGTGAACCTGGAGCACAGGGTCACGTCGATGAAAAGGAAGTTTAATTTACGTCGACGTGAACGGTCATCACGTCGACGGGACTTCGGCCCATCTGGAAGGGAGAATATCGGCAGGCCCAAAATCGGCTGCCTTGCGCAGACCCGTGCCATTCTCCGACGGCAGCGGCGCCATTAACGCCCCGCCGACTTTTCTCCCTTCGGAGACTTTGGCAACCGGCGGGGGCGGGATTCACGGCGGCCAACGGCCATTCGCCGACCCTCTGGGGGGTCGAAGAATGACGCCCATGGAAACTCCACACAGATAGTCACCCGAGGCTGGAATTGAACCCGGGAGCTGTGAGGCAGATTGCGAACCACTTTGCCACCGTGCCTGTTACAGGGAACTAAGGACGAAGCTGCCAAGAACCTCGATTGGAATGTTTGTCTGAGTCCCCTCCATGGGCTACAATGAAAATGCAGAAAAGGAAGGCACTGGCATTTAAAGTCATTACAACACAGAACAAGGCTATTCAGCCCATCAAGTATGTTCTCATTCAGCTGACAGAGCCAAAGTGATAACTTGCCTCAACAAACAGCACCAACTTGTATTTATCCAGAACCTTTAAAGTAACAAATCATTCCAAGGCGCTTTGCAAGAGTGTTCGTTAGGCAAAGTTAAACACTGACCCACATAAGGATGTTAGGTCATCTTAATTGCCTAATGGACCCTCCCTCCTCAGAGTCAGTGTGTGTGTCTCACTGCTTTTTCAGGCAGTGGACAAGGCACCTGCCGAGAACCGAAGATTACACCCCACATTTTGCGACTCTTCCCGCTTCGGAGTTGATGGAAGTAAAAATAAAAATTGGAAAAAATGTCCACAAGATTCCATAAGATTCCAAAGAACAAACAAAGAACAAAGAAATGTACAGCACAGGAACAGGCCCTTCGGCCCTCCAAGCCCGTGCCGACCATACTGCCCGACTAAACTACAATCTTCTACACTTCCTGGGTCCGTATCCTTCTATTCCCATCCTATTCATATATTTGTCAAGATGCCCCTTAAATGTCCCTATCGTCCCTGCTTCCACTACCTCCTCCGGTAGTGAGTTCCAGGCACCCACTACCCTCTGCGTAAAAAACTTGCCTCGTACATCTACTCTAAACCTTGCCCCTCTCACCTTAAACCTATGCCCCCTAGTAATTGACCCCTCTACCCTGGGGAAAAGCCTCTGACTATCCACTCTGTCTATGCCCCTCATAATTTTGTATACCTCTATCAGGTCGCCCCTCAACCTCCTTCGTTCCAGTGAGAACAAACCGAGTTTATTCAATCACTCCTCATAGCTTATGCCCTCCATACCAGGCAACATTCTGGTAAATCTCTTCTGCACCCTCTCTAAAGCCTCCACATCCTTCTGGTAGTGTGGCGACCAGAATTGAACACTATACTCCAAGTGTGGCCTAACTAAGGTTCTATACAGCTGCAACATGACTTGCCAATTCTTATACTCAATGCCCCGGCCAATGAAGGCAAGCATGCCGTATGCCTTCTTGACTACCTTCTCCACCTGTGTTGCCCCTTTCAATGACCTGTGGACCTGTACTCCTAGATCTCTTTGACTTTCAATACTCTTGAGGGTTCTACCATTCACTGTATATTCCCTACCTGCATTAGCCCTTCCAAAATGCATTACCTCACATTTGTCCGGATTAAACTCCATCTGCCATCTCTCCGCCCAAGTCTCCAGACAATCTAAATCCTGCTGTATCCTCTGACAGTCCTCATCGCTATCCGCAATTCCACCAACCTTTGTGTCGTCTGCAAACTTACTAATCAGACCAGTTACATTTTCCTCCAAATCATTTATATATACTACAAACAGCAAAGGTCCCAACACTGATCCCTGTGGAACACCACTGGTCACAGCCCTCCAATTAGAAAAGCATCCTTCCATTGCTACTCTCTGCCTTCTATGGCCTAGCCAGTTCTGTATCCACCTTGCCAGTTCACCCCTGATCCCGTGTGACTTCATATGATAAATGGCAGAGAAACAGGCCATTGCATGTAACCAGTACATGCTGGTATTTTACTAATACATTAAGAGCAAGAGAATAACTAAGGAGAAGATATGGGGCTGGATTCTCCAATAATGGGGCTATGTCACCACACCAGCGTAAAATGCTGGCTTTTCACTCTGGACTTTCCTTAAGAAAGTCCTGAGTGATTCTCCCATCAGCAGGGGGCTGGCAGGGCCCCAGGGTGGTTCTCGCAGCTCTGGCTGCAGAAATGGGGCCCCGCACGTGGGGCTGGTTTAGCACACTGGGCTAAATCGCTGGCTTTTAAAGCAGACCGAGGCAGGCCAGCAGCACGGTTCGATTCCCGTACCAACCTCCCCGAACAGGCGCCGGAATGTGCCGACTAGGAGCTATTCACAGTAACTTCATTGAAGCCTACTCGTGACAATGAGCGATTTTCATTTCCATTTCACGTCCAGTCAGGAGTCCGCACATGCGCACAGCAGCGGCCCCATGTGTCATGACGGACTCGCACCGCAGACCGTGATGGAAGAAGTAGGTCCCCCCGTGATCGTACGTGCCCACCCGATCGCTTGCCTGGCCATCCATGGGCCCCCCCCCGGGTGAATGGCCCCCCAGCCCCACACCAGGGCGGCCGCAGGCTCACGTTCCCGACGGCCGATAGGTGGTTAGAACCACGCCGTCGGGAACTCGGCCAGTTGCGCACGGAGAATCGCGGGGAGGGGGCTTTGTCAATGGCCCCCTACCCGCACCGCATAGTCCGCAGGCACGCCATTCTCGAGCAATTGCAGGAGCGGCATCAGACCGGATTTCTGGATTGACGACCATTCTCCGACCCCCCGCGCCGAATGCAATTTCGGCGCTGAGGCTCGGAAAATCCAGCCCAAGGCCTATCAGAGAGGTACCTTCTGGCTTGATTTGGAAGATGTGGGCAATGTTCCCAACTTTGTCTCTGTCTTCACTATGCAGACGTTTCAGTTAAAGAGAAGGTGTGTGAAACATTAGATACAATATACATAATGAGACGGGAAGTGGAGGGACTGACGTCCCTTGAAGGTGGATAAACCACAAGAGCCAGATGGATTGTATCCAAGGTTGTTGACCAAAGCCTGGGAGAAAATTACAGATGCTCACTGGATGCAGGCGAGGTCCCAGAAGATTGGAGGTCTGCGAATGTTGTACCATTATTTAAAAAGGGAATGAGGGGTAGGACAAAAAACTATAGACCAGTCGGTCTGACTTTGGTCGTCGTCAAATTATTGGAAACAATTCTGAGAGAACTGTCAGTTAGAAAGTCACGGATTGATCACAGAGAGTCAACATGGTTTTGTTAAGAAAGATCATGGTGTGCATTCTCCGAGTCTGCGGCTAAGTGCCGATGCTGGCGTCGGAATTGTGGTGTTTTACGATGCCAAAATCAGCGCCGAACTATCATCAATTCCGGGACCGGTGAGGGGCTAGCAGCGGCACCGGGTAAAATTCCGGCTCCCACTGCAAAGACCTGCAGCCGTTCAACATGGCGCCGACCGTGAGCGGACCCGACCTGCCAAATACGGCCCCACAGAACAACACCTGGCCACCCTCTGGCTACCCCTCACCATTCCCCCCAGCCCTCGCAGAAGCCCCACTGGCCAGCAGTACGGCTCCCGGCCGACTGTGGCAGCGCTGGAAACAGTCCGCCGTAACCATGCCAGTTTCCCGGCTGCTCAGACCACACGTCAACCGAGAGCTCAGCCCATCACACAAGCTTGCCACCCCCACATTGATTCTGTATACACCTCCTGCTGCCTCAGGAAGGCAGACAGCATTACCAGAGACCCCTCCCACCCAGGCATTGCCTTCTTCCAGACCCTTCTATCAGGCAGAAGGTACAGAAGTCTGAAGATCCGCACATCCAGACATAGGAACCCCCACAGCTACAAGACTCCTCAACGACTCCCCCTTGGACTGATCTGTTCCCTGTAAGAACATTATTCACGATGCCCTATGCTGATCTTGCTCATGTATTTGCTTTGTTTGGCCCCTTGTTCCGCACTGTAACCAATCACTGTTTTGTCAATGTACCATTTGTCAATGTTCCCTGTTGATTATTCTTGTGTCTACTATGTACGTACTGTGTATGTTCCTCAGCCACAGAAAAATACTTTTCACTGTACTTCGATACATGTGATAATAAATCAAATCAAATCAAATCAGGGGCGGAGCATCAGAGGAGGGCCTTCCGATGATGCGCCAACGTGCAGCGCACAACGCGATGATGCCATTTCAGAGGGGGCGGAGACTCGAAAACCGGCATCAAACTGATTTTTGCATCGGAAGGGATTCTCTGCCCGACCGCTAATTATGATATCAGCGTCGGGCAATGGAGAATGCTGCCCCAGGTCTCAGTAACTGAACATAATTCTTTGAAGAAGTATCAAGAAGGATTGATGAGGGTAGTGCAGTGGATGTTGTCGACATGGATTTCAGAAAGGCATTTAACAAGGTCCCACAAGGTCGACTGGTCAGAAAAGTGATATCTCATGGGATACAGGGGTGGGTGGCTCATTGACAGGCCACAAAGGGTAATGGTCGATGGATGTTTTTGTGAATGGAAAACGGTTTCCAATGGTGTTCCACAGGGTTCAGTGTTAAGGTCCTTCATGGTTGTTGTCTATAATAATTTAGACTTAAATGTGGGAGGCATGGTTTGGAAATTAGCAGATGACACAATGATTAGCCATGTAAATTATAATGCAGAGGATAGCTGTCGACCCCAGAATTATATCAATGGGCAAGAAATGGCAAATGGAATTTAACCCAGAAAAGTGTGAGGTATTGCATTTAGAGAGAGTAAAGAAAGCAAAGGAATACTCAAGAAACAGGAAGATATTAAGGAGTGAGAGACCATGGAGTGCATGTCTACAGGTCCTTGAAGATGGTAGGACAGCTGGACAAGGTGGTCAAGAAAGCATGTGGAAGGGCAGCACGGTGGTGCAGTGGATAGCATTGCTGCCTCACGGCGCCTAGGTCCCAGGTTCGATCCTGGCTCTGGGTCACTGTCCGTGTGGAGTTTGCACATTCTCCCCATGTTTGCATGGGTTTCTCCCCCACAACCCAAAGATGTGCAGGCCAGGTGGATTGGCCATGCTAAATTGCCCCTTAATTGGAAAAAAAAGAATTGGACACACTAAATTTTTTTAAAAAAGAAAGCATGTGGGATGCTTTCCTTTATTGGACAATGTATTGAACACAAAAAACAGGGAGTACATGCTGGGACTGTATAAAACACTAGTTAGGCCACAGCTGGAATTCTGTGCACAGTTCGGGTTACCACATTCCAGGAAGGAAATAATTACCATGGAAAGGATGCAGAGGAGATTTTATAAGAATGTTGCCAGGACTTGAAAATTGCAGGTATGAGAAAAGATTGGGTAGCACTGTAACACAGTGGGTTAGCACTGTTGCCTCACAGCACCAGTGACCCAGGTTCGATTCCCGACTTGGGTCACTGTCTGTGTGGAGTCTGCATGTTCTCCCTGTGTCTATGTGGGTTTCCTCCGGGTGCTCCAGAATGTCCAATTTACCTAACAAACACGTCTTTCGGGATTGTGGGAGGAAACCAAATTCTCCCTCTGTGCACCAGAACAGGTGGCGGAATGTGGTGACTTGGGGCTTTTCACAGTAACTTCATTGCAGTGTTGTGGTAGTCACCACTGTTGTATATATATTGTATATATGGGTATTACAGTAAGGCCTCTGTATTACAGGTATAGGGGTAGATCCTGTCTGCTGGCTCCACCCAAGAGGCGGAGTATAAATGTGTGTGCTCTCCGAACAGCAGCCATTTCACCAGCTGCTGTAGGAGGCCACACATCTCTGTGTAATAAAGCCTCGATTATTCTCTACTCTCGTCTCGTCGTAATTGATAGTGCATCAAGTGTTAATGTAAGCCTACTTGTGACACTAATTAGATTGGATAGGCTAGGGTTGTTTTCCTTAAAACAGAAAACTAAGGGGTGACCTAATTGAGATGCACAAAATTATGAGGGGCCGAGACAGGGTAGACAGGAAATACCTGTTTTCCTTAGCCTAGGGGTCAATTACCAGCGGGCATAGAATTAAGATGATTGGTAGAAGGATTGGAGGGGACACGAGGAAAAGTCTTTTCACCCAGAGGGTTTTCCTTTAAATGCATCTCTCCTATTCACTTCAACCACTCCCCATGGTAGTGAGTTCCACATTCTCACTACTCTTTGGGTCAAGAGGTTTCTTCTGAATTTCTTATTGGATTTCTTGGCGACTTACTGATGGTGTCTAATTATGCTTTTCCCCAGAAGAGGAGCCTTTCTCTCTGTACCAATCTCTCAAAACATTTCATAATTTTAAAGACTTCCAAGGTCACCCCTCAAATTTCTTCTTTCAAGAGAAAAGAGACCAGCCTGTCAATCCATTCCTAATGCGAATACCCAAACAAGTTTAGGATCATCCTTGTAAATCTATTCAGCACCCTCTCCAGCACCTCTGTATTCTTTTTATAATGTGGCGACCAGAATTACACACAGTGCTCTAAGTGTTTTCTAACCATGGTTCAATTTAGGTTTATAACCTCTCCATTTGTCAATTCTGTCCCTCTAGAAATAAAGTCCAGTGCTTAGTCTTTTTGTGGTCTTTGTAGTGCAATTCATAGTATTGTTTTATTTTAACTCCAAGGTCTCTTTGTCCCTCCACTCCACCTAGACTTGCAACTTCCAAGTAATGATATTTCGACCAAAATCTACATTTACTTGTGTTGAGCTTTATTGACCATTTATTTGCCCATTCTGAAAGTAGAACAGGACATTACTTCAATCAACATTACGTAATAAGTCATGATTTACCCTCAGGCCGAAGTTTTCTGGCTCTTCCCGCCAGTGGGATCTTCCCGTCCCGCTGATGGCGACCCCCGCAGAGCTTGCCCCGGCGGTGGAGGGTGCGGGGTCCACAAAGCCCAGGAGACATTGGTGGGACCATAAGATCCCGCCACTGACCAATTGTGGGCCGCCTCCACCGCTGCATAATACGCCACGGAGTGCAAGGTGGTGGTGGGGGAGGCGGGGGGAGTGTTAGGCGGGTGCAGGAAAGCTGCCCCCAATGTGTGATGTTGGTAATGAACATGTTAATACGTTCCTTCATTCAACCAAAGGGATTAAAACCATGACAATAGTGGAAGGAAGCATTTCATACAAGCATATTAACACATGCGATACTAGTAATTAACACATGCGATACTAATAATCAACACATGCAATAATTAACACATGTGTGACGACTACGTTGCCACTTTTATTTGAGAAATATGTTTTTTTTAATTTAGAGACCAAGGCGAAGACTTTAAACTCAAAATGTCACCAAGATGGAAAAGATTGAGAGTGACATAATTTAAGACAGGAAACATTGAATCTAGAAATCCTGACAGAGTTACTAACTAACTAACCAACTAACTAGCTAACTAACTAACTAACTAACTAATGGAATGAGGCAACAATTCCAATTTGTCATGTAGAACACTCATGTGAGTTAAGAAACCCCACATAGATACAAATCATATTGGGTAAGAGTCAATAGTCCACCGACATTTAGTGCAAAGTCCTTGGCATGTTTCTTGGTATCAGCCGCTGCTTGAAATCTATGCTATAGTTTCACATCTGGCACACCACAGCTTGCACCCATCTCCATGTCAACTTCAATACTTCTGTGTGGCAAAATAAATCATTTCAAAGTTTCATTCACCACCAACTGCAAGAGGACTAGTCCTTAAGAGTCAGGGCAAACTAAGACAGATAATGAAACAGACAAGAGTTTATTTGCACATCATTTGAAAGATACAGGGACACGGGGTAGGTGCATCAGCTGTACAGACAGCACATGGCTCACACAAACTGAGTGCATCTCCTGGATGAATCAAGTGCTATGGCTTTTACGGCAGTAATGCTGGAAGTCACAATCTCCTTTTCAGTTAGAAGTTGCACAACATATGTACACACTGGTGAAAAGGATTTGGGGTAGTCTGCGACAAAACTATACAGACTTAACTTTATTTAACGGAACAAAAACAACTGCCACAAGCAAGCTAGTCAGCAGTTGTAGAGAGAACAGATGTGATGGTGACGTCATGCTGAATGAGGAAGGTCATTAAGGCTATCTTAGTTCAAGCATTCCCCTATTCCAGCATTAGAATAATCTTTATTAGTATCACAAGTAGGCTTACATTAACACTGCAATGAAGTTACTGTGACAGGGGGCTGGTTTAGCACAGTGGGCTAAACAGCTGGCTTGTAATGCAGAACAAGGCCAGCAGCGCGGGTTCAATTCCTGTACTGGCCTCCCTGAACAGGCGCCGGAATGTGGCGACTAGGGGCTTTTCACAGTAACTTCATTTGAAGCCACAATAAGCAATTATTAATATTATATTAAAAGCCCTAGTCGCCACATTCCGGCGCCTGTTCGGGTACACAGAGGGAGAATTCAGAATGCTCAATTCAACTAACAAGCACGTCTTTCGGGATTTGTGGGACGAAACCAGAGCATCCTGAGAAAACCTACAGAGAACATGTAGACTCCACACATTGACCCAAGCGGGAATTGAACCTGGGACCCTGGCCCTGTGCAGCAACAATGCTAACCATTGTGCTACTGTGCCATTCAGCTAGAGTTTCAATAGTTCCAGGGATTTTGCCTCTACAACCTACAGAAAATACTGGAAATACTCAGCAGGCCAGGCAGCATTAGTGGAAAAAGAGAGAGAGAGACAGAGTTAATCTTTCAGGTCGACGATGGCATTCCATCCCATGGGTTTACTCATGTGTAAAAGAATTCCTAACATGAGTCCCAGATTTTTCTTTAACCGGTTTGAACCATCATGCTCCTGTTGTACTTGGACAATTTAGCTCACCCATTTTCCAGGTGTACCTTCTCCATATCTGGGGCAATATTCTGCCCCAACGGCGCGATGTCCGCCGACTGGCGCCAAACACGGCGCCAATCAGACGGGCATCGCCCCGGCCCAAAGGTGCGGAATGCTCCGCATCTTTGGCGGCCTAGCCCCAACATTGAGGGGCTAGGCCGACGCCGGAGGGATTTCCGCCCCGCCAGCTGGCGGAAATGGCGTTTGTTGCCCCGACAGCTGGCGCGGAATGCGGCGCATGCGCGGGAGCGTCAGCGGCCGCTGACAGTTTCCCGGCGCATGCGCGCGAGCGTCAGCGGCCGCTGTCAGTTTCCCGCGCATGCGCAGTGGGGAGAGTCTCTTCTGCCTCCGCCATGGTGGAGGCCGTAGCGGAGGCGGAAGGGAAAGAGTGCCCCCACGGCACAGGCCCGCCCACGGATCGGTGGGCCCCGATTGCGGGCCAGGCCACCGTGGGGGTACCCCCCGGGGTCAGATCGCCCCGCGCCCCCCCCCAGGACTCCGGAGCCCGCCCACGCCACCTGGTCCCGCCGGTAAATACCAAGTTTGATTTACGCCGGCGGGACAGGCAATTTCTGGGCGGGACTTCGGCCCATCCAGGCCGGAGAATCCAGCGGGGGGTCCCGCCAACCGGCGCGGCCCGATTCCCGCCCCCGCCCAATCTCCGGTAACGGAGACTTCGGCGGGGGCGGGGGTGGGATTCACGGCGGCCTACGGCCATTCTCCGACCTGGCGGGGGGTCGGAGAATGACGCCCCTGTTTCTTTGTGGGCTTCTCTCCTCCTTTCAGGTGTATCCATTCATGGTGAGTATTTCTCAGTCTTTCCATCGGACCCGAGGGATTGCTCCCCAGGCCTTCACACTTAAAGAGGTTACTGAGCTTCCTTTTAAAATAATCCATAAACACTACCTCTATGGTAGTCACCACTGTTGTATTGTATTGTATATACTGCACTGCATACGAGGGTATTACGGTAAGGCCCCTGTACTACAGGTACGGGGGTTAACCCCTGCCTTCTGGCTATGCCCAGTAGGCAGAGTATAAATGTGTGTGCTCTCCGAACTGCAGCCATTTCAGCAGCAGCTGTAGGAGGCCATACATCTCTGTGTAATAAAGCCTCGATTACTCTCTACTCTCATAATCGATAGTGCATTAATTTGTTACACAGAGATTTTACAAAGATGGACCTCTGCATCAAGCCGGATCGCCTGCAGCTGCATCCTTAAGCAGACAACGCCAAAAAGGACCTCGCACATTGGCTAGCTTGCTTTGAGCATGCATCGGATCTGCGACAGACCCAATCCCAGAAGCACAGAAGCTCCAGATTCCGTGCACGCGGCTGAGCTTCGATATCTTTCCCCTCATCCAGGACGCGCCTACCTATGCAGAGGCCATGGTGCTACTGAAGGAGAACTACGCTCAGCAGACCAACAAGATCTACGCCAGGCACCTTCTGTCCACACGGCACCAACTTCCCGGTGAGTCTGTGGAAGATTTCTGGCGTGCCCTGCTCGCCCTGGTGAAAGACTGTGTTTGCCAGGCTGTTTCGGCCACTGAACATTCTAACCTGCTAATGAGAGACGCGTTCATTACGGGCATAGGGTCGGCCTACATCCGCCAGCGCCTCTTAGAAGGGGCTAGCTTGACCTCGCCCAGACCAAGAAACTAGCGCTCTCGCTCACAGTCATATTCCTCCGACCGCATGGCCCACCACCTGGGCATCATGGACCCCGCCATCAGCCACCCTATCGTGGACCCCATCAGCGACCTCCCCCAGCCAACCCCACACCTGTGCCACGCGGCAGCCAACCAACCCCGGGGGACCCAAGTGCTACTTCTGCGGACAGCCAAAACACCCCCGGCAGCGCTGCCTGGCACGGAGTGCGCTGTTCAAGGCCTGCGGCAAGAAAGGACATTTTGCTGCAGTGTGCCCGGCCCGCTCAATCGCCGCTATTGTCCCTGCACCCCCCGCGTGCGGACAGAGGGCGCCACCATCTTCCTCACCTCAGACCACGTGCGGTCCATGGGTGCCACCATCTTGCTCCCCTCACAGCACATGCAGCCCGTGGGTGCCGCCATCTTGCTTGTCTCACAACCAATGGGCGGAGCCATCTTGCCTGCCTCTGGACCCCTGCCCGTCGGGCACCTCATCGGGCCACTCATCGCCTGCAACCGCCGACGACCAGCCAAGTCTCGCCTCCGTCACAATCGACCAGTCCCGACCACACAACCTCACGACCGTGTCGACAAAGGTGAAGGTCAACGGGCATGAAATATCCTGCCTTCTGGACTCCGGGAGCACTGAGAGCTTCAGCCAACCCAATACGGTAAGGCACTGCTCCCTCGCGGTACACCCCATTAACCAAAGAATCTCCCTGGCCTCCGGATCCCACTCCATGGCGATCCGGGGGTACTGCATCGCCACCCTCATCATCCAGGGCGTAGAGTTCAGCGGCTTCCGGCTCTACGTCCTCCCCAACCTCTGCGCTGCCTTGCTACACGGTGTGGACTTCCAGTGCAACCTCCAGAGCCTAACCCTGAAATTTGGCAGGCCCCTACCACCCTGTATGCGGCCTCACGGCCCTTAAGGTCGACCCGCTCTGTTTGCAAACCTCACCCCGGATTGCAAGCCCGTCGCCACCAGGAGCAGATGGTACAACGCTCAGGACAGGACCTTCATCAGGTCTGAGGTCCAGCGGCTGCTGCGGGAAGGTATCATCGAGGCCAGCAACAGCCCCTGCAGAGCCCAAGTGGTAGTGGTGAAAACGGGGGAGGAAAACAGGATGGTCGTTGACTACAGTCAGACCATCAATCGGTACACGCAGCTCGACGCGTAACCCCCCCACGCACATCTGATATGGTCAATCAGATTGCACAGTACCGGGTCTTCACGACAGTGGACCTGAAATCTGCCTACCAGCAGCTCCCCATTTGCAAGGCGGACCGCCCGTACACCACGTTTGAAGCGGACGGCCGCCTTTACCATTTCCTTAGGGTTCCGTTCGGCGTCACTAAAGGGGTCTCGGTCTTCCAACAGGAGATGGACCGAATGGTTGACCAGTACGGGCTGCGGGCCACTTTTTCATACCTTCACCATCTGCGCCCAAGACCAGCAGGAACACGACGCTAACCTTTCCAAATTTCTCCACACCACCAAACTCCTCAACCTAACCTACAACAAGGAGAAGTGTGTGTTCAGCATGAACCGATTAGCCATCCTCGGCTATGTGGTTCAGAACGGAGTTCTAGGGCCCAACCCCGATCGCATGCGCCCCCTCATGGAACTCCCCCTCCCCCACTGCCCCAAGGCCCTCAAACGATGCCTGGGGTACTTTTCGTTCAATGCCCAGTGGGTCACTAACTATGCGGACAAGGCGCCCACTCAGCCACTCCATCGGTTTCCCACTGACGGTCGAGGCTCAGCAGGCCTTCAACTAAATCAAGGCCGACATCGCCAAGGCCGCGAAGCACGCGGTCGACGAGACGCTCCCCTTCCAAGTCGAGAGCGATGCACCAGACGTCGCTCTGGCCGCCACCCTCAACCAGGCAGGCAGGCCCGTGGCATTCTTTTCTCAACGAGCCCCCCGATGCCCTGTCCCGAGGTACATGTGCCAGCGCACAAGTGGACCGACTCTGGACCCTGTACGACAATCTCTGTCACTCAGGAGTCACCCGCTTTTATCACTTCATTAAGGCCCGCAATCTGCCCTACTCCATCGAGGAAGTCAGGGCTGTCACCAGAGACTGCCAGGTCTGCGTGGAGTGTAAACCGCATTTCTACCGGCCAGACCGTGCATGCCTGGTGAAGGGCTCCCTCCCCTTTGATCGTGGACTTCAAAGGGCCCCTCCCCTCCACCGACCGCAATATGTATTTTCTCAATGTGGTCGCCGAATATGCCAGATTCCCCTTCGCCACCGTCATCAAAGCCCTCAACACCATCTTCGCTCTGTTCGGTTTCCCCGCCTACGTCCACAGCGACCGGGGATCCTCATTTATGAGCGAGGAGCTGCACCAGTACCTGCTCAACAGGGGCATTGCCTCGAGCAGGACGACCAGCTACAATCCCCGGGGAAACGAGCAGGTGGAGCAGAAGAATGGGACGGTCTGGAAGGCCGTCCAGCTGGCCTTATGGTCCAGAAATCTCCCGGCCTCTCGCTGGCAGGAGGTCCTCCCCGACGCACTTCACTCCATTCCGTCGCTCCTGTGAACGGCGACTAACGAAACCGCTCATGAACGTCTCTTTGCCTTCCCCAGGAAGTCCACCTCCAGGGTTTCGCTCCCAGCGTGGCTGGCAGCTCCAGGACCCGTTCTCCTCCACAAGCACGTGCGGCTCCACAAGGCAGACCCGTTGGTTGAGAGGCTACAGCTACTCCACGCAAACCCGCAGTACGTCTACGTAGCGTGCCCCGACGGCCGCCAAGACACAGTCTCCCTCAGGGACCTGGCACCAGTTGGGTCCCCACACATCCCCCCCTCTGCATCGGCGCCACCCTCCCATCCACCAGCGCACCCCACCACAGCCCCCACTCCAGGACAATCCGTCCTCCCCTTGGCCCCATCCGGGGATGAAGAGGATGTCGACACGTTCCCGGGGTCACCAATGACCGAGCGGACGCCTGACTCACCACCAGAACTGCGGCGCTCTCAATGACGGATCAAGGCGCCCGACCGCCTAAATTTGTAACCTTCTCTGAAATTTTAATGACAACCTGTTTGTAAATAGTTTTCCACCACCCCCGCTGGACTCATTTTTAACAGGGGGTGAATGTGGTAGTCACCACTGTTGTATTATATTGTATATACTGCACTGCATACGAGGGTATTACGGTAAGGCCCCTGTACTGCAGGTACGGGGGTAGATCCCTGCCTGCTGGCTCCACCCAGTAGGCGGAGTATAAATGTGTGTGCTCTCCGAACTGCAGCCATTTCGGCAGCAGCTGTAGGAGGCTACACATCTCTGTGTAATAAAGCCTCGATTACTTTCCACGCTTGTCTCGTCGTAATTGATAGTGCATCAGCCTCAGCAACAGTTGTTGGCAGAAAATTCAACATTCTAAACATCCTAGGTTTAAAAGGTTTCACCTCAAAGCTAACCTTTGTTTTCTTTTAGAATTGTATTAAATTTATGCCTTCCAATTCCAATGGCCAGTGAAATGTTAAGAGACTGAAAGTGAGAGGGAGAGTGGAATTAGACACACTTCACGATGGAGGAGGGGCAGCACTGTCTGGCCTATGATTCCGTCACAGCCTAACTCAATCCTGATGTCCCCATGCGACAGCTCCCAACAGGAATGGTCAGCCTGACCAAAGTTATCCCCCTTCCCACCTCAGAATCACTGAAGATCAATAATTGTTTACTGTCTGATTGATGCTAGGGGCTATCTCCATGGCAACAACTGAGACTGACTGATAGTTGCCACGGAAACCTGGCTAACCATTCTGTTGTTATTCAATGCGCTTCACTGCTGCAACAAGTCACGAGTCGCAGGGCAGGCATCTGTCTTTCATCCCAACCAGTGTCATTTTGTGTCGCTAAGGGGGAGTGGGGGGTGGGGGGGGGGGGAGATAAAATTATGGAATCATAGAATTTACAGTGCAGGAGGAGGCCATTCGGTCCATCAAGCCTGCACCAGCCCTTGGAAAGAGCACCCTATCCAAGCCCACACCTCCACCCTAACCCCAGAACCCCAACTAACCTTTTTTTTGGACACGCAAAGGAAATTTATCATGTATTTTTAAAGGACAGCAAAGTCACCGAACCCATTGAAAACAGGAAGAGTTTTATAGCTTGGAGCCGCAGCTGCCAGAACATTGTCCCAATTAAATTTAGTGATGAAAGCGTTGATTGTTGACATTAAACAGGAGAAAGACGGAGAGACTGAAAAAAATCAATCAAGCCAGCCAAGCAGAAATCTGCCTCCGCTCTTTCGACAGTCCTCCTCAGTCATCGCCTGATTAAGCAAAGATGCAGATTGCAACAGAACAGCAATCAGACGCAATAACTGCTGGGGAGATGAAAGGGGGCTTCACGCACAAAGACAGAAAAAAGCCTGCTTGTCAGATATCAGCCATGTCTGTACTCATGGCGTTGCACAGCCCGTTCTCACTCAATTCCTTGCGTATCATAATTCTGCGTACGCAGAATCGCCGAGCAGAAGCTTATAGCCAAGTTACGCACACATGAGAACGGCCTCAAACGGGACCTGGGATTCATGTCGCATTACATTCATCCCCCACCATCTGGCCTGCGAAATCCTACCAACTGTCCTGGCTTGACACAATTCACACCTCTTTAACCTGGGGTTACCCCATCTCAGGATCTGTAAAGATTTAATCACCTGCTAATGCTCGCATTCCAAGCATTGTCTGGCATCTTTGAATCTGTCTACATATATGTTCCTGGAACATACCTCTTCATTCACCTGAGGAAGAAGCAGCGCTTTAACCTGGACTTTAACCTGGTGTTATAAGACTTCTTACTATAATTCCAATCAACAGCACTGGCTTACATTGTTATAGCACCAATATCACAGGAAAACGTTGCAATCAGCTCAGCTATGATTATATTGAAAGGCGGAGCAGGTTCAAAGGACCAAGTGGCCTATTCCTGCTCTTAGCCGATGTGTTTGTATCTCTGTTCTGAGGCGTTTCACTAAGGCACAAGGAGAAAGAGACATTGGGGCAAAGAACGAGTGGAAGGAAGGTACCCCACATATTTGGTCCAAGAGATCAGTTTAGCGGGGGGCTGGAGGGGTGGTGTAGTGGATTGTGGTTATGGTTAAAGGAGAAAAAGAGATTGGAGACATTGAGAGCTTTAACTAGATTCCAGTGAAGGGAATTTAGGACCCAAACAGTTTAGGATTGAAGAGGGTGCAGAGGCCCTGAATGCACTGGCTCAGCCTGAAACAGTGGCAAGGGAAGCAGAATGGAGTCAGCAATGAGGGGAAAGTGCTTGTGCCAGACATCGAAGACAGTAGCTTCTGTCATCCCAGTGTTCAGCTGGAGGCCATTTAAAAAAAAAATTTAGAGTGCACAATTCATTTTTTCCAATTAAGGTGCAATTTAGCGTGGCAAATCCACCTACCCTGCACATCTTTGGGTTGTAGGGGTGAGACCCACACAATCATGGGGGGAATGTGCAAACTCCACACAGACAGTGACCCAGAGCTGGGATCGAACCTGGGACCTCGGCGCCGTGAGGCAGCAGTGCTAATCACTGTGGCACCGTGTTGCCCTAGCTGGAGGCCATTTTGGCCAATCCAGTTAATAACAAACCCACAGTGAAGCATTCAAAGGAAGTGATAAAAACATAGAAGCATAGAAAATGGAAGCAGGAGGAGGAAACATAACTTAGGAGAGGTTACTGATCGAGGTGTTAAGATTCAGAACAGAGGTAAAAAAGCCAACATAAGTGTACTTTACCTGAATGCTCGTAGTATTCGGAAAAAGGTAAATGAGTTGATGGCGCAAATCATTGTGAATGACTATGATTTAGTGGCCATTACTGAAACATGGTTAAAGGATGGTCACGACTGGGAGTTAAATATCCGAGGGTATCAAACTATTCGGAAGGACAGAGTGGATGGTAAGGGAGGTGGTGTAGCTCTGTTAATTAATGATGACATCCGGGCAATAGTAAGGGATGATATCGGTGCAATGGAAGATAAGGTTGAATCCATTTGGGTGGAAATCAGGAATAGTAAGGCGAAAAAGTCACTGATAGGAGTAGTCTATAGGCCACCAAATAGTAACATTATGGTGGGGCAAATAACTGATGCATGTAGAAATGGTACAGCAGTTATCATGGAGGATTTTAATCTACATGTCGATTGGTTTAACCAGGTCAGTCAAGGCAGCCTTGAGGAGGAGTTTATAGAATGTATCCACGATAGTTTCCTAGAACAGTATGTAATGGAACCTACAAGGGAACAAGCGGTCCTAGATCTGGTCCTGTGTAATGAGACAGGGTTGATTCAGGATCTCATAGTTAGGGATCCTCTCGGAAGGAGCGATCACAATATGGTGGAATTTAAAATACAGATGGAGGGTGAGAAGGTAAAATCAAGCACTAGTGTTTTGTGCTTAAACAAAGGAGATTAAAATGGGATGAGAGAAGAACTAGCTAAGGTAGACTGGGAGCAAAGACTTTATGGGGAAACAGTTGAGGAACAGTGGAGAACCTTCCAAGTGATTTTTCACAGTGCTCAGCAAAGGTTTATACCAACAAAATGGAAGGACAGTAGAAAGAGGGAAAATCGACCATGGATATCTAAGGAAATAAGGGAGAGTATCAAATTGAAGGAAAAAGCATACAAAGTAGCAAAGATTAGCGGGAGACTAGAGGACTGGGAAATCTTTAGGGGGCAACAGAAAGCTACTAAAAAAAGCTATAAAGAAGAGTAAAATAGATTATGAGAGTAAACTTGTTCAGAATATAAAAACAGATAGTAAAAGTTTCTACAAATATATAAAACAAAAAAGAATGGCTAAGGTAAATATTGGTCCTTTAGAGGATGAGAAGGGAGATTTAATAATGGGAGATGAGGAAATGGCTGAGGAACTGAACAGGTTTTTTGGGTCTGTCTTCACAGTGGAAGACACAAATAGCATGCCAGTGACTGATGGAAATGAGGCTATGACAGGTGAGGTCCTTGAGAGGATTGTTATCACCAAGGAGGGAGTGATGGGCAAGCTAATGGGGCTAAAGGTAGACAGGTCTCCTGGCCCTGATGGAATGCATCCCAGAGTGCTAAAAGAGACGGCTAGGGAAATTGCAAATGCACTAGTGTTAATTTACCAAAATTCACTAGACTCTGGGTTGGTCTTGGATTGGAAATTAGCAAACGTGACACCACTGTTTAAAAAAGGAGGTAGGCAGAAAGCGGGTTATTATAGGCTAGTGAGCTTAACTTCGGTAGTAGGGAAGATGCTGGAATCTATCATCAAGAAAGAAATAGCGTGGCATCTGGATGGAAATTGTCCCATTGGGCAGACGCAGCATGGGTTCATAAAGGGCAGGTCGTGCCTAACTAATTTAGTGGAATTTTTTGAGGACATTACCAGTGCGGTAGATAACGGGGAGCCAATGGATGTGGTATATCTGGATTGCCAGAAAGCCTTTGGCAAGGTGCCACACAAAAGGTTGCTGCATAAGATAAAGATGCATGGCATTAAGGGGAAAGTAGTAGCATGGGTAGAGGATTGGTTAATTAATAGAAAGCAAAAAGTGGGGATTAACGGGTGTTTCTCTGGTTGGCAATCAGTGGTGTCCCTCAGGGATCAGTGTTGGGCCCACAACTGTTCACAATTTGCACAGATGATTTGGAGTTGGGGACCAAGGGTAATATGTCCAAGTTTGCAGACGACACTAAGACAAGTGGGAAAGCAAAAAGTGCAGAGGATACCGGAAGTCTGCAGAGGGATTTGGATAGGCTAAGTGAATGGGCTAGGGTCTGGCAGATGGAATACAATGTTGACAAATGTGAGGTTATCCATTTTGGTAGGAATAATAGCAAAAGGGATTATTTAAATGATAAAATATTAAAACATGCTGCTGTGCAGAGAGACCTGGGTGTGCTAGTGAATGAGTCGCAAAAATATGGTTTACAGGTGCAACAGGTGATTAAGAAGGCAAATGGAATTTTGTCCTCCATTGCTAGAGGGATGGCGCTTAAGACTAGGGAGGTTATGCTGCAATTGTATAAGGTGTTAGTGAGGCCACACCTGGAGTATTGTGTTCAGTTTTGGTCTCCTTATTTGAGAAAGGACGTAGTGGCACTGGAGGGTGTGCAGAGGAGATTCACTAGGTTAATCCCAGAGCTGAAGGGGTTGGATTATGAGGAGAGGTTGAGTAGACTGGGACTGTACTCGTTGGAATTTAGAAGAATGAGGGGGGATCTTATAGAAACATATAAGATTATGAAGGGAATAGATAGGATAGATGCGGGCAGGTTGTTTCCACTGGTGGGTGAAAGCAGAACTAGGGGGCATAGCCTCAAAATAAGGGGAAATAGATTTAGGACTGAGTTTAGGAGGAACTTCTTCACCCAAAGGGTTGTGAATCTATGGAATTCCTTGCCCAGTGAAGCAGTAGAGGCTCCTTCATTAAATGTTTTTAAGATAAAGATAGATAGTTTTTTGAAGAATAAAGGGATTAAGGGTTATGGTGTTCGGGCCGGAAAGTGGAGCTGAGTCCACAAAAGATCAGCCATGATCTCATTGAATGGTGGAGCAGGCTCGAGGGGTCAGATGGCCTACTCCTGCTCCTAGTTCTTATGTTCTTATGTTCTTATTTGGCCCTTCAAGCCTGCTCCGCCATTCATTATGATCATGGCTGATCATCCAACTCAATTGCTTGCCCCACCTTCCCCCGTATTCTTTGACCCCTTCATCCTAAGTGCTTTATATCTAACTGCTTCTTGAAAACATACAGGGTGCGGTTTTACAGCCATGCTGCCCCCGAAAGGCAGCTTGCCGGTGCACACCGTGGCCGATAGAAGCCAGGAGATCTCACAAAATGTTAATAGAATATAGAACATTACAGCACAGTACAGGCCCTTCAGCCCACAATGTTGTGCCAACCATTTATCTTAATCTAAGATCAACCTAACCTACACCCCTTCAATTTACTGCTGTCCATGTGCCTGTCCAAGAGTCGTTAAATGTTGCGATGTAAATCCCACCCATTGTGGTCCTGACCTAGTCTCAAGGTACCCGAGATGTGGGACCTATTTCCTTCACCTCAGAGATCTCGGGCCAGCACCGTTCAGTTCTGGTCTCCACAAATGGGTAACAGATGGAACATCACTTGTGGGGGTCTCCTTGGGGACTGGAGGTCCCCAGGTGCATGCCCTTTGGGCAGGGTGGTACCCTGGCACTGCTGGTGTCACCTGGGAACTGCCAGGGTGCCCAGGTGGCACTGCTAGCTTGCAGGGGCACTTCCAGAATGCCAGACTGGAACGGCAAAGGAATCATAGAATTTACAGTGCAGAAGGAGGCTATTCGGCCCATCGGGTCTAGACCAGCTCTTGGAAAGAGCACCCTACCCAAGGTCCACACCTCCACCTTATCCCCATAACCCAGTAACCCCACCCAACACTAAGGGCAATTTTGGACAATAAGGGCAATTTATCATGGCCAATCCACCTAACCTGCACATCTTTGGACTGTGGGAGGAAACCGGAGCACCCGGAGGAAACCCACGCACACATGGGGAGGATGTGCAGACTTCGCACAGACTGTGACCCAAGTCGGAATCGAACCTGGGACCCTGGAGCTGTGAAGCAATTGTGCTATCCATTGGCATCAAGCTGGCATTTTTTGCACAGTGATGATCGAGCCGGAGGCTCCCTGTTCTGGTGCAGGAGGATGCCGGGAACTGTCCCACAGTGCGTTGCAACTTAGGGGCGGGTCAGGGATCACTTCGGGGGCTCCAGAGATCGGGATGCCATTTAATAATGGTGTCCTGATTTCTCGCTACAGTGAGGCGATCCGGCGAGCGGAGCTCCTCAGTGCACAGACGGCGCTATGTGCGACCTCGGCCTCATGTTTCCTGCTGAGCCCCCTGTCTATTACAAGTTTTATAACATTTCCTTTCACGGATCTGTGAGCGCCGGGAAACTCAGGGCTAAATGCGCTCACTATGGGACTTTTCTCCCATTTAGTTAAATCCCGCCCACAATGTTTTGGCCTCAGCTACATCCTGTGGTAATGAATTCCACAGGCTCACCACTCTCTGGATGAAGAAATTTCTCCTCATCTCTGTCCTGAATGAAAATCGTTTATTGTCACACGTAGGCTTCAAATGAAGTTACTGTGAAAAGCCCCTAGTCGCCACATTCTGGCGCCTGTTTGGGGAGGTTGTTACAGGAATCGAACCGTGCTGCTGGCCTGCTTTGTTCTGCTTTCAAAGCCAGCGATTTAGCCCTGTGCTAAACAGCCCCTTGGTCTACCCCATATCCTCAGACTGTGACCCCTGGTTCTGGCCACCACCACTATTGGGGGACATCCTTCCTGCATCTACCCTGCCTAGTCCTGTGAGAATTTTATAGGTTTCTAGGAAATCCCCGCTCATTCTTCCGAACTCCAGCGAATGCAATCATAACCAACTCAATTTCACCTCATTCAGCTGTCCTGCCACCCAACAATCAGTCTGGTAAACCTTCTCTCCACTCCCTCTATTGCACGAACATCGTGTCTCAGATGAGGAGACGAAAACTGCACTCAATATTCCAGGTGTGGTCTCACCAAGGGGCAGCACATTGGTACAATGGTTAGCACCGCTGCCTCACGGCGCCAGGGACCCTGGTTCAATTCCAACCTTGGGAGACTGTGCGAAGTTTTCACTTTCTGCCAGTGTCTGCGTGGGTTTCGTCAGGGTGGTCCAAATTCCTCCCACAGACCAAAGATTTTATTTTATTTGCTTTGTAGTCACATGTACCGAAGTACAGTGAAAAGTATTTTTCTGCGGCCGAGGGAACGTACACAGTACGTATATAGTAGACAAAAGAATAATCAACAGAGAACATTGGCAAATGGTACATCGACAAACAGTGATTGGTTGCAGTGCGGAACAAGGGGCCAAACAAAGCAAATACATGAGCAAGAGCAGCATAGGGCGTCGTGAATAGTGTTCTTACAGGGAACAGATCAGTCCAAGGGGGAGTCGTTGAGGAGTCTTGTAGCTGTGGGGAAGAAGCTGTTCCTATGTCTGGATGTGCGGGTCTTCAGACTTCTGTACCTTCTGCCTGATGGAGGGTCTGGAAGAAGGCAATGCCTGGGTGGGAGGGGTCTCTGACAATGCTGTCTGCCTTCCTGAGGCAGTGGGAGGTGTAGACAGAATCAATGTGGGGGTGGCAAGCTTGTGTGATGCGTTGGGCTGAGTTCACCACACTCTGCAGTTTCTTGTGATCTTGGACCGAGCAGTTGCCATACCAGGCTGTGATGCAGCCGGATAGGATGCTCTCTATTGCACATCTGTAGACGTTTGTGAGAGTTGATGCAGACATGCCGAATTTGTTTAGCTTCCGTAGGAAGTAGAGACGTTGTTGGGCTTGACTGTTGCATCAATGTGAGTGGACTAGGACAGACTGTTGGTGATGGTGACCCCCAGGAACTTAAAGCTATTGACCATCTCCACTTCGGAGCCATTGATGCAGAGAGGAGTGTGTGTCGTGCTACGCTTCATGAAGTCGATGATCATCGATGATCACATAAGATGTGCAGGTTAGGTGGATTGGCCATGCTAAATTGCCCGTTAGTGTCCAAATATGTGCAGGTTAGGGGATACAGGGATAGGGCGGGGGAGTGGGACTAGGTAGGGTACTCTTTCAGAGGGTCAGTGCAAGCTGAATAAGCCAAATGGCCTCCTTCTGCACTGTAGGAATACCAGTAGATTTGTCAAGCATGATTTCCCCTTCATAAATCCAATCTGACTCTATTTGACCCTGCTACAGTTTTCTCAGTGTTCAGCAATAAAATCTTTGACAATATATTCTAATGCCTTATCATAAAATCCCTACAGTGCTGAAGGAGGCCTTCAGCCTATCAAGTCTGCACCAACCCTCTGAACAAGCACCTTAACCAGGCTCCCACCTTATACCTGCAACCCCTTAACCACACTTTATCCGCATATCCTTGGCAACTAGAGACAATTTAGTCAATCCACCTAATCTGCACATCTTTGGACCATGGGAGGAAACCGGAGCGCCTGCAGAAACCCACATGGAAAAAGTGCAAACTCCAAACAGATAGTGACCCAAGGTCAGAATTGAACCCTGGTCCCTGGCCCTATGAGGCAGCAGTGCTAACCACTGTGCCACCATGCTACCCATTATATAATCCATATAATTCCCTGTTTTCTCACTACCTCCTTTTTTAAATAATGGGGGCATATTAGCTACCCTTCAATCGGCAGGAACTGTTCCAGAGTCTGGAAAATGCTGGAAGATGACCACTAATGCATCCACTATTTCTAGAGCCACCTCCTTAAAAATTCTGGGATTATCAAGCCCTGGGGATTTATCAGTCTTTAATCCCATCAATTTCCCCAACACCACTTCACTACTAATATTGATCACCTCAGATCCCCCCTCTCATGAAACCGTGTTCCTCAACATTTCTGGTATATTATTTGTGTTCTCATTTGTGAAGACAGAACCAAAGTATGTATTAAGTTGCTCAGAAATTTATCTGTTCCCCATTAGAAATTCCACTGTTTCTGACCGTAAGTGACCTACATTTTTCTTCATCAATCTTTTTCTCTTCTCGTATCTATACTAACTTTTACAGTCAGTTTTTATGTTTCTCACAAGCTTACCCTTGTACTCGAGCAAGTAAGTGTCATCTGTATTCTTGTGGAAGTCAATGCCATTTGCTCTTGGATAATATCTCCAAGGGACAACAAGAAGATAAGGAAGGAGGAAAGCCAAGGATGGATTCTTGAAGGATCCTTGTGGTGTGGATGTGGAGGGATGGGAAGATTATAGGAAAAATGGCTATTTCTAGTGAGGCACAGGCTTCAAAAGTAATAGTGGAGCCAAGTGAAAGCTATCTCAATGAGCTGGCTAACAGAGACGAACCACCAGAGGAAGTAAATGTGATTGATCATATCAAAGGCTATGGAGGATAAGAAGGAGTAGAATGGATCATGTACCACAGGCAGGTGCATAACAGATTTATAATTTTAGGTTTTAAGGCCTTTTGGGTGGTCAAGATAGGATGGAAGCATTAATTAGAGGGATTTGAACTTGGAATGACAGACACAGATATGGGAAGCAACAAGTTCAAGAACTTGAGAAAAAAAAAGATCTTAGTTAGAGGACACAGAGGATTTAATTAAATAAGAAGTGACGGTGGTGTCTTTGAAAGAGAGAGAAGGAAGGTGCTTGAGCAGAGGGAGCCATTTACTCAAAATCGTGTATACTAATCGATCCCAGGTCTCCTCTATCATGAATCCGTTAGTCTTATGAATGAGGCCATGCTTCAACAAGCACAAATGACCTTAGTACAATATTGTGTATTTGCCGAAGCTGTTGATGGTAACTCTTAACTTGCTGCCGATGCTGACAGAGTTTCTGGAACACAGCCCCAGTGTAAGTGAGCACCTTCAGGAGAGGAGGGAAGGAAACAGGCAGGATGAAAAGAATAGGCACATCCGAAAAGTGCAACAGTGAGGAATAAAGACGGCGAGAATCCAGGAAGTAAGCAAGTGTCAGCTGGTAGAGACCAGTCGGGTGCTCCTTGAAGCATCTGCAGCTGCATTACAGAATATTGGCAGCATTGTCATAAAAGCCCATAAAAAAACTGACATAAACCTCTGCAGTAAACCCCACACCTGGCATTAATAGAGTCATAAAATTGCAAATGCACATATTTTGAATGACTTTGAAATTCAGTAGTAAAGTGTCAAAGTTTGACTGCAGATATAAAAATCCAGGGCAGATATCAAACCACTTTACAGCATCGTGCACTCAAATGGGCTTTAAATAATTTCTCCAAACCGTCTCTGTTGCATCCCAACTGAAAATCAAAAGTCACCTTCTTGTTTTCAGTCTAATATTTTGCATTCCTCCTCATACCTTGAGCAGGATTCTCCAATCCCGCGGCAGAAGGTCCACGCCATCGTAAACGCCATCGCGTTTTACGATGGCGTGAATGGGCCACTGCCAGGACTAATTCTGGCCCCGACAGGGGGTCAGCATGGCACTGGAGTGGTTCGCACTGCTCCAGCTGCCGATCCCGGTGCAAACTGTGCACTGCGGGGTCTGCGCATGCGTAGTGGCGCCGGCGCCAACACGTGCATGCGCAGTGGCCTCCTTCAACGCGCCAGCCCCGACGCAACATGGTGCAAGGCTATAGGGGCCGACGCGTAGGAAAGGAGGCCCTCAGTCAGAGAGGCCGGCCTGCCGATCGGTGGGCCCCGCTCGCGGGCCAGGCCTCATCGGTCAGCCCCCCCCCGGGTCGGCCCCTCCCTTACCCCCACAGGCCACCCCCCACCCTTCCACGCCGAGTTCCTGCCTGCTGAGAGCAGGTTAGAACGGCGCCGGCGGGACTCGGTTTTTCTTTCATGGTCGCTCGGCCCATACGGGCCAGAAAATCGGCGGGCCGGCAGCATAGAGCGGTCCGTGACCGGCGTCGCACCAACCACACTGACGCCAATGGCACGCGATTCCCTGCTATGCAGAGAACCACGTGACGGCATCGGGGCGGCATGGCCCAGTCACGGGGAATCTCCGGCCCGGCCCAGGGCTGGGAGAATCCTGCCTGTCATAATACGCACCCATGCATATCATGAGGTAATAGCAGGCAGTGACAGACACCCAGAGGGGGGCTTCCAACTATAAAACACACATCAGCACTCTGCCTCTTTCCACTGGTGACAACTGTAGTGACAGTCAGGGTGTACAAATCATTCAACATCTTCTACACATGGATCAGAGCTAGCCTGGTCTAGATAGAGTTAGTTTACTTAGAGTAGTAAATAGTCAACCCACAGGCAGCTGTGTGCTTCGTTACTGAAGTTCAATAAATCTTATTGAACTAACGCCTACGTTTGGTGCATGCTTTATCGTTTAGCTGCATCGGGTTGCAGTCCATGTTACCCCAGGGTGAATAACACAACATGATACCAGAAGTGGCTACTGCTTCTAAGTAATTTATCTTCGAAAATTCACAGACAACCAGCAACTGCCTTCCAGCGGCATGGAAATGATCCAGGCACCTCCACAGCTCCGAATCTCTGGGAACCTTAGCGCCAACTGGCGGGTCTTCAAGCAGAAGTTCAGTCTGTACAATGAGGCCTCGGGCCTCGAAAATGTGGCCGATGCCTGACAAATCTGCTATTGTCGATTGCGGGTGACCAGACCATCCAAATCTTCAATTTGCTCACTTTTGCCAACGGCGAGGGCGAGACCAGGTTCCAGACCGTCTTAGCCAAATTCGACAGAGACTGTGAGGTCGAAACGAACAAAAGTTTAGAGTGTTATGTCTTCCAGCAGTGCCTTCAGGGTAAGGATGAGCCTTTCCAGTCTTTCCTCACTCATCTTCACATTCTAGCGCAATCCTGCAACTACGGTGACACCGCTGACTCCCTCATCAGGGATCAGATCGTGTTTGGCGTCCACTCCGACGTGCTGCGGGAGCAGCTCCTAAAAATAAAAAATATGACCCTGCCAGTGGCCATCGAGACGTGCAAAGTCCACGAACAGGTGAAAGGTCGCTATTCCTGCCTTAAGTCGGCAGAGCAGGACCAACTTGCCTCCCACGAGGCTGAGAGTGTACAAGCCATCGCCCGAATGCGGCGCCTGAGCATCAATGAAGGCGGCCATTTTGCGTGCTTTTCCAGGGATCCCACGCATGCTCACCACGGTCGGGAGAACGAAGCGGCCGAAGACTACACTGCGTAGGTGCGAGCGGAAGCTGATCGCACTGCGCATGTGCGACGACGCACCGAGCGTCACTAGGTCGGCGTGATGACGTGCCCCAACTGCTGCACCGCCCATTTAAAGTGTCAATGCCCTGCAAGAGGCAGGCGATGTCTCAACTGCAAGAAGCCTGGCCATTATGCGGCTTTGTGCAGGTCTGCACCTCCGATAGGGAGCCAGCGAACCCAGTTCCAACGCAGACGCGTTCGAAGTGTGCAGCAAGGGCTGCTGGGTTTGGAACCTGATCCCGTCACGGATCCAGAGGACAACTGCCCCATATCAAGTGGGTATCATCACCATGCATGACAAGGCCTCCTTGCATTCAGCAACACACACACCCATCCTCAATGTGGATTATGCGGATGGGTGGCATGCCACAGTACAAGTCAACGATTGTAGCCTCCGGTTCAAGCTGGACACCGGTGCTTTGGTCAATCTAATATCCAAAGCAGATCTTGCTCGTATCCAAGGCAGCCAACAATTCTTCCAGCGGCCTGCCAGTTGCTCGATTATAATGGAAATGCCATCACGGCGTTAGGGTCCTGTCACCAGCATGTATCCAACAAGGCCATCAAGGCCACTTTGCGGGTTGAGATCGTCAAGCCTGGCAAGGCTTCTCTGCTTGGTGCCCATGCATGCAAGCTACTCCAACTCGTCCAGCGTGTACATGCCATGTCCTCTGCCAACAGCACTCTTCAGGCCAACATTGAGGAGCTACTATTGCTATACCCGGATGTGTTCAGTGGGATGGGTACTCTGCCCTACCGCTATAAAATTCTTCTCAGACCTGATGCCACGCCTGTCATCCATGCGCCACGCCGGATGCCGGCGCCCCTAAAGGACCGTCTAAAGATGCAGCTGCAGGAGCTCCAAGATCAGGGTGTAATATCCAAGGTGACAGAACCAACTGACTGGGTCAGCTCGATGGTCTGTGTCAAGAAGCCCTCTGGAGAACTGCGCATTTGTATCGATCCCAAGGATCTGAACCGTAACATTATGAGGGAACACTTCCCGATCCCGAAGCGGGAGGAGCTGACGAGTGAGATGGCACATGCCAAATTCTTTACAAAGCTGGATGCATCCCGTGGCTTCTGGCAGATACAACTGGACGAGTCCAGCAGGAAGCTCTGCACGTTTAATACACCTTTCGCAAGATATTGCTACAATGGCATGCCTTTTGGCATTGTTTCGGCCTCTGAAATCTTTCATCGAACAATGGAGCAAATGCTAGAGGGAATTGAGGGTGTGCGGGGTTATGTTGACGACATCATTATATGGTCCACGACCCCGGAGGAACATATTTCTCGTCTGCAACAAGTCTTCAGACGCATACATGCCAACGGCCTGAACTTAAATAAAACCAAATGCTCCTTTGGCATGTCGTCAGTTAAGTTTCTGGGTGATCAAATCTCCCAGCAGGGCATGCAACCAGACTCGGACAAAGTCAAGGCAATCAACACGCTGAAGACCACAGAGGACAAGAAGGCGGTCCTCCGCTTCCTGGGTATGGTAAATCTTTTGGGGAAGTTCATTCCCAACCTCGCGTCGCACACCACGGCCCTCGGGCATCTGGCGAAGAAGTCCACCACTACCCACACATCAAGCAGAGTGGCTTGATGTAACATCAATGTGGGTGGAACAGAACAGATTGTTGGTGATGTTCACACCTAGGAATTTGAAGCTGTCAACCATCTCCACCTCAGCCCCATTGTTGCAAGGTGTGTCAGATGCTTTGCTTCCTGAAGTCAATGACCAGCTCTTTAGTTTTGCTGATGTTGAGGGAGAGATTGTTGACTTTACACCGCACCACTAGGTTCTCTATCTCCCTCCTGTACTCTGACTCATCGTTATTCGAGATATGACCCACTACAGTTGTGTCATCACAAACGTTTAGATGGAGTTGGAGCTAAATTTTGCCACACAGTCGTGTGTATATAGGGAGTATAGTAGGGGGCTAAGTACGCAGCCTTGCGGGCCCACGGTATTGAGGACTATCATGGAGGAAGTGTTGTTGTTTATCCTTACTAACGTAGGAGTCCTTGTTTTTGAGATGTTCCATGGATGAGTGTAGGGCCAGGGAGATAAGGGCAGCACGGTAGCATTGTGGAAAGCACAATTGCTTCACAGCTCCAGGGTCCCAGGTTCGATTCCGGCTTGGGTCACTGTCTGTGCGGAGTCTGCACATCCTCCCCGTGTGTGCGTGGGTTTCCTCCGGGTGCTCCCGTTTCCTCCCACAGTCCAAAGATGTGCAGGTTAGGTGGATTGGCCATGATAAATTGCCCTTAGTGTCCAAAGTTGCCCTTAGTGTTGGGCGGGGTTACTGGGTTATGGGGAGAGAATGCAGGTGTCGACCTTGGGTAGGGTGCTCTTTCCAAGAGCCGGTGCATACTCGATGGGCCGAATGGCCTCCTTCTGCACTGTAAATTCTGTGATAATCTATGATAATCTATGATAGCATCTGCTGAGGACTGGTTGTGGCGGTATGTGAATTGCAGTGGGTCAAGGCATTCTGGGTATATGGAGTTGGCGTGTCTCATGACCAAACTCTCGAAGTACTTCATAATGATCGTGTCAAGGCTACCGGACGGTATTCATTGAGGCACGTTGCCTGGTTCTTCTTTGGCACTGGTAAGATGGCAGTCTTCGTGAAGCAGCTGGAAACATGGAACGCAGTCGTCTGTCCAATGGGACAAATTCCATCCAGATGCCTCGATATTTCTTCATTGATGATAAATTCCAGCATCTTCCCTACTACCGAAGTTAAGTTAACTGGCTTATAATTACCCGCTTTCTACCTACCTCCTTTTTTAAACAGTGGTGTCACGTTTCCTAATTTCTAATCTGCCAGGACCACACCAAAGTCTAGTGAATTGTGGTAAATTAACACTAGTGTATTTGCAATTTCGCTAGCCATCTCTTTCAGCACTCGGATGCATTCCATCAGGGCCAGGAAACTTGTCTACAATTAGCCCCATTAGCTTGCCCATCACTACCTCCTTAGTGATAACAATCATCTCAAGGTCCTCACCTGTCATAGTCTCATTTCCATCAGTCACTGGCATGTTATTTGTGTCTTCCACGGTGAAGACTGACCCAAAAAACCTGTTCAGCTCCTCAGCCATTTCCTCATCGCCCATTATTAAATCTCCCTTCTCAACCTCTAAAGGACCAATATTTACCTTAGCCACTCTTTTTTGTTTTATATATTTTTGTAGCTTCTTCATAGCTGTTTTAGTAGCTTTCTGTTGCCCCCTAAAGATTTCCCAATCCTCTAGTCTCCCACTAATCTTTGCCACTTTGTATGCTTTTTCCTTCAATTTGATACTCTCCATTATTTCCTTAGATATCCACGGTCGATTTTCCTTCTTTCCACCATCCTTCCTTTTTGTTGGTATTGGAGAGGAATGCACTGCTGCCAGAGATTCTACTCTGCTTCGCTTTGTAGCCCATTATGTTATTAAGCCTTGCCACAACCAACAACGTTAATCTGTGACTCTAGCTTGGTCTGGTATTGCCTCTTGGCATCCCTGATGGCTTTGCAAAGGTTGTACCTGGATTTCTTGTATAGGTCAGGGTCACCTGACTTGAACGCCTCAAACCCGACCTTCTGTAGGGAGTGAATCTCCCGATTAACACACGGTTTCCGGTTGGGGAACGTACGTACTACCTTCTTTGGCACGCAATCTTCTACACACTTGCTGATGAAATCTGTGACGGTGGTGGCATACTCGTTTAGGTTTGCTGCTGAACTCTTGAGGTCCACTGACTTCAAGCAGTCACGTCGGAGCTCATCTGTTGCGTTGACCAACATTGCACAGACTTCTTAACTGGATTCTCCCTCCCCCTTATGTTTCTGCTTTTTGCCAGGTAGAAGGAGACTGTCTTGTGGTCCAATTTTCAGAAGTGTGCTCGGGGGATGGATCGATAGGTGCCCTTGATGTTTGAGTAGCAGTGGCCGAGTGTGTTGTCGCCCCTGGTGGGACAGGAGATATGTTGGTGGAATTTTGGCAGTACACTCTTGAGGTTGTCCTATTTGAAGTCCCCGGCCATGATGAACAAGGCCTCTGGGTATTCTGTTTCATTGTTATTTATAGCGGTGTACAATTCATCATTTTTGATTGGTACAGTGTTAGATAATATGAATGAATGAAAATCGCTTATTGTCACAAGTAGACTTCAAATGAAGTTACTGTGAAAAGCCCCTAGTCACCACATTCCAGCGCCTGTTCGGGGAGGCTGTTACGGGAATTGAACCGAGCTGCTGGCCTGCCTATATAAACGTGCTCAGCAGAGCAAGGGTTAACATGGGCCTGGAGAATAGCGCTGCCCATGGCATAATGCAGAGTCACATGGTCAGGGTCCCTGGGAGAACAATCTAGAAACAGAACTCTGTAGGTAAGCAGACAAACTGCATGGCAGTAGCAGCACTATGCAAGACTCTAATCAAGGGTCTGTAAATAGTTAAAGACTATAAATAAAAGTATTATGGTTAAAGGTACAAGTTTCAAGAATTCCTCACTGAGACACCCTTGTAGCAATGAGACCCGATATTATAGCAGATAGTAGTAGTGTAAAGTACCAAGACTGACATGAATTCCTAGAGTGTATTCTAGAAAATTGTCTACAGCAGCACGATTCCTGCCCAGTGAGAAATGAGGCATTATTGGACCTGGTTCCTGAGAATGAGGTGGACCAAGTAGATCAAGTTTGAGTTGAGGAATATTTAGGAGACAGTGATCAATGTTATCATAAAGGTTAGGCAGGTTGTGGAAAAGGACAAGGAGTTATCCAGAGCAAGCATAATTAACTGGTCGAGAGCAAACTTCAACAAGATGAGAACGATCTGGCCTAGCTAAATTGGGTATTGATTTGTCATTGGCCCAATGAGCAATGGCAACATGAATTTATTTTTAATGCAGTGAGTGGTTAGGATCTGTGTGATGATTAGAAGATTTTAGGGGCTGATTTAGCACAGGGCTAAATCGCTGGCTTTTAAAGCAGACCAAGGCAGGCCAGCAGCATGGTTCAATTCCTGTACCAGCCTCCCTGAACAGGCGCCGGAATGTGGCGACTAGGGGCTTTTCACAGTAACTTCGTTTGAAGCCTACTTGTGACAATAAGAGATTTTCATTTTCAAGTTAAGAAATACAAGCCTTGGGGTATAGTGGGCTGAATTCTCCGTTTGGAAGACCATGTGCTGACTCCGGCGTGGGAACAGTAGCATATTACGCCTGAAGAAACGGCACAAAATGACCACCGATCTCCCGTCTGATGGGGGGGCTAGAAGGCACGCAGCATAAAGCCCCCGGCTCTAGCTGCCGTTACGGCCGGAGAATTGTCGGGTCTGTGGGCGCACATGCGCACAGCGGCGAGCTGCAGCGACCTTGCCGTGCAACATGGCGTCGACCCAGCCTGCCAAATAGTGCCTCCTTTTGGACAGGCTTGCCACCCCCGCACTAACCCCCACCAGTGCCCCCAGCTCCCGCCAAAGCGTCCCCTGCATGTGGATTGATTTTCCCTCTTTATACCGTCCTTCCTTTTTGTTGGTATTGGAGAAAAGTGCGCTGCTGCCGGAGATTCTACTCTGCTTCGCTTCGTAGCCCATTATGTTGTTAAGCCTTGCCACAACTAACAACGTTAATCTGTGACTCTAGCTTCGTCTGGTATTGTCTCTTAGCGTCCCTGATGGCTTTGCGAAGGTTGTACCTGGATTTCTTGTATAGGTCAGGGTCACCTGACTTGAAAGCCTCAAACCTTGGCCTTCAGTAGGGAGTGAAACTCCCGATTAACACACGGTTTCGTACTACCCTCTTTGGCACGCAATGAGGCATTATTGGACCTGGTTCCTGGAAATGAGGTGGACCAAGTGAATCAAGTTTGAGTTGAGGAATATTTAGGAGACAATGATCAATGTTATCATGAAGATTAGGTAGGCTGTGGAAAAGGACAAGGAGTAATCGAGAGCAAGCATAATTAATTGGTCGAGAACAACCTTCAACATGTAATGGAACCTACGAGGGAACAAGCGGTCCTAGATCTGGTCCTGTGTAATGAGACAGGATTGATTCAGGATCTCATAGTTAGGGATCCTCTCGGAAAGAGCGATCACAATATGGTGGAATTTAAAATACAGATGGAGGGGGAGAAGGTAAAATCAAGCACTAGAGTTTTGTGCTTGGTGAGTACAATGGGATGAGAGAAGAACTAGCTAAGGTAGACTGGGAGCAAAGACTTTATAGTGAAACAGTTGAGAAACAGTGGAGAACCTTCCAAGTGATTTTTCACAGTGCTCAGCAAAGGTTTATACCAACAAAAAGGAAGGGCGGTAAAAAGAGGGAAAATCAACCGTGGATATCTAAGGAAATAAGGGAGAGTATCAAATTGAAGGAAAAAACATACAAAGTAGCAAAGATCAGTGGGAGACTAGAGGACTGGGAAATCTTTAGGGGGCAACAGAAAGCTACTAAAAAAGCTATAAAGAAGAGTAAGATAGATTATGAGAGTAAACTTGCTCAGAATATAAAAACAGATAGTAAAAATTTCTACAAATACATAAAACAAAAAAGAGTGGCTAAGGTAAATATTGGTCCTTTAGAGGATAAGAAGGGAGATTTAATAATGGGAGATGAGGAAATGGCTGAGGAACTGAACAGGTTTTTTGGGTCGGTCTTCACAGTGGAAGACACAAATAACATGCCAGTGACTGATGGAAATGAGGCTATGACAGGTGAGGACCTTGAGAGGATTGTTATCATCAAGGAGGTAGTGATGGGCAAGCTAATGGGGCTAAAGGTAGACAAGTCTCCTGGACCTGATGGAATGCATCCCAGAGTGCTAAAAGAGATGGCTAGGGAAATTGCAAATGCACTAATGATAATTTACCAAAATTCACTAGACTCTGGGGTGGTCCCGTCGGATTGGAAATTAGCAAACGTGACACCACTGTTTAAAAAAGGAGGTAGGCAGAAAGCGGGTAATTATAGGCCAGTGAGCTTCACTTCGGTCGTAGGGAAGATGCTGGAATCTATCATCAAGGAAGAAATAACGAGGCATCTGGATGGAAATTGTCCCATTGGGCAGACGCAGCATGGGTTCATAAAGGGCAGGTCGTGCCTAACTAATTTAGTGGAATTTTTTGAGGACATTACCAGTGCGGTAGATAACGGGGAGCCAATGGATGTGGTATAAATATTAAAACATGCTGCTGTGCAGAGAGACCTGGGTGTGCTAGTGAATGAGTCGCAAAAATATGGTTTACAGGTGCAACAGGTGATTAAGAAGGCGAATGGAATTTTGTCCTTCATTGCTAGAGGGATGGAGTTTAAGACTAGGGAGGTTCTGCTGCAATTGTCTAAGGTGTTAGTGAGGCCACACCTGGAGTATTGTGTTCAGTTTTGGTCTCCTTACTTGAGAAAGGACGTACTGGCACTGGTGGGTATGCAGAGGAGATTCACTAGGTTAATCCCAGAGCTGAAGGGGTTGGATTACGAGGAGAGGTTGAGTAGACTGGGACTGTACTCGTTGGAATTTAGAAGGATGAGGGGGGATCTTATAGAAACATATAAGATTATGAAGGGAATAGATAGGATAGATGCAGGCAGGTTGTTTCCACTGGCGGGTGAAAGCAGAGCTAGGGGGCATAGCCTCAAAATAAGAGGAAGTAGATTTAGGACTGAGTTTAGGAGGAACTTCTTCACCCAAAGGGTTGTGAATCTATGGAATTCCTTGCCCAGTGAAGCAGTAGAGGCTCCTTCATTAAATGTTTTTAAGATAAAGATAGATAGTTTTTTGAAGAATAAAGGGATTAAGGGTTATGGTGTTCGGGCCGGAAAGTGGAGCTGAGTCCACAAAAGATCAGCCATGATTTCATTAAATGGTGGAGCAGGCTCGAGGGGCCAGATGGCCTATTCCTGCTCCTAGTTCTTATGTTCTTATGATGAGAACGGATCTGGCCTAGCTAAATTGGACACTGATTTGTAATTGGCCCAATGAGCAATGGCAACATGAATGTTTTTTTAATGCAGTGAGTGGTTCGGATCTGTGTGATGATTGGAAGATTTAAGGAATATTGGCTTCTAAATATTGGGACAAGTTAAGAATTACAAGCCTTGGGGTATTGTGGGCTGGATTCTCCATTTGGGAGACTATGTGCTGACTCCGGCATGGGAACAGTGGCGATTTACGCCCGGAAAAACAGCGAAAAATGACCCCCCCGTCTGATTGGGGGGCTGTCAGGCACGCAGCGTAAACCCCCGTTCAAGCTGTGGTTATGGCCGGAGATTGTCTGGTCCATTGGTGCGCAAGTGCACGGTGGTGACCTGCAGCGGCCTCGCCGTGTAACATGACGCCGGCCGCGCACAGAACCGACCTCCCAAATAGTACCTCCCTTTGGCCAGGTTTGCCACCCTGCACTAACCCCCACCAGTGCCCCCAGCTCCTGCCAAACCGTTCCCGGCCCGTGGATACCCACCCCCCTCCCCGACTGTGGTGGCGCTGGATTTAGTCCGCAGCAGCCACGTCGGGATCCCGGAAAAAAAATAGCACACGCGCCCCACGCCATCGGGAACTTGGCCCATCGGGAGCAGAGCATCAGGGGAGGGCCTCAGGTAACGTCCTGAGGCCGTCCATATGGCGTGTGGCGTACCCTGCGAGTATGCCATTTTGGATGGGGCGGAGCATCGCAAAGGCGGCGTCGCCTCCGATTTCGGTGCCAACGGGGCTTCTCCTGCTGATAGCTGAATGCGATTTCGGCATCGGAGACCGGAGAATCCCGCCCAGTGTGTTTGACCGCATTGGTTTTTTAAAAAAGGAGTTTGTTTTGTTTCTAGTAAACAGACTATGAAATTGACAAGGAATGTGTTTTTAAATCTGGGCTAATGGACTGTGGTTTGACTGGGACGGTCATGGGGAGTTAATATGCTGTTTGACCTGAAGAGTGGATGGGATGCTCTGTTACCCAGGCCGATATCGTAATCGGTGATCGGGCGGAGAATCGACTCCGACGCCGAAATCGGGGCCGGCGACAGTTTGACACCAGTCAGCTATGCTCCGCCCCCTCCGAAATGGCATCATCGCATTGTGCACCGCGCACCATTGCAACGGCGTTAGCATGTCATTGGCCGGCCCTTCCGCGATGCTCCACGCCCGATGGCCGGGTTCCCGATGGCACGGGACACGTGTGGTCTCAGCTGTGTGGGAACCCGGTGTGGCGGCCGCGGACTGTGTCCAACACTGCGACACGCGATCGAGATCCATGCCACTGGCAGAGGGGGCTTCCGTTAGGGCTGGAGGGACTGGTGGGGATGACCAGGGTGTGGTCAGGGGGTGGACTGTGTGGGACACAGATGGCAGGTCGGGTCCGCGCACGGCCACGCCATGTCGTACAGCATGACTGATGCACGTCGTCAGCAGTGTGCATGCGCGGCCAGGGTCCCGGCCATTCTCGGGCTGCTTTCGGTGTGAGAGCTGGGAGTTCCCCATGGCACCAGTGCTAGCCCCTCACCGGGCCCGGAATCGTGAGGGTTTCATACAAATTTTTTGGTCGTAAAAGACCACAAATGCTCCGCTGGCATCAGCACTTAGCCACTGACACAGAGAATCCTGCCCAATTTGTTTTTCAGCTTGGGGAGATGAGGTCATTGCTGGGTGGAGCTCAGAAAGAAAGAGAGGGAGTGAGTTTGGCGAAGCTTTGAGGAAGAAAGGAGCTGAGTTCTGAACTGACTGACTCAGAGTCTACAATTCTTTCCAAGTAGGATAGTTAAAGAAAAAGAGTAATAATATTTGAAAGCAAAGCAGTCTTGTCTGAAGACTAGGAAGAGGCTGAAACAACCCAGCTGAAACAGCTATTTGAAGATATTCAGCCAGAGTCCGAAGGGATTCTAACAAGAGCCAGATCTGTTTTATAAAGCAAGTATTACTCAATGTCCTGCTAATTTTAAGATGAATGAAGAGCTGTATGTTTCCTTTCTTGTTGTTTAATGGGAAATTGTATAGTTATGTTCAGGGGTAATTGTAAACTGTTCTTTTTCGGGTGTGAAGTTAAAAGTTTAGTATCGTACTTATGATACAGTTTTGTTTTAGCAATACCAAAGTCCTATTTTTTCATGCAATGTCTCCTGGAATGAATCATTTTTTCCGCACAGTCTTACAAAATAAACTCAAATATCAGAGTTTCGGTCCAGTAGATTCAATTCTAACTTTTAAAAATAAATTGGATAATTATCTGAAGCAGAACTGGGTTTTGGGGAAAAGACAAGGGAAGAGATCAAGTGAATGGCTCTTGCCTGAGACCCAGCACAAATGCAACAAAATGATGGCCACAACGTTATTTCTGGGCGAGATTCTCCGGCCTCTGTCCGGCGTGTTTCTCAGCGGCGGGAGGCAGCCCACTGCTGGTTGGCAGCGGGATCATCTGGTCCTGCCAATGAATTTTCGCATTGAATCCACCACACGCCACCAGTAAACCCATGACGGTGGTGTACCATCAGTGCGACAAGAATATCCTGCCAGCGTGCACAACAGGGAGATCTCACTTGAGGTGATATGCCTGTGCACAGTTCTGTATGTAGATAGCGATGTGACCTCCAACCAGCTGGTGGCGATAGAGATCTATCATGTGATTCAATACACCCGCCAGTTGATAGTAAGACGTATAAGAGGATAGTTGCACTTAGAGTAGCTCCAGAATTCACTGAATTCATTTAATAGCCATCGTCTGTATTATAGTTTGTTAGTTATTTTTCCACGTGTTTGTTAATAAATCATCTTTCTAGTTAAACAACTATTTGTTCTGTGTACACCATTACAACGGTCATCACACAGAACATAACATCACCTTCTATTTCTCTCTCTATGCTGCCTGACCTGCTAGAGGTTTCAGCATTTTCCATTTATGAAATGGAATATTGTCACAAGTAGGCCTCAAATGAAGTTACTGTGAAAAGCCCCTAGTCGCCACATTCCGGCGCCTGTTCGGGGAGGCTGGTACGGGAATTGAGCCCACGCTGCTGACCTTGTTCTGCTTTACAAGCCAGCTGTTTAGCCCACTCTGCTAAGCCAGCCCCGAAAGTCAGATTTCCAGCATCTGCACTTCATATTATTATACCCCTAATTCAGGCCGAATTCCAACTCGGTCCAAAAAAGGGGGCATAACTGGGCCCCATTCCTGATTGCATAACTCCCACTCGAGAGTTTCAAGGTTCTCAGACTCGTTTGCAAGACAAGAGTTGTAAAACGCCCAAGCTTCGCCCTGATAGTTTATGATCTCATCTGAATCTCTTGATTAGATTACAGCCTTTAATCACTCCCGGGTGTCACAGGCTTCTTTATTATGTCTAAGCTTGACTATCACTGTGACATTCTGAGTGAAATAACTGCTGGTCGAGAGCCTGCTCTGCTTGTGTCAATGCCATGCATTATTTTGATGCTTTATGCTAAAAACTGATCCCAGAAGGGGACTTAATCTGAACTCATTACATCTGTAAATTAGATTTAGGAAGATGGAAATGTAACATTAGCGACCAATAATTCAGGACACTCCGACAATCTGTTCCTCTCCCTATCTGTGACCAGCTGGAACATCTTCTGCAAAGCAAAAACTCTCAGTGTATTTGTCTCATTTAAGAGCTAACCGTTTCCCATTACGCTTCAGTAAAATCAGTTCAGATAACTCCAAAGTGAATGACATTTCATTAGTTTGGAACTTAATGCAAAAATAATATTAATCTCTTTCATCTGTATGATTTCCTTCAGCCCGCATGTTCCTTTTACGAATAAGGCTTTCTGCAAATGGTCACATACGTTATTATTTAGAGTTACAGGACCAGATTTACCTTTCAGGAATCAGGGGAGAACGAGACGGGCCAGCAAACAAAATAGCGGCGGCGGTTTGCCACCTCTGATCCTGACTCTACTGACTTACCCCGGGGTGGGGGGGGGGGGGGGGGGGGGGGAGGGGAGAGCAGGGGTGGGCAGGAAAGTGAAGTCACCCACCCTGTTAATTGGGCTTTGATGCACGATCAATTGCACAAAGACTTGAGTTGCGTACAACTGAGGCTTTATTGCTCTAAAATGTGTGGCCTCCCACAGCAGCTGGCGAAATGGCTGCAGCCTGGAGGACACACGTATTTATACTCCGCCTACTGGGTAGAGCCAGCAGGCAAGGACTACCAACGTACCTGTAGTGCAGGTCCTACCATACATCACCTAATAGAGGTACAACAGTGGTTTACCACATTCACCCCCTGTTAAAATTGAGTCCAGCGGGGGTGGTGGAGAACTATATACAACAAATGGTTTTCTTTTTACATTCACATTTACAATTTGGATTGGATTGGATTGGATTTGTTTATTGTCACGTGTACCGAGGTACAGTGAAAAGTATTTTTCTGCGAGCAGCTCAACAGATCATTAAGTACATGAGAAGAAAATGGAATAAAAGAAAATTCATAATAGGGAACGAGTATAGGTTAAGTAAAAAGTGGATCTGTTTGGGAGAGCTCGCAGAGAGTCGCCTCGCTCCGGCGCCACCTTGGAGATTTTTGACAGAGAGGAAAAAAATGTTGTTTGAAGTCCAGTGGACCAGTTAGAGATTTAACCGATCCGGGGCCTTGATGTGCCGCTGGGAGCGACGTAGTGGTGGCGGCGATGCCGATGCCGGTCTGATGTCCGGAGCCTCCGGGAGCCTGCTGAAATCCTCTTCATCCTCGAGCATGGGCAGGGGGAGGACGGATGGTCCTGGGGGGGTTGCTGCTGGGAGCGCCGGGGGAGGGGAGGGTGGTGTCGGGCCGGGGGGGGAGACAGTATCCTGGCGGCCGTCGGGGTACGCCACGTAGGCATACTGGGGGTTTGCATGGAGCAATTGCACCTTTTCCACCAACGGGTCCGCCTTGTGGAGTCAGACATGCCTACGGAGCAGTACGGGTCTTGGAGCTGCGAGCCAAGTCGGGAGTGACACCCCGGATGTGGACTTCCTGGGGAAGGCAAAGAGAAGTTCATGGGGTGTGTTGTTCGTGGCGGTGCACATTAGTGACCGAATGGAGTGTAGTGCATCAGGGTGGACCTCCTGCCAGCGGGAGGCCGGGAGATTTCTGGACCGTAGGGCCAGTTGGACGGCCCTCCAGACCTTCCCGTTCTCCCTCTCCACCTGCCCGTTTCCCCGGGGGTTATAGCTGGTCATCCTGCTGGAGGTGGAACCCCTTCTGAGCAGGAACTGACGCAGCTCATCGCTCATGAAGGAGGATCCCCTGTCACTGTGGATGTAGGCGGGGAAACCGAACAGAGCGAAGATTGTGTTGAGGGCTTTGATGACGCCGGCAGACGTCATATCTGGTTTAGCACACTAGGCTAAATCGCTGGCTTTTAAAGCAGACCAAGGCAGGCCAGCAGCACGGTTCGATTCCCGTACCAGCCTCCCCGAACAGGCGCCGGAATGTGGCGACTAGGGGCTTTTCACAGTAACTTCATTGAAGCCTACTCGTGACAATAAGCGATTTTCATTTCATTTCATATCGGGGCATGGGATGGCGCAGGCAAATCTGGAGTACTCATCAACCACACTGAGAAAATACGTGTTACGGTCGGTGGAGGGGAGGGGCCCTTTGAAATCCACACTGAGGCGCTCAAAGGGGAGGGAGGCCTTCACCAGGGGCGCACGATCCAGCCAGTAGAAGTGTGGCTTGCACTCCGCACAGACCTGGCAGTCCCTGGTGATTGTCCGTACTTCCTCGATGGAGTAGGGCAGATTGCGGGCCTTTATGAAATGGTACAACCGTGTGACTCCCGGGTGACAAAGAGTGTCGTGCAGGGTCCGGAGTCGGTCTACCTATGCGCTGGCACATGTACCTCGGGATAGGGCATCTGGGGGCTCGTTGAGCTTGCCGGGGCGATACAAAATCTCGTAATTGTAGGTGGAGTGCTCGATCCTCCACCTCAAGATCTTATCATTCTTGATCTTGCCCCGCTGTGTGTTATTGAACATGAAGGCTACCGACCGTTGGTCAATGAGGAGAATGAATCTCCTGCCGGCCAAGTAATGCCTCCAATGCTGCACAGCTTCAATGATAGCTTGGGCCTCTTTTTCGACGGATGAGTACCGAATTTCTGAGGCATGAAGGGTGCGGGAAAAGAATGCCACGGGTCTGCCTGCCTGATTAAGGGTGGCGGCGAGGGCGACGTCAGATGCGTCGCTCTCTGCTTGAAAGGGCAGTGTCTCATCTACTGCGTGCATCCCGGCCTTGCCGATATCGGCACTGATACGGGCGAAGGTCTGCTGTGCCTCGGCCGTCAGGGGAAAGTGTGTTGACTGTATGAGTGGGTGGGCCTTGTCCGCATAGTTTAAAACCCACTGAGCGTAGTACGAAAAGAACCCCAGGCAGCGTTTGAGGGCCTTAGGGCAGTGGGGGAAGGCGAGCTGCACGAGGGGGCGCATGCCGTCGGGATCGGGCCCCAGAACTCTGTTCTGGACCACATAGCCGAGGATGGCTAAGCGGGTCGTGCTAAAGACGCACTTCTCCTTGTTGTAGGTGAGCTTTAGGAGAGTGGCGGTGCGGTGAAATTTGGCAAGGTTGGCGTCATGGTCCTGCTGATCATGGCTGCAGATGGTGACGTTGTCTAGGTACGGAAAGGTGGCCCGCAACCCGTACCGGTCGACTATTCGGCCCATCTCACTTTGGAAGACGAAGACCCCGTTGGTGACGCCGAAGGGAACCCTGAGGAAGTGATAGAGGCGGCCGTCTGCCTTGATGGCAGTGTATGGACGGTCTGATTTACGAATGGGGAGCTGGTGGTAGGCGGATTTTAGGTCTACCGTTGAGAAGACCCGTTACTGTGCAAACTGATTGACCATATCAGATATGCGTGGGAGGGGGTACGCGTCAAGCTGCCTGTACCGATTGATGGTCTGGCTGTAGTCCACCACCATTCTGTGTTTCTCTCCAGTTTTAACTACTACCACTTGGGCTCTCCAGGGGCTGTTGCTGGCCTCGATGATGCCTTCCCAAAGCAGCCGCTGGACCTCGGACGTGATGAAGGTCCTGTCCTGGGTGCTGTACCGTCTGCTCCTGTTGGCGATGGGTTTGCAGTCTGAGGTTAGATTTGCGAAGAGGGAAGGCGGATCGACCTTTAGGGTTGCGAGGCCGCACACAGTGAGGGGTGGTAGGGGCCCGCCGAATTTCAGTGTTAGGCCCTGGAGGTTGCACTGGAAGTCCAGGCCAAGTAGTAGGGCAGCGCAGAGGTTAGGGAGGATGTAGAGGCGGAAACCGCTGAATTCTATGCCCTGGACCGTGAGTGTGACCGTACATCACCCCTCGGATCGCCACAGAATGGGATCCGGAGGCCAGGGAGATTCTTTGGTTGGCGGGGTGTACCGCGAGGGAGCAGCGCCTTACCGTATCCGGGTGGATGAAGCTTTTGGTGCTCCCGGAGTCCAGCAGGCAAGAGGTCACGTATCCATTGATTTTTACGCTGGTAAATGTGGTGGCCAGGTTGTGCGAACGAGACTGGTCGATGTTCACTGAGGCGAGTCGTGGTCGGTCGTCGCTGGTGTAGGATGACGGGGAGCCTGGGGGGGCCCCGGTCCTGGAACAGTGGCGGTGCCAATGTGCCGTGGGGGAGACAAGCTGGCGGCGCCAAAAGATCTCGAGGAGGACAAAGTGACGGCTGAAGATCTAGAGGAGTACAAAATGGCGGTGCCCATGGGCCGCACATGGCAGGGGTTGAACAAGATGGCGGTGCCCACTGGCCACGCGTGATCTGGGGAGGTGAAGATGGCGACGCCCATTGTCCATAAACGAGGGGGGTGGGGGCGATAGCGGCGACTGCGCGGGCCTGGCACGCCGCGGCCAAGTGCCCCTTCTTGCCGCAAGCCTTACAAAGGGCAGCGTGGGCTGGGCAGCATTGGCGAGGGCGTTTCTGCTGGCCGCAGAAATAACATCGGGGACCCCCAGGGTTTTCTGGCTGGCGCGTGGCGCAGGCATATTGGTTGGGTAAGGCCCCCGCTGGGGCGGCCGTCTGTGGGGTCCACGATGCGTAGGAGGGGTGGGCCGCGCGGCTGGGGGTGTAGGTCTGAACGTTGCGCGAGGCAACCGTCATGGAGAGCGCTAGTTTCTTTGTCTCTGCTAGGTCGAGCGTGGCCCCCTCGAACAGTTGCTGGCGTATGAGGTCCGATCCAATCCCCATGTTACAGCAGTGATGTCAGAGTGTGGGTGGAGCTGAGCTCTGGCTCTGCTTTTTAGTTTCAACACATCCCGTATAAGGAGGTTTGAATGTTCAGTGGCCGTAACGGCCTGACAGTCACAGGCCCGGACGAGTGGGATTAGGGCCCGCCAGAAGTCTTCTATGGACTCACCAAGGAGTTGAGAGCGAGTGGCGAGTACGTGCCTGGCGAAGAGTGTGTTCGTCTTCTGAGCGTAATTTTCATTGAGAAGCGGCATGGCTTCGGCGTAGTTCGGGTCATCCTGGATTAGCGTAAAGACGCTGGAGCTCAACTTTGTGTACAGGATCTGTATCTTCTGAGCCTCCGAGACAGGGGTGGACGCCATGTTGATGTACGCCTCGAAGCAAGCTAGCCAGTGTTGAAAGTACTTTTTGGCGTTGTTTGAATGCGGATCCAGCTGCAAGTGATCCGGTTTGATACGGAGGTCCATCTTTTGAAAATCTTAGAGCAATAAATTGATGCACGATCAATTGCACAAAGACTTGAGTTGGGTACAACTGAGGATTTATTGCTCTAAGGTGTTTGGCCTCCCACAGCAGCTGGTGAAACAGCTGCAGCCTGGAGGACACACATATTTATACTCCGCCTACTGGGCGGAGCCAGCAAGCAGGGACCACCAACGTACTTGCAGTACAGGTCCTACCATACATCACCTAATAGAGCTACAACAGTGGTTTACCACAGGCTTTTTGAGGTCATTAAGACAGCTTATTAGGAGATTGTTTCCTGAATCCCGAGTTTGTCATAGAGATGGACAGCTGCTAGAAACTCTGAGAAGCTGAGCAGCTCGATCCTCGTGGGAACATGGGTGGCACCACTGAAACAGTTTTTTATTGTGCTTTTGCAGAATGCGGGCATCGCAAGCTAGACGAGCATTTGTTGTCCATTCCTAATTACCCCTTGAGAAGGTATTAATGAGCCATCTTCTTTAAGTGCTGTTAGGGAGGGAGTTCCAGGAATTTGACCCAGCGACACTGAAGGAACGGTGATATATTCCAAGTCAGGGTGGTGAGTGGCTCGGAGGGGAACTTCCAGGTGGTGGTGTCCTCATTTTTCTGTTGTCCTTGTGATAGAGGTCATGGGTTTAAAAGCTGTTGCCTCAGGAGCATTGGTGAGTTCTGAAGTGTGTCTTGTAACTGGTACACACTGCTGCATCTGTGCATCATTGGGGGAAGCGGTGAATATTGATGATGGAGGCTAAGGTGCCAATCAAGCAGGCTGCTTTGTCCTGGATGGTATCGAGCTTCTTGCATGTGGGTGTCGCTAGCTGGGCCAGCATTTATTACCCATCCTGAGGGCATTTAAGAGTCAACCACATTGCTTTGGAGTCACATGTAGGCCACCAAGTAAGGACAACTGATTTGCTTCCCTAATGGACATTAATGAATCAGATGGGTTTTACGACAATCGACATTGGTTTCATGGTAATCATGTCATGAGAATGTCACTTTAAGAAATGGGTAGCTGCTCATGTTACAGCAGTGATGTCAGAGTGTGGGTGGAGCTGAGCTCTGGCTCTGCTTTTTAGTTTCAATTTGAGAGAAGCTTGGGTGTGTCTGTCTTTATTTTTGTTTCTTTTCAGTGTTGGAGCTGAAGCCAGACAAAGCAGGTGTACTGTTGTTCTCTCTGCCATGAAAAGACTATCTCTTGATCACTTGGTGAATTCAGAATTATAAATGTTCTCAGGAGTGAATGTAAACCTGATGTTTAGCAGGGGCTGTTTAGCACAGGGCTAAATCACTGGCTTTGAAAGCAGACCAAGGCAGGCCAGCAGCGCGGTTCAATTCCCGTACCAGCCTCCCTAAACAGGCGCCGGAAAGTGGCCACTAGGGGCTTTTCACGGTAACTTCATTTGAAGCCTACTTGTGACAATAAGTGATTTTCATTTCATGTGCTTCTGTTGAAGGTGTTTATTTTGTCTTCTGGATGTTGTTTGGGAATTTATTAAGGGTTACTTAGTGATGTATTCTTTGGGGGTTGTATTTAACTTAATGGTTGCTAAGATGTTCACTGTATGATTTAAAAAGGTTAACATGAGTTCATAGAATAAACATTGTTTTGCTTTAAAAAATACTTTTCCATTTCTGCTGTACCACACGTGTAGAATGGGCCATGTGCTCCCCATACCACAATCTATTAAAAGTTGTGGGTCAGGTGAACTCCATGATACACTTTGGGGTTCTCTAAACCCTGGCCAATAACAATCATTAAACTTTTAATTCCAGATTCTTATTGAATTAAAATGTCACCATCTGCAGTGGTGGATTCGAACCCAGGTTCCCAGAGCAATACCTTTGATCGCTGGATTACTAGTCCAGCGAAAATACCACTGCCTCCCCATGCAACCTTGATGTCAATGACAGTCATTCTTGCCTCACCTTTTCAATTCAGCTCTTTTGTCCATGTTTGGAATAAGGCTGCAATGAGGTCAGGAGCTGAGTGGCCCTGGCAGACCCAAACTGATCACCAGCGGTCAGGTTATTGTTGAGTATTAGCACGTAACGTCACCTTACATCCTCCCATCATTTTACTGATAATCAAGAGTAGACTGACAGGGCAGTAATTGGCTGGGTTGGATTTGTCCTGCGCCCTGTGTACAGGAGACACCTGGGCAATTTTCCACATTGCCAGGTAGATGCCAGTGTTGTAGTTGTACTGAAACAACTTGGCTAGGGGTGCGGCAAGTTTTGGAGCACAAGTCTTCAGTACTATTACTGGAATATTGACAGGGCCCATGGCCTTTGCAGCATCCAGTGCCGTCAGCCTTTTCTTGATATCACGTGGAGTGAATCAAATTAGCTGAACATCGGCTCCTGTGTTGCTTGGGTCCTCCGGAGGAGACTGAGTTAATGGAAAATGGTGCAAGTTTTGGTGGGGGCGGTGCGTGGAAATTCTAGTAAACAGCAATGAAGTTTTACTAACTCAGCTTTCCTATCCTATCCTACGTCCCAGCTCTCCAATTGCCCTGGCCAATTCGAGGAAGGTGATGGGCCTCTCATTTTTATAATGCCACTCACAAATGACAGCCACAGCAATGGTTGCTATTCAGGCCACAATGTGGCCTTCGTCCCCGGTTTCCGGCCTCCATTCCCACTCACCGCAACCCCCCTCCCTCACCACCATCACCACCACCACCCACCCAACCCCACCGGCCATATATTGGGCTGCACACTAGGGTCAGTAAGACCAGTAATCCGTGAAAATCTTGCCTCCCGGCAAATCGACAACCAAAGCAAAAAGAGGAGCCGGGATCGGTCCCGCCTCCCAGTTCCCACTTTGAGTGGGAAAATCCATGGAAGGAGGCCATTCAATCCACTAACTCGCTGTCAGCTCTATGTACAGCATCCCATTCAGTCCCTCTGCACCACTCTCCCCCTGGAGCCCTGCAAGTTCATTTTATTCAACTGCCCACCCAATTTCCCTTTGAACTCATTGATCACCTCGGCTTCAACCATCGTCGTGGGCAGAGATGCATTAAAGGGTAATTCTTCCTCACATCTCTTGTCCAAAACCAGAGGCGGGGTTCTCCAATACTGCACCAACGCGCGCATGCGCAGTGGCCTCCTTCAACGCGCTGGCCCCGACGCAACATGGCGCAGGACTACAGGGGCCAGCGTATCGGAAAGGAGGCCCCCAGCCACAGAGGCCGGCCCGACGATTGGTGGGTCCCGATCGCGGGCCAGGCCACTTCAGAGGCTCCCCCTGGGGTCGGACCCCCCCCCCCCCCCCCCCCACAGGCCGCCACCGGACCCTTACACGCCAAAGTCTCGCCGGCCCAGAGCAGGTTAGACGGCGCCGGCGGGACTCGGCTCTCTTCTCCTATGGCCGCTCGGCCCATCTGGGCCAGAGAATCGGCAGGCCGGCTGCATAGAGTGGCCCGCGACCGGTGCCGTGCCAACCACGCCGGCGCTGATGTTTAGCACAGGGCTAAATCGCTGGCTTTGAAAGCAGACCAAGGCAGGCCAGCAGCACGGTTCAATTCCCGTAACAGCCTCCCCGGACAGGCGCTGGAATGTGGCGACTAGGGGCTTTTCACAGTAACTTTATTTGGAGCCTACTTGTGACAATGAGCGATTTTCATTTCATTCATTTTATTTCATTTCATGGCGCCAATTCTCCGCACTGTGGAGTATCCTGCCGTGATCTCTGCTTCTCAAGCCTAAGATCCCATGTTCTTTGCTAACTACTCTCTTCAATGTGTCCTGCAACCTTCAAAGATCGATGTATCTGGACCTCCAGGACCCTCTGTCTCTGTAAATTATTTAGAACTGTGCCATTAAGTCTACTTTGCCTCTTCGTACCTCATCCTGCCAAAATGCATCACTCACACTTTCCATATCAGGGAAAATCCTGACACGCATTCTCCTGAATTGTCTACTTCTTGTGGTTGAGGCATCCTCCCAGAAACACAGCGGAGAATTCTAAGATTCTATAGCCCCAGCAAAAAAGTTTGATCTTTGGTGAGTGGTGTCTGAATTTACTGAGTGGACCTTCTCGGCCCAAATTTAAGGAAGTGGGCATCACTTCAGCCAGCTGGACTCTTTGACATCATGATCGGGTGAGTTCAGTCGCTTCAGTAGCACAGGCTGAGAATTTTCCCTCACGAATGCCCTTCTCAAGATGGTGCCTCGTGTGCCATCTTCAACAGTGTTATAGATCTAAATTGTGCGGCCGATGTTTCTTCCTTGCAATTTCCTCTCCGGCCTAGCCATGCGTCATGAGGAAACTTGGATACGTTACACTCAGCCACTTCATCAAATTTGTTAACTGGTTGTAAATAGTTGAGACCCCAGAACTGATCCTTGCGACACCTACCTGCCAACTTGAAAGTTGCCAGTTTATCCAGTCTTATCTGGTTTCTGTTCATAGAATCATAGAATTTACAGTGCAGAAGGAGGCCGTTCGGCCCATCAAGTCTGCACCAAGCCCTTGGAAAGAGCATCTTACTTATACCCACACCTCCACCCTAACCCTGTAACCCTGTAATCCCAGCTAACACGTTTTGGACACTAAGAGCAATTTAGCATGGCCAATCCACCTAACCTGCACATCTTTGGACTGTGGGAGCAAACCGGAGCACCCGGAGGAAACCCACACAGACAAGGGGAGAAAGTGACCCAAGCCGGGAATCGAACCCAGGTCCCTGACGCTGTTAAGCAACAATCCTCAATTCATGCTGCCCGTAATAGCTTGAACCCTGTAGGATTACACATAGAACATAGAACAGTACAGCATAGAACAGGCCCTTCGGCCCTCGATGTTGTGCCGAGCCTTGTCCGAAACCAAGATCAAGCTATCCCAGTCCCTGTCATTCTGGTGTGCTCCATGTGCCGATCCAATAACCGCTTGAAAGTTCCTAAAGTGTCCGACTCCACTATGACAGCAGGCAGTCCATTCCACACCCTAACCACTCTCTGAGTAAAGAACCTACCTCAGGATATATCGTATTAGTAGCTACTTACAATATTTGTATGTATCTGCAGTAGTGATATTTATATATAAAATTAGCATCTGTCTTATTCCGTTTAATTCAGATACATATTTATATAGTGCTAGTGTTTAGATGTGGTGGATTCCTTCCGCAGGATTGGAGTTTGTAAAGCAGGGTTTCCACTTGAGTTATTTTGTCACCCCAATGAAATGCAGCAGAAGATTTGCCAAGAGCTGCTGCCCCCATTCTTCACTAAGGCCATCACTTCCAAGACTTTCTGCCAGACGTGATAGAAAACTTCTGATTGATCTGCCCAGCCATGAGTGAATGTTTTGCAATGGTATGTAAATGACTGGTATACATCATCTAATCAATCCACAGAACAGGTTCCCTGGAGAGGACATGGAAGCAGTTAGGGCTGATTGATTCAAAAGCAAATTAGTCAGATTTCTTTCAGAAATTACTATTTTGGGAAACGGTGAATGAGCAATTTGAAACCTGGCATGTGGCGAGTGTTAACAGGCTTGGGAGGAATGGGCGACTTCGGACCTATGGCTCCCAAAGCTCTCTGCCACTGCAGTTTGTCGTGGAATAATTGATAGAGATTAATTGCTATGATTATCAGGCAGCTCTACTATAATTGGATCACATGACTACCAGAATGGTAGAAGATGAACTACTTGGACCTTTTGTTATTTTTTTGATTCAGCAATTCCTAATATTCCCATAATATATCTCTACAGAGCAACTGCATTGCGACACTAGTGACAAGGACTATCTGTGTGTTTCCTGTCATCCAGTGTGGCTATGGACGGTGGAGGTCATAGGGCCAACATGTCCGTGCAATTACACACACCACATCCCTAGTTTTGGGCAATTTACAAAATACATTTCAGGTTTTCAGGCATTTTGTGTTATGTTGCAACATGGCCTCTAGGGGTGCTCCACTTCGGAGGCCAAGCAGCCTGTTTGGGAATCAGGGTGATGGGGTCATCTTTTCGCCAGGTGCAGTCGTGGAAAATGCAATGGTCAGCTGTTCAAATCCCACCCTCTGGAAGTTCCTCCCTTAGCCTCTTCCCCTTACACTTTCAACCCCTGCCTAGCTGCTGCAAGACATCTCTCCTGTGCTTATAGTCAACTTTACTAATCATCCTGCTACCATACATTCTGTTCCATCACATGTAAAGTGCACTGGAATGCTTTATTACTTTTCTGCTGCTCAACCATTTCAAGGCACAGCCTAGTAAACCAATATCAATGGGAAATGAATGAATGGTTAGCAGATCAAAGATCTGAGGTGATTTAAGCACAGCTGACTGGTTTTCTCTTTCCAGGAATTGACACTGTGTCTGAGCCGGCACGTGAATTGCCCAGGTGACTGTTAAAGCAGTCATTTTCTTTCAATGCCTCTGTCTGGACTCTCTGCCAGGAAACGTAGTGGAGAATATGTCCCTGTCTACATCAATGCGAACAAAGTAGAAAGGGTCGAGAGCTTCAAGTTTTTAGCTATACAGATCACCAACAACCTGTCCTGATCCCCCCATGCCAACATTATAGTTAAGAAAGTCCGCCAACAACTCTACTTTCTCCGTAGACTAAGGAAATTTGGCATGTCAGCTACGACCCTCACCAACTTCTACAGATGCACCATAGAAAGCATTCTTTCTGGTTGTATCACAGGAGGTACGGAGCCTGCTCTGCCCAAGACCGCAGGAAACCACAAAAGGTTGTGAATGTAGCCCAGTCCATCACGCAAACCAGCCTCCCATCCATTGACTCTATCTATAATTCCCGCTGCCTCAGAAAGGCAGCCAGCAGAATTAAGGACCCCACACACCCAGGACATACTCTCTTCCACCTTCTTCCGTCAGGAAAAAGATATCAAAGTTTGAGGTCACGTACCAACCGACTCGAACAGGGATAGGATTCTCTGAGCCCCCCGCCAGGCTGGAGAATCGCCGGGGGTGGCGTGAATCCTGCCCCGCCGCCCCGACGCCAACTGCCGGATTCTCCGGCGCCGGTTTTTCGGTGGGGGGGCGGGAATCATGTCGCGCCGTTTGGGGGACGTTGGCAGTGGCCCCCCCCCCCCCCCCCGGCGATCCTCTGCTCCGCGATGGGCCGAGTGGCCGCCCGTTTTCGTCCAGTCCCGCAGGCATAAATCAAACAAGGTCCCTACCGGCGGCACCTGGCTCTGCGAGCGGCCTGCGGAGTCCTCAGGGGGGGCGTGGGGAGTGAGGCGTGAGTTCACGCCACTCCTCGGCACCGGTACGGCCTGCCCCGCCGGATAACGGAAAATCCCCACCCAGTTTCTTCCCTGCTGCCATCAGACTTTTGAATGGACCTACCTCGTATTAAGTTGATCTTTTCTCTACACCTTGCTATAACTGTAACATTATATTCTGCAGTCTCTCCTTCCTTCCCTATGTACGGTGTTTGTACAGCATGCAAGAAACAACACTTTTCACTGTATACTAATACATGTGACAATAATAAATCAAATCAAAAATGGCTGCTCTCTCACTTCCAGGTAGGGGGTCTCTTCTCAAGGACATCCTGACAGGGGCCTCTCTTCCGGGGTACTTCCTGCCAGGGGTCACATTTCTTGGGTGTCTGTGAGGGATCTCCTTGTTTAGGCAGTCTCTGTGGGGGGGTCCTCTGGGGTCCTTATTTAGAGGGTTTCTAGGGAGGGTTCCTTATTAACGGGGTCTCTGGGGGTCTCTTTATTTAGGGCATCCCTTTGAGACTTGGTCTTCTTGCAAGTCTGTACTGATGAGTGCAAGACAAAAAGCTTCGACAGCATGTGTCTTTTTTCAGCGATACGCGAGTGATATACCCTCAATTATGAGAGTGTACTCGTGAAACAAAGGCTTTAATAAACAGAGATTCATCACATCAAGTTGTAACCTCAACCCCACATGCGTGCCCACCCCCGATAACCTCTCACCCCCTTGTTAACCTCTCTAGCTCTGTCTTAAAATGTTAAAAGATTCTGCTTCCACTGCCTTTTGAGGAAGCGATTTCCAGAGTCACACCACCCGCCTGAGAAAAGATTTCTCATCATCTCTGTCTTAAATGGGCAACCTCTTATTTTTAAACAGTGACCCCCGAGTTCCCAGGCACGCAATCTAATGGAAATTGTCCAAGTGTTATTTGTGGCGGGTTTGCTGGGGGTTTCCCACTGACTCTGTCAGCGAATTCCCCACCGCTATCAAACCACACTTAGTCACTTTTTTGGGCCCTGAGATGTTCCTCCCCAGTCAAGCCCAGACTTAAGGGCGCGATTTAATGGCCATGTTGAGCTTAAGCGAGAGCGCGTGGAGGCCGTTAGATCGCAGGAGAGGCCAAAAATGAGAACCGCGCCGGGCACCAATCGGTTTGCGATCTAACCGGCCCGCTCCCATTGAGGAAATCAGGAACTTGCCGTAGCATGGCGAGAAACCAATAATCACCACGTAAGCACAATCTCATTACAATTATCGGGAATGGCCCCCTCTCTTACAGCCTCCCGTGATCTAACCACCTTCCCAGCAAGTGGTCACGCGGGTGCCGATTAGTACTCCTTTTTCAAAAGGTGAAGCTGGCAGAATGGTTGCTACGGGGACCCGGGGAGGTGAGTAGTTGCTGCCTAGGTGCTCGGAGGATAGTGGGGGGGCCCTCAGGGGGCCAATCTCAGTTTGGGTGGCCTGCCATCGGTTGGGGGGGGGGGCGGTGTTTGTGGGGCAGTAGGGGTGGCCGCCCATGGCCTGGGGTCGGGAGGGGGAGGTGGGTGTCTCAGTGTCCACCAGTCTGCCATACCAACTCCTGGATCATGTGCTCCCGTTCCAGGGGAAACCCCAGCACGCCAGCCCCACTGACCACCCATAACTTCCACTGGTCGCGGAGGTCTCTGGCCGCACAGCTCAAGGCTTTTGCTAATTGTGAATTGGCAGTAGTTAAGTGAGCACTTCACATATCCCAAGTTGATCCCCATGGATGGGTGGGCCATGTAGCATGTGAAATGAAATGAAAATGAAATGAAAATCGCTTATTGTCACAAGTAGGCTTCAAATGAAGTTACTGTGAAAAGCCCCTAGTCGCCACATTCCGGCGCCTGTTCGGGGAGGCTGGTACGGGAATCGAACCGTGCTGCTGGCCTGCCTTGGTCTGCTTTAAAAGCCAGCTATTTAGCCCAGTGTGCTAAACCAGCCCCTGGGAGTCATTCCAATCATCCCACGATGCCTGGACACTGCAGGAGGCAACACCACACACGCAGCAGCCGAGACCCGAACACCCAGGGGCTGGGCCCAGCACTGGGGACATATTGGCGACCAGAGGGTGGGAGGTATGCACCAGGTAGGGGACCAGTGTCCGGTCCAAGTAACGATACATGATGGTGTCTGGGGTACAGGTCGTGGGGTCTGGTGAGCAGGGGCCTCTGCTGCGGCTGGGGGTGCATGTTCAGGGCGGGTTGGTTAGCAGGGGATGTGGTGGGGACTGGGGGGGGGGGACGAAGGAAGGGGGGAGCAATGGGGGAATGGGGCCGGTGGAATCACACCTCTGCGTCATACACCAACCTCTATGTCGGTGCTAGATCTGTCCTCGGCCTCCCCTGTGATTGCCAGAGCTCGTTCAGAGGGGGTGAGGACTCTGACGTCCAGCACCCTGACGCCCGCCTGGACCCTCTCCTGTCGGTTATGGGCCACCTTCTCCTGCGGGGACACAGCGGGGGCATCGTGAGCTGCACGCGTCATTCATCTTGGGAATGGCGTGGTGTTAGAGTGGAGGGGGGGGAATAGATGGGACCTAATTTGGGGATGGGGAGTCTGGGGAGGGAGATGGGGAGCATGCAGGGGTGGGGAGTATAGGGGTGTGGGGGTAATGGGGTGTAGTGGGGCTGTGGGGAGTTGTGAGGGGTGGGGTATTTGGGGAAATTGGGGAGCATGGGGGAAAAATGGGGATTATGGGGGAGTGGCGACATAGACAGCACAGCTGGACATGGGTGGGCTCGGGCACAGAACAGTGCTGTGTGGGGGCGGTGCCAGGTGTATGCTCGCCGGGAGGGGGAAGGGGGGCAATGCCAACCTACCCGGGTGGTCAGGTGGAGGTAGTTGACCTCCTTACGGCCTTCGGTGTCAGTATTCCTGCTAAGAAGTCTGACAATACCAGGTTAAAGTCCAACAGGTTTGTTTCAAACCCGATAGATGCGGGCAGGTTGTTTCCACTGGTCGGGGAAAGCAGAACTAGGGGGCATAGCCTCAAAATAAGGGGAAGTAGATTTAGGACGGAGTGTTGGAGGAACTTCTTCACCCAAAGGGTTGTGAATCTCTGGAATTCCTTGCCCAGTGAAGCAGTTGAGGCTCCTTCTTTAAACGCTTTTAAGAAAAAGATAGATACCTTTCTAAAGAATAAAGGGATTCGGGGATATGGTGTATGGGCCGGAGAGTGGAGCTGAGTCCACAAAGTTCAGCCATGATCTCATTAAATGGCGGAACAGGCTCGAGGGGCCAGATGGCCTACTCCTGTTCCTAATTCTTATGTTCTTATGAGCTTTCGGAGCGCTGCTCCTTCCTCAGGTGAATGAAGAGGTATGTTTCAGAGAAATATATATAGACAAATTCAAAGATGCAAGACTATGCTTAGAATGCGAGCATTTGCAGGTAATTAAGTCTTTACAGATCCAGAGGTAGGGGTAAGGTATTCCTGGTAACATCCCCGAGCTGATGCCCGCTGCCATTTCCTCCCAGGGGGCACTGGCTGCCCTGTGGCTGACCCTCCGATACACTCGGGGGAAAAGAGCATCCAGTCTGACGTCTGACCTCTACTGCGTCCAAAATCTGACCAGGTCGGCATCCCCAAATCATGAGGCTGGTTTCCTCAGCGGCTTGGCTGTGAGCTGAGTGGGGTTGGCTGTGCAGGAACAGTTTAAGTGCTGCTCCCCCTTGCTAGCAGGGGGCTGGCGAGGATGGTCCCACGAATCAGCAGGCGGGTCTGTCATTTGCGGCGTAATTGGATTAGATTTGGTTTATCGTGATGTGTACTAAGGTACGGTGAAAAGCATTGTTCTGCGTACAGACCTGACAGATCGGTCCATACATGAAAAAAACATAGGACATACGATAGATACACAATGTAAATACATAAGACACCGGAAGAGTTTGGAAAAGAGAATAATCTGGCTGGGAAGGATCTTTGATTATGCTGCCTGCTTTCCCCAGGCAGCGGGAGGCGTAGATAGAGTCAATGGATGGGAGGCGGGTTTGTGTGATGGACTGGACGGTGTTCACGACTCTCTGAAGTTTCTTACGGTCTTGGGCCGAGCAGTTGCCATACCAGGCTGTGATGCAACCAGATAGGATGCTTGCTATGGTGGGTGGCACGATAGCACAGTGGTTAGCACTGTTGCTTCACAGCGCCAGGGACCCGGATTTGATTCCCAGCTTGGGTCACTGTCTGTACGGAGTCTGCACGTTCACCCCGTGTCTTGCATGGATTTCCTCCGGGTGCTCTGGTTTCCTCCCACAAGTCTCGAAAGCCGTGCTGTTAGGTGATTTGGATATTCTGAATTTTCCCTCAGTGTATCCGAATAGGCGCCACAGTGTGGCGACTAGGGGATTTTCACAGTAACTTCATTGTAGTGTTAGTGTAAGCCTCCTTGAGACACTAATAAAGATTATTTTTGTTATCTGTAAAAATTGGTAAGAGTCAATGTGGACATGCCGAACTCACTTAATTTCCTGAGGAAGTAGAGGCGCTGCTATGCTTTCTTGGTCGTAGCATCGACGGGGGTGGACCAGGGCAGATTGTCGGTGATGTTCACACCCAGGAATTTGAAGCTGTCAACCACCTCCAATTCAGCACCATTGATGCAGACAGGGGTGTGTACGATACTTTGCTTCCTGAAATCAATGACCAGCTCCTTAGGTTTACTGACACTGAGGGACAGATTGTTGTCGTTACACCGCTCCACTAGGTTCTCTATCTCCCTCCTGTACACAGACACATCGTTGTTCGAGATCTGACTTATTACGGTCGTGTCCTCAGCAAATCTGTAGATGGAGTTAGAGCCAAATTTTGCCAAATAGTCATGTGTGTATAGGAAGTATAGGGGGCTAAGTACGCAGCCTTGCGGGGCCCTGGTATTGAGGACTATCGTGGAGAAGGTGTTGTTGTTTATCCTTGTTGAAGCCATTGGGGCCTCATTAAGTGGTCTAATTAATGTTTCATAGCAGTGATGGCCTTGCCAGGCGTAGCGTCGGAAAGCTCTCATGACAGTTCCCGTTTCCTAACACACTGGGAAACATTTCGGCTAAATCGCACCGTTAGAATTATTTCATCACTGGGGAGCTGAACTCACTGGCCAGACCATCTCCTCCGAGATCGGGTCACCCTTTTGAAAGGGTGCCCCGATCTCTAAGTGGGCCTGAAGGTCCTCCACACCTCCCACCCATGTGCAATGTTAACTCCCCCACAGACATGGGCATTACCCCACACCCCTCCAAGCGGTGACACCTCGCTATGGGATCACCGAGGGTTCCCCCTATTCAAACCTCCCATGCCTCCTTTCGGGCCCCTCTCTTTACAGGGCCCCCACTCTTCACCGCCTCTCAACCTTCATACCCACCCTACACCCCCCCACCCCCACCCTTCATGCACACCCCCACTCTTCTTTCATGGGTATGCTTCCCCCAGACCCTGACCTTGGCAGTGCCACCCTCGCACCCAGGCAATGGTCCTTTCAGCTTTGCAGTGCCACCTGGGCACCTTGGCAGTAATAGGGTAGCAATGCCAATGTGCCCGCATTCAAAGGGGATGGTCAGGGGGCCATCCTGCCCTGGCCATCCAGGGTCCTCCAATGGTCAGAGAGACCCCTCTGGGTGTCATTCCGCCTGGTTCACGTTTGTGCGGACCAGTACCGAACGGCATCCATCTGGGGACTCCATGGGGAGGCTGTTAGATGCCGGGAGCCCCATAGATTTCATAGATTCACAACCCTTTGGGTGAAGAAGTTCCTCCTAAACTCAGTCCTAAATCTACTTCCCCTTATTTTGAGGCTATGCCCCCTAGTTCTGCTTTCACCCGCCAGTGGAAACAACCTGCCCGCATCTATCCTATCTATTCCCTTCATAATCTTATATGTTTCTATAAGATCCCCCCTCATCCTTCTAAATTCCAACGAGTACAGTCCCAGTCTACTCAACCTCTCCTCGTAATCCAACCCCTTCAGCTCTGGGATTAACCTAGTGAATCTCCTCTGCACACCCTCCAGTGCCAGTACGTCCTTTCTCAAGTAAGGAGACCAAAACTGAACACAATACTCCAGGTGTGGCCTCACTAACACCTTAGACAATTGCAGCAGAACCTCCCTAGTCTTAAACTCCATCCCTCTAGCAATGAAGGACAAAATTCCATTTGCCTTCTTAATCACCTGTTGCACCTGAAAACCAACTTTCTGCGACTCATGCACTAGCACACCCAGGTCTCTCTGCACAGCAGCATGTTTTAATATTTTATCATTTAAATAATAATCCCTTTTGCTGTTATTCCTACCAAAATGGATAACCTCACATTTGTCAACATTGTATTCCATCTGAAAGACACTAGCCCATTCACTTAGCCTATCCAAATCCCTCTGCAGACTTCCAGTATCCTCTGCACGTTTTGCTTTACCACTTATCTTAGTGTCGTCTGCAAACTTGGACACATTGCCCTTGGTCCCCAACTCCAAATCATCTATGTAAATTGTGAACAGTTCTGGGCCCATCACTGATCCCTGTGGGACACTACTAGCTACTGATTGCCAACCAGAGAAACACCCATTAATCCCCACTCTTTGCTTTCTATTAATTAACCAATCCTCTATCCATGCTACTACTTTCCCCTTAATGCCATGCATCTTTATCTTATTCAACAACCTTTTGTGTGGCACCTTGTCAAAGGCTTTCTGGAAATCCAGATATACCACATCCATTGGCTCCCCGTTATCTACCGCACTGTTAATGTCCTCAAAAAATTCCACTAAATTAGTTAGGCACGACCTGCCCTTTATGAACCCATGCTGCGTCTGCCCAATGGGACAATTTCCATCCAGATGCCTCGCTATTTCTTCCTTGATGATAGATTCCAGCATCTTCCCTCCTACCGAAGTTAAGCTCACTGGCCTATAATAACCCGCTTTCTGCCTACCTCCTTTTTTAAACAGTGGTGTCACGTTTGCTAATTTCCAATCCGCCGGGACTTCCTTTATATCAGTTGAAATAGAAAGCAAAGAGTTTGCTGTGATAAGTATGCCTGTGATTGAAGCTCTCTGCCAGGCATAAAAATGACCGGAATGGATCATGAACAGGAAAAAATGGCTAAAAGAAGAAAATGAAACCATGAACACAAAGATGCTGCTATAACCATTGGGGATAAAAAGGTAATAAGAGCGAATAACAACTTGAACCTATGGAGCACCTTTAACAAAGTCAAGCACTCTAAGGTGTTTCCCACTGGAGAGATATGGGCAGATGACCAAAAGCTTGGTTAAAGAATGAATAAAGCAATCATGTAAAGCCTGAGGAAGAGATAAAACAGACAGGGAAAAAGCAATGGTGATAAAATAAACCCAAACTGTAATAAAATTAATTTATTATCACAAAGTTTCATCAAGAGGTTCAATTTAATTTAATCTAATCATTTTAATGACCTTTATTAAATAAAGCACAATATTCAATTTTCGAGTAAGTTTCAATCCCTTGGAAGAATTGTTCATTAATTACATTCTCTATTTTATCACTTCAGGTGATGTTGTAGAATGTTAAAGCCCTGCCAATACATAAAGACATAATACCCAAATTTGCAGCACTTAAGTCTTGAAATAATATTGGCCATAGGACGTTGGAGCAATCATTTATCCCATTTCTGTAAAAACAGGATTGTAGTCTGCGATTACTTTAGAATCCATCTTTGGGATGTGAGAATTACTGTGAGGGGGCAAATCTTTTGCCCAACCCTAACTGTCCTCATCAAAGAGCCCAATTAAATTTGCCAGACATGACAAAACCATGTGGACTGTTTAGTATTTACTTATTTTTCTCTCGTGTATATTTATCTTTGCTCCTCTCTTAAACAACGGCGTCACATTTGCAATCCTCCAGTCCTCCGGGACTAATCCTGTGTTCAGAGAGGCCTGGAAAACTGGTCCAGTTCACTTCCAGGTCACTGGTGACCCCAGATGGTTCTTGGTGGGGCATTGAGCGATGCTAATGGCGTTGAATGACAAGGGGCGACATTTAGATTCTCTATGTTGGAGATGGACTGCATCAGTATCTGAAGAGCTGGGACTGGAACTGAGCACTGTGCAATCTTTGGGGAATATCCCCACTTCTGACCACTTAAACATGAATCCCAGCCTTGATTTGCTTGTTCTCAGATCACATGATGAAGAAGTTGGGCCTGATGAATTCTTGCAATGATGGTCTGGTAATTGGAAGATTGGCCTCCAACAACCATAATCATCTTCCTTTGTGCTAGGTATGATTCCAACCAGTGGAGAGTTTCCCCCCTGATTCCCATCGACTTTAATTTTACTGGTGTTTGTTGAGGCTGTACTTAGTCAAATGCTGCCTCGACGCCAAGGGCAGTCACTCTCCCCTCGCCTCTGGAGTTCAGCTTTGTTCATGTTTGACCATGTATTGGACCCCATTACCATCAGACCTCGTTACCATTGTAATGAGACTTGGACAGGCGAGGAGAGTGGGCAAAGAAGTGGCAGATGGAATACAATGTGGAAAAGTGTGAGGTTATGCACTTTGGAAGGCGAAATGAAGGCGTGGATTATTTTATAAATGGGGAAATGCTTAGGAAATTAGAAGCACAAAGGGACTTGGGAGTCCTTGTTCACGATTCTTTTAAGGTTAACGTGCAGGTTCAGTCGGCAGTTAGGAAGGCAAATGCAATGTTAGCATTCATGTCGAGAGGGCTGGAATACAAGTCCAGGGATGTACTTCTGAGGCTGTATAAGGCTCTGGTCAGACCCCATTTGGAGTACTGTGAGCAGTTTTGGGCCCCTATCTAAGGAAGGATGTGCTGGCTTTGGAAAGAGTCCAAAGGAGGTTCACAAGAATGATCCCTGGAATGAAGAACTTGTCGTATGAGGAACATTTGAGGACTCTGAGTGGGTCTGTACTCGTTGGAGTTTAGAAGGATGAGAGGGGATCTTATTGAAAGTTACAAGATACTGCGAGGCCTGGATAGAGTGGACGTGGAGAGAATGTTTCCACTTGTAGGAAAAACTAGAACCAGAGGACACCATCTCAGACTAAAGGGGCGATCCTTTAAAACAGAGATGAGAAGGAATTTCTTCAACCAGAGGGTGGTGAATCTGTGGAACTCTTTGCCACAGAAGGCTGTGGAGGCCAAATCACTGAGTGTCTTTAAGACAGAAACAGATATTTTCTTGATTAATAAGGGGAACAGGGGTTATGGGGAGAAGGCAGGAGAATGGGGATGAGAAAACTATCAGCCATGATTGAATGGCGGAGCAGACTCGATGGGCCGAGTGGCCTAATTCTGCTCCTATGTCTTATGGTTTTGTAGCTGTACTGGAAGGGCTTGATTCGAGGCTGCTGCCGGATAAACTTTAGTTACTTAGTTTCCTTCGTAACAACAGACCCAGAAACCCAAATGTCATTCATTCCATGATGCCCTTTAAGACAGTTCAATAATGTGCCCAATGCTGTAAAGGTGAGCTTTTATTTCATTCTAAAGCAGCAGTATATTGCAGCACTGAACAAAACAGAAAAGATTTATTCTTTCATGATCAGGTACAAATTTAAGATAATTGTCGAAAAAAACGCAGGGAAAAATTAGAAGAATTATTTTCACATTGGGAGTTATTACAACCTGAAATGCATTGCTTGAAAGGGCAGTGGAAGCTGATTCAATGGTGTTTTTCAGAAGCAAATTGGGTAAATATTTGAAAGACAGCAATTTGCTGGGCTGTAGAGAAAGATCAGTGGAGTGGGAATAATTGATCAGCTCTTTTCCGCATTAGAACAGTGATTACACTTCAAAGGTATTCCACCGTGATAAAGTGGAAAATGGCCTGAGATCATGAAAAGTGCTCGAGAAATGTAAGTTCCTTTATCTTTCAAAGAGCTGGAATAGGAACATCACGCCAAACAGTCTGCTTCTGTGCAGTATGATTGTAAGATCATGTGATATGACGAGCGACATAGTTAGCCATTGAAAGCAAGAACAATAAAAGTTGCCTGACTCAACGTGATTGGAGAACAAATCAATCAAGGCTGGGATTTAGGTTTGCTCCCCTCTGTCTGACGATATGTCCGGGACGTTTCCGAACAGATACTCCAGGTACGAATCAGGGTCGGCAAGCAGGGGGCTGGATTCTCCGGACACCAACACCAAAATCGTATTCGGCTATCAAATGAAATGAAATGAAAAATGAAATGAAAATCGCTTATTGTCACAAGTAGGCTTCAAATGAAGTTACTGTGAAAAGCCCCAGTTACATTTAAATTTAGTCTGATGGGGTTCTCGATGTTGACTGTCGGGAATCCCGTTACGTCACTGGCAGAGGGTGGGGCCAATTGCGGCGGGGCTTCCTGCTGACATATGACATGATTGGGCCTCTTGTGAGATTTTACTCTTCCATCTCCATTCACATCCAATGCGAATGGGAGCGCAAAATCCCGGCCATGTCTGTAATGCATAGTATTTGCTTTAACTTGCGGTTACACATGAAGGAGAAAAGATTGAAGGGAGATGGCGAAAAGGTCAGCGAGCAGGGCCAACTGGATTGCTTTTTGAAAGAGCCAGCACAAATGCGATGACATGAATGGGCTTTTTCTGTGCTGTACTATTTTATGATTCTGTGAGATAAGAAACCAAAGCAACCTTTGGGTTATGGTGTCCAGCGGGAAAGGGGAGCTGAGTCCACAACAGATGAGCCATGATCTCATTGAATGGCGGAGCATTCAATGCTCCTGCTCCTGCTCCTAGTTCTTATGTTCTTATTAGCTGATTTGAAAAAAATCTTAAACATTATTCTCTACACGACCACTCTGCTAAATATCTATCACGTTTCCTTGAGAATTTTCTTGCTCGACTCTCATCATAGCCTTTCCTTAAACTCATCAGGCTTGAGTTAAATTTAAACTACTCATTTTCTCTTCTCAGCTTGTGTCCTCGCTCGCTTGTGATTGTCTCAAGTGTGTTATTAAGGCTCATTTGATCTCTGTATCTCCTGGGATTTTGAACACTACAAAAAAACCTACCCCCGAGACTTCAAGGTAAACAAAGCCATGTTCCATAGCCAGCCCAGCAGCCTTTGTTTCTTTTCACAAGTATTGAAAAGCTTGGGCATATAATAACGAATGCCCGAGCTCAAAGGGTCTCTAAATGCATCCTGCACTAATGTCCATTCACAGCAAAAGAGAGTACAATCTCCCAAAACACCATATTGCCTAGAAATTCAGCATCTCACAATCTGATTCTTGAATAATGAAGAAAGATGTTGAGCGAGATTCTCCGTAGGCGCCGGTTTGAAGCCGAATCGCGATGCTCCGCTCCCTCCAAAACAATGTCATTGCGACACATGCAACGCAGAGATGCAACCGCGTTTGCATCTCATTAGCGGGCCCACCTGCAATGCTCCTCCTCCCATGGGCCAAGTTCCCGGTAACGCGGTCGACATATGCTCTCAACGGTTGTAAACCTGGTGCGGTGATTGCTGAGAGAGAGAGGGCGTACGGACAGTTTCCAGCACCGCCATACTTCACCAACAGTCGTGCCGCTGGCCAGGGGTTTCTGCCAGGGCTGGGGGAAGTAGTGGGGGGGGTGGCCAGGAGGTGGGCTGTGGGGTCAGGCTGGACAGGGACGCGATCCAGCAGAACCAGGGCCATCTTTTCGGACGCGATCGGTGTGTGGGGGGGGTGTAAGTGTATGCGCGCCTGCAGCTTGTCAACCCTGCACATGTCCATCATGGACCCGCCAATTCCCCAGCCATTTTTCACGTGTTCTGTGGGTGTTCCACGCATCGCCGGTGCTGGCGCCTCACCGGTAGCAGAATCACCGAACATACAGTGCAGAAGGAGGCCATTCGGCCCATCGAGTCAGCACCGACCCACTTAAGCCCTCACTTCCACCCTATCCCCGTAACCCCTCCTAACCTTTTTGGTCACTAAGTGCAATTTAACATGACCAATCCACCTAACCTGCACGTCTTTGGACTGTGGGAGGAAACCGGAGCACCCGGAGGAAACCCACGCAGACACGGGGAGAACGTGCAGACTCCGCACAGACAGTGACCCAGCGGGGAATCTAACCTGGGACCCTGGCACTGCGAAGCCACAGTGATAACCACTGTGCTTCCGTGCTGCCCATTAGCGGGTGAGGGTTTGGCACCGATTTTTCCGGCGTGGAATTCCACGGATCCTCCGTTGGCGTCAGCATTTAAACTCAGGAATGGAGAATCCAGCCCTTTGTTTTAGATTTAAAGAATGCATTAGCTTAGCACTTGATCCCATTATAGCCCTTTTACAAATTTGCTTCTCTTTTCACACTGAATGTGGATCCATATCCACACAGCAAAGAGAATATAGAATATAGACACTCCAGTTAGTACTTTACTGCTATCAGTGATCGGTTGTGGTAGATTGCTTAGTTATCCACTCTGACTGGATTTAAAGGGAGTGCAGGAGTGTGTTGAATGTATTATGGCAACCATTCACCACTGTATTGCATTGTACGATGTTGTTGCCCTTGTGGGCTCCACCTATGGACCATTGTATTGTATTACACCGCTTGTGTCATGTTGGTGCCCTTGTGGGCTCCGCCCCCTTGAGGGGGTGTATATAGAGCTGCTGCCCTGTAGACAGCTCTCAGTGCAGTCAGGCACTGTTCTAGTTGATTAAAGCCACTGTTCACTTCAACTCTCTGCCTCGTGTGAATTGATGGTCGCATCAATTTAATCAACTACAACATTGCGATGGAAGCAGCCCTCAAACCTGACCGACTGGAACTTGACCCACAGGCCGCGGAAGCAAAAGGGATTTTTTTGCACTGGCTCCAACGTTTTGAGGCCTACCTCGCCGCCTCCACCTCGCCCTCCGTCACCGACGAACAGAAGCTGAGCCTCCTCCACGCCCGGGTGAGCCATCGGATCTCCGTGCAAATCGTGGAGGCGACCACATACGCAGACGCAGTCGCGATCCTGACGCGGCAATATGTGAGGCCGGTGAACGAAGTGTTCACGCGGCATCTCCTCACCACTCGCCACCAACGCCCCGGGGAATCGCTGGAGGAGTACCTACACGACCTGTAAGTACTCGCGCGAAGCTGCAACTCCAAGGCCGTCACGGCCTCACAACATATGGAACTTGCCACCCGGGATGCCTACGTGGCTGGAGTCCGGTCCAACTACGTCAGACAGAGCCTGCTCGAGAAGAGCGCCCTCGACCTAGAAGAGACGGTAAAACTAGCCACCGCCCTAGAAGTAGCGTTTCAGAGACTCAACGCTTTCCCCCTCCGACCACGCTACCCCCTCGTGGGCACCCGACCAGAGGGTGCCCCAGGCCTGTGCCACGCAGCTGCCCACCCAACCCGGGGGCTGCCCTGCTACTTCTGCGGCCAGAACCAGCACCCCAGGCAGCGTTGCCCGGCTCGGAACAGGAACTGTAGCGACTGCGGCAAGAAAGGACACTTTGCCAAAGCTTGCCTGGCCAGGTCAAAGTCCTCCAAATCACAGGCCCAACTCTCAGACTCACAGGCCTCAGACCCCACAGTGTGGCTGCTTGCCTGCTGGCACCGCCCCCATCGGACATGTCACCCGCCTCGTGTTATCCGTGGGGGCAGCCATCTTCGACTCTACACAACACGTGCGACTCACGGGGGCCGCCATCTTGGCCGCCATCTTTATCGCCGCCGACACGTGCGACCGACAGGGGCAGCCATCTTAGGACCACCCCACCACCTCTGACCATGCCGGCTACCCGCAACATGGCGCGGTCACCCTCGACCAGTCACGCCGAAAGCACCTCAGGAACTCCATGATGACCGTCCGTGTCAATGGGCACGAAACGCCCTGCCTGTTTGACTCCGGGAGTACGGAGAGCTTCGTACACCCAGATACGGTAAGGCGCTGTCCTCTCCAAATCTCCCCCGCATTTCAAACAATCTCCCTCGCTTCCGGATCACACTCAGTGCAGATCCGGAAGTACACCGTCGTGAACCTCGCAATACAGGGTGCCGAATACGCTAACTTTAAACTATATGTAATCCCCGATCCCTGCGCTCCTCTTCTGTCGGGACTGGACTTCCAGTGCAACCTCAGGAGCCTAACCCTAAAGTTCGGCGGGCCCCTACCCCACCTCACCGTTTGTCGCCTCGCGACCCTGAAGGTCGATCCTCCCCCGCTCTTCGCGAATCTCACCGCTGACTGTAAACCCATCGACACCAGGAGCAGGCGGTTCAGTATCCAGGACAGGACTTTTATCAAGTCCGAGGTCCAGCGGCTCTTGCGGGGAGGGATCATCGAGGCCAGTAACAGCCCCTGGAGAGCCCAGGTGGTGGTCGTCAGGACCGGGGAAAAGAAGCGGATGGTTGTAGACTACAGCCAGACCATAAACCAGTATGCACCTCGATGCGTACCCCCTCCCCCGGATAGCGAACATGGTGAACCAGATTGCACACTACCGGGTGTTCTCCATGGTAGATCTGAAGTCCGCATACCACCAGCTCCCAATCTGCCCGGGGGACCACCACTACACGGCCTTTGAGGCAGACGGCCGCCTCTTCCACTTCCTCCGGGTTCCCTTCGGCATCACCAACGGGGTCTCGGTCTTCCAAAGAACGATGGACCGAATGGTGGACCAGTACGGGCTGCGGGCCACATTTCCGTACTTGGACAATGTCACCACCTGCAGCCACGACCAGCAGGACCACGACGCCAACCTTCAGAAGTTTCTCCAAACCGCCCAAACTCTCAACGGCACTTATAACAAGGAGAAGTGTGTTTTCCGCACAACCAGACTAGCCATCCTCGGCTATGTCGTGGAAAACGGAGTCCTAGGACCCGACCTCGACCTCCTGCAACTCCCCCTTCCCAAAGGCCCTGAAAAGATGCCTCGGGTTCTTTTCCTATTATGCCCAGTGGGTATTCGACACTCCTCAGTCGAAACAGAAGCTCAAGCTATCGTGGAAGCTGTACGGCACTGGAGGCACTACCTCGCTGGTAGGAGGTTTACCCTCGTCACCGACCAACGGTCGGTAGCCTTCATGTTTGATGCACAATCAATTGAACAAAGACTAGAGCTGGATACAACTGAGGCTTTATTGGTCGAAGATGTGTGGCCTCCCACAGCAGCTGGTGAAATGGCTGCTGAATGGAGGACACGCATATTTATACTCCGCCTACTGGGCGGAGCCAGCAGGCAGGGACTACCGGCGAACCTGCAGTACAGGTCCACGAGGGGGCGCATGCGGTCGGGATCGGGCCCCAGAACTCCGTTCTGGACCACATAGCCAAGTATGGCTAAGCAGGTCATGCTAAACACACACTTCTCCTTGTTGTAGATGAGGTTGAGGAGAGTGGCGGTGTGGAGAAATTTGGCAAGGTTGGCCTTGTGGTCCTGCTGGTCATGGCCGCAGATGGAGAGGTTGTCTAGGTACGGGAAGGTGGCTCGCAAACCGTACCGGTCGACCATTCGGTCCATCTCCCATTGGAAGACCGAGACCCCATTAGTGACGCCGAAGGGAACCCTGAGGAAGTGATAGAGACGATCGACCGCCTCGAAAGCCGTGTATGGTCGGTACGATTTACGAATGAGGAGCTGGTGGTAGGCAGATTTGAGAGCTACTGTTGAGAATTGACCATATCAGATATGCGTGGGAGGGGCTACGCGTCGAGCTGCCTGTACCGGTTGATGGTCTGGCTGTAGTCCACGACCATTCTGTGTTTCTCCCCAGTTTTACCTACTACGACTTGGGCTCTCCAGGGGCTGTTGCTGGCCTTGATGATGCCTTCCCGAAGCAGCCGCTGGACCTCGGACCTGATGACGGTCCTGTCCTGGGAGCTGTACCATCTGCTCCTGGTGGCGATGGGTTTGCAATCCGGGGTTAGATTTGCAAAGAGAGAAGGCGGATTGACCTTTAGGGTTGCAAGGCCGCACACAGTGATAGGTGGTATGGGCCCACCGAATTTTAGGGTTAGGCTCTGGAGATTGCACTGGAAGTCCAGGCCTAGCAATAGAGCAGCGCAGAGGTCAGGAAGGATGTAGAGGCGGAAGCCACTGAATTCTACGTCCTGGACCGTGAGTGTGACAGTACAGTACCCCCGGATCGTGACGGAATGGGATCCGGTGGCCAGGGAGATTCTTTGGTTGGCGGGGTGTACCACGAGGGAGCAGCGCCTTACTGTATCTGGGTGTATGAAGCTTCTGGTGCTCCCGGAGTCCAGCAGGCAAGAGGTCACGTGGCCGTTGATTTTCACGCTGGTCGATGCAGTGGCCAGATTGTGAGGACGAGGCTGGTCGATCGTCACTGAGGCGAGTCGTGGTCGGTTGTCGCTGGCATCGGATGATGGGGAGCCGGGGCCCAGGTCCTGGAATGCTGTCGGTGTCCATGCCCCGTGGGGGAGACAAGATGGCGGCGCCTGAAACTCCTACGGGGGACAAAATGGCGGCGCCCATGTGCCGCACGTTGCGGGGGTTGGACAAGATGGCGGTGCCCATGGGCCTCACATGGACAGAGGGGGAGAAGATGGCAGTGCCCATTGTATGTAGGCTAGGGTATTGGGGGCGATAGCGGTGACTGCGCCCGCCAGAAGTCTTCTGTGGACTCACCAGGGAGTTGAGAGCGAGTGGCGAGTACGTGCCTGGGGAAGAGCGTGTTCATATTCTGTGCGTAGTTTTCTTTGAGAAGCACCATCGTTTCGGCGTAGTTCGTGGCTTCCTGGATCAGTGGAAACACGTTGAAGCTCAACCTTGAGTACAGGATCTGTATCTTCTGAGCCTCCGGAATAGGGGTGGTCGCTGAGTTGATATGCGCCTCGAAGCAAGCTAGCCAGTGATTAAAGTCCTTACTGGCGTCGCTTGATTGTGGATCCAGCTGCAGGCGATCTGGCTTGATACGGAGGTCCATCTTTTAGAAAATCTTAGAGCTATAAATTGATGCATGATCAATTGAACAAAGACTAGAGTTGAATACAACTGAGGCTTTATTGCTCTAAGATGTGTGACCTCCCATAGCAGCTGGTGAAATGGCTGCTGAATGGAGGACACGCATATTTATACTCCGCCTACTGGGGGGAGCCAGCAGGCAAGGACTACCGGCGAACCTGTAGTATAGGTCCTACCTTACATCACCTAATAAAGGTGTAACAGTGGTTTACCACAATGTTAGACAATACACAGCGGGGCAAGATCATGAACGATAAAATCTTGAGGTGGAGGATCGAACTCTCACCTATAATTACGATATTGTGTATCGTCCTGGGAAGCTCAATGAGCCCCCAGATACCCTGTCCCGCGGCACATCCACCAGCGCACAAGATGACCGACTCCGGGCCATCATCGATGACCTCTGCCACTCGGCTTCTCCACTACATCAAGGCCCACAACCTGCCCTACTCCACCGAGGCGGTCAGAGCCATGACCAGGGACTGCCAAATCTGTGCGAAGTGTAAGCCGCATTTCTATCGACCGGATAAGGCCCACCGGGTGAAGGCATCCCGGCCCTTTGAGCGCCTCAGTATCGACTTCAAAGGGCCCCTCCCCTCTACCAACCGCAACGCATATTTCCTCAACGTTGTTGACGAGTTCTCCCGCTTCCCCTTTGCAATCCCCTGCCCCGACATGACTGCGGCCACCGTCATTAAGGCCCTGCATAGTGTCTTCACCTTGTTCATTTCCCCACTTACGTCCACAGTGACCGGGGCTCCTCGTTTATGAGCGACGAACTGCGTCTGTACCTGCTCGGTAAGGGCATCGCCTGAAGCAGGACTACCAGTTACAACCTCCGGGGAAACGGGCAGGTGGAGAGGGAGAACGCAACGGTCTGGAAGGCCATCCTCCTGACCCTGCGGTCTAGGAAGCTCCCAGTTTCCCACTGGCAGGAGGTCCTCCCCGACACGCTCCACTCCATTCGGTCACTTCTTTGCACGGCCACGAACGAGACCCCTCATGACCGCCTATTTGTTTTCCCCAGGAAATCCACCTCCGGGGTCTCGCTTCCAGCCTGGCTGACGACACTGGGGCCCGTACTCCTTTGGAAATACGTGAGGAGCCATAAGTCCAAACCCCTGGTCGAGAGGGTCCAGCTCCTTCACGCCAACCCCCAGTATGCATACGTGGCGCACCCCGATGACCGATGACATACGGTCTCCCTCCAGGACCTGGAACCCGCAGGATCCCCTATGACCATCACCTACCCCCCCCCAACCTACACCGAACAGCGCCCCTGCCCCTACATGGCCTCCACACCCCCTCCTATTACACCATCCCCCCATCGCCGACCTACAGAGATGAAGCTCCAGAAGACACGCTCCCGGAGTCCACATCCATGCCCGCATCGACGAGTTCAACACCCGTGCCCGCAGTGAAACCAGAGCTCAGGCGATCACAGCGCACGATCAGGGCACCGGACAGATTCAGCCTGTGAGCCCTTCACCCCTGCTGACCTTCAATTTTTTAACAGGGGGTGAATGTGGTGAATGTATTATGGCAACCATTCACCACTGTATTGCATTGTACTATGTTGTTGCCCTTGTGGGCTCCACCTCTGGACCATTGTATTGTATTAAACCGCATGTATCATGGTGGTGCCCTTGTGGGCTCCGCCCTCTTGAGGGGAGGTATATAGAGCTGCTGCCCTGTAGGCGGCTCTCAGTGCAGAGCAGTCACAGGCAGGCACTGTTCTAGTTGATTAAAGCCACTGTTCACTTCAACTCTCTGCCTCGTGTGAATTGATGGTTGCATCAAGGAGTTCCCTGGGTTGAGAGGGAAATATCAAGGGGAGGGGTGACTGTAAAATGTTAATCTCAAATGCAAAGGAATAGATGAAAGATTTTAGAAACTAAAAGGTTGATTGGTTCAATCCAAGCGTGCTGGTAGAGTTGCTTGAAAATATTGTAAACCCCTTCAGTTATAGCAACCCAGGAGATTAAAAATTAACCCTCATCTTTAAAATCCTGAAATTACAATATGTGAACATTAATCTGAATGTGGAGCAAGCTTTGGAGACATTGATGATGGATCTAATTAAGGCCTGCGGGGCACAGCTTCTTAGAGAAGAAAATAGAACTTCCTTATTTTAAAAAAAGGCTGGATGATTTTCTCTTTAACATCAGACATGTAAGGCACCTGATGGGAGGAATGTCCTGGTCGCACAGTAAGCAGTTAAAATTAGACTAAGGTCCTTATGTACATCATGTGGGCTCCATTTTGCACGGTGTAATGGGGCCATTGCCTGACTCAGGCAATTGTCCCGACCATTCATGTGGGCTATTTCTGCATCACGCAGTTTGATCACAAGGTTGTTTCAATGAGTTTGCAATTTATCTCACTCGTTTAGATCAAGAATCTTGTTGCAATCATTTCCCCCCTTTCCCTCGTGTATGTAACTCTTTAGTCTTGCTAACTAAAGAGTGTCACAGTGTTTCTAGCACTATGTATGTTATTCACTGGGCAATTTATCTGCACAAATAGATCGGAATTGCAGTCAGCAATCTCCCAAACACTTAGCACACAAGTACCGAATTCTCTAAATCTGTTTTAATGATGTTTGTTGGGGGGTTAAATATTGCCAAGACACTGGGAAGAGCTCTCCCGCGGTTCTGACTTTAAAGACACCCGCTGAGTAACAGTTAACATCTTATACTGAGCACTGGTACAACATTCGTCTATTTGAATTCTATTTTTTTTAAAAGGCATGGAAGCTGTTTAAAATAAATGGGTTTATCACCTTGTTAAAATAATGAGCAAAGGAACAGCAATTAGTGTTGGGTCAATTGTTAACTTTAAATCTGAGATCGATAGATTTTTATGAACCAAAATCACTCAAGTATGGGACAAAGGCAAGCGTGTGGAGTTAGATCACAAATCAACCATGATCTCAGGCGCGATCTACCCGAATGGGGACAGAGTCCCGTAGATTCGGGCAACACGGTAGCCTTGTGGATAGCACAATTGCTTCACAGCTCCAGGGTCCCAGGTTCGATTCCGGCTTGGGTCACTGTCTGTGCGGAGTCTGCACATCCTCCCCGTGTGTGCGTGGGTTTCCTCCGGGTGCTCCGGTTTCCTCCCACAGTCCAAAGATGTGCAGGTTAGGTGGATTGGCCATGATAAATTGCCCTTAGTGTCCAAAATTGCCCTTAGTGTTGGGTGGGGTTACTGGGTTATGGGGCTAGGGTGGAGGTGTTGACCTTGGGTAGGGTGCTCTTTCAAAGAGCCGGTGCAGACTCGATGGGCCGAATGGCCTCCTTCTGCACTGTAAATACTATGAAACTGTAAATACTATGAAGATACGGGGCTTCAGCGGGGAACACCCCGACAAGGCCTCACTTAGTCCTGTTTTCTGCACTGAGGAGCTCCGCTCGCTGGAATCCCTCAGTGCAGAAGGAGATCGGACACCATCATTTTTAAATGGCATCCCGATCTCTCGACCCCCCCATGCAACCCCCAAACCCCCCAAAGCCCCAGTTCACCTGTTAAGGGGTCCTCAGGCCCCCCGCCCACCCTGCAGATTTGCCACCCACAATGGTTATTCATGAAGGCCCTGCCTGGTTTCGACTTCCGGCGGCGAAGGGGAACGGTCGCACATAGAGGAGCTCCGGAGGAGGGGAACACAGTCGCGTCCCGGTCCCCCCATGAAGAACGCGCGCCCGGGTGCGCGAGCCAGGCCGACTGGGCCCCCGCACGGCGGGAGCGAAGGAAGAGGAGTGACCCGGACCCCGAGGCGGAGGGGGGCCGGAGACCCGGGCGCTTGGGAACGGAGCGAGTGGCAGGAGAGGCACGTGGGGAGAGCCCCCCCGGGAAGAAGGAGAGCCGGAGGGAGGAAAGGTACGCAGGAGGAGCCGGGGGCCGGAGACCAGGAAGTGACCGGAGAGAGTCGCGCCCCTGTTTGACCGTCAATGTTACGCGAGGCAGGTTGAAGTAACGTCAATTAAAGGCTTTATTAAGCAGAACTTGATCCCCAGCAGCTTGGTTACAGAATGCAGCTGCTGGGGGAAATGCCGGGTTCTTATACCGGCATTTCTGGGCGGAGCCCAGTAGGCGGCCGATCCTATCAGGACCTGGCATCCCTCCACCAATAGCCTGTCGACACGTGGTGTACCGTATTACCCCTAATACATACCACCACATTCACCCCTTGTTGAAAAGGAACCCGGCGGGATGGTGGTTCGCATGGTGGTAGGGGTTTACAGGATCGGTACTGTGCCGTAACTCTGAACAAGAAACATAATTGTCGCTTTAACTGGGCCAACGGGCCAAACAGGGTCGGCATTGTGCCGTAACTCCAAACTATAAACAAAATCTTCGTGAGGCGTTTGGTTCATGGTGGTGCACAGCAGGGACTGGATAGAGTGAAGGGCATCCGGGAGGACTTCCTGCCAGCGGGAAATTGGGAGACTCCTAGACCGGAGGGCCAGCAGGATGGCCTTCCAGACCGTTCCATTCTCCCTTTCTCCCTGCCCGTTCCCCCGGGGGTTGTAACTGGTTGTCCTGCTCGAGGCTATGCCCTTGCTGAGCAGGAATTGACGCAGTTCGTCACTCATAAAGGAGGACCCCCTGTCGCTATGGACATAGGCGGGGAAACCGAACAGTGTAAAAATGGTACCGAGGGCTTTAATGACCGTGGCACTGTCATGTCGGGGCAGGGGATGGCGAAAGGGAAACGGGAGTATTCGTCAACGACGTTAAGAAAGTACGTGTTGCGATCGGTGGAGGGGAGGGGGCCTTTGAAATCCAAACTGAGGCGTTCAAAGGGTCGAGAGGCCTTAATCAGGTGTGCTCTATCTGGCCTGAAAAAGTGCAGTTTGCACTCAGCGCAGATCTGGCAGTTCCTGGTGACTGTTCGGACGTCCTCGATGGAGTAAGGGATGTTGCGGGCCTTGAGGAAGTGGTAGAAATGAGTGACCCCCGGGTGGCAGAGGTCCTCGTGGAGGGCTTGTAGACGGTCCACTTGTACGTTGGCACATGTGCCGCGAGATATGGCATCGGATGGCCCGTTCAGCTTTCCGGGACGGTACAATATCTCATAATTGAAGGTGGAGAGTTCGATCCTCCATCGCAAGATCTTGTCGTTCTTGATCTTGCCCCGCTGTCATTATCGAACATGAAGGCAACCGACCGTTGGTCAGTGAGGAGAGTGAATCTCCTGCCGGCCAGGTAATGCCTCCAATGTCACACAGCTTCCCCTATGGCTTGAGCCTCTTTTTCCACTGAGGAGTGGCGGATTTCTGAAGCGTGGAGGGTTCGGGAGAAGAAGGCCACGGGTCTGCCTGCTTGGTTGAGGGTGGCCGCCAGAGCTACATCTGATGCGTCGCTCTCGACCTGGAAGGGGAGGGACTCGTCGCTGGCACGCATCGTGGCCTTTGCGATATCCGCCTTGATGCGTCTTAAGGCCTGGCATGCCTCTGTCGACAGGGGGAAAGTAGTGGACTGGATTAGTGCACGGGCCTTGTCGGCGTATTGTGGAACCCACTGGGCGTAATAAGAAAAGAAGCCCAGGCAGCGTTTCAGGGCTTTGGCACAGTGGGGGAGAGGGAACTCCATGAGGGGGCGCATGCGTTCAGGGTCAGGGACGATCACTCCATTACGCACTACGTAGCCCAGGATGGCTAGACGGTCGGTGCGGAACACGCATTTTTCCTTGTTGTAAGTGAGGTTCAGGGCGTTAGCGGTCTGGAGGAATTTTTGGAGGTTGGCATCGTGGTCCTGCTGGTCGTGGCCGCAGATGGTGACGTTGTCGAGATACGGGAACGTGGCCCGTAAACCGTGCTGGTCAACCATTCGGTCCATCTCTCGTTGGAAGACCGAGACTCCGTTCGTGACGCCGAATGGAACCATTAAAAAGTGGTATAACCGCCCGTCTGCTTCGAAGGCAGTATAGTTGCGGTCACCGGGGCGGATGGGGAGCTGGTGGTAGGCGGACTTGAGGTCCAGGTGGAAAAGACCTTGTACTGTGCAATCCGATTGACCATGTCGGATATGCGGGGGAGAGGGTACGCATCTAGCTGAGTGTACCTGTTGATGGTCTGACTATAGTCGATGACCATCCTCTGTTTCTCCCCGGTCGTAACGACTACCACCTGGGCTCTCCAGGGACTGTTACTAGCCTGGATGATGCCTTCCTTTAGTAGCCTCTGGACTGGATGAATGCCCGGTCCTGGGCGCTGTACCATCTGCTCCTGGTGGCGATGGGTTTGCAATCCGGGGTGAGGTTCGCAAACAAGGAAGGCGGTTCAACCTTGAGGGTCGCGAGGCCGCAGACAGTCAGTGCGGGTATAGGGCCGCCAAATTTAAATGTTAAACTCTGGAGGTTGCATTGGAAGTCCAACCCCAGGAGTGTGGGCGCACAGAGATGGGGGAGGTCATACAGCCGGTAATTTAGGTTAGCGATGCAGAACCCTTTGATCTGAACGGAGTGGGATCCTGCCGCCAGGAAAATTTTCTGGGTGCTTGACCGAATTACGAGGGAACAGCGCCTTACCGTGTCCGGATGAATGAAACTCTCCGTGCTCCCAGAGTCGATAAGACACGGCGTCTCGTAGCCATTCACCAGGACTGTAGTGGTTGCAGTCTGGAGCTTCCGGGGTCACGACTGGTCGAGGGTCATCGAAGCCAAACGTGGTTGTCGAAGTTGATCATCGTAGTCAGGCAGTATGGGGGCCGTCTGTGTCGGGGTCCTTTCCTGACAGCCAAGATGGCGGCGTCCACGGATCGAACGCGGTCGGGGGTGTACAAAATGGCGGCGCCCATCTCTCCCTCGTGGGGTCCGGGGTCCAAAATGGCAGCGTCCGTTGGTCGCACGTGGATCGCTGAGGGGGCTGGGTCTGTGGTCCCGTTTCTTCCCCGGAGATAGCGGCGACCCCGCGGGACTTGCATACCGTCGCGTAGTGGCCCTTCTTTCCGCAGCTTTTGCAGGTAGCCGCGCGGGCCGGGCAGCGCTGCCGAGGGTGTTTCGGTTGGCTGCAAAAATAGCAGCGGGGCCCCCCCGGTTGGTCTGGTGTTTTGGCCGCGCATGTTTGCGGGGGTGGGGGGGGGGTGCCGGAGAGTCAATCACAGCGGGGGTCCACGGAGCCCAAGGGGCTGCAGTGCGGTCGGGGGCATAGGCGCGGGCGTTACGCGAGGCCACATCGAGGGATGCCACCAGGGCCCGAGCTTCTGAGAGACCCAGAGATTCTTTCTCCAGAAGCCTCTGGCGGATCTGGGAAGAAGCCAAACCTGCCACATACGCATCGCGGACCAGGAGCTCTATGTGTTCATTCGCCGTTACCGCCGGGCAGTTGCAGTTCCTACCCAGGATCTGCAGGGCATTATAGAACTCGTCCAGCGATTCCCCTGGAAATTGCCGTCATGTGGCGAGCTGGTAGCGAGCAAAAACCTGGTTGGCAGGCCGGATGTAGATACCCTTCAGCTCGGCGATGGCATCGGGGAAATCGTCCTCGTCCTCGATAAGGGAGTAGACGTCGGGACTCACCCTGAAATAGAAGACCTGCATTTTTTGTTCGTCTGTTGGTTTGCCGAGGGCCGTTTGGAGGTAGCCCTCAAAGCATGCCAGCCAGTGTTTGAAGATAGAGGTCGAGTTAGCTGCTTGGGGTGCGATGCGCAGGCACTCCGGGGTGATTCGGAGCTCCATATTCCTACGTCGTTTTTTCTTTAATTTAAGTCTGCTTAATAAATTGTTGTACCGTCAATATTACGCAAGGCAGGTTGAGGTAACGTCAATTAAAGGCTTTATTAAGCAGAACTTGATCCCCAGCAGCTTGGTTACAGAATGCAGCTGCTGGGGGAAATGCCGGGTTCTTGTACCGGCATTTCTGGGCGGAGCCCAGTAGGCGGCTGATCCTATCAGGACCCGGCATCCCTCCACCAATAGCCTGTCGACACGTGGTGTACCGTATTACCCCTAATACATACCACCACAGCCCCCCACCCCCCCGAACGGAGATGGCACAGCGGAGCGCAGGCCTGCGAGCCGCCCTGACCGACCGAGCCCCCCCCGCACAGCAGAACGCAGGCAGCCTGAGCCAAAGCGCGGTCCGAGCCAACAGCGAGGCCCTCCCCCTCCCCCTGGCGGCAACCACCACGAGGCAGGCAGCGGCGGAACAAAGGGGGACTCCCGGCCCAAGAAGCCTTTCTCTCTCATCTCTCTCTCTCCCTGGTTCCAGTGTGAGTGAGGAGGAGGGGGGCAAAAAAAAAGAGAAAACCAAAAGCTCCCTCTTTCTGAGGGGGGAAAAAAGGGGGGGGGGGGAAAGAGGAAAAAAGGAAAAAAAAAAGAGAAGAAAGATTTAGAAAAAGAAAACTGTTAAAGGGACAGAATACTCCCTCTCTCCTTCCACGCTTCTCAAAAAAGGGAGGGGGGGAGAGAAAATGAGGGGAAGGGGGTGGAATAAGGGGGAAAGGAAAAAATAAATAAATGCCAGAAGGGAGCCAAATCAAAGGGAGAAAGGGCACCAAAAGCAAACAGGGCAATACACGAGCCCACTCAGACGAGCTAATTGGCACATGAAGCGGCGGAATGGAAGCCTCGCCGCGACTAAAAGAACTGGGCAGACAGGAGCGTTTTCCCCCTGGGCCAGAGGGGAACTGGAAGGCAGCCTTTGCCGAGGCGCTGAGGGAACACCAGCAAGGCAGGGACCAAAGCAGACATAGAGGCCGCAGTACAGGCAGCAATGGCCAAGGCCCTGGCGGAGGTGCAGCTCGCCCAGGGCAGAGCAGAGAAGAAACTGGAAGCCCAGGAGGAGAAACTGGAAGCCCAAGAGGCGACCATTAAGGAGCTGGAGAGGGCTGCGACTGACATGAGCGACCGGATCACAGTCCTGGAGAAAGAGGTGGCGAGACTGGGCACAACGCAGGGGAGCCTGAAGGGCAGGGTGGACAACGAGGAAAACCGCTCAAGAAGACAAAATGTCAGGATAGTGGGGGTCGAGGGTAGAAAGCCCACGGCCTACGTGGCCGATATGCTGGGCAACCTAGTGGGGAGGGAAACTTTTCCCAACCCACCAGAAATGGACAGAACGCACCGGTCGCTGCACCCGGAACCCAGGGCGGGGGAACAGCCGAGGGCAGTTATAGCCAAACTGCACCGGTACAAAGACAGGGAATCAATCCTGCGCTGGGCCAGGCAAAACAGAACCTTCAGATGGGAAGGGCACCTCATTAGAGTGTACGAGGACATTGGGGCAGACCTCGCCAGGAGACGGGCCGAATTCAATAGAGCGAAAGCAGCCCTTCACAGGAACAAGGTGGGCTTTGGTGTGCTGTACCCAGCGAAACTCTGGGTCACATACCAAGAAAGAGTATTTCTTCAAATCCCCCGCCGACGCAAACAAATGTATCGAAAAACATGGGCTGGAAAACCAACAGCGAGGGTAGAAGCACGGGGCTCCTGGTAAGGGGCAACAACATGCCGACGGGGAGGGGGGGTGAGGCAATGCCAGGTCCACCCGCCCCCACCCCCAACATCGCAAGCGCACCCTGAACAAAAAGCAAACCGCTACCCAACGAACCGCCATAGGTGGGAAACCAGGCCCCAGCACAAGGTTGGAAACCAGGCCCCAGCACAAGGTTGGAAACCAGGCCCCAGCACAAGGGTATGAGAGTAGCGGAGAAGAGTGAGCAAACAGGGGGAGCGCAGGGTAGGGCGGGGGAAGAGTGGGTGAAAAAACGCAGAGGCTAGGCAGGGGAGAAGTGAGATAGTAACTCCCAGAGGGGGGTCGCCGCACCAGCAAGAAAGCTAGCACCGGGGACATGCAAAAAAGCAGGGCCGCAGCGCGCCCCCAACAGAGGGGACGGCGCCAGGCAGGGGGCAGGTGGGACCACTCAACAGGGGCGGGAGGGTGAATGGGGACAGGAGCAGGGGAAAGGGGAACAAAAGAGGGACATATGGGAGAGGGGGAGGAAAGGGAGGGACTGGGGGGGGAGGGTCACGGGGGGGGGGGGGGCGGAACACAGGGACGGAGGGAGAAACAAGGCTAGAAAAGGAACAGCAATAGGACTACAGAGTGCCGCAACCAAGGGCTCGGAAGAAGGAATCGCTGAAAGCATCCACCCAGTACGGTCTCTGGGCGAAGGGAAAGCCCAGAGTGAAGGGGGCTACCCGCGTGGCAGCCGCACAGCGGGCGACCATGGTGGGGGTCCCCTGGATGGAGGGAAGCCCCTGGAGTGCAGGGGCCCGACCGCATGGAGAGAGCAGTGACAGCGGCCATCCTGGACGGCCCCCTAACAAGGCGGAACCCCGGAGGGCAGGGGTGCGTCCACCAGGTGAATATGGTTAATCCCACAGGAGTGAGGGGACAGAAGCCCCCCACCAGAATAATCACCTGGAACGTAAGGGGACTCAACGGCCCAGTGAAAAGATCCAGTGTCCTCAACCACCTAAGAAACATGAAGGCCGACATAATCTTCCTCCAAGAGATGCACCTGAGAGAGCAGGATCGACTGTGGGTAAGAAAGGGCTGGGTGGGACAGACCTACCATTCCTGTTATGGGATGAGGGCCAGGGGGGGTGGCAATACTGGTCAGCAAATGGACGATATTTAGGGCGACAAAGACGGTTGCGGACCCAGGGGGATGGTACGTCATGGTTAGCGGGGCCCTGGATGGGGCACCGGCAGTACTAGTTAATGTGTTTGCGCCCAACTGGGACGACCTGAGCTTCATCAAGAAGACCATGGCAGAAATCCCTGACATAGCGATGCACCGGCTAATCATGGGGGGGGGGGGCTTCAACTGTGTACAGGACCCAACGACTGACAGATTGAACCCCAAGACGGGGAAAACCGCAAACATGGCAAGGGAACTCGGTCACTTTATGGAACAGATGGGAGCGGTGGACCCCTGGAGGTTCACCTGCCCAGGGGAGAAGGAGTTTTCCTTCTTCATGTAGTGGGGCTGGAAACGGGCAGGGCCCAACGCCCCACATGGAGGTTGGATGTCGCCCTACTAGCTGACAAGGCCTTCAATGAAAAGATATCACGGGCCATAGCAGAATACACGGCGATCAGTCAAAACGGGGAGGTCTCGCCCTTAGTTCTGGGAAACGCTAAAGGCCGTACTAAGAGGGCAAATCATCGCTTTCAAAGTGCGAAGAAATAGGGAGGAAAAGGCGGCTAGGCAGCAGCTGGTTGACTTCATACTGGAGGTAGACTGTAAATACTCTGGGGCCTCGACCGTAGAGCTCCTGGCGGAGAGGAAAGAGTTGCAAAGGGACTTTGATCTGCTCTCCACCAGGAAAGCAGTGCTTCAACTCCGCCAAGCACGTGGGACCCTATAGGAACACGGAGACAAAGCCAGCCGCCTGCTGGCACACCAGCTGAGAAAGCAGGCAGTCACCAGAGTGTGATGAATGGTTACTGTATTACTGTACCCTTATCATCATGTAAGGTGATGTCCCATTTAAGACCGGGCTTGGAACCCTTGGGGACTCCGCCTCCGCCCACCTGCGGTAACCAGTAAGCACCCGTCTCGGCACCAGGCTAGTTCTTAGCTTATTAAAGCCTTCTTTACCGTTTTACTCGCTAAGCGTCGTTATTGAGGGTACAACAATATAATCAGCTAAACTACATCAGGATGGACGCAGGCTTAAAACCAGAGAAGCTCTATCTGGAAGCACGGACATCGGAGGCAAAAGAAATGTATAAATACTGGCTCCGATGCATCGAGGCCTACCTGGACTCCTCAGACACTCCCATCCTGGGGTCACGCATGCTGCGCCTACTCCACGCCCGGGTGAGTCACAGAATCTCCGCCACGCTCGAAAAGGCGACTACCTACGAAGAGGTGGTCGAGTTACTATGCAAGCGGTTTGTCAAACCCATCAACGAGGTACATGCCCGGCATCTGCTCTCTACCTGCCGGCAGCGCTCTGGGGAATCGCTAGATGAATTTGTAGAAAAACTCACCGCGCTCGCCAGGGACTGTGACCATCAGGATGTGACAGGGGAAGTCCATAGGAACGTGCACATCAGAGACGCTTTCGTGTCCAGCATCCGCTCGACCTACATCAGGCAGCGACTACTCAAAAATGGGGCAAAAGACCTCCAGGCAACGCTAACGCTCTCCTCCCCGCTGGAAGTGGCCCAACATAATTTGGGCACGTACCCCGCAGACCCTGCGAGCCCCCCTCGGACTTCCCCAGACTAGGCCACGTTACGGGCCTGCGCCACGTGGTGACCCGCCCAGGCCAGGGGCACACCGTGCTACTTATGAGGGCAGGGCCAGCATCCACGCCCATGCTGGCCAGCCCGCTCCGCCATCTGCAGCGACTGCAGGGAAAAGGGGCATTTTGCAAGGGTCTGCCTGAACGGGCCCAAGGGCCAAAAACACAAAGAACAGCAGGCCCAAAAATCAACCTCACAGGCCCGCAGGCCTCGCGTTGCAGCTGCACATCGACCCGACACGCCCCCTTCTGACGCGTCATCCGCCTCGTGCGAATCATGGGGGCGGCCATCTTGTCGGTGCCCATCATCTCGACCCGACACATGCGACCGACGGCGGCAGCCATTTTACGAATCCGGCTCGGCTGAGGACTCAGACTACCCGCAACTGGGAGAGATTACCCTCGACCAAACGCGGCCAAAACATCTGCAGAACTCTATGATGAAGGTCCAGGTCAATGGGCACGACACTCCATGCCTTTTCGACTCCGGCAGCACGGAGAGCTTTATTCACCCTGAGATGGTAAGGTACTGCTCCTTGCGCACCCATTCCGCGTCTCAAACCATAGCCCTCGCATCCGGGTCCCACTCGGTACAAATCAAGGGGTACTGTATTGCGGATCTCTTGATTCAGGGCGCCGAATACACCTGTTTCAAACTGTGTTTCAAATCCTCCCTCACCCCTGCTGCTCGGACTGGATTCCCATTGCGGCCACCGAAGCCTGACACTGAGGTTCGGCGGACCCTTGCCCCCCCCCTCACGGTATGCAGCCTTGCAACACTGAAAGTCGCACCCCCCTCTCTATTCGCGAAACTCACTCCCGACTGTAGGCCCATTGCCACCAGGAGTCGGCGGTACAGTGCCCAAGACATGACTTTCATCAAGTCAGAGGTCCAGTGTTTACTGGGAGAGGGTGTCATCGAGGCTAGCAACAGCCCCTGGAGAGCATAAGTGGTGGTAGTCCGGTCCAGGGAAAAGAAACGAATGGTCATGGATTATAGCCAGACCATAAACCGCTTCTTGCAGCTCGATATGTAACCCCTCCCTCGCATAGCAGAAAGGGTAAACCAGATCGCCCAATGCCGGGTATTTTCCACGGTCGATCTCAAATCCGCCCACCATCAGCTCCCCATCCAACCGAAAGACCGTCCCTATACTGCCTTCGAAGCAGCTGGCCGGCTCTTCCACTTCCTCAGGGTCTCCTTCGGCGTCAGAAATGGGGTCTCCGTCTTCCAAAGGGCGATGGACCAAATGATGGACCAGTACGGTTTGCGGGCTACATACCCGTACTTGGACAATGTCACCATCTGCGGCCATGACCAGCAGGACCATGACGCGAACCTCGAAAAGTTCCTCCAGACCGCCCAAGCCCTCAACCTGACCTATAACGAGGAAAAATGCGCTTTCCACACAACCCGGCTAGCCATCTTTGGCTATGTCGTGGAAAACGGGGTCCTAGGTCCCGACCCCAAATGCATGCACCCCCTAAAGGAACTTTCTCTTCCCCGCAGCCTCAAGGCTCTCAAACGGTGCTTGGGGCTCTTCTCCTATTACGCCCAGTGGGTCCCCAAATATGCGGACAAAGCCCGCCCACTCATAAAGACCACGATATTTCCACTGTCGGCTGAGGCCAGATCGGCCTTCAGCTGCATCAAGGCCGACATCATCAAGGCCGCTATGCACGCGGTGGATGAAACTATCCCCTACCAGGTAGAGAGCGATGCATCAGACATCGCCCTGGCTGCTACCCTCAATCAGGCAGGCAGACCAGTAGCGTTCTTTTCCCGGACCCTCACCGCCTCTGAGATTCGGCACTCTGCAGTCGAGAGGAGGCACAAGCCATTGTGGAGGCTGTGCGGCACTGGAGGCACTACCTAGCCGGTAGAAGATTCACCCTCGTCGCCGACCAAAGGTCGGTAGCCTTTATGTTCGATAACGCACAACGGGGCAAAATAAAAAACGATAAAATTTTGAGGTGGAGGATCGAACTCTCCACCTACACGTACGATATCAAGTATCGTCCAGGGGAGCTCAACGAGCCCCCAGATGCCCTGTCCTGCGGCACATGCGCCAACGCGCAGGAGGACCGCCTGCAAGCCATCCACAATGACCTCTGTCACCCGGGGGTTACCCGGCTCGTCCATTTTATCAAGTCCCGCAACCTACCTTACTCAACCAAGGAGGTCAAGGCCATGGTCAGGGCCTGCCAGATCTGCGCGGTGTGCAAACCACACTTCTACCGGCCAGACAAGGCTCGGCTCCGCTACCCCCAGCCCCAGTTATTTCCCCTGTGCCCCGATCCCCTACCCTGACCCAGACCAAGGCTCCGACTACCGTGGTCCCGGACGTACCATCAACTAAGACTTCCGTGTCCGCTGCACCACCGCCCGAGCTAAGGAGGTCGATGAGGATGATCAGGCCACCAAAACGAATGGACTTATGATGGCATTTCACCCCCGCCAGACTTTTTTTTAAAAACAGGGGGTGAATGTGATGAACGGTTACTGTATTACTGTACCCTTATCATCATGTAAGGTGATGTCCCCTTTAAGACCGTGCTTGGATCTCTGGGGGCTCCGCCTCCGGCTCCGCCCACCTGGGAGCCGTATATAAGGGGCCACCTTGTGGGCGGCACCCAGTAAGCACCCGTCTCGGCACCAGGCTAGTTCTTAACTCATTAAAGTCTTCTTTACTGTTTTACTCTCGAAGCGTCGTTATTGAGGGTACAACACAGAGAAATTGCGCAAATCAGGGATACTAGAGGCGCATTACAAACAAAGCCAGAAAAGATCAACGAGGCATTCAGGGCCTTTTACCAAGGGCTGTACACCTCAGAGCCCCCAATGGGGGAGCCTGGGATGAAACGGTTCCTTGATGGACTGGACATACCAGTTGTGGTGGAGGGCAGAAAACAGGGCCAGGAAGCACCACTAGCACTGGGAGAGATCATGGACAGCATTAGCTCCATGCAGGTGGGGAAGGCACCGGGACCGGACGGATTCCCGGCGGATCTCTCCAAAAAATCTGCGACAGCACTGGCCCCGCACCTGCGAGAGATGTTCACAGACACGCTGGCCAAGGTCACACTGCCACCCACGCCAGCACAGGCCTCAATCTCGCTGATACCTAGGAAAGATAAAGAACCAACGGAATGTGAGTCATACAGACCCATCTCACTGCTGAACGCAGATGCCAAAATATTGGCCAAGGTTCCAGCCAAAAGGCTAGAAGACTGCGTGCCAGAGGTGGTCGCAGAGGACCAGACGGGCTGTGTCAAAGGTAGTGGTAGACAGCTTACCTCCAACATCAGGCGCCTGCTGAACATGATAATGACCCCCTCCGGGGAGAGAACACCAGAGGTGATCGTTTCCCTAGACGCAGAGAAGACCTTCGACAGAGTTGAATGGAAATACCTCATAGAGGTACTGGAGTGGTTCGGGCTTGGAACAGGATTCACCTCCTGGGTAAAATTCCTATACAACGCTCCCATGGCGAGCGTACGGACCAACAACACCAACTCCCGATACTTCCAGCTGCACAGGGGCACCAGACAAGGATGCCCACTGTCCCCGCTGCTGTTCGCTCTCGCGATCGAGCCACTAGCATTTGCGCTCAGAGCAGCAAAAAGCTGGAGGGGGATCCGAAGGGGTGGCAGAGAGCACAGAGTGTCACTCTATGCAGATGACCTGCTCCTCTACATCTCGGACCCACAGAGCAGCATGGACGGAATCATCGAGCTCCTGAAAGAGCTTGGCACCTTCTCGGGCTACAAACTCAACATGAGCAAAAGCGAGATCTTCCCGGTACACCCACAAGTAGGTGGGGCAGCCCTAACAGGACTGCCGCTTAAACAAGCCCGACTCAAATTCCGCTACCTGGGGATCCAAATAGCCCACGACTGGAAAGGGATCCACAAATGGAAATCCACAGAGGAAGTAAAAAAGGACTTGCAAAGATGGAACACACTCCCACTCTCCCTTGCGGGGAGAGTCCAAACGATCAAAATGAACGTGCTGCTCAGGTACCTCTTCCTATTCAGGTCCATCCCGATCTACATCCCCAAGGCCTTTTCCCAAGCAGTAGACAAACTAATCATGGCATTCATATGGTTGGGGGGGGGTTAGAATGCTAGGATCCCAAAGAAGGTCTTACAAAAAACAAAATCCAGTGGGGGGCTAGCCCTCCCAAACCTACAATTCTACCACTGGGCGGCGACAGCCGAGCGAGTAAGGGGATGGATCAAGGACCCAGAAGCCGAGTGGGTGTGCGCGGAGGAGGCCTCCTGCATGGGGACCTCCCTCCGGGCCCTCGCCATGGCGGCACTCCCATCCCCACCCAAAAAACACTCCAGCAGCCCGGTGGTGATAGCCACCCTCCAGTCCTGGAACCAGCTACGGCAGCAATTTGGCCTGACCAAAATGTCAGAGAAACTCCCATCTGCAACAACCATAGGTTCGCACCAGCACTGACCGACGCCACCTTCAAAAGGTGGAGACAGGAAGAGGGGACACTGACAGTCAGGGACCTATACACCGACGGCAGGGTTGCGACACTGGACGAACTGACGGAGAAATTCCAGCTGACCAGGGGGAATGAGCTAAGGTACCTGCAGCTCAGAAACTTCCTGCGAAAGGAGACAAGGACTTACCCACAACCGCCACGACAGACATTACTGGAAGAGTTACTGGACGCAAGCATATTAGAGAGAGGAAACTGTAGCGACATGTTCGACCGACTGGTAGAAGGGACCGACACCGTACTGGACGCAACAAGAATGAAGTGGGAGGATGACCTGGGGATCGAGATAGGGTGGGGACTCTGGAGCGAAGAACTGCATAGGGTCAACTCCACCTCCACCTGCGCAAGGCTCAGCCTGACGCAACTAAAAGTGGTACATAGAGCCCACTTAACAAGAAACCGTATGAGTAGGTTCTTCCCGGAGGTGGAGGACAGATGTGAACGGTGCCAAGGAGGCCCAGCCAACCACACCCACATGTTCTGATCCTGCCCCAGACTTGTGGAGTACTGGACAGCCTTCTTCGAGGCAATGCCCAAAGTGGTGGGGGTGAGGGAGGAGCCATGCCCGAAAGTGGCGGTCTTTGGGGTTTCAGACCAGCCAGATCTATTCCTGGGGAGGAGGGCGGACGCCCTTGCCACTGCCTCCCTGATCGCCCACCGTAGAATCCTGTTTGGCTGGCGGTCAGCAGCACCGCCCAAAGCTGCAGACTGGCTGTCCGACCTCTCGGAATCTCTCCAAATGGAGAAAATCAAATTCGCCATCCGAGGGTCAGACGACGGCTTCCACAGAACGTGGGAGCCATTCACCCAATTGTTCCGAGACCTGTTTGTGGCCAACGAACAAGCAGAAGAATAGCCAGGTAGCCAGGAACCAGGGGAAAGCAGCCAAAGCATGAGAGGGAGAGATAGACCGGGAGAGCAGGGGGGACAACTCAGTCTAAGAGGAAGGAAAGGCGAACCACAGGGGGGGTAGGGAAGAGACAAGGAACAATAGAGGAGAGCCAGGGAGGTAGGTGGGGGGGAGGGGGGAAGGGGGGGTGCAGGGAAACGTCAACCAACCTGACATCCACAGGAACAGAGAAAAAGGAGAATACAGGCAGAGGACAGCGGTTCGGCTGAAGCGGCAGCGTGCAGGAGAAGACAACGGCGGCGAAGTCCGGCCGGGAGAAGCGAGGTGCAACACCGGCACCAGAACCACTCGAGGATTGCCCTCCGGAAGTGCCTCGCCGGCACGAACGGATGCCTACTTACATATATATAGATATATCATATCTTGTGTATATAACGGCAAAATATACTCTCTGCAAAAATCCATAAAAAACATTTTTTTTTTTAAATGAAGGCCTTCATTTTGGGGCCTTCTCTACCTTGCCCCTCACCTGAGGTGTGGTGATCCTCAGGTTAAATCATCACCAGTCAACTCTCCGCCTCAAAGGGGAAAGCAGCCTATGGTCAACTGGGACTATGGCGACTTTACTTAAGTACAATAAAGGGTTTAAGCTAAGAGCTGTCTCCATGCTTGTTTGTGTCCACGGTTCTGTCCAACATTAGATTGATCTCCAGGTTCAGTTCAATTGTTTTCTGATGTCACTGTATGGGCGGTACTGTACTCAGTCCCATGTTAGCTCTATTTGTACCAGGCCCTTATTCTACACTGCCCCCCTAGTCTTTATCCAATGTACTTCAAGTTATTCTAGTTAACCCCATGTATTTACATCATTATTACTATCTCATCTTCCCCTTCAATCCTCTGAGTTCATAGGTGATGCTCGATCAATAACTCCAGAAGCGAGATTGGAGACAATTGAAGGCTTTATTACACTAGATGTTTCCCCCAGCAGTGCAGGTACAGAAGGCAGCTGCTGGGGAGACACGGGCTCTTATACTCCGCCTTACTGGGCGGAACCAGCAGGCAGGCTTAACCAATGAAAACAGTACCTTCTACACCAATGGTCTTACAGCATTACAGGGTACCGTAATACCTCTAATATCGACTACCACAATAGATTCAGGGGATCTGGAGGCTTTATAACCCTTCCATATCTCGTTTGCACTAATGTTGGAGGAATGCTTCATTCTGTTTTTGCAGGTGAACTCTGCTGATTTGGAGGGTATTCAGGTATCTGGGTATTTTCCTCGATGTCTCTCCACTCTGCTGTGGGAATGGGCAGTCTAGTGACGAGGTGAAAATGCCTTCTGCTTGCCTGACTGTCCTGTCCAGTCCATCAGAAAAACTGAGGTTAGTCATCGTCCTTCCTGATGATAGTACCGTCTCTCTCTCTCTCTCTCTCGGTCTTTAATCCAGACCTTACCATCCTTTCGTAGTTGTGGCAAGTATCCAGTGCAGCACCTTTTGTTGCTGGAGACAGATACCTACCTCTGGCTGGAGGGACAGTTCTCTTGTTTGGACATCGTGACAATCCTGGGGTGCCAACGCTGTTATCCGCAGGATTGGAAGGTGTGCGCGGAGCCTCGTGCCTATCAGGAATCCAGATGGGACCAGGTTGCATTGTAACAGGTGAACCTATAGGTCAGTAATGATGTGGGGAAGTCTTTATTCTTTTTTGTGAGGTATGTTACAGTGTGGACCTGTCGTTTGGCCTCCCTATTTGACTTTGGGTATCTCGGGGGGCTGGTATGGTCGTGGAAGCTGGATATAGTGCATAAAGTAATCATTTGAAAATTGTGGGCCAGAGTGTCCCAGTGGGGAGAGCATCACTTTGATGCGAGAGAATGCTTGCTCCTGGGTGTGTCCCAACACCGTGCCTGGTCTTTAAGCAGATGCTTCAAAGGTTTTGAGACCTGTGCCAAAGTTTGGTAAATATTCTGCCATCACGGCCATTATTGCTGAAGATGTGGCCCAGGCACCGACTGATGTTTTGGAGAACTCACATTTCTCATTCAGCGTCAGCTCTGCTTCCACACTAAGACTGCTATGAATCTCTTGTCATGTTCCTCCATCAATGTACCATGATCCAAGACATGGTAACTCTGGCAAATGACCCCCTGTAGGTCCCGCAAAATGGCTGACAACAGACATTGAAACATCGCTGACACTGAAGTGATTCCAAATGGCAGGCTGTTAAAGGAGAATCTACTGAAGTGGGTAATGAAAGGTGGTCAGCAGCCTGGACTCTTCGTCAAGGGGAAGTTGCATACTCCACTGTTGCTGTCCAGCTTTGTAAATACCTTGCTCTTCGAGAGTTTCATTTACATCCACTAAGGACATGGAAGATACTTCACTGGCAATGGCCTCATTGAGTTGTGTCAGGTTGATGCAAATATGGATAGACCCATTTGGTTTTGGGAGTGCGATCATCCCAGAACACCAGCCAGTTGATATGTGACTGGGGAAGTGACTCCCATGTTTGTCACCTCGTCCAGCCACTGCTACACTTGTTTCATGAGTGGGTCGGGAGTCTCTCATGGCGTGACTAGGTGCACGGGTTTAGATCATCCCTCATTGTGATTTTGTGTGTGTTTTTCGAGTTGCCCATTCCTGTAAACTCACTTTTATACTTGGGGCTCGGTCCATCTTGATTGACTTTGACAATTTGGTGTAGCAGATTAAGTTCGGCACAGGCTTTGTGAGTTGATAGTGAACAGTCCTGGTTGTGGACCACTAACAGGGTCTCTCGGATTCTTCAACATCAGTGTGACCTGCAGGGTGCCTTTCACTTTCTGCTTTCTGCTCTGTATAAGTATGTTGTAGGTGGTGTCAGCCATTGGGTCATCAGCCATTGTTCGTCGTCTGCCAGAACCACGACACTGGCTCCTGTGTTCAATTGAACATTTGTGAGATGGCCCTTTACTGAAATGTCTGCATTCCAAAGTGAAAATCCAGGATCTTAGCCCTCCCCAAAGAAGCATGGTGGTATGTCTACTTGGCGTTCAGTCTCGCCCTTTCAATGTTTCTGTGCATTTAGATGGTTGGCTTTGCCTAGTCTACCAAAGTGTCCAAATGTTACATTGAAAGCATTGGACTGCAATTGCAGGACATTGATCTCGCCTGTGGGGGCCACTTTGCTCCACAGTGCTGGTATGGTCGTTCGACTGATCAGTTAGGATATTGCTGGATTGTCCCTGTTTCTGTGCTGTTTAACTAACTGGACTGCCGGGGTTTCCTTTGTACCGTGGGTTACTCTCCTCTCTGCTGTACTTTTCTTTGTTCTTTTAAATGGACCTGCTGCACACGGAGCCCAGGCAGCTGAACAATCTGGATAGCTTTCTTGAGGATTAGATCCTCCTTTGCTTGCAGCATGCCTCAGAGTGCGTCATTCACCACATCTACAATTATTCTATAGATGAATGGTTCAAAATTTATTTCTACCTTTTCTCAGCCTTCCACCATCATGTACATGCCATTATTGAATGAGTCGACGGATTCTCTTGGCTACTGGGCACAGTTATTAAATTTAGCACTTTCAACGATTTTGTTCCTTACGTTTAACGAATGTTAAATGTAAGTGACAATGTAAGTTTCTTCTTCAGATTTAGCAGATGATTTGTTAATTTCTTGTCCAGCAATAATGTTGTCCACCATTGGGCCTACCAAATAAAGCACTGTGCTAATTTGTTGAGCTTCTGTCTGTCGTGTTAAGCACAGTAAGATAGCACGGGCTGCAACTGGATGCAGCTTTGCCACACCTTGAAGTTAGTTCAATCTGATTTATTAAACCTGTCACACAGTTAGCTCAATCCTCTGTGAGTTTGACTCTCTGCTAACCTAGTGTGATTAATCTGTCTGACTGAACCAGACTAGCTCTTCGCCACGTGCTGTAGGAGTTATATATGTACACCCTGACTCACACTGCAGATGTCCCCAGTGGAAAGAGGCAGAGTGTGAGTGCCTCGTGCCTTTTATAGTGGGAAACCACCCCCAAGTGTTCTGCCTGCTGATTGGTTATGTCCTGTTCTTTGTATTCATTAGCTGCCTGTTTGTTTCTCATTATGTGTATGTCTGTACATCATGACACTGTCCTTTATCCAGACCTGTATCGAAGGAACCATTTTCTCCAAAGTCCCCAATTGTGTGAGCGATTTGGGCCTTGGATAAGTTCAAATTGATCTGCAAGGGTGAATTTCTGATCCATGGTTTAACATTTTAAAGTGTAGGTTCAGCTTCAAAAGATTGCTAAAATTCAAGCTGGCACTGCTGTTCATTTGGAGACAAAGGGTTTACCCCCAGTTTTGGCATGCTCCCGCTATAATGGTGTTCTTGTTCACCCTTGAAAAATGTTAAACAAAGGCTGCTTGGATCGACTAGCTGCAGATTTCTCCATTTCAGCGCTATGTTTTAGGAAGGTATAAGTGTCGAATCGTGGCCTTTGCTGGTCTTTAAGTCCGATTCTTTAGTCATGAGACCTCCAAATTAATTTTTTTCCCCCTTTCAGAACGAGTTTGGACATCATGGGCTGGATTCTGCGCCATCAGGAAGCTCCGTTTTGCCGGCAGCCCGGGAGTTTCCCTACGGGGTGGGGCTGTCCCACAATGGGAAACCCCATTGACCAGCCGGCAAAACGGAACATCCCGCCAGCGTGCTTAACCAGAAATCTGGCGCAGTGGGATGGAGAATCCAACCCATGTGTTCAGGGACTGACTCGGGGATTTGTTTTTTCTGGTGGTGTTTTTAAACGACAATTTATGACCGCTGAACTATTTATAAGTTTCTCAGGACTTGCTGTACCCTGGAATTTAAGGTTTTAGCTCATCCTTGCTGATGTGTTGGGTACTCTGCTGCACAGACGAACCAACACGGTTGCGAATGGTACAACTCAGTTTTATTACTAACATTTATTTACAGTGGTAAACTGGTTACTGAGGTTCGATCAGAACCCTAGAATCTGTGGACCTATTCCTAATACTATCTTGGAGTGGCACTCAGCACATGGTGGATGTCTGAGTGGCTTGCTGTGAGCTCTGTGCCCCGAGCTGTCTCCTGCTGGAATGCCCGGGAAGTGTCGTGTTCCCTGTTTAGTACTGTGTATGCTCTTGCCTGTGATTGGCTGTGGTGTTGTGTGTGTGTTGATTGGTCCGTTGATCTGTCCATCAGTATGTATGTATGTTTGTACCATGATGTTTACCTGAATATCATGACACTTGCTAGGTCTGCTGACTCAGCACTCTGGGAATTGAAGCTAGAGTCTTTTGCTGCAGTGAGGAATTGTAAATATCTGCCTTCAGGTTCCAAACCTTTCTTGCAGCGCTTCCGCAGCAATTCTTCTCTGCACACCTGCTTCTTGGTTTTTTCTTCATGTCAGAGTTCACCTCCAATTTTCTTTTAGTCTTGCAGGATTTTAGTTCTTCCCTCCAACTTTTGTGAGGTTTCACTTTCTCCCATCACTCTCGCCATGTTGTAGATTGTTGGACACCATTCGCGAAGTCTTCTAGTTTGACTGTATTTATTTATTAACTGCAAGAATTATGTACACATATACAGTAAAGAGTTAAAGTTAGAAGCTGCCCTCATGCTTGCTTGTACACACAGCTCTGTCCATCATTAGACTGACCCTTGGGCGTGGGTCATGTGTTTTTACATTACTGTTCGGGCGGTACTTTACTCAGGGCCTTGTTAACCCTACATGTGCCAGAGTCTTATACTACAGAACAGGTTCAAGGCGCTAAATGGCCGATTCCTGTTCCGACGTCCATCTCTCATAGGAACTCATTAGCTTTGTTTTTATTTTACACTGAGATTTTAGTTTGAGTGTTTCAAAACAAATAAACCATGAAAGTGGTCTTTAATTATTTTTCCTTCGATTCTCTCTCTCTCTCTCTCTGCACTAAATCTTGAATCAATTTGCAATCAGGTCAGGATTATGCCAAGAAATGTCTTCCATTATGACCAGCCCATTTACAAGGTCACAGCAATAAATCACCATTTTAATTCACCCCATAAGCTTTAATGCCCATTAGGCAACTTCAGTAAAGCTTCCAGAAACACATTTCTTTTACCGAGGATTGCCTCCAAAAGTAATGTTCAAATGGCTGCAAAATCATTTGGCCTTTCAAGATAATGTGAGTTAAAGCTACAAAACATTTCACCAAAGTCACTGGGAAGCTTGGATTTGGAGGAACATTGATCAGATTGAAGCAGCTCTTTACTTTTCACAGTTCAGTGGAGCCAGGAACCTGATACTAAAATCAGCACTCTCGGCATTTAAATCAGTCAGCATTAAAATCATCTTATTATGATCACTAAGATTAAAAGCTGAAAAAGCACTGCATTTGTGCAAATCATTCAGGTATTCGTGAGGGATCATTTATTGGGTGTTTATTTTTTAAATCCCCAACAACAATACTCAGAGCCCTTCCTCCTCCCACAGTACCATCTGCCCCGTCCCCCACAGTACCATCTGCCCCTCCCCCACAGTACCATCTGCCCCGTCCCCCACAGTACCATCTGCCCCTCCCCCACAGTACCATCGGCCCCCACCCCCACAGTACCATCGGCCCCCACCCCCACAGTACCATCTGCCCCCTCCACCACAGTACCATCTGCCCCCTCCACCACAGTACCATCTGCCCCCTCCACCACAGTACCATCTGCCCCCTCCACCTCAGTACCATCTGCCCCTCCCCCACAGTACCAACTGCCCCCTCCACCACAATACCATCTGCCCCCTCCCACACAGAACCATCTGGCCCCTCCCCCACAGTACCATCGGCCCCCTCCACCTCAGTAACATCGGCCCCCTCCCCCACAATACCATCTACCCACTCCCCCACAGTACCATCTGCCCCCTCCCACACAGAACCATCTGGCCCCTCCCCCACAGTACCATCTGCCCCCTCCACCACAGTACCATCGGCCCCCACCCCCACAGTACCATCTGCCCCCTCCACCACAGTACCATCTGCCCCCTCCCCCACAGTACCATCGGCCCCCACCCCCACAGTACCATCTGCCCCCTCCACCACAGTACCATCTTCCCCCTCCCCCACAGTACCATCGGCCCCCTCCCCCACAGTACCATCTGCCACCTCCCACACAGTACCATTTGCCCCCTCCCCCACAGTACCACCTGCCCCCTCCACCACAGTACCATCTGCCCCCTCCCACACAGTACCATCTCCCTCTCCCCCACAGTACCATCTGCCCCCTCCCCCACAGTACCATCGGCCCCCTCCACCTCAGTACCATCTGCCCCCTCCCCACAGTACCATCTCCCTCTCCCCCACAGTACCATCTGGCCCCTCCCCCACAGTACCATCGGCCCCCTCCAGCTCAGTACCATCAGCCCCCTCCCCCACAGTACCATCTGCCCCCTCCCCCCACAGTACCATCTCCCCCTCCCACACAGCACCATCTGCCCCCTCCCCCACAGTACCATCGGCCCCCTCCCCCACAGTACCATCTCCCCCTCCCACACAGCACCATCTGCCCCCTCCCCCACAGTATCATCGGCCCCCTCCCCCACAGTACCATCTGCCCCCTCTCCCACAGTACCATCGGCCCCCTCCACATCAGTACCATCGGCCCCCTCCCCCACAGTACCATCTGCACCCACCCCACAGTACCATCTGCCCCCTCCCACACAGCACCATCTGCCCCCTCCCACACAGTACCATCAGCCCCCTCCCACACAGTACCATCGGCCCCCTCCACATCAGTACCATCGGCCCCCTCCCCCACAGTACGATCTGCACCCACCCCACAGTACCATTTGCCCCCTCCCACTCAGCACCATCTGCCCCCTCCCCCATAGTACCATCTGCCCCCTCCCACACAGCACCATCTGCCCCCTCCCCCATAGTACCATCTGCCCCCTCCCACACAGTACCATCTGCCCCCTCCCACACAGTACCATCTGCCCCCTCCCACACAGTACCATCTGCCCCCTCCCACACAGTACCATCTGCCCCCTCCCCCACAGTACCATCAGCCCCCTCCACCTCAGTAACATCGGACCCCTCCCACACAGAACCATCTGGCCCCTCCCCCACAGTACCATCTCCCCCTCCTACACAGCACCATCTGCCCCCTCCAGCTCAGTACCATCTGCCCCCTCCAACACAGCACCATCTGCCCCCTCCCCCACAGTACCATCGGCCCCCTCCCACACAGTACCATCTCCCCCCCCCCCACACAGAACCATCTGGCCACTCCCCCACAGTACCATCTCCCCCTCCCACACAGTACCATCTGCCACCTCCCCCACAGTACCATCGGCCCCCTCCAGCTCAGTACCATCTGCCCCCTCCACCACAGAACCATCTGGCCCCTCCCCCACAGTACCATCTCCCCCTCCCCCACTGTACCATCTGCCCCCTCCCCCACAGTACCATCTCCCCCTCCTACACAGCACCATCTGCCCCCTCCCCCACAATACCATCTCCCCCTCCTACACAGCACCATCTGCCCCCTCCCCCACAGTACCATCTGCCCCCCCCCCCCACAGCACCATCTGCCCCCTCCCACACAGCACCATCTGCCCCCTCCCCCACAGTACCATCTGCCCCCTCCCACACAGTACCATCTGCCCCCTCCCACACAGTGCCATCTGCCCCCTCCCCCACAGTACCATCTGCCCCCTCCCCCACAGTACCATCTGCCCCCTCCCACACAGTACCATTTGCCCCCTCCACCACAGTACCATCGGCCCCCTCCACCTCAGTAACATTGGACCCCTCCCACACAGAACCATCTGGCCCCTCCCCCACAGTACCATCTCCCCCTCCCACACAGTACCATCTGCCCCCTCCCCCACAGTACCATCTGCCGCCTTGAGGAGGAGTTTATAGAATGTATCCGCGATAGTTTCCTAGAACAGTATGTAATGGAACCTACAAGGGAACAAGCGGTCCTAGATCTGGTCCTGTGTAATGAGACAGGATTGATTCAGGGTCTCATAGTTAGGGATCCTCTCGGAAGGAGCAATCACAATATGGTGGAATTTAAAATACAGATGGAGGGTGAGAAGGTAAAATCAAGCACTAGTGTTTTGTGCTTAAACAAAGGAGATTACAAGGGGATGAGAGAAGAACTAGCTAAGGTAGACTGGGAGCAAAGACTTTATGGTGAAACAGTTGAGGAACAGTGGAGAACCTTACAAGCAATTTTTCACAGTGCTCAGCAAAGATTTATACCAACAAAAAGGAAGGACGGTAGAAAGAGGGAAAATCGACCGTGGATATCTAAGGAAATAAGGGACAGTATCAAATTGAAGGAAAAAGCATACAAAGTAGCAAAGATTAGTGGGAGACTAGCGGACTGGGAAATCTTTAGGGGCCAACAGAAAGCTACTAAAAAAGCTATAAAGAAAAGTAAGATAGATTATGAGAGTAAACTTGCTCAGAATATAAAAACAAATAGTAAAAGTTTCTACAAATATATAAAACAAAAAAGAGTGGCTAAGGTAAATATTGGTCCTTTAGGGGATCAGAAGGGAGATTTAATAATGGGAGATGAGGAAATGGCTGAGGAACTGAACAGGTTTTTTGGGTTGGTCTTCACAGTGGAAGACACAAATAACATGATGGAAATGAGGCTATGACAGGTGAGGACCTTGAGAGGATTGTTATCACCAAGGAGGTAGTGATGGGCAAGCTAATGGGGCTAAAGGTAGACAAGTCTCCTGGCCCTGATGGAATGCATCCCAGAGTGCTAAAAGAGATGGCTAGGGAAATTGCAAATGCACTAATGATAATTTACCAAAATTCACTAAACTCTGGGGTGGTCCCGGCGGACTGGAAATTAGCAAACGTGACACCACTGTTTAAAAAAGGAGGGAGGCAGAAAGCGGGTAATTATAGGCCGGTGAGCTTAACCTCGGTAGTAGGGAAGATGCTGGAATCTATCATAAAGGAAGAAATAGCGTGGCATCTGGATGGAAATTGTCCCATTGGGCAGACGCAGCATGGGTTCATAAAGGGCAGGTCGTGCCTAACTAATTTAGTGGAATTTTTTGAGGATATTACCAGTGCGGTAGATAACGGGGTGCCAATGGATGTGGTATATCTGGATTTCCAGAAAGTCTTTGACAAGGGTGCCACACAAAAGGTTGCTGCATAAGATAAAGATGCATGGCATTAAGGGGAAAGTAGTAGCATGGATAGAGGATTGGTTAATTAATAGAAAGCAAAGAGTGGGGATTAATAGGTGTTTCTCTGGTTGGCAATCAGTAGCTAGTGGTGTCCCTCAGGGATCAGTGTTGGGCCCACAACTGTTCACAATTTACATAGATGATTTGGAGTTGGGGACCAAGGGCAATGTGTCCAAGTTTGCAGACGACACTAAGATAAGTGGTAAAGCAAAAAGTGCAGAGGATACTGGAAGTTTGCAGAGGGATTTGGATAGGTTAAGTGAATGGGCTAGGGTCTGGCAGATGGAATACAATGTTGACAAATGTGAGGTTATCCATTTTGGTAGGAATAACAGTAAAAGGGATTATTATTTAAATGATAAAATATTAAAACATGCTGCTGTGCAGAGAGACCTGGGTGTGCTAGTGCATGAGTCTCCAAAAGTTGGTTTACAGGTGCAACAGGTGATTGAGAAGGCAAATGGAATTTTGTCCTTCATTGCTAAAGGGATGGAGTTTAAGACTAGGGAGGTTATGCTGCAATTGTATAAGGTGTTAGTGAGGCCACACCTGGAGTATTGTGTTCAGTTTTGGTCTCCTTACTTGAGAAAGGACGTACTGGCGCTGGAGGGTGTGCAGAGGAGATTCACTAGGTTAATCCCAGAGCTGAAGGGGTTGGATTACGAGGAGAGGTTGAGTAGACTGGGACTGTACTCGTTGGAATTTAGAAGGATGAGGGGGGATCTTATAGAAACGTATAAATTTATGAAGGGAATAGATAGGATAGATGCGGGCAGGTTGTTTCCACTGGCGGGTGAAAGCAGAACTAGGGGGCATAGCCTCAAAATAAGGGGAAGTGGATTTAGGACTGAGTTTAGGAGGAACTTCTTCACCCAAAGAGTTGTGAATCTATGGAATTCCTTGCCCAGTGAAGCAGTAGAGGCTCCTTCATTAAATGTTTTTAAGATAAAGATAGATAGTTTTTTGAAGAATAAAGGGATTAAGGGTTATGGTGTTCGGGCCGGAAAGTGGAGCTGAGTCCACAAAAGATCAGCCATGATCTCATTGAATGGCGGAGCAGGCTCGAGGGGCCAGATGGCCTATTCCTGCTCCTAGTTCTTATGTTCTTATGAATTGGATATTCTGAATTCTCCCTCTGTGTACCCGAAAGGGTGCCGGAATGCGGCGACTCGGGGCTTTTCACAGTAACTTCATTACGGTGTTAATATAAGCCTACTTGTGACAATAAAGATTATTATTATTATTTGCATGTGCTCGTCTTTAAAACAACTAGGTGAGCTCAACTTGAGGTCTGGACCGGTTTTGCTGGAGTGACATTTTTCTCAAGACATTGGTCTGACTTGCCTCCCGCATCCTACTCTTCAGAAACAAAACATGCCACAAAGTGGTGGAAGTGTGAACTAAAGGACAAAATGTCTTCACATTCCTCCAACTTTCCCTGTGGCACATAATGCGAGAAGAGTAGGATTAATCAGAGACCTTGGTGAGCAATGGGATAAACAGTACAGCTCCTTTCTCAATGAGAAAGAGTGGGAAGCACACTGGGAAAAGACTGAGAGGGTGGGTGATTTGGAGACATGTCAGATAGAGAGAGAGAAATAAAGTTTGCGGGGGGTGGGGGGTGGATGGCTGGGACAAAGGTTGGATTATAGAGAGAAAAGAAAGAAAGAAAGAGAAAACTTGATATTTTCAATATCTCCAACAGCAATTCACAACCTGGAGGAAAGGGTCTCCACACATCTGTGTTTTTCCATTTCTGGGCAAGTGGAATTGTTGACCAGTCATTAACAGTCATCACATTATTAAAAGAGTACTTGCGCTGTTAATTACATAATGTAACTTCCTGTGTCAAGTTTATTGAGCAATTACTGTGCAAATGCAGCAACTTCATAAAGGATGAGATGATGTTGGTGGAAAGCTAATGTTGGGGACATAGGTTTGTGGTGGCCTTCGGATCAGGGTTACCTGTCCCACCACCACAAGTTGCTGGCTGATTTGCACATTCAGTGAGCAGAATTTAATGCCTCCCTCCCCATGCTATGTTGACAGCAGGGGGGCGTTATATCAGATGGAAGGGTGATGGGTACAGGTCCTCCCATTTTCTCGCCACTACCCTGATTAACACAATGACAGAAAGATCTGCAGACAGCCCTCCTGCCCCATTTCCAATTGTGGCCCTTAAATGGGCAGTTAATGTCAATTTAAGGACCTCATCCCACTGCAGTTGGTATGAAGGAGAGCTGGTGATGCAGTTGTATTGTTGCTGGACTAGTAATCCAGGGACCAATGGTAATGCTCTGGGGACCCTGGTTCACATTCCACCACAGAAGACGGTGAAATTTGAATTCAATAAAAATCTGGAATTAAAAGTCTAATCATGACCATGAAACCATTTACAATTGTCGCAAAAGCCCATCTGGTTCACTAATGTCTTTAAGGAAGGAAATCTGCCATCCTTACCTGGTCTGGCCTATATGTGACTCCAGGCCCACAGCAAAGTGGTTGACTCTTAAATGCCCTTCGGATAGATAATAAATTATGGCCGCATCGCATGAACACATTTCTTTTTTTAATTGACCCAGTGTGGCATCAAGGAGCCCTCGTAAAACTGGAGTCAATAGGAATCAGGGGAAAGCTGGCTGCAGTCATAGCTGGCACAAAGGAAGAACATCCCTGCAGGAGTTCCACAGTGTAGCATGCTCAACCCAACCACCTTCAGCTACTTTTTTAATGCTCTTCCCTTCATTAAAGGTCAGATGTTCACTGATGACTGCACAATGATGACTGCACCATTTGCAGCTCTTCAGATACTGAAGCAGTCCATGTCCACATGCGGCAAGACCGGAATAACATTCAGGCCTGGGCTAATAAGTGGCAAGTAACATTCCTGCCACATGGTGGCACAGTGGTTAGCACTGCTGCCTCACAGCACAGGGACCCGGATTCGATTTGGGCCTTGGGTCACTGTCTGTGTGGAGTTTGCACATTCTGCCCGTAACTGCTCCAGTTTCCTCCCACAGCCCAAAACTGTGTCGGTTAGGTGGATTAGCCATGCTACATTGCCCCTTAGTTGAGGGGATAAGGTGGGGTTAGGAGGCTAGGGGGAGTGGGCCTAGCACAGTGATCTTCAAAGTCAGGGGCGCGACGCACAGGTGTGCGCAGAGTTTTGTGCATGCTCACCGATGATTGGGCATGCATGCGCAGTGCAGCCGCATTTTTTTTAGGTGGTAAAAAGGCCACTCGTAGCCGGCGTAGTTGAAAGCCGGCTGCTGCTCGCTTTGCCCGGTTCGGAAGTGCTCGGTTCTTCTGAACAAAGCTGAGGCCGAGTTTCCCCCAGCGACTCGCACCATCAGACCCACCCGTAGAGATCCAGCGCCATGGCCTCCACCTCAGAACTAGCCTGTATCTACAGCGCGCTCGTCCTGCACGACGATGAGGTCACTGTCACCGAAGACAAACTCAATGCCCTGATTAAAACAGCTGATGTGACCATTGAGTCTTTCTGGCCTAGTCTGTTTGCCAAGGCATTGGCTAATATTGACGTCAATAGTCTGACCTGCAACAATGGTGCAACAGCCCCAGCTTCTGCAGCAGTTGTTTCCACCGCTGCCCCTTTTGCTGCTGAAGAGAAAAAGGAAGAGAAGAAACAGGAAGAATCTGAAGAGTTTGACAATGACATGGGCTTTGGTCTCTTTGATTAAACGTGCCATGCAAACATTGTTACAATTAACAAAAAATAAATAAAAATTGAATATAAAAGCCGGCTGCTGCGGCTGTTGCCCACAAATTTGCGCAATAGGAGACGCAGAAGATTTTAAAAGAAATTCTATGTAATCTTCCTGCCTGAGGGAGGCAGAGAGCAGGTCACGGCCCCCGAACGTCGCCATCACGTGCTTTGGGCGCGATTGCGATTCCTCCATTTTGTCAGCAGCAAACAAGGTAAGAGAAAATGGTGGGCCGCGAAGGTCGGCCGGCGTGGGTCGCGTAGGTTGGACAGTTGGTAAAAATGGGTCCCCGGAAAAACAGTTTGAAAAACACTGGCCTAGAAGATCGCATCGCCAACGAATGGCACAAGAATTCTGGCCTTCAGCTGTCGTATGGGAAGCAGTTGCCACCTCACTGGTGGCAGACATTGGCAGCCAGGACTTCTGCCCCATGGTCCTTGAACCCGGGTAAGGCCTGATTAGCACATAATGTGGTGGGCCTTCCTGAAAAGAACCAATGTGGGTGCTCGTCGGCACTCCAGCTGGCAGGCAAGACACCCGTCACCTCCATTAAATGCCACCCAGTGTGTATTTCTCACCCACCACTCTTTTTTGAGTGATTTGCTATGTTTATCATTACTGTGGGTCAGTGGTAGTCTAATCAGAAGTGGTCCTATACACAAGAGGCCTGCTTCCAAGTTGTCTCTTTCTTCCTCTCCCTAACAAGCAGTGAGGTGGATGCTTTGATAATTATCTCCCTTTACTGAAGTTAACACCACGTGACATCTCAGTTAAACACGCCTCCCTTTAGGATACACTTGTGCAAAGATTAATATGCAATAAAATTCAGGAAAGCGCAGCTGTGTGTACACAGCCCCAACCTCCCAGCCGCAGGCCTAAATCTCGCTCAGATTTATCATTTTTAAAAATGGCCGACAAGTAAAATTCCTGCAGCCATCCGTGTTAAGCCGTGGTTTCATTGTTTGCACGAACTCAAGGTTGTTCATTTTGATGAATTATCGAACTGTGCTCTCTGTTTCAATGGATCGCAGACCCAAAGCAGCATTGGGACTTGGCACTCATTGTCGCAGTCATCCATTTATATCACTGCAACGAGACACTTGTAGCTTTGCATCTTTCACAAAATAAAACACGTGTGGACATTCATCAGCAAGTGTGAAATACAAATTATTTTTCAACGGTTCCTCAGGTTTCACGGCCTATGCAGACTCTAATAAACGGAGCAAGTGTGTCAGTTAAACTAATTAGAACTGAAAGCCATTGCAGTAAACTGCTGATTAAACAGACTGGTAATGTGGATGATAGACTTTTAATGAATATCCCACAATCTGTTACTCAGTAATGAAGTATCCAACTTTCTACCCAACAACAATTGGCATTTATACAGTTCCTTGGCTGCGATGAAATCAGCCAAAATCTAATACCAAGCCAAAGAAGGAGATATTAGAAGAGTTGACCAAATGCCTACCCTTAAAAGATGAGTGAGAGATAGAGATTGGGAAAGGTTTAGAGGTAGGTTCTGTGGTGATATGCCTATGGGCCATATCACTGTTGGATGATGTGCGACTTCCAACCAGCAGGTGGCAGTACAGACACAACATGTGGTCTCAAGACCAAGGTCATGTGATCTGGGGACCTGTATATAAAGAGAGCCTCATCCGGCCATCTCCAGAAGAACACGAGGTAGCGGTTAATAAGACATACATGTAACAGGTCAGCAAAAGTTGTAAATTCCAGAAAAGTAGCAAGACTCCACGATAACATGCTCTGTATCAGATTGCAATCCTACTGCGTGAGGCAGAATAAAAGGATCTTGGTTGGACAGATCAAAGTGTTTGGTGAGTTCATCTTAAAGTACAAGGGACCAAACACAACAAGTTCCAGAATTAGAACTTTGGAATTTTATGAACATGTTGGAGATGTATTGTTGCTAACTTTTGGTTGGTTCAATTGGCTCTGTTTTATAACCTTTGCTCTAGAGTCGCCAGGTATCTTTATGATACCGCCACGAGGTTCAAGTTCAAGTAATGATCAATAACTCAATACACCAATTAGCAAGATTCAAATCAAATCACATTTATTATACACACAGTCAAAATTACTCATGCATAAACTCTACTTTCTAAGCTATTTCTATCACTAACAGGCCAATACTTAGCTTCGGACTGGCCCACCAGGTCAGGGGAACAAATGGCCTTTCGTTTGCGTTCTGAGTCTGTGGGATTTAAAAGCTGGTATGGACTGGTAGCTAGGAGCGCCTATCTCATAGTGAGCATTGACTTGAGACTTACGTTCTTTGGCGGCAGCTGGACAGGTCACTGTCAAGAGTTGGTTCGCGTTGCTGAGTGACCCTGTCAAGAAGGACGATTTGAACTTGGGGGCTTTACTTTATAGTCCCCAGGGGCTTCCCGCCTTTCGGGGCGGACCCCATACCTGGTTTCAAGTGATTGGACTTCGTTCCAATCGCTTGGTTTGATTTCTCCAATACTGGAGCTGTTCCCTGATCGATGGGCGGTCTTTAGATGTCCGTTAACCTCTTTTGTGTTGGCTCCTGCTGGCGCCGAGGAGTCTGGCTTGGCCTTGTTTACCTTAAATGTTTCGATTGTTCACGGGGATCGCTCATTAGTATGTGGATGGCCGGTACATTATTGTGCAGATGGTTGCTGGTATCGATGCTGTCTGGGCTTTTGCAGAGTTTAATACACAGTAAACTTGCACCTGCTAGTTTCTGCCTGTGTTGGCTGAATTTCCCTTCATCCTTTGCTGTTCTCCAATTTACGTCGGGAATTGGCCAACCCAGGTGGCTACACTCCCTTCTTGTGATCCTAATGCGGAGCGTGAAGGATCACATAACTGCGTTGTTCTTCATTCCCTGACCCGGCGAGCACTCTTCTATGGCCTCTACACTGACCATAACTATGCAAGAAATTTTTAACTGACAATTCTGAGTGGCACTATGTCAAACAGGGACATGCATTACAAAATAAGAAAAACGGTACCTCTAAATGTCCTTAGTAAACTACACTCACTCAAACATTCAATCATACTAACTTCCTAAACAATACAAACAAAATCGTAGCAGCATTATTCACATTTTTCCTGGCTTGGCAGTCAAGCTCAGGATTGTACAGTCGCTCATGAAACATTTCTTTATTCACAAAAAAGGAACGCAAACGAATGCTCTTTATTATAGATCCCGAGGGACGGGGGTCTGGTCATATCCGAAAATAGGGGATCTGATCCTATATACTGGGGTGCGAGCACGGTAGGCTCTCCTTCGCCATTTCCTCAGATGAATAGTCTGCACGATGCAGCAGAGTATCGCCAATACTAGTAGGGATTCTATCAAGTAGGACAGGGAGTACCAGGTTATAAACCTGTCACACCAAGATGGTGTGGTGTCGCTTGTGACTGGGCTCTGGGTACTGTGGGGAAGTGAATCATTAACAGCTGGGGGGGGGGGTTGAGGTCAGGGGGTTCGCGTTCGCGCGCAACCAAATGTCCATTATGGTGATGAGCAACATGGAGGATGTCCTCATTGTTCTTCTTCTCTCTTTTCTCTTCTCTTCTCTTCTCTGGAGCTTCTGGGGTTCTGTGTGATCAAGCATAGTGCCTGTTACTCTCTTGGTTTAATATCTCGTATGAGAGCCTGTCTGTCCTTTAGTGCCAATTACTCCCTTTATAATTGGTCACTATGTGTGACTCCCTCATTTTTTTTTTAAACCGAATTTCAGGACAAGACACACTTAAAAATACTGAAACAGTGCGAGCCGTCTCGCAGACTGTGCGATTTACCATCCAAATGTTTGAGGATGTAAATAGCATAGGGTTGGCAACCTAAGGGTTACCTGAAAACAAAACAAAACTTTTTGAACGAAAATTGCCGAAATGAGGTGCGTATGGGCCGCGACGGGTAAGATTTGGATGGAATCCCCGGGTAGGACGGCGACCAATGCCGTATGTGGTCTACCCGAGCGTAGCTGACCAGAGGGGGGGTCCTCAGGCAGGGCGGGTCCAAATGCCGTTTCTCCACTGCCTGAGCAACCGACAAGAACGGACAAGAAATGTAGTCATCGTGGGGGGTTGCCGTATTGGTTCTTCCTTCGAACAAGAAGGGCTGTTACGAACGGGGGTCTGGCAAGCTCTCAGAGGTTTCTGCTGCCGAGCGTGTTGACAAGTTCTCAGAGGTTTCGGCCGAAAAATAAGGCGTGGGGCCATGGAAAAAATTTCCGATTTCACAAACAACATTGAACAATAAACACTAACAAACAACACTGAACATGCTGCAGGTTCCATCAGAAAGGACACCGTTTTCTCCCGAGCGGTTCCTTTTTAAAACATCATCTGGACACCTCAGTTATCGGTTGCGAACAGGGTCGCAAAGGGGTTCTCATTTTGGGAGTCAGACTCAAAGTCGTCATCTTCTCCCGGATGCCAAACTCTCGAGTGTATCAGGGCAGATAGGGCTGCATGGTGGGATTTGGGATCGCTCTCGTCATTCCGGACGAGTCTGTATAAGTTATCTCGGTGCCAAAAGGTGGTGCCTGGTTCTGTGGGGACGGAATCGGGGTCGTCATTGTAGGTCGGTGGTCAGTGGTGGGGTTTGTTTAGGAAACTGATCATGAAGGGATCACTCGAATCGCGGTCAGATTCATTGGGTGTGGGTCCTGATGTATGAGGATAGTAGGGAGGCGTGCTGTGGCTATTGTCTGTGTCACAGTCGCTGTCACTGCTGCTGCAGTCTGTGGGCGTTCCGGGGCGGAGTCTAGAGGTCGGGGGTGGAGTCGGGGTTGAGTCCGTGGCTGGGCTGGACGTGTTGGGGGAGGGAGGGTTACGTTGGCTGTGGGCAGGGCGTTGTCTGCTGCGTCGAGCATGACGTGATGTGCGTGGTTAGACTGTGTTCCATATGCCTTAAGCTGGTTAATATGGAACCACGCAGTCTTTCCGTTGGGATACTTTATTTTGTAGACGGAAGGGCTGACTTTGTCCGCAATGGAGTACGGACCCAAATATTTAGGTGACAGGAATGTGCTGGGGTTGTATACGGAGAGCATGACTTGCTGTCCTACATTGAACTCAGTCGCATGCACTGTCTTATCGAAACAGGCCTTGCTCTGTTTCTTTCTTGTGCCCAATGTCACTGCGGCTGCTACCTGAGCCGTTTTTACATTTTCCACTAATTGTTTGACTGCGTTCTCGTGCGTGAGGGTCGTCACTTCAGGGCTGGTCAAATCTAATCCCAATAAAAATTCTGTGCCTTTCATGGGGCGTCCGGTCATGAGGGTGTGTGGGGTGTAACCTGTGGATGTTGAAACCGTGTTTCGCAAAAACATCAGTGCAGAAGTCAGGACTGAATCCCAAGCAGTGTTGTTTTGCTGGACCATTTTTCTGAGGGTTGATTTTAGGGTCCGATTCATGCGCTCCACGATACCACTTGACTGGGGGTGGTATGCGATGTGGAATTTTTGGGTAATGCCAAATATCGTGAGGACGTTCTTAATGACACGTCCCGTAAAATGGGAACCTTGGTCGGATTCAATGCTGCGGGGGAGTCCCCATCCCGTAAAGATGTGGTGGGTTAAAATCTTGGCTGTGGTCTTTGCCATGTTCGTTCTGGATGGGAATGCTTCCACCCATTTTGTAAACGTGTCTATCACCACGAGTACATATTTATAACCATTCCTGCAAGGGGGCAATGGTCCAATATAATCAATCTGGAGGTTAATCCAGGGGCCATTAACGGGTCGGGTGTGACTGAGTTGAGCCTTTTTGGCATATCTGTCCGGATTGTTCTGGGCACAGATAAAGCAATTCTCAACGCAGTGAGTTACATCTTCTTTTAAACTCGGCCACCAACAGAGCTGACTGAGGTGGGCTGTAGTGGGATCAATTCCCTGATGTCCAAGACTGTCATGGAACAAACAAATGAGCTGATTCCTGTCCTGTTCAGGAACCACATAAAGGGTGTCTTTTAACACCATACCGTCATGTGTGGTCAGAGCATTTTTAAACCTATCGTAAGGTGCCGTAAATTTTCCTTTCAAAATCTCCCTGAGATTGCTATCCTGCTTCTGGGCCTGCACTAAATCCTCGATATTAGGCTGCGAGACCTGAACTGCATTCACTGGTGCGCTTTCGGGGGGTGTCCAAAAATATCCGTGCCTGGAACCTGCTTTTGCCAGTGCGTCGGCTTTTACATTTCCAGCGGGGAGGAACGATGGTGACTACGAACTTTAACTATTCCAAAGGTCCGGTTCTGTGCTCGCTCTAAAATGTGACGGAGCAATGGAGCTGAGGGGAGGGGTTTTCCGTCGGCGGAAACAAATCCTCTTGCTTTCCACAGGGGTAGGAATTCCGTAAGGCTGTTGCAGACATAGAGGCTGTCCGAATATATGTCTGCTGGGCTGGGGAAGGAATCTGGGTGTTCCACTATGTATGCGATGGCCGCAAGTTCTGCTGCCTGCGTGCCTAAATGTCCTGGAAGTTTTATTGCTATTTCTTCTAGGGCGTATCCCTGCACGTCCTCGACGTAAATGCCGCATCCTGTTATGCGCTTCCCTTCTAATACTGTGGAAGAACCATCCACATATATCCTAATGGGTTTGCACGTGTCTGTGTGCTGGGGGCTCTGGGTTGAACTACCTATCTTTCTGGGGGTTGTTTTTGCAATAAAGGGGCCAATGTTGTTGTGTGGAGAGATGATTTCACATTCATGGAGGGTTCTGGGGAACTGTAGGTTATCGGCTAAAAAAGTGTGGGTCTTCGTCCTTTTAACAGTGATGTCCTGTCCCTGCAAAAGAAGGGTCCATCTGGCTGCTCTAATCTGACTAACTGTACCGTCCTTGAGTCGTCCGTAAAGTAAAAGTTGGGTGGGGGGGTGTTCTGTGAGGATTGTGATAGGGTTTAGTCTGGTTATGTAAGAAAAATACTGTACTGCCCAAAAAACTGCGAGTAGGTGCTTTTCACAGGCTGAAAATCCCTGCTCCACAGCATCTAAAACTCTGGAGGCGTAAGCCACGGGTCTTAACTGGTCGTGCCGTTCCTGGAGGAGCACGGCTGAAAGGGTGCGGTCTGTGGTCGCTACCTCTATCGCATAGGGGGAAAGCGGGTCTGGAACTTGTAGTGTGGGAGCTGCTATGAGTGCTCTCTTCAACGAATCCACAGCATCCGTATGCTGCGGAAGCCATTCCCAGGGGGCTCCTTTCTTTAGGAGGTCTGAGAGGGGCGCTGCCTTGCTGGCGAAACCGTCAATGTGGTTTCGGCAGTAGCCAACCGGTCCTAAAAACGACGGGAGGGCCGAAACGTTCTGGGGAAGGGGCAATTTAGCAATTGAGTCAATCCTTTTATGCTCGATCTCGCGTTTACCATGTGGGATAATTGTACCCAAATATATCACCTTGTTTTCCAAAATCTGGGCCTTTTTGGGGTTGACTTTGACAAATGTTGAATTCTATACCCGTCAGTCTGGCCTCAATAAAACTCAAGATGGATTTGTAGGCATAGTATTATTTATTTTTAACCAACTTGCAAGTCTGACTCGCTTCTCAGGGACACAGAACACAGAACCAGTCTCCTGGACCCCTTGGAAACGAATGAGGTCCGAGACAAAGGGATCTCTGCAAATACATTCAAATGGCATCATGTTTCACATACAGATTCCCATAGGTCATCCTATACCCCTCCTGACCTGGCCATACATCCTAATTGGCTCACTTCTCATTCCTTAACCCTGGGCCTCTTGTTACCCAGCATCCTTTTCCCCTCCTCTACCAGACACCCCTCCCCCCTTCGTTGCCATGCTTGCTGAAATCCTTTGTCCTTTGTCTTTTGTGAACTCACTGGAATTAAACTGGCCTACATCTACATTACTGTAACTAATATTTAAACTAACTATTTTATATCACATTCGTCAACTTGACAACCAATTTTCTGTAGGAGTTCCAGGAGATCGGACAGAAGCTCGATGTGCTCTTCCTTGGTGTCTGTCTGCAGTAATAGGTCGTCCACATACTGGACCAGACATTCGGGGTGAGAAAATTTGGCTAAACCATTTGCCAGCTGTCGGTGGAAAATGGAGGGGGAGTTGTGAAATCCGTGTGGAAGGCATGTCCACGTGTACAGCTGATTTTTAAAGGTGAAGGCAAATTTGTACTGGCACGCCTTTGCCAATGGAACGGACCAGAATCCATTACTGATATCCAAAACTGTAAAGTATCGGGAATTGAGTCCCTGCTTGAGCATGGTCTCGGGACTTGTGGCTACTGTTGGGGCTGCTGCGGAGGTGACTTTGTTGAGTTCCCGGTAATCGATGGTCAGTCGCCATGATCCATCGGGCTTTCTCACTGGCCAAATCGGGGCATTATTAGTGGAGGCTACTGATCTAAATACGCCCTGCTCTAATAAGCTGTCGATATCGTTTGCGATTTCTCCCTCTGCCTCTTGGGGAAATCCATATTGCTTTTGGGGTCTAGGGTCAGGTCCTGTGATTTGTACTGAACCAGTCATTCGGCCACAGTCATGTTTGTGGGTCGCGAATGCTGTCCTGTTCTTTTGTAAAACTACCCTAACCTGCTTGTCCGTGCTAATCGTAGTCGAGTCAAACCAAAATTTGCCTACTGCGCTAATTTTGTTTGCATATTCTCCTATGGTGAGCGTTGCGGGGGCTCTTGCAGATTTTGCTATTTTCCAGACACACTGGTTGACTGGATCAAAAGATAGGTTGTGGGAATTCATAAAGCCTATGCCTAAAATGTGTTCTGCTGTGTGGGGTAGATCGACTAAAACAATGGGGTGCTTGGTGGTGATGTTGCCGATTTGAATGGGTACAGGGGCTGTGATGTGTCCCTGCTGTGAGTGGCCTGTAAAGCCCCTGAGGGTGATGGTGGCTGTAGTGGGCCACGTGTCCTTTTGAAGCATGGTGGAGGAATTGATTGTGGTGCGGGACCTCCCTGTGTCCCAGAGAAACTCGATGGGCTGTCCCCGTATTTTTGCTGCAACTACTGGTCTGCCGGACCTCTCCCAAAGGGTGTCGTAGACAAAACTGGGGGAGCCCGAACACCGTCAGTCCATTCCGATCAGGTCCGTCTGATCTGAACGGGTGCTCACGCTATGTATGGGCTCTGTCCTATTCTTATTCAGGGTGCCTGCCTGCTGGGCTCCCTGTGGCTTTCGTGGGGCTTTGCATTCTCGTGCAAAGTGTCCTAACTATCCACAGTTGTAACACTCCTGTGGCTTCTGTGGGGGGCTGTTCTTGCCTTCGTTCACCCATGCGGGGTTCTGGTGTGTTTTAACTGCTTGTATGTCTGCTTCTGCCTGCTGTTCTTCGGGATTTTTATTTGTGGGTTTGTTTTGTACAGACTGCTCCCAGGCGCGGGACAATCTTTTTACAACCCATTTCTCATTAAGAGCCTCCTCTGAGGGATCATAATTCGTACAAGCTTTTTGTCCTGTTTCTGTGGCATGGGAGATAAGGGTGCGGGTCGATTTGGCCATGTTGGCTGGGGACAAATGGGGGCGGTCTAAGTCTCTGAAAACTGCTGCGAAATGGATACAACATGGCCAAATCATGCGTCCGGCAAACGCTGTGGGATGCTCGGTTTTCTTTTGTCTGCACTTATTGAGGCCATCTACGGGGTCACCCCTGTTATATCCAATCGCGTCCAGAATCGCGGTACGCATTTCTGCAAGGGTGCCTCCTCCTACATTCTGTGGGTCGGGAAGGGCTGCTATGACCGAAGGGTCTAAACTCAAAACTGTGAGCTTTACCTGCTCTCGCTCATCCAGGCCGTACATGGTTGCCTGCTGTTTTACTCTGGCAAAGAAGTGGTGGGGGTCTGAGGTGGGGAGGAACGGTTTGATTTTATCGCACGCGTCCCGTAATTGGGTCACTATTAAGGGGGTGGTGTACAGAAATTCCGTATCGTCCGATGTGGCTGCGCGGTGGGTGGTTACTGGGTTCATTGGAGCCTGAACTATCTGCTCTGTGGGGGGTTGGGGCACTTTCCCCTTCTGGGGCTTTCCCTGCGCACATGTCCCCTGAACATATCTCTGCGCTGTCTCACTCAATTCTTCCCAATCAGGGCCGTCTTTCTCATCTAGCTGTGATCCAAAGGCTTTCTGGAATCCTTTTTGAACTGAAAGCAGAGATTGCAGTTCTGCAATCTGCTTCTGGCACTTTGCGTGGTCTAATGAGCTTTGTCTTTGCTCCATGGTGGCAGCATGGAGTGCTCTTAATGCTGCCTTCAGGTCACTACACTGCCTCTGCAATGCCTCTACCTGCTTCTCGGTTTCATCTCGTACCAGGACTGCACGTTGCATGTCCTGATAGGCCTTTTCGTATGGGATTGGAAGCTGCTTATGTGCGCCAGACAAGACTGGTGTGCCCACTTGGCATCATCCACCTCTCCGTCTTTTGCTGCCAACTTCCTCCTTAACTCTAGGTTCTCTCTTTCTACCTCACTGACATCGACCTTGCTCATGTGATGTATGCCTTCTATCTCTTTCCGGAGCATCCTAACGACCTCCTCTGTGCCTCACAATTGTACCAGATAGGACACGATTGCCATCGGCTTGCGAGCTTTTCCTAAGCTCTTCTTGTGAATCTCACTCAGGTTCTCCCACCAAGTATGTCCTATACTCCCGGGACCTGTTTCCTCATTGTTACAGAATTTGCTCCAAAGGGGCCATCCTTTCCCTTTGACGTACTTTCTGATTTCCTCTTCCCAAACGGGACACTGTCCTACTCTACTGCTGCTGGTCGCTGCAACCACAAATTCTTCGGGGTTCATGAGGCGTTGCATTGCCTGCATTGCCATCTTTCTTATCTGAATGCTTTCTTAAATTTGGAACGAGGGGGACTAAGGCAGTGCTGTGATTACGGGTACGGCTTTCACTATTTTCCGGAATACTCCCGACAATTTTGTCGCAACAAAAAATCTATCAGTTTACCTTATAGCCCTGTTAGTTACGCATGCATTTAATACATTTCCGAATTATGAGGGTTGATCAGAACTGCTTGAACACTTGTGTTTTTTCTGTTCCTAATTGGATTTCTAATTAAAATTTTTGGGTTCTCCCGAAGTGGTTAAGACACTTCCAGATCGGGTCCCATCAGGATTTCGCCAGTAATATGTTGCTAACTTTTGGTTGGTTCAATTGGCTCTGTTTTATAACCTTTGCTCTAGAGTCGCCAGGTATCTTTATGATACCGCCACGAGGTTCAAGTTCAAGTAATGATCAATAACTCAATACACCGATTAGTAAGATTCAAATCAAAGCACATTTATTATTCACACAGTCAAATCTACTCATGCATAAACTCTACTTTCTGAGCTATTTCTATCAGTAACAGGCCAATACATAGCTTCGGACTGGCCCACCAGGTCAGGGGAACAAATGGCCTTTCGTTCGGGTTCTGAGTCTGCTGGATTCAAAAGCTGGTATGGACTGGTAGCTAGGAGCGCCTATCTCGTAGCGAGCGTTGACTTGAGACTTACGTTCTTTGGCGGCAGCTGGACAGGTCACTGTCAAGGGTTGTTTCGCGTTGCTGAGTGACCCTGTCAAGAAGGACGATTTGAACTTGGGGGCTTTACTTTATAGTCCCCAGGGGCTTCCCGCCTTTCGGGGCAGACCCCATACCTGGTTTCAAGTGATTGGACTTCGTTCCAATCGCTTGGTTTGATTTCTCCAATACTGGAGCTGTTCCCTGATCGATGGGTGGTCTTTAGATGTCCGTTAACCTGTTTTGTGTTGGCTCCTGCTGGCGCCGAGGAGTCTGGCTTGGCCTTGTTTACCTTAAATGTTTCGATTGTTCACGGGGATCGCTCATTAGTATGTAGTTGGCCGCTACATTATTGTGCAGATGGTTGATGGTATCGATGCTGTCTGGGCTTTTGCAGAGTTTAATACACAGTAAACTTGCACCTGCTAGTTTCTGCCTGTGTTGGCTGAATTTCCTTTCAGCCTTTGCTGTTCTCCATTTTACGTCGGGAATTGGCCAACCCAGATGGCTACAGTATCCATGCGGTCATTGTGAGCAGTAATATCCATTACCATGCTGAACCTACCCATGGTCCTGGGCTTCACCATTGCCAGTGATCTGCCGACTTTTAGTCTCCATGGCTAGAGGGAACAGTCAAACTGCAGTGTAGCACTCTATTTTTAAAAATATTATTTCATGGGATGTGGGCATTGCTGGCAAGGCCAGCATTTGTCACCCATCCCTAATTGCCCTTTGAACTGAGTGGCTTGCCATACCATTTCAGAGGGAAATTAAGAGTCAACCACATTGCTGTGCGTCGTGAGTCACATGTAGGGCAGACCAGGTAAGGGTGGCAGATTTCCTTCCCTGAAGGACATCAGTGAACCAGATGGGTTTCTTTTTAACGTCAATTGACAATGGTTTCATTGTCACCATTACTGAGACCAGCTTTTCAATTCCAGATTATTGACTGAATTCAAATTCCACCAGCTGCCGTGGCGGATTTGAACCCTTGTCCCCAAAGCATTAACCTGGGCCTCTGGATTACCAGTCCAGCATTCAGGAGAAAGGAAATGACTGGCATAATCTGGGAGGAGAATTGAAATAAGGATGTTTTGCAACGATTGTATAGAACTTTGGGGAGACCTCACCTGGTGTGCTGAACCTTGTTTTGGTCTTCGTATTTGAGGTAGGATGTACCTGCCTTGGAAACAGTACAGTGAGGGCTCACTAGTTTGGTTCCTCAGCTGAAAATGCTGTTAAGTAAATTGGGCCTATACCCTCTGAAGCTTAGAAGAATGAGGTGTGAGCCCATAGAACCAGACGACATCTTAAAGGGGCTTGACAGGGTCGACTCGGAGTGGTTGTTGTCCTTGGCTGTAGAATGGAGAAAATGGATGCACATTCTCAGGATGAAGAGTCGATCATTTAGGACTGAGTTGAAGAGAAATTTCTTCACTCAGATGGTTGAGAATCTTAGGAACTCTCTAACCCAGAGGGTTGTAGATGCTTCATGTTGGATACATTCAAGGTGAATATAGCTAGATTTGTAGACTTTCAGGGAATTGCGGGATTATGGAAAATGGGCAGAAAAGTGTTGTTGTGGTAGAAGATCAGCTATATGTCATATGTCTAGTATTACAAAAAGAACAAACAATACAGCACATGGACAGGCCCTTCGGCCCTCCAAGCCTGTACCGGTCATGATACCACCCTTGGCCAAACCCTCAGTACGTCCTAGTGCTGTGTCCCTCTATACCCATCCTATTCATGTATTTGTCAAGATGCCTTTTGAAAGGCGTCAATGTATCTGCTTCCACAACCTCCCCTGGCAACGCATTCCAGGCACTCACCACCCTCTGTGTAAAAAACCTGCTTCGCACATCTCCTCTAAACTTTGCCCCACGGACCTTGAACCCATGCCCTCGAGTGACTGACCCCTCCACCCTGGGAAAGAGTGCCAGCCCATCCATTCTATCCATGCCCCTCGTAATCTTGTCGACCTCTATCAGCTATGTGTGGGATTGTGTAAATAGCATCTCCCGCAAAGATGATGATCCAAATCATTGATAGATATTGTGAACAGCTGCAGTCCAAGTATTGGTCCATGCAATATAAGTTTGTAAAAGTAAAGTCGCCGTAGTCCCAGATGACCATAGACTGCTTTCCCCTTTGACAGGGACAGCTGACTGGTGGTGATTAAACCTAAGCATCACCACACCTCAGGCAAGGGGCAAGGTTGAATCAACTCAGCCGGTATGGGAATTGAACCCGCGCAGTTGGCCTAGCCAATCCTCAATCCATGACAGTATGTTGCCTTCTATCCCATGTGTTTTTATTTTGCTAATTAACCTCCTGTGTGCGACTTTATCTAAAGCTTTCTGAAAGTTTAAATATAATGTCTCCCTCAACTCCCCTTTATCAAACTTTGTTAGTAACATCTTCAAAAAACTCCAAGAAGTTTGTCAAACATGATTTCCCATTCGTAAATTTATCACACCCTTTCTAATTGATTTCAGCATTTTTCCTACCACTCTCTCCCTCCCTTCTTCAATACTGGGGTTACATTTGCAGGTCTGCTCTTTCTCAGAAGTACTTGAGAACAAAGATGCAGCCTACTCCCCTGAGTTATTGGTTCCTGCAGAGCTATATAAATAAACAATCTTAATCTCCTTTGAAACTGCCTCGACCTGTCAATCAAAATGCTTTCAGGAAACAATGGTGCATGAAATTGAATGTACGCAATGCAGTTCAAAGCGTTTAGCCTTCTCGGCTAGAAACAGCCTTCAATACTTTGACGGGCAATAAAATTGACTGTGAGAAAACCACTTCAAAGGTTTCCACCACATTAAAGGAATTACTTTTATCTTCATCTCACAGATCTTTGAACTTGGCAGACTGACAGATTTGTAAAGGATTTAGAGGTCCAGATAGAAACACTTTCCCTTTATTATGAGAGAACTTTAATTTCTAGATACTGACTGATTGTTTAAAGGATTTAAAGGCTGCAGATGAGAAGAGCAGTCAAGTGACTTCCATCCCAGGAAAGACCGTCGACCTGAGCCCCTCCAACCCATAAAGCTCCCCCTGATCCCCATCTCCCATGAAGGACCCTAATTAGCCCCCTGGAAGCAATTGTAGGGAGTGAACTCACCGCTTTCACATTCATCATACTGAAAGCCGCCATATTGACTCTGCCAAGTGGCGGGCCCTGAAGAGAGGGGAATAAGGGAACTGAAGGGATATGAGGTTGAGGGGGGCATGAAGGTGGGACTGGGAGGATGGGGGATCTGAAGAGGGGAATGAGGTGTGTGAGGGGGGATGAAGGGGGTCCTGGGGGAGGAGTGAAGGAGTGTATTGAAGGGGGTCCTTGCCAACGATTAAGTTGGGGGGTGCCTTTCCATCAATCAGTGTGGTGTGGGGGGATGCTTGCTAGCAATCCAATGGGGCTGCACTAGAATTCTGAGATCAGGGCTCCCTTTAAAAATGCAGCGGGAATCACTCTGGTTTTCCTGCTGATGGCAGAACTTTGTCGCTGATCGGGAGAATTGCGTCCATTATCTCGAAGGCAACCTCTTTCAATATGCTGGGGTGTATAACATGTTGGGCTGGATTCTTCGCCCGCCACGCCACATTTCTGCCTTGACCGCCAGCGAGATTCTCCGTTACGCTGGCCGGTCAATGGGGTTTCCCATTGTGGGCAGCCCCACGCTGTCTGGAAACCCCCGGGCACCGGCACAACGGAGAATCCCGCTGGCGGAGAATCCCGCCCCAGGTAGCAGGGACTTATCAAATTCTAGTCCCATTAATTTCTCCAATACAACATTCTTACTTATACTAATTTCTTTCAACTCCGCAATTTCCTTAGTCCCTTCGATCTCTACATCTGGGAGATTTCCTATATCTTCCTTCGTGAAAACTGACACAAAGTAATTGTTTAGCGTTTCTGCTATTTCTTTATTTCCCATTCTGAATCCTCCTGACTATATGTAATGAACCCACATTCTCCTTCGCCAACCATTTCCATTTTACATGCCTATAGAACTTATAGAGAATCCCCGGGGGGCACGGGAATCGAGCCCTGTCACCCCGCCGCTGGCTTCCCCATTTTGGGTGCCGGAGAAACAATTACAGTAGTTATGTCCAATATAGAATGGATCTGGTGTTGGTGTTGTTACTTGCTTCTCCCGGATGGTTTTCGCTGCCGTTGTTGCGCGTTCACCTCCGCTTCAGGCGTTCGTCCAGTCTTTCTCCCGTATTTTATTGCTCTCTGTTACTGTATTTGCTGAGTTTGTTGTCGTTTCCCGTGCTCTCCTTCCGGCTTTCATTCCCCCGCATCCCCCCCCAACCTCTCTGGTTCCCGTCTATTGTTCCCTGTTTCCTCCTTCTTCCCTCTTCCCCCCCCTCGCCCTTCTGCCCCCCTCCCCCTTCCCCCTCCCCTCTTTTCCTGTGGTTTCCTTTCTCCAACTTTAATACCTTGGCTTCAGATTGAACTTCCTCACTCTCAAACATATTGTAGAATTCTACATATTGTGATCACTCATCCCGAAAGGTTCTTTTACAACTAGATTATTAATTAGTACTTTTTTCATTACATAATACTTGATCTAGAGTAGCCTGTCCTCTAGTTGGTTCCTCAACATACTGCTCTAGAAGCCCATCCCTAACACATTTGTCTTCCTCAGCATTAGTGCTCACTTGGCTTCACCAGTCTATATGCAGATTGAAGATCTTCTATCTTGTTATGAATGCTGCACACATTCAGGTAGAGCACCCTTAACATTTCCTTTTTGACACCATTCTGCATTCAATGCCATACTTTACACTTTGCTTTGTTTATCCTGCCTTCTAGTCCCATTACTACTTCTTGTTCCCAACATTACTTCCATCCAACCTGAGCCACTCTTCAGGTTCCCATCCTCCTGGATAGCTAGTTTAAACCTACCCAACAGCACCAGGAAATCTCCCTGCAAGTATATCAGTACCAGCCCTGTTACGATGTAACCCATCCCCTGGTCTCACCTGTCACAGAACTGGCCCCAATGCCTCAGAAATCTGATGCCCTCCCTCTTACACCATTGCTCAATGACATGCTATCAACATTTTCTGGCTCTGAGGATAGAAATTCTGATTGGCACAGATCACATTCGAATGTTTACTGCATTTGTACAATGTCCCTATGTGCACTTTTGCTTTCACATGGGCAACAATCTATTGGCTAAGAGCTGAGACACCTGGATATATAGGTACTGCTGTCTGCAAATGATAAAGCCTGAAGGAAGATCATTCAGGGGCATCATAATTGCTGAGCATTTTATTCCCAGCTTGTCTTATAGGAGAGCAGCTCTTATGATAAGGTGACAGGCCTGTCAGCAGGAAGCTATTACTATCCATTAAAGGATTAAACAAGAAAGGTATCTGAGGTCTACGAGAGTTGATGAGTAAACCATTAGCCCCAGAAGATAGTGGGTCATGGTTGTAGAAGATTGATATCCTGCTATGTTGAGCACTGTGCAATGAATCAGATCTAGCTTTGAGAAATGGAAGATAATGCAGCCAGCTATCTGTAGCTGGAGCAGGGAGATTTGGGTAGAAATATACAAGCTGAAAAGGTCGGCATCTGGTTCAAATCCAATTGAGAAAAATGTATGAGCTGAGTGAGAGTTTCAGAGTCTGCAACAGCAGCAATGGTCTGACCCTCACATAGCTCTCAGGGTCTTGACAACTGCTGTCAATGGAGGCCAAGTGTTTCTTGAGCAGAGACATCCCTTTGTCTACAGATTCTGTTTTACTGGCACTTATGGCAGTACTTTAATGGAGATGATGGGGGCCTCACCTGCCAGGTGAGAGCCAATGTACCATTTTTGGGAAGGTCTGCCAAAGTAATTGCCACTTGGCCACTTCACTGGACAGCGATGGGCCTTCCCTAAGCTGAAGCCTCGTACACACGCTTCACTCCACATACACACTCATCCCAGCCAACAAGATGACTGTTCGCACTGGAGCACAACCATCCTGTTGATGGGTCGGCTGGGGCCAGAGGGTACCTAGGGGGTTGTCTGGGGTGACACCTATATGACCCATGGCAACAAGTTCACAATGGGCAGTCGGCGGCGTGCAAAGCTGCATGGCTGCCTTGCTGACTGTGGCAATGGTGTTCCATGCCCCTCCATCCCGACCCCACAACCCACCTCTGGCTGCCCCCCACTACTCCCTCGGCCCAGGCAGAAGCCCCCTGGCCAGTGGCACAATTGCCAGCACACTACGGCGATGTTAAAAGAACAAGGAACAATACAGCACAGGAACAGTCTGATGCTCGATCAATTACGACTAAAGACGAGGTAGGAACATAACTGAAGGCTTTAATAGACTAGAACTGTTCCCCAGCAGCTTCGGTACAGAATGAGGGCTGCTGGGACGGCACCGGTTCTTATACCCCGCCTGTCAGGGCGGAGCTACATACCAAACAGCCAATTGTAAACTCCTAGGTTTAACCAATGGTCTTCAGCCTCTCGGGTACTGCAATACCTGATAATACCACATTCACCCCCCCTGTTAAAAAAGAGTCTGGCAGGGGTGGTGGCCAGTGGTTACAAATGCATCTAACATGGTATGATCAGATATGGAGGTACCGTGACATCTCCTTACAGAGTAGTCGAGAATATTTACAAGCGTGGAAGATATATACATTCAGTGGTCATTTACAGATATAGTTACAGTTACACTGAAGCAATCAGTCGGTTGGGTGGCCTGGTCGTCTGAGCCACGGTGGTGATTCCGGCGGGGGTCCGGGTGTCTGCGGCTCAGGGGGCGTGGCTTCGGCCTCCATGGCAGCTTCGTCACCCCTAGACGGTGCTGGTGGGGCAAACGGTTGGCACAAGAGGGGGGCGCCTGGAGGGGGCGTCGGTGGGTGGGAGGACCTAGGCAGGAGCGGCGGGAGGACTGACCCTCCTGTGAGGTGCTGTGGAGGGGGGGTGGGGGTAATGGTTCGGGTGCGCGTGGGGCTCCGGCGGGCGCCAGGTCCCGGAGGGAGACTGTATCTTGCCGGCCGTCAGGGAACGCCACGTAGGTGTACTGGGGGTTAGCGTGCAGCAGGTGGACCCTCTCGACCAATGTGTCCGACTTGTGCACCTGCACATGCTTCCGGAGCAGGATGGGTCCGGGTGTTGCTAGCCAGGATGGGAGCGAGGTCCCGGAGGAGGACTTCCTGGGGAGGACAAGGAGACGTTCATGAGGTGTCTGGTTGGTAGTTGTACAGAGCAGTGACCGGATGGCGTGGAGGGCCTCCGGGAGGACTTCTTGCCAGTGGGAGACTGGGAGATTCCTGGATCGTAGGGCCAGTAGGACGGTCTTCCAGGCCGTTCCATTCTCCCTCTCTACCTGCCCATTTCCCCGGGGGTTGTAACTGGTCGTCCTGCTTGAGGCAATGCCCCTGTTGAGCAGGAATTGACGCAGTTCGTCGCTCATAAAGGAGGACCCCCTATCACTGTGTATGTACGCGGGGAAACCGAACAGTGTAAAGATACCCTGGAGGGCCTTGATGATGGTGGTTGCGGTCATGTCTGGGCAGGGGATGGTGAATGGGAACCAGGAGTACTCGTCAATCACGTTCAGGAAATACGTGTTGCGGTCAGTGGAGAGGAGGGGGCCTTTGAAGTCCATGCTGAGGCGTTCCAAGGGACGGGAAGCCTTTACCAGGTGCGCCCTCTCTGGCCGGTAGAAGTGCGGTTTGCACTCCGTGCAGATTTTGCCGTCTCTGGTGGCTGTTCTGACCTCCTCGATGGAGTAGGGCAGGTTGCGGGTCTTAATAAAGTGGAAAAAACGAGGCAGAGGTCCTCGTGGAGTGCTCGGAGGCGGTCCACCTGTGCGGTGCACATGTGCCGCGGGACAGGGCATCAGGAGGCTCGTTTAGCTTCCCGGGACGATACAAGATCTCGTAGTTGTCGGTGGAGAGTTGGATTGGATTGGATTGGATTTGTTTATTGTCACGTGTACCGAGGTACAGTGAAAAGTAGTTTTCTGCGGGCAGCTCAACAGACCATTAAGTACATGAGAAGGAAAGGGAATAAAAGAAAATACATAATAGGGCAACACAAGGTATACAATGTAACTACATGAGCACCGGCATCGGATGAAGCATACAGGGGTGTAGTGTTAATGAGGTCAGTCCATTAGAGGGTCATTTAGTTCTATCCTCTACCGCAAGATCTTGTCGTTTTTTATCTTGCCCCGCTGTGCATTATCGAACATGAACACCACCGACCATTGGTCAGTGAGGAGAGTGAATCTCCTGCCGGCCAAGTAATGCCTTCAATGTCGCACAGCTTCTACTATGGCTTGTGCCTCTTTTTCGACCGAGGAATGGCGAATTTCGGAAGCATGGAGGGTACGGGAGAAGAAGGCCACGGGTCTGCCCGTTGATTGAGGGTGGCGGCCAGAGCTACATCAGACGCATCGCTCTCGACCTGGAAGGGGAGGGACTCGTCGATGGCGCGCATCGTGGCCTTTGCAATGTCTGCTTTGATGCGGCGGATGGCTTGGCGGGCCTCTGTCGACAGGGGGGAGGTTGTGGACTGGATTAGGGGTCGGGCTTTGTCTGCGTAGTTAGGGACCCATTGGGCGTAATAACTGAGAAACCCGAGGCAGCGTTTCAGGGCCTTGGGGCAGTGAGGGAGGGGGAACTCCATAAGGGGGCGCATGCGTTCAGGGTCGGGGCCTATAACTCCATTTCGCACTACGTAGCCTAGAATGGCTAGACCGTCGGTGCTAAATACGCATTTATCCTTATTATACGTTAAGTTAAGGATTTTCGTGGTCTGGAGAAATTTTCGGAGGTTGGTGTTGTGGTCCTGCTGGTCATGGCCGCAGATGGTGACGTTATCAAGATACGGGAACGTTGCGCGTAACCCGTGCTGGTCAACGATTCGGTCCATCTCGCGATGGAAGACCGAGACCCTGTTCGTGACACCAAAGGGAACCCTTAAAAAATGATAGAGCCGCCCATCTGCTTCGAAGGCAGTGTATTTGCAGTCACTAGTACGGAGGGGTAGCTGATGGTAGGCGGACTTGAGATCCACCGTGGAGAAGACCTTATATTACGCGATCCTGTTTACCAGGTCGGATATGCGGGGGAGAGGGTACGCATCCAGCTGCGTAAACCTGTTGATAGTCTGACTGTAGTCAATGACCATCCTATGTTTCTCCCCCGTCTTTATCACCACTACTTGAGCTCTCCAGGGACTGTTGCTAGCTTCAATGACCCCTTCCCTCAATAGCCTTTGGACCTCTGACCTGATGAAGGTCCGGTCCTGGGCACTGTACCATCTGCTCCTGGTGGCGACGGGTTTGCAATCCGGGGTGAGGTTCACAAACAGGGAAGGCGAAGGGTCGCAAGGCCGCAGACAGTCAGGGGGGGTATAGGGCCGCCGAATTTGAAGGTCAGGCGTTGCAAGTTACATTGGATGTCCAACCCCAGGAGTGTAGCCGCACAGAGGTGCGGCAGGACATAAAGGCGGAACTTGGTGAATTTCCTGCCTTGGACAGTGAGGTTCGCTAGGCAGAACCCCTTTATCTCCACCGAGTGTGACCCGGAGGCCAGGGAGATTCTTTGGTTTACAGGATGGGTAACAAGTGAACAGCGCCTTACCGTGTCGGGGTGTATAAAGCTTTCCGTGCTCCCAGAATCAATCAGGCAGGACGTCTCGTGGCCGTTGATGAAGACCGTTGTCGTTGCTGTTGCGAGTGTCCGAGGTCGATTTTGGCCCAGAGTCACCGAGGCCAGATGAAGTAGTTGCGGGTTTAGATCGGGCAGCGTGTAGTTGGCCGTGCTGGGGGCCTGGGGCCCCATCCAAGATGGCGTCTCCCATGGGTCGCACATGGTGGTCGGGGATGGACAAAATGGCAGCGTGGATGGACAAAATGGCGGCGCCCATCCGTCCAGCGTGGTGTCCGAGGGGCAAGATGGCCACGCCCGTGGGTCGCACGTGGCCCTAGGATAGGGGGGTGGTGGTGAGTGCTGGCCGCCTGGGGCCCGAAGGAAAGGTTGCCGCGGCGGTCCGGAGTCGCTGGAGACCACGGCCACGGCTTGTGCCTGGCAGACCCCCACAAAATGGCCCTTCTTGCCGCACCCTTTGCAGGTGGAGGTGCGGGCCGGGCAGCGCTAGCGGGGGTGTTTCGCCTGCCCGCAGAAGAAACAGCGGGGCCCGACGGAGTTAACGGGCCGTCTTACAGCTCAGGCCTGCGGGAACACGGGAAAGGTCTGTGAGGCTGCCGCTGCGGGATGCCACGTAGCTCAGGGGGCCTCCTTTCCAGTTGGAAAGAGCATCCTACCTAGGCCCACGTCCCCCACCCTATCCCTGTAACCCCACCTAACCTTCTGGACACTAAGGGGCAATTTAGCATGGCCAATCCACCTTACCTGCACACCTTTGGCCTGTGGGAGGAAACCCACGCAGACACGGGGAGAACGTGCAGACTCCGCACAGACAGTGACCCAAGGTCGGAATTGAACCGGGGACCCTGGCGCTATGAGACGGCAGTGCTAACCACTGCAATGCCTCTTTCGTACAGGTGTCAACATGCAACAGCTGCTTGTCCTTCCAGGCAGTGGCGGTTGTGGGTTTGGAAAGTGCTGTTGTAGGAGCAGGGTGAGCTGCTGCAGTGCATCCTGCAGATGGTACGTGCCTCATTTAGAACTATTTCATTGGATATCAAAAGTCCACAAGGGACAGGAAATGGAGACTAATGTAGGCCAGATCAGACTGCAAGGTGGATCAAAACTTGGCCAAAGAACTAGATTTAATGGGAGGCAAGGTTTCTCCTGCCCTTGGTTGTTTTTCTATAGGTCACGAAGTGTAATCATGCTTTTGGCAGATGCTCAAAACTTTCTCACCAGACTTGTGAATTCTGATTAACATACTAAAACAGCAGATAGAGCTTGTGTACTGTTTGTTACTGATGCAGTGAGTGAATCCGAAATACGACACTGCTCTTAAAACTACACAACGACATAAAATAAATTATTCTAATGCACCCAAAAATCATGAAAAATCCACAAATGCAGCAATTTTGCAAATTTTATCTTCATCCGAAACAATCAGGAAGTCACAATACTGCTTGTTCTTCAATCATCATGGTCTCTGAAAGGAAGGGTACAATAGTATTGTGCAAAATGCTTTCCTATTTAGTGACACTAGTAGCAGATCTGTTAATCTAAAGCAGAATACGTTTGCTCTCAAATTGGGTAGTATGGTTACATTTCAGCAGTGCCCCTAGATGCGTCAGCTGTGGCTCAATGGGTAGATCAATTTACTTCAAAATGCTGTGGATTCAAGTCCCACTCTCAGAAACTGGAGTAAAAATCTCGGCTGAATCTCCAGTGCAGTACTGAGGGAGTGCTGTGGCCGTCAGAAATGCGAGTTTCTTTGCATGCCCTGCTCAAATTGAGTAAAAGGTGGGCGGCACGGTGGCACAGTGGTTAGCACTGCTGCCTCACAGCGCCAGGGACCTGGGTTCGATTTTGACTTTGGGTGAGTGTCTGGGTGGAGTTTGCACATTTTCTCCCTGGTCTCCTGTCCCTCACATCACAAAAACAGGTTTCTGACTGTTCTGACAAGTTATTTGTGAGAGCTTGCTGTGCGCAAATTATTTGCGATGTCACCTGTTGGCTGTGCACCATTTCGGGAGCAACCTGAGGTTGTGAAATGGCTCCCAATTAAAATTGCAGATCTATTGTCATTGGAAGCAGCACAGAGGTTGACTAGGATGATCTTAGGTATAGAGGGAATGCAATATGAAGAAAGATTAAAGAGGTTGCTCTGTATTCCTTGGAGATCATAAGAGTGAGAGGTGATATGATTGAAACATATAAGATTTTTAGGGGCTAGATAGATTAAACATGGGAGGATGTTTCCAGAGGGCATCGTCACAGAATATGGAGGTGCTCATTTAAGATGGATTTGAAGAAGAATATCTTCTCGCAAAGAGTGGTGAATCTTTGGAATTCTTTACCGCAAGAAGCTTACTGTGTGCAAACTGGCTGCCACGTTCCCTCCATTACAACAGTAACTATATTTTGCGGTTTAGCTCATCTGGCTGGATAGCTGGTTCGTGACACAGGGTGAGGTCAACAGCACGGGTTCAATTCCTGCACCGGCTAAGGTTATTCGTGAAGGCCCCGCCTTCGTAACCTTGCCCCTCGCTTGAGGTGTGGTGACCCTCAGGTGAAATCACCACCAGTCAGCCCGCCCCCCCCGCCAAAGGGAAAAGCAGCCTATGGTCATCTGGGACTATAGCGACTTTATAACAAACTTTTTATTGGCATTCCAGTAAAGCAGCTCTTTCTGAATACCCGTTCAAAATATATTCTTCTCTCATTGAAAGTTTTCCCTCTGATCCCATGAGCATGACTCGCTTAAGAAGTAATTTCTGTATTTATCTTATCTGTACTATCCAATACGTTATATACCTTAGTGTGATTCTCCCTTAACCTCCTGCTCACTAGATTGTTGAGATTAAGTTACTTTGATCTTTACTCATGGCTCATCTGCTTTTATAGTTTTGACTTCTGTCCTCCCTTAAAATGCCAGCTATTTGTCAAATGAAAGAGTTGAGGGGATTAGATTATAACGAGAGGTTGAGTAGACTGGGACTGTACTCATTGGAGTTTAGAAGGATGCGGGGGGATCTTATTGAAACATATAAAATTATGAAGGGAATAGATAGGATAGATGGGGGCAGGTTGTTTCCACTGGTCGGGGAAAGTAGAACTAGGGGGCATAGCCTCAAAATAAGGGGAAGTAGATTTAGGACCGAGTTTAGGAGGAACTTCTTCACCCAAAGGGTTGTGAATCTCTGGAATTCCTTGCCCAGTGAAGCAGTTGAGGCTCCTTCTTTGAACGTTTTTAAGAAAGAGATAGATACCTTTCTAAAGAATAATGGGATTCGGGGATATGGTGTACGGGCCGGAGAGTGGAGTCCACAAAGATCAGCCATGATCTCATTGAATGGCGGAGCAGGCTCGAGGGGCCAGATGGCCTGCTCCTGCTCCTAGTTCTTATGAAAAGCGCTTGACAATAGCACAAGCGAATAGCTTAAAAAACAACTAATTTACAGAAAGAACTATAATTTATAATTGTATAGCGGCTATTAGTGACTTCGCTGAGGCACACAGAGAAACAAACATCCAGCCGAAAAAGCTTTCAGAAGGATTGAACAGGAGTTGGGTGAATTTTAAGGAGAGGTTTCACAAGAGGTGAGGGAGCTGTTACACGCATTGGGCGAACGTTTCCTAACCCGCCCACAGCTGGTTCTGTGATGGGCGGGAACAAAGAATCTAGCGGGAGCCACAAAGTCATCAACCCACTGGTGTAAAAACAGTTTGCAATTGTCCCAGTGGCAGATTCATGGCGGCTCGGCTATCCTGCTGACGTGAACTCACATGATCTCATGAACGCTCATTAAAACAGCTGCCGGCTGGAATTCCTCCCCACGCCTTCCAATCTTCTGACACGCCAGTGGGAAATTACATCGGCCTTACACTGTCACAATGCGGATTCCCCTGAGGAAGGAGCAGTGCTCCGAAAGCTAGTGTTTGAAACAAACCTGTTGGGCTTTAACCTTATTTTCGGTTTGAAAATGAGTGACGCGCCCAAGTCGGACCTCAGTTTGCTCACGGCTTTGAGGTGAACGCAACATACGAGGCCTACCTGGGATAGGCGCTGCGCCGCTCTTGTGTTGAACATCACTCTGCTGGGGCCACCCTGCTCTCTGCCCATCTTGTCTTTAAGGACAACTGCGGGACTCATACAGCTTACGCTTCAGACACTGACCAGTACTGTGCCCGGGGTTGGGGGCTACAGTGGTCTTCTGCTCCCAGTGTCTGACAATGTCGTCTGCACAGATATCGCTGTGCTTTAGGACTTAGTCCTCGAGTCAAGGACAGAAAAGGCCCTTCAGCCCATTGTGCCTATTCTAATCCAATTTTCCAGCACTTGGCCCATAGCATTGCATACCTTAACATCGCAAGTGCACATCTAATTGCTTCTTAAATGTTATGGGGTCTCTGCCTCCACCACCCTTTCAGGCAGTGAGTTCCAGACTCCCACCACCCCCGGGTGAAAAAGGTTTTCCTTACATCTTCCCTAAAGCTTCTGCCCCGGACTTCCACTTCGAGCAGGGATGGGCGAGGGTGGAGAGATTCCTCCTGTATAATGGACAGGAGCCACAGATGACAGGCAGTCAAGTGGCAATGTGGACCTCATATCTGAAGTCAGAGATAGTGCAGAAGAGTAGTGGGTATGCAGCAGGAGCAACCATTGGGAGAATGGGGTACCCTAGCTACAGGGTTGTGTGCTTTAAGGACAAATACACCTACAATCGATGTCCCTGTGTGTGGCAGGCTCTAAACTGGGCTGTAAATGGAATGGTGTTGATGACTGCAGCCTGCAGATAGGGAAGACATAATACAGAGAGGGGTATGTAAAACTCTCATGGCGGTGGGAGGGGGGGGGGGGGTTGATGGGGGCCTGGCGGAATGGAGGATTCACCTCTGTAGGTAACAGTGTGCACAGCCTCCAGATGTGTGCGTCCAAGAGATCCACATGGGGCATTGTCACTTAGCAGGTGATGGGTTCGCGGGTGGTGGAGGTGATGGTGAGGGTCAGAATGTTCACTGTCACAATGCGGTTGCATAGTGGTTAGCTCAGTTGCTTCACAGCGCCAGGGTCCCAGGTTCGATTCCCGGCTTGGGTCACTGTGCGGAGTCTGCACATCCTCCCTGTGTGTGCGTGGGTTTCCTCCGGGTGCTCCAGTTTCCTCCCACAGTCCAAAGATGTGCAGGTTAGGTGGATTGGCCATGATAAATTGGCCTCAGTGTCCAAAATTTAGCTGGGGTTACTGAGTTACGGGGATAGGGTCGAGATGTGGGCTTAAGTAGAATGCTCTTTCCAAGAGCCGGTGCAGACTCGATGGGCCAAATGGCCTCCTTCTGCACTGTAAATTCTATGATAATCTATGAAACATTACAGCGCAGTACAGGCCTTTCAGCCCTCAATGTTGCGTAGACCTGTGAAACCACTCTAAAGCCCATCTACACTATTCCCTTATCGTCCATATGTCTACCCAATGACCATTTGAAAGCCCTTAGTGTTGGCGAGTCCACTACTGTTGCAGGCAGGGCATTCCACGTCCTTACTATTCTCGGAGTAAAGAAACTACCTCTGACATCTGTCTTACATCTATCTCCCCTCAATTTAAAGCTATGTCCCCTCGTGCTAGACATCACCATCCGAGGAAGAAGGATCTCACTGTCCACCCTATCCAATCCTCTGATCATCTTGTATGCCTCGATTAAGTCACCTCTTAACCTTCTTCTCTCTAACAAAAACAGCCTCAAGTCCCTCAGCCTTTCCTCATAAGATCTTCTCTCCATACCGGGCAACATTCTGGTAAATCTCCTCTGCACCCTTTCCAATGCTTCCACATCCTTCAAATAATGCGGCAACCAGAATTGCACGCAATACTCCAAATGTGGCCGCACCAGAGTTTTGTACAGCTCCAACATGACCTCATGGCTCCGAAACTCAATCCCTCTACCAATAAAAGCTAACACACCGTACGCCTTCTTAACAACCCTCTCAACCTGGGTGGCAACTTTCAGGGATCTATGTACATGGACACCGAGATCTCTCTGCTCATCCACACTGCCAAGAATCTTACCATTAGCCCAGTACTCTGTCTTCCTGTTATTCCTTCCAAAATGAATCACCTCACACTTTTCTGCATTAAACTCCATTTGCCACCTCTCAGCCCAGCGCTGCAGCTTATCTATGTCCCTCTGTAACTTGTAACATCCGTCCGCACTGTCCACAACTCCACCGACTTTAATGTCATCTGCAAATTTACTCACCCATCCTTCTACGCCCTCTTTCAGGTCATTTATAAAAATGACAAACAGCAGTGGCCCCAAAACAGATCCTTGTGGTACACCACTAGTAACTGGACTCCAGTCTGAACATTTCCCATCAACCACCACCCTTTGTCTTCTTCCAGCTAGCCAATTTCTGTTCCAAACTTCTAAATCATCCTGAATCACATGCCTCTGTATTTTCTGCAGTAGCCTACCATGGGGAACCTTATCAAACGCTTTACTGAAATCCATATACACCACATTAATGAGGGAGTCTGGTGGAATAACAGGAGGTAGTTCTACTTTTACATTGTGAGGCTCTCAGTAAATTGGAGGCACATGGACAGTGAGGGAGGGAAGGTCGAACCTGGTCCTGAAGTCGAGGTGAATTGAAATGGTGTCCAGCAAAAATAAGGTTGGTTCTGTCCAGTAGGGGTATGAGGCAGTGTGAGAGAACTCCTTTTTATAGAATCATAGAATCTCTACAGTGCTGACGGAGGCCATTTGGCCCATCCAGTCTGCACCGAATCTTGAAAAGAGTCCCTTACCTAGGCCTACGACCCGACTCTATCCCCGTAACCCCACCTAACCTTCTGGACTCTAAGGGGCAATTTATCATGGCCAACTCACCTAACCTGCACATCTTTGGACTGTGTGAGGAAACCGGAGCACCCTCAGGAAACACACTCAGATACGGGGAGGAAGTGCAAACTCCACACAGACAGTAGCCCGGGGCCGGAATTGAACGCGGGACCCTGGTGCTGTGAGGCAGTGGTGCTACCCACTGTGCCACCTTGCCGCCCTTTTCTGGGCTTTGAGGCACCTACTTGGGATGGACTGCCACTTGGTGGTACCACTCCAGCAGACAGGGTGCAGGCCAGTTACCAAGGGAGACAGACCTCATTGCCCAGGAGGCAGCTGAAAGCCAACGCCTTCCTTTAGCGCTGTTCAGTGGATAGACATATTTCACTAGCTTCACATCAAAGCCACAGCATCGACAGAGTATTGAGGTAGGAAATCAGATTTTGTAAATGCAGGCATTCATGAAGGGTGAACTGCAGCATCATATCTGGCATTCCATCAATGAAGGGATTCCGCGGAATCACAATGAACGCTATTCATCACTGGCCAAACGGCTTCCACTCATTGAACAGAGCAGCTGAATGGTGGTTAGTATGCCATTTCAGAGAATGGAGTTCAGAGCTACTTTGACTAAGTCATCTCATCAACACCTTATCACCCCACAGGGGGTTCCAGACGTCAGATTTCTGGAATGGCATCTAGATCACCTCAATGTGTGGGCCAGCGTCTCAGGGGCAAGTCTGCAGCGGGAACAATGCAAGGAGGGCAGGGAAAGCTGTGGAGCCCGGCATTACTCATAGGTTTGCAAATCAGAGCTTCTCTTTCCTATTAATCATTGCTGTCTTCAGTCTTTCATTTCAGGAAGAGGGCAAAAAGACTAATGGATCCAGGGTTGCATTTCTCAGAGTCTCCATTCAATGGAGAAGGGGGAGGAGGGAGAGGTGATGTCAAATGCAGCTCCGGCAGGAGGCACTGCCTGGTGGACATGGCCTGCACTGGGGGGAAATTCACAACGGCGAGGTTCATTTGAGAGGGGAAGACGGAAAGATAAGTATGGGAAGTTTGGGACCCTTGGATAACGAGGGATGTTGTGAACCTCGTCAGAAAGAAAAAGAAGACTTTTGTATGGTCAAAACCCTGGAGGAGTATAAAGAAAGTAGGAAGGTACTTAATGGGAATTTATGAGGGCTAGGAAGGGTCATGAAAAGTCCTTGGCAAGTAGGATTAAGGTGAATCCCAAAGCTTTTTATTCCTATGTAAAAAGCAAGAGGGTGGCCACGGACCGGATTGGACCACTTAAGGACAGTGGGGGTAATCAATGTGTTTAGCCAGAGGAAATGGGCGAGGTACTAAATGAATACTTTGCATCAATGTTCACCAAAGAAAAGGACTTTGTGGAAGATGATTCTTGGGTAGGGTGTGTGGACAGTCTGGATCATGTTGACATCAAAAAGGAGGAAGTATTGGGTGTTTTAAAAGACATGGGGCGGGATTCTCCCGAATCCTCCGATGGCCTGATGCCGGCGTAAAAAAATGGCGCGAACCACTCCGGCCTCGGGCCAACCGGAAGTTGCGGAATCATCCTAGGTTGGCGCTGGAGGGGTTGGCGCCGTGCCAACCGCCGCCGAAGGGCCGGCGTGGTCCCGCGCATGCAGAGAACCGCCTGCGAGTTCTGGCGCTTGTGCAGGGTGGGTCTTCTCCGTGGCAGCCATGCAGAGCCCTACAGAGGCCAGCGCGGAAGGAAGGAGTGCCCCCCATGGCAAGGCCCGCCCGCAGATCGGTGGGTCCTGATCGCGGGCCAGGCCACCGTGGTGGCCCTCCCCCGGGGCCGGATCCACCCGCACTCCCCCGAGGACCACACCAGCCGGCTTACGAGCCAGGTCCCGCCATGCGGGACCATGTCCATTTCACGCCAGCGGGACTGGCCGAAAACAGACGGCCGCTCGGCCCATCGGGGTCCGGAGAATTGCCGGGGGGGGGGCCGCTGCCATCGGCCCCCGACCGGCACGCGTGATCCCTGCCCCCGTCCGAAAACTGGCGCCGGAGAATACGGCAGCCGGCATCGGAGAAGCGAGGTGGGATTCATGACGCTCCCTGGGAATTCTTACGTTTCCTGGGCCTGATGGTATTCACCCCATAATACTGAGGGAAGCAAGGGAAGCGAGGGAATTGAGGAAATTGCTGGGGCCTTGATTGACATCTTTGTATCCTCATTGGCTACAGGTGAGATCCCAGGGGACTGGAGAATAGCTAATGTGGTACCGCTGTTTAAAAAAGGTAGCAGGGATAATCCTGGAAACTGTAAGCCGGTGAGTCTCACATTGGTAGGAGGTAAATTATTGGAGAGAATTCTCAGAGACAGGATTTATACCCATTTGGAAACAAATGGACTCATTAATGATAGCATGGTTTTGTGAAAGGGAGGTCGTGCCTCACTAACTTGATCGAGTTTTTTGAGGAGGTGACAAACTTGATTGATGAGGGGGGGTGGTGGATGTTGTTTACAAGGACTTCAGTAAAGCCTTTGACATGGTGCCTCATTGCAGACTGGTACAAAAGATAGTCACACGGGATCAGAGGTAAGATGGCAAGATGAATACAGAACTGGCATGGTCACAGAAGGCAAAGGGTAAAAGTAGAAGGGTGTTTTTCTGAATGGAAGGTTGTGACTAGTGGTGTTCCACAGGGATCTGTGCTGGGGCCGCTGTTGTTTGTAGTATACATAAACGATTTGGAGGAAAATGTAGCTGGTCTGATTAGTAAGTTCGCGGATGACACCAAGGTTGGTGGCGTGGCAGATAGTGTTGAGGATTGTCAGTGGATACAGCAGGACATGGATAGGTTGGAGACTTGGGCAGAGAAATGGCAAATGGAGTTTAATCCGGACAAATGTGAGGTAATGCATTTTGGTAGGTCTAACATGTCTTTATTGGACGGGGCATCGAGTATAAAAACTGGCAGGTCATGCTACAGGGGGCCTCCTTTGGATGAGGGGCGGCACATCCTGTTCTCCCGAGGGGGCCGGAGGGCCAGCAGCAGGGTCACCAATACACGCCTGGGAGGCAGTGATAGCGGCTGTCAGCGTGACCGGGGAACAGGTGTCGAATGTTGGAAGGGGACCAATGACCTCCATCGAGCTGCAAGGGTAAGTTACCACCTCTCTCCAAGCATCAGTTCCTCCTGCCACCCCTCAAATTCACCCCCCACCCCGCCACCCAACAGACCACTTCAGAGGAGAGCTCCACAAGGAGACCACCATCGAGGTGTCACAGCTGTCACCCCCGCCTTCCACCAGCGCAGAGACACACACCTCAGTGGGTGACATTAATGGACGGGCTTCTGGGGCACAATCTGGTGAGCACCACACAGTTGCTGATGCACGCCGGGAGGAGGCAGGAACATCGAAGGGAGACGGCAGTCGGAGCTCTGCTGGAACCCAGCTGGATCCCAGTCAGATGCCGGGTCTCTGGACAAGGTGCTCCAGTTGCCCTGGATCAAAATCGGGGCACTCTCTCCCCAACATTAGTGTTTGTATCAACACCAGATGCATTGTGGTGACCATCACTTTCTCAAGAACAATTGGGGTGGGCAACAAATGTTGGCAGTGACACTCCCCGAAAGTGACCCTGAAAGAATACAAAAACTTGCCTGCCCATTATAAATGAACAGTAAATACATGTTTGCCCATAACCTTACCCGCAATCTGAAAATAAATGTAAAAAAACATATACTAAGGGTGAACCAAATGAACTGAAGAGCCTTCTCTGTCCAAACCGAGCACGTGAAGCCACAGCAAAGGTCACTGCATTAACATTTGTGTTCAATAAAAGATTACCGCCGTGGAATGAAATTCTGTGCCCACCCGTGTTCACAAACGGTTGGTGCCAACAGTTGAAGGGTGGTGCACTGGAACATCATCTTGTTTTAATATTGAACAGAGTGGTCACATTGCTTGAGCTGTGGAGTTCATTGTGGGTTTGATCGTCTCCTACATGAAAGAAATCATAGAACAAAGAGAGACTGGCGCACATTGCCTGTGCCAGCTATCCAAGAACATAACAAACATATGAATCAGGAGCAGGAGTAGGCCACTCGGCCCCTCAATCCTGCTCCGCCATTCAATGAGGTCATGTCTGATTGTAACCTTAACCCCCCATTTCCACCTACCCCCGATGACCTTTCACTCCCCCTTGTTAATAGAGCTATCCAATTAGTCGTACTCCCTTGCTTTCTCCCAGAGGCCTCCGTTTAGGGGATTGACCTCTTTCTGTGTTCTAGCACTCTGGAAATGAATGTTTTCTATTGTTTATTGTTGATATATGGGTATCATTGTCGAGTCTGGAACTTAGTGCTGCCCTTGTTCTTCGGGAATTTCTGCATTCCGGATGGACGGTGCTGAAGGGCAGGATGTTCCAGGATACTGAAGTTACGGCAATTGATAAATTATGGTATAAAAACAGAAACAGGAAAACCTCAGCAGTTAACTGTGTTTCTCTCTCCACAGATGCTTTTTGTTTTTATTTCAGATCTGCAGCCTCCGCAGTATTTTGCTTTTGCAAGTTATGTTCTATCTAGGTTGAAGTAGCATGTGACGTGGAGGGGAAGTGGGAGGTGAAGCACCCTACAGGTCTTCCCAGCTTCAGCGTACAATTGCTTCCCAGATTTTGTTTGGACTGTTCATTCCTAGTTAAGTAACTCAGGCCGAGATTTTCCAGTCCCGTCCACGACGATTCCACAGGACAGAAAATGTGACGGGCAAGCCAAAGGGCTGTTGACTTTGGACAGGAATTCCCAGTCCCACAGTAGATGGGGTGAGAAGATCCCAGCCACAGAAACCTGGATCATAAACTAGTGGGGTGTGAGTTCAAACACCACTCATTCACTGTATCCTTCAGGGAGAGAAATCGGCTGCACTTTGGTCTGTCTGCCCACAGAACTCAGTGAAAGGTTAGAGCACAGAAGAAGACCATTCAGCCCATCTTGTCCATGCCAGCCCGAGAACACCCAGATGCCCTTTCCAATCCCACCTTCCTGCATCCGGTCCCCAGACCTGTAGCCTACAGCACTTAAGGTACAGATCAAGGTACTTTTTTAAAGAGTTTAGGGTCGCTTCCTCCACCACCAATTCAGGCAGCGAATTTCAGACACCCGCTACCCTCTGTGTAAAAAGGTTCTTCCTCATGTCCCTTCTATACCTTCTGCCACTTATCTTGAATCGCTATCCCCTGGTCCTAGAATTCTCCGTCAAGGGAAACAATTTTATCCTGTCCACTCTATCTCTTCCTCTCATAATCTTGTACACCTCAATTAAATCATCCCTCAGCCTTTTTTCCAAGGAAAATAACACCAACCTCTTCAATCTCTCCTCGCTGACCAACTTCACACGGCTCCCTGGATTTAGATTTGTTTATTGTCACGTGTACCGAGGTACAGTGAAAAGTATTTTCCTGTGAGCAGCTCAACAGATCATTAAGTACATGAAAAGAAAAATAAATAAAAGGAAATACATAATAGGGCAACACAAGGTATACAATGTAACTACATAAGCACCAGCATCGGATGAAGCATACAGGGTGTAGTGTTAATGAGGTCAGTCCATAAGAGGGTCATTTAGGAGTCTGGTAACAGCGGGGAAGAAACTGTTTTTGAGTCTGTTCGTGCGTGTTCTCAGACTTTTGTATCTCCTGCCCAATGGAAGAAGTTGGAAGAGTGAGTAAGCCGGGTGGGAGGGATCTTTGATTATACTGCCCGCTTTCCCCAGGCATGTAGATGTGTAGATGGTGTAGATGGAGTCAATGGATGGGAGGCAGGTTCGTGTGATGGACTGGGCGGTGTTCACGACTCTCTGAAGTTTCTTGCGGTCTTGGGCCGAGCAGTTGCCATACCAGGCTGTGGTGTAGCCAGATAGGATGCTTTCTATGGTGCATCTGTAAAAGTTGGTAAGGGTTAATGTGGACACTCTGAATTTCCTTTGTTTCCTGAGGAGGTACAGGCGCTGTTGTGCTTTCTTGGTGATAGCCTCAAAGTGTGTGGACTAGGATAGATTTTTGGAGATGTGCACCCCATGGAATTTGAAGCTGCTAACCATCTCCACCTAGTTGATGCTGACAGGGGTGTGCACAGTACTTTGCTTCCTAAAGTGGCCTATCAAGCTGCAAGGAACAGCGGTTCAGGATGACAAGCTAGAGATGAGCCCTGAATACTAACCTGACACATTCTCAAGTGTAGGAGTAGGTGGTTATTAATGTCTACAACTGTTGTGGTCAGCGACAGATGTTGTTGAACGAAGTTAAAGGACATGTGATAAACAACACAAATTCAGTTACTCAGCAACCGACATCACCAAAAACAAAATACGTTGTATGTGATTAAGACTATGGGCGAAATTCTCCCCCAACGGCGCGATGTCCGCCGACTGGCGCCAAAAACGGCGCCAATCAGACGGGCATCGCGCCAGCCCAAAGGTGCGGAATGCTCCGCATCTTTGGGGGCCGAGCCCCAACATTGAGGGGCTAGGCCGGCGCCGGAGGGAATTCCGCCCCGCCAGCTGGCGGAAATGGCGTTTGTTGCCGCGCCAGCTGGCGGAAATGGCGTTTGTTGCCCCGCCAGCTGGCGCGGAAATGCGCCGCATGCGCGGGAGCGTCAGCGGCCGCTGACAGTTTCCCGCGCATGCGCAGTGGGGAGAGTCTCTTCCGCCTCCACCATGGTGGAGACCGTGGCGGAGGCGGAAGGGAAAGAGTGCCCCCACGGCACAGGCCCGCCCGCGGATCGGTGGGCCCCGATCGCGGGCCAGGCCACCGTGGGGGCACCCCCTGGGGTCAGATCGCCCCGCGCCCCCCCAGGACCCCGGAGCCCGCCCACGCCGCCTGGTCCCGCCGGTAAATACCAGCTTTGATTTACGCCGGCAGGACAGGCAATTTCTGGGCGGGACTTCGGCCCATCCGGGCCGGAGAATTGAGCGGGGGGTCCCGCCAACCGGCGCGGCCCGATTCCCGCCCCTGCCCAATCTCCGGTACCGGAGACTTTGGCGTGGGCGGGGGCGGGATTCACGGCGGCCAACGGCCATTCTCCGACCCGGCGGGGGGTCGGAGAATGACGCCCATGAATCCAATCAGTGGGGGATAAACCCAATCAGAGGGGTAGCGTCCCACTGCAGCATATTACAACCAATCCACGTAAGGAACTGACACTCTCACAGCCCTGCCTCTGAAAGGAGTTATAAAAGTTGTGAAAGTTGTAGGCATTGAAGAGAAAGAAATGACCAGCATGCAACGTTGAAGACTGAATAAGGTTTTGTACGATTGTACGACAACTCCGGCTCATGTTTTTTTTTTAAATTGAGAAGAAATTAGTCTGTTACTGGGTTGTACCTGTGTGCTCTGTCCAATAAGCAAATCACGTTAAATTTGTTCCCTGAATTCCCCTCCATTTGAGCCTGGTGCATTGTGAGCACAGCATCGTGACAATTATTTCAGCATCTCACTTCTTAGTGTCTCATGTGCTGATTCATGTCTACCATTCATTATGTTCCGGCCTTTTGCTTCTAGGGCGGTTGTGACAAACGCATATAACTGGCTGCAACACCGGTTATAGCAAGGGGAAGTGCCTGTCTCGGATTTATCTTCGAACTCTTCTGCTCAGGAACTTGAGCATAGCAGCCCAGTGGTTGTCAACTGGACGACAAACCCAGAGATGAGGGTTCTAGACTCACTTTGGCATGTTATGTAATATAGGTGTTGGTTGGCACTGTGGTGGGGCAGAATACCGTAAAAACTTCTGGATTTTTACAAAAGCCCAACAGGTTCACAGATTCCCTTGGGGGAAGAGAGGCTGTCCCCACCTCCATCACCTTGACTTCGCTCAGTGCAGCCGACACATGATCCCATTTGACAACTAGGGATAGACAAAAATACACTGGGCTCACACGAATAAACACTCAAACAAAAGTATAAACCAAAAGATATCTGTCTCTCTTGGTGCAAGAGTTGAATCCAATTTCTGCTGTTGAACCACCGAAGTGAGATGTCAGCATGACTATGACTGTCTGCCCACACTGACCTTAGAAACTTTACCCCATTATGAAAAGAGGCACTAGCAAGTAAATTGTCGAGTTTGAAAGGGGGGGTGGAAACAATGGGGTGATTTTTAGCCCACATTAGCCATCAGCGAAAACGGCAACGTGGGTGCAAATTACGGCGAGAATCAGGAAATGCGATTCTCACCGGTGAGATTGCATGTCCGACTCTCCAGGCCCCTCTCGGGTGGCGTAATGAGAACTCCACCACGGAAGTCAGGAATCTCATTTAAATGCACTAGCATCTTATTAGCGAGCCCTCCTGCCGGGGCCTCCCGCCACCTCTCTGAATATCCATCTGGCATCGGCGTGACAGATTAATAAACCTGAGAATCTTGCGGCCTGACCTCCGAAGGGGATTTCGGAGATGAGCGCTCAGCTTGCCATCACCCTCCAGTGTGCCCATGTATAGGCCACAAGCATCTGCTGAGGCTCGCTTCAGCAAGGTTGATGCATTAAAGCATGCACTGATCGAGCAGGCGATCGGACTGATTGCAGTTCTGGTGCCAGGACCAGTCAGGGGGAACCTTCAATACAGCCTGCAGAGGGGGGGGGGTCCCACGTCATAGTGGTCTTCTGCACTCTACACAACCTGGCACGGCAGCAGGGCGATCAGCTGGACCAGGCGGAGATGGAGGAGGTGAGGAGAATGTTGGGGAGGGCAACGAGAGGGAACCCACAGAGGAGGAGGAGGAAGGACCTCAGAGGAGAAGGAATGACTTTGGGAGATGGCCTTGGGCCCGCATGGGTGCAGAGCTAGGGATACTCTTCTAGCTTCTCAGTTTGATGCGACCAGGACTAGGATGTGAAGACCTCTCCAACCATGGGGTCTTGCATCCTTTCATTATTGTGGTGCCTGCAACAGGTCATCGTGATGGTGGCTACATTCATGGGCAGGGCCCAAAAGTGATTATCCAGATGCAGGAGAATGATGCTGACTTACCGTGAGGACAGTGAAATGTCTGACCCCTGCCTGACAGAGAGCTGAACATGACCTGCCAATGGATGGGCTTATGTTGGGGCCCAGAGAGGCTGAACAACTAATCTCAGCTGTTACTGCCTCTTCCAAGGTCAGGGGTCCCGGGGATGGGTGGCACGGTAGCACTGCTGCCTCACGCCGCCGAGGACCCAAGTTCAATTCCAGCCCTGGGTCACTGTCCTTGTGTGGGTTTCACCCCTACAATCTAAAGATGTGCAGGGCAGGTTGATTGGCCACTCTAAATTGTCCCTTATTTGGAAAAAAAAAAGAATTGGGTACTTTAAATTTTTTTCAAAGGGGTCCTGATGTTTTTCTCCACTGAGTAACAAGGTGGACAGACTATGGACGTTTTCAGCCCTTGGCATCCTCATAACCAGAGAATGTTGGCAGACACGAGAAGCCTGAGTGTTTCTTTTGGGGGAGCGGGGCTGCTGGGAGGGGGTGGGGGGGTTAACATTTTATGGATGGAGGGATGGTGGGTAGACTGGGGAACCCATGCCAGGGCGCAGCTTTACTGCGTCGTGAATGTGGGAGGTGGGAGAGAGACAGCGCTGCCATTCTCACACTACACAGGGATGAAGCGCTGGGTTTGTGCGGGCGTTTATGGAGCATGGCGCCATGATGTGACATTGTGGAGGATTTGTATGGGAGATGTTATGGGCCACGTTTAGAGAACCCCAAAGTGTATCCTGGAGTTCACCTGACCCACAACTTTTAATAGATTGTGGTATGGGGAGCACACGGCCCATTCTACAGGTGTGGTGCTGCAGAAATGGAAAAGTATTTTTTAAAACAAAACAATGTTTATTCGATGAACTCAAGTTAACCTTTTTAAAACATATAGTGAACATCTTAGCAACCATTAATTCAAATACAACCCCCAAAGAATACAACACTAAGTAATCCTTAATAAATTCTCAAACAACATCATAGAATTTACAGTGCAGAAGGAGGCCATTCGGCCCATCGAGTCTGCAGCGGTTCTTGGAAAGAGCACCCTACCCAAGGTCAACACCCCCACCCTATCCCCATAACCTAGCAACCCCACCCAACACTAACTTTGGACACTAAGCGCCATTTAAAATGGCCAATCCACCTAACCTGCACATCTTTGGACCGTGGGAGGAAACCGGAGCACCCGGAGGAAACCCACGCATACACGGGGAGGATATGCAGACTCCGCACAGACAGTGACCCAAGCCAAAATCGAACCTGGGACCCTGGAGCTGTGAAGCAATTGTGCTATCCACAATGCTACCGTGCTGCCCCCATCCAGAAGACAAAATAAACACCTTTTAACTGAAGCACATCAGGTTTACATTCACTACTGAGAACATTTATAATTCTGAATTCACCAAATGATCAAGAGATAGTCTTTTCATGGCAGAGAGAACAACAGTACATCTGCTTTGTCTGGCTTCAGCTCCAACACTGAAACAAAAGCAAAAGAACACAGACACACCCAAGCTTTTCTCAAAGTGAAACTAAAAAGCAGAGCCAGAGCTCAGCTCCACCCACACTCTGACATCACTGCTGTAACATGAGCAGCCAAACATTTCTTGGGCTTTTCCAAATTCACTTTTGGCTAGGTTTATCACCAAACCCGCCTCCTGAAGTCGATCGAATAACACCATCATATGTTTTAATGTTCTTTCCATGTCTGGCTGAAAATTACCAGATCGTCGATGTATACCGCACAATTGGGTAATCCTGAAACAACTTTGTTAGTTAACCGTTGAAATGTGACTGGTGCGTTTTTCATGCCAAATGGCATAACTTTGAATTGGTATATGCCATATGGAGTCACAAAAGCTGAAATCTCCTTCGCACTTTCGGATAAAGATACCTGCCAGTAACCTTTAAGTAAATCCAGTTTGGAAATAAAAGCTGATTGTCCAACTTTCTCAATGCAATCCTCCAAACATGGGATAGGATAAGAGTCCGTGCTTGTAACTGCATTAACCTTCTATAGTCCACACATAACCGTTGGGTACCATCTGGTTTAGGTACCATCACTATGGGTCAGCTCCATTGGCTGCAACCCACTTCAATTATGCCATTTTTAAGCACACTCTCAATCTCTTTGTTAACCTGTGCCAATTTGAAAGGGTTAAGTCTATATGGATGTTGTTTGATTGGAACAGCATTTCCCACATCTACGTCTTGTATAGACATTTTAGTCCTTCCCAAATTATCTCCACAAACTTGCCCATGTGACATCAATAACACTTTCAGGTCAGTCTGTTTTTCCTCTGGAAGGTAACTCAACAATTTATCCCAATTTTTAAGAACATCCTCATTTTCCAATTTAATTTGAGGTATGTCAAATTCACAGTCATCTGGATTTCGGTCATCACTTTGAGTTAGAATCATTAAAACCTCCTCCTTTTTCTCTCCTTCCCTTTCAAAGTACCTTTTAAGCATATTCACATCACACACTCGGTGAGTTTTCCTTCTATCTGGTGTTCTTACCAGATAATGCACCTCACTTAATTTCCTTTCAATTTGATAAGGTCTACAAAACTTTGCTTTTTAAGATTCATCTACCACTGGTAACAATACTAAAACTTTATCTCCACTGGCTAAACTATGAACTTTGGATTTCTTGCCCACTACCCGTTTCATCTCATTTTGTGCAACTTTTAAATGTTGTCTAGCCAATTCACCTGCTCTATTTAATCGTTCCCTAAAATTTGACACGTAATCCAATAATGTAATTTGCAATTTCTCACTCACCAATTGTTCCTTAATCAATGTAAGTGGCCCTCTTACCACATGACCAAAAATTAGTTCAAAAGGACTGAATTTGGTTGACTCATTAGGTGCATCCCTAATTGCAAACAGTACGAATGGAATTCCTTTATCCCAATCCTCTGGATAATCATGACAATAACCCCTCAACATTGTCTTTAATGTCTGATGCCACCTTTCTAACACTCCCTGCAATTCTGGATGGTACATAGTTGATTTAAATTGTTTTATTCCTAAGCTATCCATACCTTCTTTGAATAACCTTGAGGTAAAATTAAATCCTTGGTCTGATTGTATTTCTGTGGGTAGTCCATATCTAGTAAAGAATTTAAGTAACTCCTCCATAATCTTTTTAGCTGCAATATTACGTACTGGAATGGCCTCTTGAAACCTAGTAGACATATCCATTGTCGTCAAAAGATATTGATTCCCACTTTTCGTTTTGGGAAGCGGTCCTGCGTAATCAATTAGGACCCTTGTAAAAGGTTCCTCAAATGCTGGAATGGGTATTAAGGACGCTGGTTTTATCACTGCTTGAGGTTTCCCTATCACTTGACATGTGTGACATGATCGACAAAATTTAACTGCATCTTTATGTAGTCCCAAATGACCTCCCACTGGTACCTCATGTGCAACTCACAACACCTCCTTTCTATACCCTACTGGCAATACTACTTGATGAACTTCTGCCCACTTTTCATCCGCCTGCATATGTACAGGTCTCCATTTTCTCATCAAGACATCACTTTTACGGTAATAACACCCTGGTATACACTCAGACTCCTCTTCAGCATATGCTTTCTGATACATCCGTTTTATTTCCACATCTTTCTGTTGTAACTCCGCCAATTTTCCTGAACTAAAAATATCCGCCTCATCTTCCACCTGTTCTTCTTCTTTTTCAACCATCTGATCAAAAATCATTTCTGGTAATTGCACTTCACCTTTATCTTCACTCTCTGATTTCTCCTCTTGTCTTAACATGTGACTTTGCGACCTTGTTACGACACAATCTGGAAAAATCCCAGGATATTCGTCATTCAACACTTCAGTTGTCTGATTTTCCACTGGCTGATCAACCACAGTAGGCATCACTCCCACCTGCGATCCAGCTATATCATTACCCAAGATAAACTGTATTCCTGGACAAGATAGTTTCTCTATTACTCCTACGACCACTTCACCACTCTTCACTGGACTTTCCAACCTTACCTTATATAATGGAACACTTCTCCTCTCACCCTGAATTCCACATATTACCACCTTTTCTGGCAACATTCTTCCCAAACTACATAACTCCTCATCTCTTACCATTAAAGATTGACTAGCTCCCGTATCTCTTAAAATTGTGACTTCTATACCTACTTCTCCTGATACACATGAGTAAACTTTACCCACACAAGTAAATTCTTTAAAGAGATCTGGCACCTTCTTATCACCTTCTTATCAATCACCTCTTGATCAGGCTGTACAATCTTTTGCACCTCCTTCGCTTCGCTTGGGCTTTCCTTTACCACTTCAACAAACCCCACAGTCTTATCCTGTTTTACCACATCAGCCTTCCCAGTGCTTTTCTTCAACCACCAACACTGTGACTTTACATGGCCTAGTTTATTAGAGAAAACATTTGAAACTTTTCATTTCTTTTCCACCCTCCTGGATTTCTTTTTTAGTCTGAGGTAGACCCCCCTTATTATCTCCTATCAGATCACCTTTGCCTCTACCACTTGAGTATTTCTCATGTCTCCAGTTTCTATCCCTCACAGGCTGAAACTGATGTCGGAAACCAAGCTTTGATTTATGAGCTAATTCATAATCATCTGCCATTTCTGCTGCTAATCTCGCAGTTTTAACCCTCTGCTCTTCCACATGAGTTCTCACTACATCAGGAATTGAATTTTTAAACACCTCCAAAAGCATAATTTCTCTGAGAGCTTCATACGTTTGGTCTATTTTCAAAGCCCTTATCCACCTATCAAAATTACTCTGTTTGAGCCTTTCAGACTCCATGTATGTTTGACCAAATTCTTTCCTTAAATTTCTAAACCTTGGTCTGTAGGCTTCAGGCACTCGTTCATATGCACCTAAGATGGATTTTCTCACCTCCTCATACGTCCCAGATACCTCCTCCGGTAGTGATGCAAACACTTCACTAGCCCTACCTACCAGCTTTGTTTGAATCAGTAATGCCCACATGTCCTGTGGCCATTTCATTTGTTTAGCTACCTTCTCAAATGAAATGAAAAAGGCTTCCACTTCCTTGAGCCAATCAGGATGTATGGCCAGGTCAGGAGGTGTATAGGATGACCTATGGGAATCGTATATGTGAAACTTGATGCCATTTGAATGTATTTGAAGTAATCCCTTTGTCTCCTTCTTCATTCGTTTTCAAGGGGTCCAGGAGACTGGTTCTGTGTCCTGTGTCTGTGAGAAATGAATCAGACTTGCAAGTCAAATAAAAATAACTAATGCTATGCCTGCAAATCCATCTCGAGTTTTATTGAGGCCAGACTGACTGGTAAAGAATTAAGATTTCTCATCACTATCCTCATCACTATCATCCAACTGTACGTTTCCCTTTACGTCTGCCAATTTTAACTGACTGTCAAGTTTCATGGCCATTTTCTGAAGTTCAAACTCCCTCTCTTTATCTTTTTCCCTGATCTGTATCTCCCTTTCTCTTTCTTTTTGTTCTGCTAGGGCTATTCTTTCTTTTCTCCTTTCTTCTCTCTCCTTTTCTTTCTCCTCTTCTCTCTTTCGTATGACGTGGAGATGCCGGCGTTGGACTGGGGTGAGCACAGTAAGAAGTCTTACAACACCAGGTTAAAGTCCAACAGGTTTGTTTCAAACACTAGCTTTCGGAGCACTGCTCCTTCACCTGAGGAAGGAGCAGTGCTCCGAAAGCTAGTGTTTGAAACAAACCTGTTGGACTTTAACCTGGTTTTGTAAGACTTCTTACTCTTCCGTATTCAAGCTTTAAATCCGTATTTAATTCTTTCTCATGTTCCATTTGTTTAATTTGTAACTGAATTTTTGCCGTTTCCAATGAGTCAAACTGTATCTCAGGCAACTTTAAATGCTTAGTCACGGCCATCATTACTTCATCTTTTCGCATTTTGTCAGGTAATGTTATCTGCAATGTTTTTGCCAACTTTAACAGTCTGTTTTTAGTCTCTGTCCGTAAGGTACTGCATGTGATCGTCAAAAACTTCAGAGCCTCTGAAAGAGCCATTGTCCACAACACACTCCCCACTTAAACTGAAATACCACACGTGAAAAGCAACTACAATATGTTCACCCCTCCCTGTCTTTAAGTTCACTAAGCCAATCCAATAGATAGACTTTTATCCCCCTTGAGCCCACAATTTGTTATGGGCCAGGGTTTAGAGAACCCCAAAGTGTATCATGGAGTTCACCTGACCCACAACCTTCAATAGATTGTGCTATGGGGAGCACAAGGCCCACTCTACAGGTGTGGTACAGCAGAAATGGAAAAGTATTTTTTAAAGCAAAACAATGTTTATTCTATGAACTCAAGTCAACCTTTTTAAAACAAACAGTAAACACCTTAGCAACCATTAATTCAAATACAACCCCCAAAGAATACAACACTAAGTAATCCTTAATAAATTCCCAAACAACATCCAGAAGACAAAAGAAACACCTTTTAACAGAAGCACATCAGGTTTACATTCACTACTGAGAACATTTATAATTCTGAATTCACCAAATGATCAAGAGATAGTCTTTTCATGGCAGAGAGAATAACAGTACACCTGCTTTGTCTGGCTTCAGCTCCAACACTGAAAAGAAACCAAAAAAACACAGACATACCCAAGCTTTTCTCAAAGTGAAACTAAAAAGCAGAGCCAGAGCTCAGCTCCACCCACACTCTGACATCACTGCTGTAATATGAGCAGTCAAACATTTCTTAAAGTGACATTCTCATGACAGAGAGCAAAGTGATTTCTAAAACAAGTGCAATACCACAATGGTGACATGTTTCTATTAGTGCCTCGGTTCACCGTGCCCATTAGGCCCCTATCGTTTCCTACTGTTCCTCACACTTCCGCAACATCCAGGTGTATCCCCAGGATCCACTGCTGAGATTGAGGTGGCCTTCTGTGTCCTGTTACCTGAGATGACCTTGGCAGGCATCCCCTGGGGGGCCTGGACCTTGAGGGTCCGAGCCTACTTTCGGGCTGCAAGGGTTCTGCAGTGCTGCCCTCCGCGGTGTGTGGGGCTGGAAGTATGTCACTGACAGGGACGAGATTGTCAGATGGGCTGGACACCCCTAGGTTCAAATCCTGCCATGGCAGTTGGTGAAATTTGAATTCAATAAAAATCTGGAATTAAAAGTCTAATGATGCCCGTGAAATTGTCGATTATCGTAAAAACCCATCTGGTTCACTCATGTCCTTTGGGGAAGGAAAGTTGCCTGGTCTGGCATGCATGTGACTACAGATCCTGCAAGTCAATCAGTTCTTGCCAGATTTAATCGCCATGTTCAAAATTATGAGGACTTTTGATTGATGCTGTTTTATTAACCAAAGGATTTGGAATCATTTTCCTGGGTGCTGCGTTTTAATGATCTATTTATGAAAGGGTGGTGATATACTTAAAAACTTAAAAATACTGTGGGAAAAGAGCACGGGAGTGGGACCAGCAGGATAGTTCTTTGAAAGAGCCAGCCAAAACATGACAGTGAAGGAAGAATTGTAGTGATTACCATGCGTAGCAACATTGTAAATTAATTCACAAACTCACCAACGCCACACCACCAACAACCATTTTATGTAACACAGCCTCCTTCTATAGGCCTCATTCTCAAGACAAAACAATTCAAATCAATTTGGAGAAAATTCGTGCTTTCAAAATTTCCACTCCATCAAAACAGAAACGACAGTCATTTTTCTTTTCTGGAAAACTCTAGACTTAACATAGTATTAACTGCTCGGAGCCAGGTCATTCCAGTCTGATTACTGATAGGACTGTCACCATTCTGAACACGGTGAGCAGCGTACCAAAAGGAGATTTATAATTAGCAATTAAGGATTGTAACCCCCAATCCCCCCCATGCCCCCCCCCACCCTGTTATCTGGTGTCACCTAACCTCCATAACATTGTCAGCCTCAGCTTATTCACTGGGAAGCCCTCATCTATGCTTTTCCTAACTCTGGATTTGATTGTTCCAATGCACTCCTGGCCAATCTCCCGCGTTCTAGCCTCATAACTCTGAGGTGTCACTCATGTTGTACCTCACACCAGGTTCTGCTCCTCCATCATCCCTTATTTACGAGTCCCTCCATGGATAAGCTAGATAAGTTCATGAGTAACGTTCCAAAAGGCACTGAGTAAATACCTGCAGGGGAGCAAATTTCAGGGAAATGGGGAGAGAACACAGGTGTGGGACTGATAGTTCTCTCAAAGATTCGGCGTAAACCCGATGGGCCGAACTGCCTCCTTCTGTGCTCTAGAATTCTGTATAAATACAAAGATGTCTATTTATTTTCAAATATTTGGTCAAAATATCCCAATTAGACTGCATTCAGCAAACCCCAAGAGCTTGTAATCAGTAAACAGACACTTCTCCTTTCCTAATGTCCTGACGTTAGTCTCTTTGGAAAGGTAATGGGACTGATGCTGTCAGTTTCATTGGACTGCAGCTGTTTGATGTATATAATTTCCACCCACATACAGCGACAGCCTTATTTACATAAAAGCAACGGTGTGCTAAGCGAGATTGTCAGTAAAGCATTTCTCTTATGTGTGCCTGTGTGTGTCTTGCTTGTTTGTATATCTTTAGCTCTTTGGCTAAAGTTTCTTGCCGTAGCTTACCCAATGTTTTCATTGGGGAAATGTGCAGCTGAATATAACTGCTCCCTTGGTTAGGTGTGCACTTCTGGTCGCCACATTGCAGGAAGGATGTGATTTTACTGGAGCGGGTGCAGAGGCATTTCACCAGGATGTTGCCTGGGATGGAACATTTAAGTTATGAAGAGAGGTTGGATAGGCTTGGGTTGTTTTTGCTGGAGCAGGGAAGACTGAGGGACGACCTGATTGAGGTGTACAAGGTTATGAGGGGCATGGACAGGGTGGATAGGGAGCAGCTGTTTCCCTTAGTTGAAGGGTCAGTTACGAGGGGAGACAAGTTCAAAGTGAGGGGTGGGAGGCTCAGGGGGGATTTGAGGCAAACCATTTTAGCCAGAGGGTGGTGACGATCTGGAATGCACTGCCTGGGAGGGTGGGAGTGGCGGGATGCCTCACATCCATTAAAAAGTACCCGGATGAGCACTTGGGCACATATTAACATTCGAGGCTATGGGCCAAGTGCTGGCAAATGGGATTAGGATTGGCAGGTGAGGTGCCTTTCATGTGGCGGTGCAGACTCGATGGGCCGAAGGGCCTTTCTGCACTGTATTTTTCTGCGATTTTGTGATCCGGTTTCGAAATGTGGTTAACCAGTAGTTGCAATTGGACGCACCTCCTGCACACGTGGTCACCAGGGACAACTGTGCAATGATTTACCACATAGCACAGGAGGAGAATATCATGGGTGCAAGCTCTCCTGCCAGGATCACCCTTAAGCCCCTTATTTACTCATAGAATCTACAGTGGCTGGTTTAGCACACTGGACTAAATCGCTGGCTTTTAAAGCAGACCAAGCAGGCCAGCATCACGGTTCAATTCCCGTACCAGCCTCCCCGAACAGGCGCCGGAATGTGGCGACTAGGGGCTTTTCACAGTAACTTCATTGAAGCCTACTTGTGACAATAAGTGATTCTCATTTCATTTCAGAAGGAGGCCATTTGGCCCATCGAATCTGCACCGGCCCTTGGAAAGAGGACTCGACCCAAGCCCACGCCTCCACCCTATCCCCTGACTAACCTTTTGTTTTGGGACACTAAATTCAATTTAGCATAACCAATCCACCTAACCTGCAAATCTTTGGACTGTGGGAGGAAACCAGAGCACCTGAAGGAAACCCACGGGGAGAACGTGCAGACTCCGCACAGACAGTGACCCAGCCGGGAATCGAACCTGGGACCATGGGGCTGTGAAGCAACTGTGCTAACCACTGTGCTGCCATGCTGCCCATCATACTCCTATTTTAACAAACCATTGTACTATCTAAGAATACTATTAACTTAGCTCCCTTACACTAATTTTACTCCCCTTACTCTACTTTGTTCACTTATGTTACTTTATTATAATGACCCTGACATTCACTTATTTGTGTTGATTCTAAGTTAATCCCTTCCTCCCCAAACATACACTTTTTATACTCACCATTGCTTCACTGTGACGCTGACTGCGAAGTTAACTAGAACAGGAATCCGACTTTGGTGTTTATGAATCTAGGCTGTGCTCCGTTCCTGCCCAGACTGAGACTGAGCTCCGCGCTCAGTCTTTTTAGCTTCACCTTCTCCCAGTTTCACCTAACTCCCTGCTTTTCACCCAACTCCAAAAGCACTTTCATTTCACCAAGTAGCATACAGAGTACAGACAAGTAGCACTGAGTGCTACTAGTTTAAAATTGCAGGTCTTTCCCCCATCCCAGGGGTTGGATTCTCCGCTGTCGGGATGCTCCATTTTGCTGGCAGCCCGGGGGTTTCCCGATGGCATAGGGCTGCCCCACAATGGAAAACCCCATTGACCAGCCGGCGAAACGGAGAATCCCGGCGGCGCGTTGAACGAGAAATCTGGCGCGGCGGGACGGAGAATCCCACCCCTGATCTCTGCCGGGTTAGATGGTTCTTGTAGAGGGAGTTGGCAAGATGCTACACTGGGCCAGTTTAGCTCAGTTGGACGTAAACTGGTTTGATAGGGGACCGGTTTAGCTCAGTTGGCTGCACAGCTGGTTTGTGATGCAGAGCAAGGCCAACAACATGGGTTCAAATCCTGTTCCGGCTACGGTTATTCATGAAGGCTTTGCCTTCTCAACCTTGCCCCTCTGATTAAACCAGCTCGTCCCCTCAAAGGGGAAAGCAGCCTATGGTCATCAGGGTCTAAGCCGACTTTAATTGTTATACTGGGCCTCAACATGTGTGAGCTAGGAAAAATAATTGCCACGGATTGCTGCTTCTTCTGTCAGCTATGGCTTAATGTGCAGCACTCTCACCTCTGGATCAGATAGTTGTGAATTTCAATTCCACTCTGAGCAGAGAAATACTCCATTGTAGTACAGAAGCAGTGCTGCACTGTCAGAGTGATCGCCTTTCAGAGGGGGTGTTAAACTGAGGTCCTGTCTCCCCCTCCTTGGACAGCAAAACATTCTCTGTCGATGAAAACTGGAGAGGTTCTCCTCAGTGTCCTGACCAATATTTTTACCTTAGCCAACAGTACTAAAAACAAAACAGATTAACTGGTCATTGTCATAATGGATTGGATTTGTTCATTGTCACGTGTACCGAGGTACAGAGAAAAGTATTTTTCTACGAGCAGCTCAAACAGATCATTTAGTACATGAAAAGAAAAAAGATAATAGGGCAACAAAAGGTACACAATGTAAATACATCAAGACCGGCATTGGGTGAAGCATACAGGGGTATAGTGTTGATCAGGTCAGTCCAGAAGAGGGTCGTTTAGAAGTCTGGTAACAGCGGGGAAGAAGCTGTTTTTACATAGATTAAATAGATTACATAGAATTTACAGTGCAGAAGGAGGCCATTCGGCCCATCGAGAGTCTGTTCGTGCGTGTTCTCAGACTTCTGTGTCTCCTGCCCGATGGAAGAAGTTGGAGGAGTGAGTAAGCCGGGTGGGAGGGGTCTTTGATTATGCTTTCCCCAGGCAGCGGGGGGTGTACATAGAGTCAATGGATGGGAGGCAGGTTTGTGTGATGGACTGGGCGGTGTTCACGACTCTCTGAGGTTTCTTGAGGTCTTGGGCTGAGCAGTTGCCATACCAGGCTGTGATGCAGCCTGATAGGATGCTTTCTATGATGCATCTGTAAAAGTTGGTGAGAGTTAATGTGGACATGCCGAATTTCCTTAGTTTCCTGAGGAAGTATAGGCGCTGTTGTGCTTTCTTGGTGGTAGCGTCGACGTGAGTGGACCAGGACAGATTTTTGATGATGTTGAGTGTGGGATATTTCTGGGCAAATTGATAACTACGTTTCCGATATCACAACAGTGACTACATTTGATTTAATATGAAGCACGATGGAGTGAAGTAAAATGTGGTATATGAAGTTAAAAGTCTTTCTTTCTCCTAATTGTTACGTAGGACTCCTTATTGAAAATTGTGTGCATTGCAAGCCTTCAGTGAGGTCAGCATCGCGGCAATCCCCAAATGATTGCTCAAGTTCAATGCAAAAGATAAACCCCTTTGAGGAAGTAAAGGAGAGCAACTAGCAGCCATGAATGAAGCCCATAAGGTCAAGGGCTCCAAGATTACAGAACCTACTGACTTGGATGCCAAATACTTGTATCCCAAAGGATGCAAGTTTAAATCCCATGAAATTGAATCCCATAAATTTGATAATTTTTGGGCTGAGGTGTGTCATTAAAAACCCAACTGGTTCATCGCCGTTCTTCAGACAAGATAATCTGCCGCTTGTGCATCACCTGACCTAATTGTGACTCTAGTCCCACACAAAATGATTGCCTTTTAACACTCTCTGCCAACCTAGGGATGGGTAATAAATGTTGTTGCCCATCTGGTTCACTGATGTCCTTCAGGGAAGGAAATCTTTTGACTTTACCTGGTCTGGCCTACATGTGACTCCCCACCCGCAGTGATGAAGTTGACTCTTAAATGCCCTCAGGAATGGGCAATAAATGCTGGTCCAGGCAGCGAGGCCCACATCCCATCAACGAATAAAAAGAAATACTAAAATCAAAGAAAATGAAAAGAGAAATTGGGATAAAATTTGCAAACAATGTGGTGGACTTTCTGCAAAGCTCACACAACACCACGGGAATTTCCAATGCACGCTTCAGCTGCAGAAACATATCAATAAATTGATGAACTTCTGACTCTCATCCAGAAGCACAAATCCATCCTCTATTGATAAAGCCTAATGTACCGATTGATTGAGTCGAATTATATTGATAAATAAATGAGTCCACCCCCTGTTGCTATCACTTCATAAAACTTAACGACTTGACTATAAGGTGCAACATGTTTAAGGAATCTATTCAAACACAAGAACTTCATGTCGAGTTGTCACTGTATGAGAACAGATCAATCAGGACAAAAATAGACCGTGAATTGGCAAATATATTGAATAGTTACTTTGTCTTCATATTTACCAGGAAGACTAGCAAAGTGAACATGACTTTGGACGAAAAAAAATCGAAAAGGAAATCAAGAGATGTAAGATAGAGAGGAGGAATAATCAAAACTTGGAAAGTTATATACCTGGTCTTGAATGATCAAATCCATGCATATGAAAGGAGAAAGGGATAGCAGGCACATGATTAATATATACTCGAAACAATTACAGCAAGAAACAATCGTACCAGGGTACTGGAGGACAACTAATAATATTCCGATATTAAAAACAGAGATAGAATAAATCCATGGAATTATAGATTAACTTCAGAGGTAGAAAAGATATTGGAATGTTACCTCATAAATATAATAGAGAAACATTTAAAATCGAAAATATATGCAACCGTCAGCACAGGTTTCAGAAGAGAAGCTCATGCTTGAGTGACCTCATAGAACTACCAAATTATTTAGTGGTTATAGCACCAGAGTACATCAGTCAGCATCTTGTGTCTGCGCCAGTTCTCTAAGAGAGCAACTCAGCTCACCCCATTCCCTTACTTTTCCTCTGCAACCTAATTGACATCTTTGATGGAATAACAGAAAGGTTTGACAAGTGCAGCAAACATAATGGGCGCGATTTAACCAAAAGGTTTCTAACTGTGGTAGCGAGCAGGAACTGCCGCGAGCTTCCCCGATGTTTAGCCCAGCGAGGCTGTCGCCACTGTAAAACGTTTACTTGTCCACTTAACAAGGCCCACGGGCTACACGCCGCTAATGATAACCCCATGTGGGCATAGCTGAGGCACTGCGGGACATGTCTCAGTCTCGGGTGGGCACCGCCGAGATGCTCCAGAGCATGTCCCAGTCACTGAGGAGCATTGCCGAGAGCGTTGATACTGTGCTGCAGACATTGGGGAGCCTCCAGGGCTGGCAGAGCCTGACACAGGGGCAGGCAGGGCTCGATCCAGCTGCCCCTCCATCCTAAGGTGAACCCCAGGGCATCGACCGAGAGAAGAGGATGCTGGGTGCCACCCAGAGCAACCCTACTGAGTGGTAACGCCAGCCACCCGCTCCCTCGAGACCCACCCTCCTGACATGGCGCATCTCAGAGTCAGCACCCGGAACAGAGCGACATGGCGTGACATGTGACACGGCATCGAAGGACACGGGATGTGGTAGGCAGCAGGCTGCCTCCACCTCTGATGTGCATCCTGGAGACATGCCTCGACGTAGCAGGGAAGGCTAAGCAGGTTGAGGACCACCGAGAGGGGACTGGGGGGTAAGAGGAGTTGGGTGTGGTGTGGGGGTAGAGGGGTGTGGGAGTGGTGGGTGTCGTGTTGGGCGTTCCGATATACAAACGAACCAACACGGTTGTAGATGGTACAACCCGGTTTTATTATTCTGTACAATAACAACTGTTAACTTCTGGCTGTGGTTCGTACTTCACCAGCTAACCTGTGGACCCAGCCCTAGCACTATCTTAGTGAGGCACTCAGCACATGGTGTATGTCTGAGTGGCACGCTGTGAGCTCTGTGCTCTGAGCTATCTCCTGGTAGAATGAGCGGGAACTGTGATGTTCCCTGTTTTATAGTGCGTGTGCTCTCACTGGTGATTGGCTGCGATGTTGCGTGTGTGTTGATTGGTCCGTCGACCTGTCCATCAGTGTGTGTGTGTGATTGCACCATGATATGTTAATATGGATATCATGACAGTGGGGAAGGGGGGGGCACCATCGGGGGGATTGGGGCAGTTTGGGACACGTGTGTTATTTAATAAATATCGCTGACCTCGACCAATATGACTTTATTCCGCAATGCTTGCCGAACACCAAACTTACCGTGGGGCGGGGGAGAGGGGTTGGTGGGGGGTGCGGGGGGGGGGGGGGTTGGGTTGCATAGGAGTGGCAAGTGGGGAGGGGTGAGGAAAATTCTACCCAACAATTTGAACTGGAGATTTAGAATTACGATATCAAACCTTGTAGATGAGACTAAATTGAGGGGGTGTAGTGAGCACTGAGCAAGATGGCGGCAAAATACAGCAAGGTGTCGATAAGTCCCCCTCCCGGCCCATCAGGCATACGACGGCCCTGACTTGGAAATATACCACTGTCACTGGATAAAAATCCTGGAATTCCCCTCCTAACACTCTGTGTGTGTGTGTACCTCCACTACGCGGACAGCAGCAGCTCAAGAAGGTGGCTCACCAGGATCTTCGCCGCAACAGGATTGGAGTCAGGCTGGGGCCAAATCATACACAATACGTGGAGGCAGTGGGCCATTTAAATCACTAGCTCTCTCCACCGAAGTGGGATTTTGGAAGGACAGGAGTAGACCAGGGGCGGAATTCTCCGTGAATCAGCGCGATGGCCCGAATCCGGCGCCAAAAAGGGCGTGAATCACTCCGGCGTCGGCCCCCCCGAAACATCGGGAATTCTCCGGCTGGGAATGGGCTAGAAGCGGCGTCACTCGTCACGGACGCACGCGGCATCACTGCACAAAAGACCCCCCCCCCCCCGGAGACCTGTCAAAATGGCCGCCCACCACGCAGCGCCAAGTGAGACCCCCACTGCCTGCCCCCCTTTCCCTCTTCCCCCATATCCCCCCTTCCCCCATATCCCCCCTTGCCTCATATCCCCCCATATCCCCCTTTCCCCCATATCCCCGTTCCCCCATATCCCCCCTTCTCCCATATCCCCCTTCCCCCATATCCCCCTTTCCCCATATCCCCCTTCCCCCCTTTCCCCATACCCCCTTCCCCCATATCCCCCGGGATATGGGGGAGGGGGGATATGGGGGAAGGGGGGACAGACCCAGCCCATCAGGCATACGTCGGCCCCAGGACGTTCCAGGGCGGCCACGAGCCAGGGTCAGACCCGAAGCACCAGGCGGACGCCACCCACATCTAGTGCGAGCGCGGCGACGCTGGCGGGCCACACCCAGCGACGAAGAGGGCAGCCACAGCAACAGGCCCCCGTCGCAGCCAACCCAGAACACTGACGCACAGGACACTGACACACAGGACACCGACACACAGGATCCTAACACACAGGACACCGACGCCCAGGACACTGACGCACATGACACCCACACACGGGATGGATGGACAGGAATCACCACTCCAGGGGACCCCGGACTTCCGGTCGGATGAGGAGCACGCCATTACACCACTGCTATCTCCTACACCCTCCACCATCGCAGAGCCACGCACCTCGGTTGGACACTTTAGCGATGAGGCATCTGGGACACTAACTGGTGTGTAAAGCACAGCCGTCCCGGTACAGCAGGTGGAGGCAGGAGCAGCCGAGGGGCCGGGCGGTCGGAGGGCAGCCTGGCGTAGGCAACCATCTGCCGCCCAGACGGGTCCCGGGTTCCTGGGGTTACCACCCACCCCTAGACCCGATGCAGTCACGGACCAAGGGACGACCAAAGGGGATGTCGGCCGGCTTGCGGCAGCTGCAGACGAAGGTGGAGGAGTCCACCCACGTGCAGGAGCAGGGAGTGGTGCCGGTCATGCGTGCCATCCAGACCGAAACCGAACGGGTGGCGTCTGCGGTGGAGGCAATGGGAGCGGGAGCTCTATGGCTGCAAACTTGCAGACCCTTGTTGATACCAAGGCGGGCCCCCAAGACTGGCAGCGCCAGGTGTCGGGGGCATCGTGTGCTCAGTCCGTTCGCATCCCCGACCCATGTAGAGGCCCGGGGGCCCGGGGGCCATCGGGACCCTGGAGGAGGTGCTGGGGCCCATTCCGGGTCCCCCTGTAGCGACACCTCGGACCCCCCCCCCTTCCATCCCAGGTGCAGCTCGTGGGCAACGGGCAGGAGAGGCTGGCTGCTCGCCATCCCAGTTGCCCGAGCTGGGGAACCACCTAGACCTAGTCATAGGGTCCGTAAGGCCAAAAAATTAGACACTGAGTAAGTCGGCACGAGTGCAGGGCACAGATTAATTCTGGGGCTAGGGCACGTGTATGAACTGTTTGTTATTAAAATCACTTTCACACCTACAGAGGCTGCCTTTGTGCTCTGTCCAATGCATGCGGGGATGTGGTTTGAGGTGAGTGCCAGTGTGTGTGTGAGGGGTGATAGAACGTCGGCCTGAGGTGAGTGTGCACCCCCCCCTCCCCCCAAGTCGCCCTCGCCATCCCCCCGAGCAGAGGACAGGACCGTGCTGCAGTGTCACGGCCGCATGCTGGGATGGTCCGGGTGGAGGGTGGTACTGTGGCCATGGGTCAGACATTGTCCAACGATGTAGAGCCCAGAGCTCATCACACAGCGGGTTGTCATCATCCTCCATGGCAGCAATAGACACGCTTCCACCAGCGACCGTGAGAGCCCGGCCCATTGTGCCGCAGGTGGATGTGCAAAGGAGGGGCCGTGTGCATGCGGGTGGGGTGCAGGTGGTTGGTATTGGGTGGATGGTTGGTGTTGGGTGGGTGGGGTGAGGGTGGTTGGTGTTGGGTGGGTGGGGTAAGGGTGGTTGGTGTGAGGGTGGTTGGTGTTGGGTGGGTGGGGTGGGGGTGGTGGTGTTGGGTGGGTGGGGTGAGGGTGGTCGGCTGGTGCCGTGGTGTGCAGTCTGTGCCCATACTCGGCGATTCCCACGCCCCCCCCCTAGTCAGTGAACCGGGTGGCTATCAGCCTGTCCCGTGCCCGCTGGCCCAGCCGGTAACGGTGGGCAGCCTCCCACCTATGCCCAGCCCGTCTGTCCTGACCATTGCCCCCATCTTCCTCATCTGGAGAGGTCTGCACCTCGTCTTGTTGCTCCTCCCCCTCCCCCTCCTCTGCCTGCAGCACATCGCCCCTCTGCTGGGCTATGTTGTGCAGGACGCAGCCGACCACAACAATGCGGACGGCCCTATCTGACGGGTACTGGAGGACCCCTCCAGAGCGGTCCAGGCACCTGAAGCGCATCTTCAGCAGCCCAAAGCATCTCTCTATCACACCCCTGGTCGCTGCATGGGCATCATTGTTGCTGTTCTCCGCATCAGTCTGTGGCCTCCGTATAGGCGTCATCAGCCACAACTGCCACGGGTAACCCCTGTTGCCCAGCAAACAGCCCCTCAGCCGGGGAGGGGGGGGTGGGCGTCCCTCGAACATGGTGGGGACAGGAATCACCACTCCAGGGTGAAAAATTGCGCCAATACGAATGAGTCATGTACACTGCCCGGGTACCGGGCACAGGCGTTCAGGATCCTCATGCGGTGGTCACATACCACCTGCACGTTCATGGAATAGGTCCCCTTCCTATTCATGAACACTGCCCTGTTATCCGCAGGTGGACGCACGGCGACGTGCATCCCATCGATCGCCCCCTGGACCATGGGCATCCTGGCCACGGCAGAGAAGCCCGCTGCCTGGGCATCCTGGCTGGCCCAGTACACAGAGAACTGGATGTAGTGGTCCGCAATGGCATATAGGGCATCTGTCACTGCACGGATGCACCGATGCCTGCGAGATGCTGGACAGGCCCCCACTCGGCGTCTGGAATGACCCCGTGGCACAGATGTTCAAGGCCACCGTAACCTTGGCCATGGGGAGAGGGTGTCCTCCCTTAGTGCCATGCGGTGCCAGGTGTGCCATCAGGTGGCAGATGTGTGGCACAGTTTCCCGGCTCATCCGGAGTCTCCTTCTGCATGCCCGGTCCGTGAGGCCCTGGTACGACGAGCGGGATCGGTACACACGGGGCCTCATCAGGCATCTCCATCGCCGTGGCACCACCACCACCTCCTCCTACTCCTCGTCCTGTCGTGAGTGCGGCCCTCTAGCCTCGGTGGCTGCCACCTGCCTCCCTGCGGCACGCTCCTCTGCGGCAGCCTCCGCCACCTCCCTGGCACGCTGCTGCTCCAGCTCCCCCAACAGGGCAACATGTAGAAGTGCGGCTCCCGCCACGGCAGCCAACATCGCTGGGTGATGACCAAACATTACGTCCTGCAGAGGGTGGGGGGTGGGGGTGAGAGGGGATAGGCACATGTCACCATTGTGCAACCCCCCCCCCCCCACCCGCAGCCAGATGCCATGGGCTGCATGGTCGCGACTGTTGCCTGCTGGCACATGGCCAGGCGGACACCACCGTTCCCTCACCGTCACCCCCCCCGCAAACCCTCCCCCCCCCCCCTCCTCCCTGGCACGCACTCTCCCCAACCACCCCCCCCTCCCTCCTTCCCGGCACGCACCAGCTCCATCATCCGCCCTCCCGCCCCCCCCCCTCTCCTCCCCGGCACGCACCCTCCCCAACCCCCCCCCTCCTCGGCACGCACCCTCCCAATCCCCCTCCCCCTCTCCTCCCCGGCACGCACCCTCCCCAACCCCACCCCCCCCCCTCCTCCCCGGCACGCACCCTCCCAATCCCCCTCTCCTCCCCGGCACGCACCCTCCCCAACCGCCCCCCCCCCCCCCCCTCCTCCCCGGCACGCACCCTCCCCAACCCCCCCCCTCCTCCCCGGCACGCACCCTCCCCAACCCCCCCCTCCTCCCCGGCACGCACCCTCCCAATCCCCCTCCCCCTCTCCTCCCCGGCACGCATCCTCTCCATCACTCGCCCTCCCCCCGCTCCTCCCCGGCACGCACTCTCCCCAACCCCCCCCATCACCTCCCCGGCACGCACTGTCCCCAACCCCCCCCCTCCTCCCCGGCATGCACTCTCCCCAACCGCCCCCTCCCCCCTTCCTTCCCGGCACGCACCAGCTCCATCACTTGCCCTCCCCGCCCCCCACACTCCTCCCCGGCACGCACCCCCCCCCCCCACCCACCCCGGTACGCACCCTCCTCAACCCCCCCCTCCTCCCCGGCATGCACCCTCCCAATCCCCCTCCCCCTCTGCTCCCTGGCACGCACCCTCCCCAACCCCCCCCTCCTCCCCGGCACGCACCCTCCCAATCCCCCTCCCCCTCTCCTCTCCGGCACGCACCCTCTCCATCACTCGCCCTCCCCGCCCACCCCCCACTCCTCCCCGGCACGCACTCTCCCCAACCCCCACCCCTCACCTCCCCGGCACGCACTGTCCCCAACCCACCCCCCCTCCTCCCCGGCACGCACTCTCCCCAACCGCACCCCCCCTCCTTCCTTCCCGGCACGCACCAGCTCCATCACTTGCCCTCCCCGCCCCCCACACTCCTCCCCGGCACGCACCCTCCCCCCCCCCCCCACCACCCACCCCGGTACGCACCCTCCTCAACCCCCCCCTCCTCCCCGGCATGCACCCTCCCAATCCCCCTCCCCCTCTCCTCCCTGGCACGCACCCTCTCCATCACTCGCCCACCCCCACTCCTCCCCGGCATGCACCCTCCCCAACCCCCCCCCCCCCCGCCCCTCCTTCCCGACATCCCGGCACGCACCCTCTCCATCACTCGCCCTCCCTACTCCTCCATGGCACGCACCCTCCCCAACCCCCCCTCTCCTCCCCGGCACGCACCCTCCCCAACCCCCCCTCCCCCCTCTCCTCTCCGGCACGCACCCTCTCCATCACGCACCCTCCCCAACACTCCCTCCCCTCCGCCCTAGCCCCCCCAGCTCCTCCCCCCATCCCTCCCAGCCCCTCCCCCCAGCCCCTCCTCTCCATCAGCTCCTCCCCCCGGCACGCATATTCCAACGGCTCCTGCGAACCCCCCCCCCCTCTCCCACCACCTGCGGCTGTGCCGTCACTTCTCCGGCAGCCGCCCCACGCCGACACCTACCTCTGCGCTGGCCGGCATCAACCAGCACGACTGGTTGACGCCGTTAAATACGTGGTTTGATTTACGCCAGCGTGACCAGTGGTCATGTCGGCGGGACGTCGGCCCGGAGAATTGGGGCGGCCCCGGGGCCCGTTCTGTCGCGCCGGTCCAAGACATATTCCGAGGCACGCGCAGGGATTAACGTCGACGGGATTTTGGGGGGCCACAGAATATCGTGGGGTGGCCGGGCGGGAGTTATGCCGTCCCCCGCCGATTCTCTGACGCGCCGGGGGGCTGGAGAATCCCGCCCCAGGTAAGAGAAAGTCTGAACTTGGTGGAATCGGTTGGATAGAGATGGGCAATAAGTGTTGGCCTTGCCAGCAACACTCACATCCCATGAGTGAGTAAAGAGAAGATTGAAAGACAGTCCGAAGTTGGAGGTTTTGAAGATCATCACAACTATTAAGACTGAACAGGCTGGGACATTTTTTTTCTATGAAAGAGAGGGCTAAAAGGTGACCTGGGGCAAAATTCTCCGGAAACGGTGCGATGTCCGCCGACTGGCGCCCAAAACGCCCAAATCAGACGGGCATCGCGCCGCCCCAAAGGTGCGGAATGCTCCGCATCTTTGGGGGCCGAGCCCCAACATTGAGGGGCTAGATCGGCGCCGGACGAATTTCCGCCCCGCCAGCTGGCGGAAAAGGTCTTTGGTGCCCCACCAGCTGGCGCGGAAATGACATCTCCAGGCGGCGCATGCGTGGGAGCGTCAGCGGCCGCTGACGGCATCCCCGCGCATGCGCAGTGGAGGGAGTCTCTTCCGCCTCCGCCATGGTGGAGACCGTGGCGAAGGCGGAAGTGAAAGAGTGCCCCCACGGCACAGGCCCGCCCGCGGATCGGTGGGCCCCGATCGCGGTCCAGGCCACCGTGGGGGCACCCCCCGGGCCAGATCGCCCCGCGCCCCCCCCCAGGACCCCGGAGCCCGCCGCCTTGTCCCGCCGGTAAGGTAGGATGGTTTAATTTACGCTGGCGGGACAGGCATTTTTGCGGCAGGACTTCGGCCCCGCCGAATATCCGGTGCCGGAGTCTTCGGCAACCGGCGGGGGCGGGATTCACGCCAGCCTCCGGCGATTCTCCGACCCGGCGGGGGGTCGGAGAATCTCGCCCCTGATTTGAGATTATAAAAAGATTCAATCAGATAGGTATTGAGAAGATTTTTTCACTTGCAGGATGGCTAATATGACCATGGGCTGGTTTAGCACAGTGGGCTAAACAAGTGGCTTGTAATGCAAAACAAGCCCAGCAGTGCGGGTTCAATTCCCGTACCGGCCTCCCCGAACAAGCGCCGGAATGTGGCGACTAGGGGCTTTTCACAGTAACTTCATTGAAGCCTACTTGTGACAATAAGTGATTATTATTATTAATATGTGAATTTATAAGATTGTCACTCATAGGTCCAATAAGCAATTCATGGAAAGCATTATTATTCAGACAATGAGGTAGAGAGTGGAATCACTCCCATTAGGCATCATTGAGATGATTAACATAAATGTATTTAATGGGAAGTTAGGTAAGTGTATGATGCAGAAGGGAATATAAGGGCATGTTGATGGGTTCAGATGAATGAGAGGAGGCTTGTGTAGAGCTTTAAAGGCGGCGTAGAAACATAGAAAATAGGACAAGAGAAGGCCCTTTGAGCCTTCTCTGCCAATCAACATGACTGATCCTCCATCTCAAGGCCATACCCCAGCACTCTCCCGACATCCCTTGACATCTTTGGAGTCTAGAAATCTATCTATTCCCTTCTTAAATATATTCAGTGATTTGGCCTCCAGAGACTTCTATGGTAGAAAATTCCACAGGTTCACCAATCTCTGAGTAAAGAGGTTTCTCCTCATCTCAGTCCTAAATGGCCTATTCCATGCCCAGAGTCTGTGAGTGTCATTTTTCCACAGTGTTGCACTGGGCGCTGAACTCGTGTGCCGGAAAAATCGTGGGAGAGGCCCAAATAAGATTTCGTAGTGGGCGATTAGATTTAGGATCCTAGTTTCAGATGGGACGTCTTCACTTTTCATCCTAATGAAGAATTCTGCTATATTATGATCACTATTCCCTGAAGGACACCACACAACAAAGAACAAAGAAAGGTGAGCAGGAACAGGCCCTTCGGCCCTCCAAGCTTTCGCCAACCATGTTGCCCGTCTAACCTGAAACCTTCTACACTTCCGGGGTCTGTATCCCTCCATTTCCATCCTATTCATGTATTTGTCAAGACGCCCCTTCACCGTCACTATCGTAAATGCTTCCACCACCTCCTCCTCTGTTTAATGCCATCTGCCTTAGCTATTGTTTGGAGGCCTGTAGACAAATCCCACTAATGTTTTCCACAGCACGGGTGAGATCCAGATCATGACATCTCGCAAGGTTTGTTTGAATCACGCGAGACTTCTCGAGCATCTTGAATCTCGTGATAGGCGTCTCGCGAGATTCAATGGCCTTATCGCAACACCAAATGGGGAGCGACAAGGCTGTTAAATCACGCCCGTGATATTTTTAAGCCATGACCCTTTTTGCAGCTAGCCCTTGTTTGCTCTGCCCTCCATTTTTGTTTTCTACTTTTCTGTCTTTCATTTTTATCTTTGTTTCCCTCTCTTGTGTCTCCCGCTCAGGCTCACGTCCCCCTACCACTCTAGTTTTAAATCTCCACGGCCAGGTGAGCTAAAGGATCTGTTTCTACATACATACTCAGACCTGGATTTTCTCCATGACCCCGGAAATGGCTGAAATGCCTACGTCCTGCCCCCAAACCAGCATTTCCTATCTTCACAGGGGTCGACTGGATTAAGGTCAGGGTTCACATGTGCACAATTCGCAGAGGCAGCTGGGTATTTAAATCACTAGCTGTGTCCACTGAAGTGGGATTTTGGAAGCCCAAGAGTGTGAAATCCAGAGTGTGCAGATTAGAACAGGTAAGAGGAGATCTGAATTGGTTGGATAGCCAGGTTACCGCTTTGGTGACGTCAAGTACCCCTTTAGATAGGCTCCCTGGAAATGCAAGGTACCCTTTGGTTATTGTCAAAGTGAAGGTGGGTCTACACTTTTTACAGACAACTCAAATAAACTGTTCAGCTGTCAAAGCTGTCCAAGAAGTGCCAAAACTGTCCAGGAAGTGCCAAAGCTGTCCAGAAAGTGTCAAAGTTGTCCATAAGTGTCAAAGCTGTCCAGGAAGTGTCAAAATTGTCCATAAGTGTCAAAGCTGTCCAGGAAGTGCCAAAACTGTCCAGGAAGTGCCAAAGCTGTCAAGGAAGTGTCAAAGTTGTCCATAAGTGTCAAAGCTGTCCAGGAAGTGTCAAAGTTGTCCATAAGTGCCAAAGCTGTCCAGGAAGTGTCAAAGTTGTCCATAAGTGTCAAAGCTGTCCAGGAAGTGTCAATGCTGTTTAGAAAGTGTTAACGCTCTCCAGTAAGAGTCAAAGCTATTGAAGAAGTGTTAAAGCTGTCCAGAGAGTGTTAAAGCTATTGATACTGTCTAGGAACATCCAAACATGCAAATTAGGAGTAGGCCACTCTTCCCCTTGAGCCTGCTCAGCCATTCAAGAGGATCATGGCTGGTCTTTTTCTAACCTCAATCCCATATTCCTGCCTACACCTGATAATCTTTCACCCCTTTTTAATCAAGAATCTATCCAGCCCTGCCTTAAAATATTCAAAGACTCTGCCTCTTTATACTTCTGTTCCTTTTGAGGAAGAGAGTTCCAGATACTCACAACCCTCTGCGCGAAATAAACTTCTCCTCATCCTCATCTTAAATGAACGACCTCATATTTTTAAACAGTGACTCATAGTTCTAGATTCTCCGACAAGAGGAGACATCCTGTCCACATCCACTCTGTTAATACCCCTCAGAATCTTAAGTGTTTCAATCAAATTGCCTCTTACTCTTTTGAGCTCTAGTGGATACAAACCTAACCTCTTCAACCTTTACTCATAAGACAACCGTCCCATTCCTGGTGTTAGTCCAGTAAACCTTCTCTGAACTGCTTCAAATGCATTTACATATTTCCTTAAATAAGAAGACCAATACTTTACAAAATATGCCGTATGTGGTCTCACCAATTCCCAGTACAACTGAAGCGCAACCTCCCTACTTTTGAAATCAATTCCCCTCACAATGAACAATATCATTCTATTAGTTTTCCTAATTAATTGGTAGATCAAGAAAGCAAAATGGCGCCTATGCTTCCTCAGGAAACTAAGGAAATTCGGCATTGACTCTTACCAATTTTTACAGATGCACCGATGAAAGCATCCTATCAGGCTGCATCACAGCCTGGTATGGTAACTGCTCATACCAAGACCGTAAGAAATTACAGAGAATCGCGAACACATCCCAGCCCATCACACGAACCCGCTTTCCACCCATTAACGCCATCTACACCTCCCGCTGCCTTGGGAAAGTGGGCAGCATAATCAAAGACCCCTCCCACCAGGGTTATTCTCTCTTCCAACTTCTTCCATCAGACAGGAGATACAAAAGTCTGAGAACACACACAAACAGATTCAAAAAACAGCTTCTTCCCCGCTGTTACCAGACACCTGAATGACCCTCTATTGGGCTTAACTGATCTCTCCACACGTCTTCTCTACTGAGTAGTACTACACTCCTGTATGCTTCACCCGATGTCTATGTATTTACATTGTGTATTTATCATATGTCCTATGTTTCTCATGTATGGAACGATCTGTTTGAACTGTGCGCAGAACAATACTTTTCATTGTACCTCGGCACACGTGACTATAAATCCAAATATCTGTTTACAGGCCTTTAGTGATTCATGGACTAGGACGCCCAGATCCCTCTGCACCTCAGAGCTCTCCAATCTCTCACTATTTAGATAATGTGCTTTTTAAAAAAAAAATCCTGCCAAAAGGGACAATTTCACATCTTTTTTATTTGTTCATGGGACATGGGCATCGCAGGCTGTGCCAGCATTCATTGCCCATCCCTAATTGCCCTTGAAGGGGCAGTTAAGAGTCAACCACATTGCTGTGGCTCTGGATTCACATGTCGGCCAGACCGGGTGAGGATGATAGATTTCCGTCCCTAAAGGACATCAGTGAACCAGATGGGTTTTTTATAACAATCAACAATGGTTTCATGGTCATCGTTAGAATTTTAATTCCAGATTTTTATTGAATCAAATTTCGCCATCTGCAGTGCCGTGATTTGAACCCGGGTCTCCAGAGCATTACTCTGGGTCTCTGGATTTCTAGTCCAGCGAAAATGCCAGTACACCACCGCCTCCCCCAATTTGTCCACATTATACTCCATTTGCCAAATTGCTGCCCACTCAATTAACCTATCTATGTCCCTTTGTAACTTCCTTAAGTTCTTTTCATAATTCACTTTTCTACCCATCTTTATGTTATCTGCAAATTTAGAAACCCCCCCTTCAGTCCCTTCATCCAAGTAATTTATATAAATTTCAAAATGTTGAGGCCCCAACACTGATCCCTGTGGCACACCACTCATCACATCCTGCCAACTAGTAAAGGCTCCAATTATGTCAACTCACATTTTCCTGTCAGTTAGCCCGTCTTCAATGCAAGAAGTGGCAAAATGGTCAAGGACAAGGGATAGTGAGTGGGGAGCATGGGTTGCCATGGTTTGGCACCAAATTGGCATCGGGATATAGGGTCAATGGGGTGGGTAAAGGGACACTAAGCTGGCATGGGGTTATGAGGACAATGGGGGGTGGGTATGGGAACACCAAATTGGCATAGGTGATATGGGTTGGCATGGGGGAACAGGGGCAACAGTGGTTAGATTAGAGCATGGTTTGGAATAGATTGCCACAGATGGTGCATAGGGAGTGTGTGGGTAGAGGAAGGGGGGGTGAAGGCTGGAGGGTTTTTTTTTGTTATATTTTATTTTTAATTTATTTAAAAACAGTGACGGGGAACAGAGGCAGGCCTTGCAACTTGCAGGCCTTGCAACCCAGCAGCCTGCACATTCCGCATTCACTCTGGGCTCTCCCAACCCCAATTCCCATAAAATTATCGGACAATTTTTAAAAACTAATGTCAGTGAAGGATATCAGCCGGCTTTTCCTGGCTTGGCCCACATGTGACTCCAGGTAAACAGCAAGTTGGTTGACTCATTAAAAAAAATGCCCTCTGAGACTCATTTAGTTGAAGGGCAATTAGGGATGGACAATAAATGCTGGATCAGACAGCGGCACCCACATCCCATGAATGACTAGAAAAGAAAATGCCAGTTGCTGCTGTTCTGCCTCCTGAGTGAGAGGCAGGGATAGTGACAACTATGGCGAGCTGGAAGCGGGGAAGTACTGCAGAGCTGAGCAAGTGTAAGGTAACAAAAGGAGAGCTGCAGAGACGACAGGTGTCAGGTAATTATCAATGCAAGTCACGGAGCTTGGCGTTGATAGTAAATAGCAATTCTGCACAATTGTTCAATGCTAATACGTCATGTGGCCCTTGCTGTCTTCTATCTTGAGCGACGAGTGTCTATTATTAGTGCAATAGCTCTGTATTAATATTAAAGCATCCTGAATTACAGCCGAATGAGTACACAAATGCTGATTAAACCTCTAAAGCATGGCAATTGTGTGTGAACATCTGTCAGAATAAAATATTTCCCACAAAGTACCTTCAGTCATTAATGCCTTGCTCTGCATTTTATTTTATTGTACCGAAGAGCTGAAGAGGTGCATGACAGTTCTAATAAAAATACAACCGAATTATGTTTTCATTTGATTGCAGGCAGAGGGGATAGTGATTTACAATAGGCTGGGAAAGATTTCTTGCTGCGAGGGAAAATCAGTTTTCTAACAGTGCGCTTGTCCCCGATTGGCCACCTTCAGTCCAATGAGGGGCTGGTTTAGCACAGGGCTAAATAGCTGGCTTTTAAAGCAGTCCAAGGCAGCCAGCAGCGCGGGTTCAATTCCCATACCAGCCTCCCCGAACAGGCGCCGCAATGTGGCGACTAGGGGCTTTTCACAGTAACTTCATTTGAAGCCTACTTGTGACAATACGCGATTTTCATTTCATTTCATTTTCATGTCAGCTAACAACTATTGAAATACCAATCAGTAGTCACCCAAACAGAAATAACGCTAATGGAAAGACACAATACAAAGGGTTGCTGGGGAATTTAAATGTCAGTAATTGAATAAAATCTGGAATTAAAAACGTAGGGCGTGATGCACCCAGGAAATGACTAAAGCCGTGATTCAGTAACTCAAGTTAAAGTCCACGAAACGGCGTGATTAGTCCACGAAAGGCCCTGGGAACCCACCCTCACACACCCTCCCCCACACTATACCTGGTGGTAGATTCATTAATTGTTTGGGGGTCTTGAAGAAATTAACTGAGTATATGACTAGGAAATAGAATGAAATTTAAAGAAAATACCTAGTCTGCAATCCCGCCCCTTTTTTCACTGTTCAAAATAATTAGTGAATTGTTGAACTTTAAGGTCATGTCTGCAAGGTACAGACATTGTTTCAATGAATGTTCCATGTAAATTCTATCTAAAGAAACATAATAGGAATAAGCCATTGTATTGAAAAGACATTTAACAAAACTGCAACAAACAATAGCAAGATTGATAGCTAGTTGTGACGCAAAGATTCTAGTCGGGAGAAAGTGCATGAAGATATTAGATTATGCCAGGGGGCATTAATTAATCTTGAGTAAATGACTAATGGTTAATTAACTGATCACATTTTAAGTGATTGATACCTTTTTGAACAAATCAGGAGGCCTCAGCTGAGAATTAGAACCAATGAAAAATAAACAAGGGACTAAACTATAGATAAGGATTTCATTTAGAGTAAGGTCATATGATCAATTGTTCCATTCTGAATTCTTGCTCTCTGGAATTCTTGAAGCATCTGTTAAATTACTTTTGTTTTAAAGTAATTTCTTTCTATTTTTCTTACGTTTGTGTTTTAATGCTTTTCACTGTGTCCTGACAAGTCTATGTATTCTTTTGATCTAAGTTTTGATTCAGTTCTTATGCAAAAGTGAATATTTAGCAATAAAGTCATATTTTGGACACCTCCAATCAACCGAACTGTTGCTTATTTGGAAGATAAACAAGAGATCCTACACCTGGCAAGACTTCTCCCCCAGGTTCCCCTGGCAGTGCCAACCTGGCAGACGGGCACCCTGGCAGTGCTATGGTTCACAGGAACCAGGGTGAGTGCCAGGGTGCCACCCTGCCCTGTCCCAACCACCCGGACGTCTCCAAAGACCTGGGTGACCCCCCCCCCCCACCCCCACCCCCCACCCCCACCCCTCCCCACCCATGCCATTACGACTGGTCCACTTACTAAATGGTGCACTGGCGAGGTCTCTCAGACGTGCCTGGTGAGTCCCAAGCGCCAGGTGAATCTGGCATCCGGGGGCTCAGTTAAATATTCAGCGCTGCTGGTTGGGTGACTCATTGGATTTGTGCCCGACGTAAAGCTTGATTTGGGCCTCTGACATGATGCTCCCAGAGTAACACGGTGGGAAAATAGCGCCCAATATTTATAATAGTGCCCATAAAACAACTGGATATTTTTTAAATCCCACCCGTTTCACTAATATCAATGTAGGAAGTGCACCTGCTTTTCCTGGTCTGGCCGATATGTGACTCTAGACCCACAGCAATGGGGTTGACTCATAGTTGCCCTCTGAAATGGTCGAACAAACAACTCAGTCATATTGAAGAAGGGGGCTCGCCACCATTTTCTTAGGAGAATCATGGAGGTGCAATAAATGTTGGCCTCGCCAGGTCACCCATGCCTCATGAATGAATGAATGTGTGTGTGTGGGTCCCTTTGCGAGGCCAGAATTGGCGCTGCAGATGCAGTGGCACAGGCAGGCAGATGACTGAGGATCATTAGAAATTGGTCCTTCGGCCTCAGCTACATTCTGGAGGAGAGTTGCGGGCGCCTGTTGTGCCTCCAAAGACAGCTCACCTTAGACACCCCTACCTCGTCAGCAGTGGCCCATAGGTCTGTCCCAGGAGGTTGTGTGGGTGTTTGCAACGGTGGTGGAAGACTGTGGTCTAATCATGACCAGCAGAGCAATGTGCAGCCAGGACCCTGCACATTAAAAGTTAAAGAGAATTGTCAACCTACATTTCCAACTACAGTTCCTGCAGTTTCCAATTACAGGGAACCCAAATGGAACAGACCACAAAGCCAGGACAATTTTTATCTCTCTCTCTCTCTCTGAAACCTGTTGGCCTGCCGTTCAATTTCCAACAACTTGGTTTAGGAATTTGTGTTTGTTGGGTCCATTTCTAGGCCTAGAAATGGCCCAATTTCAGAGCACAGTCAACTCAAGACCCACTCCACTGAACGCATCCCGATTTCTAGGAAGAATTCTGAAACGGGTGTTAGATCACTATTGGTACATGGATGTAGGCCTAACCTCTGCTTCAAGCAGTCCTGCCAGATCACTGAAAGACAGTCAGATGTTTAGCAGGCATTCTTGCAAAACAGGCACATACTGAAATTGGTAATCTTTCACCCAGTTTTATACACAACCCACTAAATTTAATGAGTAGTTAACCCAGGATTGCATAATGGCCTGGATTTTCACTACCCAAGGAAGATATCTTGAGTTGGAAAATTTCCTGGCTCAGCACACCTGCTTCAGTAGAAAGGTCCCCCAAAAGATGGTATCTTCATTCTGGCAGTGTACGTACAGGATAGAGCTGGATCCACTGCCCCTAAAAGCATATCGGGGTGCTTAAAGATCAGCAAAGTGCTTAAAGCCTACACTATTAATACTTTCATGGTCTGCTTGATTGATATTTTTACAAGGTTGTAGGAACAGCAGTTTGTTTTCTCAAAGGATTAAGAATGAGTGTTTTTTTCTAAGCAGTTTCACACAAGCCATTGTTAAATTAGGGTTAATAGGTGTGTACACAATACATAGTGGGTGAATGTGCATGTAAGGGCCATGAGTTGCCATGGAGCATACGACGAGCCATTGGGTATGGGTGGAGGGGGCATGAGTTTGCATTGAGTTGGGATAGAGGGAAAATGGGTAAGACCTCTTGAACTTACCTTTCAAAAGGTTCCCAAATTCAGTCTGTGGTTTAGGGTTCATCTGAAATCCATCAACCACGAGTCCTGGAGAGGCTCGTCCAACTGCACAAAGGTTGTTGGGTGCTAGGAGATGCCCAGCTTGACATAGAACCAGCCAGGTCAGGACTGCAGGATACCGGCTCACTAAACCACAGCCTTACTGATGAAAACTGAGGGTACCAGGAATTTGTTCCTGCCCACCATTTTGAAATGGCTCCTGAGTCCTGCCTGCTCCATGGAAATTGGGGCTGGTATCTCAATATATGCCTAGTAGAAGCTATTGCACGAGAAGCTTACCCTCATGTCCAGTTCCCTCAAGTCATTTAGAATATTGAAGTTATCCATTTTTCTTCATGATCTACTGTGGCCCATTTCTTGTCTCGGTACATGCTACATTTGGTGCCTACATTGTCTTGCTGGGCCTTTTCAGAGGACATCATTGTGGGTCTGTAGTCACATGTAGGCCAGACTAGGTAAGGATGGCAGATTTCCTTTCCTAAAGGGCATTATTGAACCAGATGGGTTTTTATGACACTTGACAATGGGTTCATCTTTAAATCCCAGATATAATCAATGAATTTAAGTTCCACCAGTTTCCCTGGTGGGATTTGAATCCGTGTCCACAGAGCAATAGTCAGGGCCTCTGAATTACTAGTCCAATGACATGACCACCAGCCATCACCTCATAGCCACAGACCCCCACCCCTCCCCCCAAAAGGGGATTTAGGGATGGGCAATAAATGCTGGCCTAGCTGGTGACACTACATCCCGTGAACAGATAAAATAATATTAAACTTTACAGGAACCTAAGAACAGAAGGTACCCCATTAGGCCTCCGAACATGTTCCATCATTCACTTAGATCATGGCCGAATCTGTACTTTAAGTACATTGACCTGCCTTGGTTCCATAACACTGGTAACGCACCTTTAATGTAATGAAACATCCTGGGAGGCTTCACGAGTGGAAGCAGGCATAGCAGGTGTTGCTGTCTAATGCTCTCGGAAAGCGGTGGCTTTATGGAGCTAGACCAATGAAATGTATACTGTTCCCGTGCTTCCAATTTTGAAAATAGAAACAGCTTAATTTAATTAAAAGCAAAAAATAATAGAGCTCCTGATTTATGCACTGGTGCAGCTGTTTGTCTTCCTCTTTACATTTCCTGTGACATTTACAGCTGGTTATATTCGTTACACCTCCTTAAAAGAGTGTTCCTTCTTCTTTACCTTTTTGTTGGTTAAAATCCACTTCTAACAGGCTGCGCTTTTAAATCTATCAAGAAACCCAAGTGCAAAGCTTGACATGGCCACATCATAAGCAACGCGGTGGGAGAGTTTATGTGCGGAGAAAAGCTGAATTATTTATGACACAGTTTGAAGTGTAACCAGTTGGAACTCTAATGCATTAAAATCAAGTCATAAGGACATAAAAACGTCAAGGATGAGGAAAGGCCATTTGGCCCATCAAAGCTCAGCCCCACAGTACATTAACTCTCCCATTATGCCAGCTAATTATCTTCAGCAAATCTTGTTTTGGTCCCGATGATATTGCGAGATAGGTTATCACAATTTAGCACATGGAGGAGACCCTGGTGCTTGACAAATGGCCAACGTTTCTCCAGGCATTCTTGGGGCACGGGGACATTTCCCTCTGACTTTCGTTCCTTTTGCTCCCAAATGTATTTCCAGTCCATTCAAATTAATGAATCGTAAACCTTGGGCTACACACATGATCCCTCAACAAAAACCCCATGTTCGGTCCGGCATTGGAAAATGCGTTCTCTAACAAGCCCCCTGCGCTAATCCAGTATTGAAACTATTACAGCATAAATGATAAATGTGATCATGTCACTGAATCTGTAACCCAGAGACAGGGTGCTAAATCCTACAATGCCAAATTATGGAATCAAATTGAGCCAGTCTGGCAATTTGTGTAAATAGACTTCAGACATAGGAAGCTATCACCCCCAGTCAGTCTGGTCTACACCTGACTTTCGTCCACACAATGTGGTGAACCCATATGGCCTCTGTGCACACTTATTGCCCATTTCTAGATGCCTCGAGGAATCGGTGGGCCCTCTTCTTAAACCAAATGTGTTAGGTCATTCCACAGCATGCCACATTAAGCAAGTAGTACAGGGATGGAGTCGCATGTTGACACACAGACAGCACGCAGGAGGTTGGTGGCAGCTAGGTTCAAGTCTCTGAATGAGATTAATGCATCAAGTGGGTTTTGACAACACTCCAGCAGCTATCATTGTGATTTTTCTAGTGCCACCCCAACAGGCTACGAGATCGATTAAATTCAATTTCACAAACTTGTCAAGGTGCGAATTGAATTCATAACCTCTGGTGTGAGCGTCCCCATGCCATAACCCCTACACATTCTTTTCACAAAGCAGGATATTACTTGATGATCAATAGAAAGCAGTTTGTGTTTGGGCTATTAATAAAACAGACATCTATACTGCTGAAAGAATGTAAGATGAATCACAGATTCAATTTCGCCATACAATGATTGAGTTGCTACCCTCATCCATGATGTCAGACTTGGTGAAAGTTGCTTCTAGTTCTTCTGCCAATTACCTTCAATCTCTGTCTTCTGGTTACCAACCCTTCTGCCACCGTAAACAATTATTTCTTAATTACTCCATCAAAAATGTTCAAGATTTTGAACACCTCTTTCAAGTCTCCCCTATGCTTTCTTTTGAAATCTATGCCTCCATTCATAAAGCCAATGGTGACATATGACTTTTAATGGCTTATTTTTAACTTGTCTTACAGCATTCAAAGACTTGTTTACTGTCAGGAAAAAGAGGCAGTTTAAGAAAGCTATATTTGTATTTGTAGGCATTAGAAATAAAACAGTTTTAAATCAGTTTACTTTTGTGATTCTGTATTAAAAGGGTTAATAACTTCAGTTTGGTTCAGGTGCCTGCATTGAAATGAGGGGCTACGACGTTAAAGCAACTACAAGGATTTGGAAAAACTAGGCTGGTGCTTAGCAACCAGGGTCCACACTAAGAGAGAAAGACCTTTTGAGTTTGTTGTGAGGTAGTGCCAGGAGGAGCTGGACAGAAAACAGGAAACTGCAGAAATTAAATTTCCCAAAAGGAAGTTCCAGAAACAAGGAATGGGACAAAAAAAGAATTTCAGGAAGACTGTAAAGTCAAAAGGGAAAAAATAGGAATTTTAACAAGGTCCAGTTAAGAGGAACTCAAGTAAAAATCAGAGATAGGGTTCTGAATTAAAAAGGCAGGTGCAGGAACCACATTTAAAGTTAGTTGTGTGAGAAGCCAGATAACCGAGGTAATCAAAAGGTTTGTGACAACTTAGTCCAGCCTGTGAAGTAATGGTGTTCTGTTGGCATGGCTGGGTACCTGAGAGATCACTTGGGAGCTTGAATACACATGGTGATGCAGGGGAGGCTAATATTGAAAGGAAAGGTTGAAATCCTGGAGATGGATCCTTGGTGAAGGCATTTGGGAGGAAGCGCTGTGCGGGAGAAGATTCCAAATTGTGTTCTTCACAAGCTGAGATTGGAAAGGTAATCCTCATGTCAGAGACTGAGTTCCAGTGAGGCCTGTTGGCTCACAGTGTGACAAGCATCTGCGGGGATTTGATGAACAATCCACGTGGTGTGGCGGTATCCACCTATATTAAAAACTGATCAGAACTGATTTTATATTAAATCATATATTCACTTTATATTAAAAACTGATCAGAGCTGATGCTATTTTAAATCATGTATTTAACCCTATATTAAAAGCTGATGATGGATGAAGCAATTTATCTATTCTAAACCATTACTTATCGCAATAATGTTTTTTTTTAATATGTATTACAGACTATATGTAAGAGTCCAGATGCAGTGAACTCATTAAGTCTTGTGGCCTTATCTGGAAATAAGCTCTGCCAACTAAGGGAGGATATCACTTGTAGAATGGCCTTGCTACAATGGGGGCTACTGCTTGGCAAAAGGCCCTGCCAAGAAGGGAGGCTGGTGTTTTTCTGGAGATAGCTACCAGGGGTATCAGCCTCGTATCTTTAAGAATAGGTGCCTTATTAGACCTTCCTAGGAACCAAAGTCTTGCCGGCCAAAAGAGAGACTGTTCTTTGTCTCGAAATAACTGGGGAGTCAAACTCCTTAAGTCAGAAAAGGATATAAATATTTAAGAAAAAGCTGCAAAAGGGAGAGTTTCACTTGGAGAGCTGTTTAGGATATTACTGGGTGTTTAGACCGCTATCTCGACTTATAGAGTTCTGCTCTTGATTGAGTATCGAGCTCCGAGAACTACTAGTCATTGTAAGTATGAAATGTTAGTAGCTTAAGCAATTATGTAGTTAAGAAGGTTGCAGACTAACTCATCACGTATTCTCCATCTGTCAAACTATCATTTATCAAAACACTGGTAATACCCTTTTTTCTTTAAATAAATTGCATATATATTTTACCATACAGATCGGTGTCTATTTTAATAAATAAGAGTGACATTTAACTAAGACTCATCATATTCTCACCCTTTGAGGCTGTCTGAAGGGTCACTTGCCGAGCTCTCAAGAATTAGAAATATTTAGTCGACGTTAAGGAAAAGATAGCCATCTAAGCCACAGACTAACCTGCACACTGAAGGTAGTGAACGCAAGGCACATTGTGTATACTATAATTAGAACTCCCATATAGCAAGTCTTACTTTATATATTCACAAGACCTTGTCTGGTAGCTTACAACCTTGACTAATCGGGAAGATCTTAGATAAATACTCCTCAACTGTCACATCTGGCACCTCCAACGTGGTGGCCTGAGATTTATTCTTTAATCATAAATAGACACAATAACTCTGTCGCTAGAATATATTTAATTTATAAGCTAAACTAAAACAGTGCACCATGACCCTTAAGTAAGGTTAGAACAATATAAAATGAAGCGCTAATACCAGCAAAATCAATCCGAATTTGGCTACTATTATTAAACATTGTTTACTAGTAGAAAAGACCAAGTATATATTTTTAATATTCTTTGCCTATGGCAGCTCAATCCCATAACCAAATTTTTCCCGGGGAGAAAACATAGGCAGGATTGTCAGTTAGAACAGCAGCCAAAAGTTTACGACTGCAAACCAGTGCTTATCAGACAGGCTTTTGAGATAACAAACAGCCTGTGCTGCAATTCGACACTTTTCTTTCGAGTCAGAGAAATTCCAGCGTTTTAAATTACACAAAAGGAAACCAGTGGATTGTTGAGTTCCCCACCTCTCTGATAAATGTTAATTATTTTAGCAAGCAGTTGATTGGATTTGCCCAAATCTTAAGTTTGAATTACTTGAAATAATGCTCATTTTATTCTATTTGTAAATTAATAGAAACTTTAAAAAAAAACTCTGTGACATCATTTTAAAAGTGTAAATTGGGAGATGACAGTTGGTTTTACTACGGTATAAATCACCGCAGCTAACTCCTACCTTCCAAAAACTGCCAACATATTTGTTAATGTAAGAAAACTGTTAAAACCTTTTTCAAACTTTGCCAAGTAACAAAAAATTGCCATTGGTTATAAATAGGCAAATAGTTATTCTTAAGTGACTTTAATATCCCCGTACTTCTGACACCGGCTCAGACAGATATAGTGAGAAAAGCCATTGCAGGGATGAATTATTACTATTCAATTTTGCTCAAGTCAGTCAGTTGCTATTAAAATCAGTCACTGACTCAGCCCACCGTCTGTGTTTGTAGGATGCAGCACACAGTCAACAAAATCAAACTGTTAAATACCATGCAGTTATTCAGGCTTGCGGAGACCTTGAGGAACTGCCAGCTGTCGGCTACTGAACTAGGAGGACATAGGGACGTCCCTTCCACCTCTGGGACACAACCAAGGGGGGGAACAGGAGCACCAGCTGCCCCTCGTACCCCAGGCAGGAGACAAACTCCTGCCGAAGATCCCCAGGAACTCCTGCACGAGTCCCAGCCTCAGGTTCCAGACAGCAGCCTTTTAGACAAACCCTCAGACAGAAACCACCAGGACCCCCTAGGGACCCACAACAGGCAGTACCCCATTGCCTATTCGAGGACAGAGGTCCGCGATACCCCCAGTACCCGCCTCAACAAGGACGGTATGAGTTCCGAGATAGAGCTAATATCCGCCCCCCTGGAAGATACCAGGATAATAGAAATCCATAAAGGCAACAGCAACAATACCAGGATCAGCCTAGATCTAATGGCAGTACTGGACTAAACAGAGACCAAGGTAGAAATTCTAAAGGTGGCTGCGTTCCAGCCAACATCCGAGTGTACACCACCTCTAAGAATCACTATTGACTAACAGGCAGGTCTGCTCATAAATTCTCCCAAATCGCTCCTGCGCAATTCCCATACATAAATGCCACCCTGTATCTCAATCCAAAATTACTAACCGCTACAATAGGGGTAATTTTACTCCTAGATACTGGGGTGGAAATGCCCCTCATAGATGAAGGGTTTGCCCGCTACCATTCCTTAAACAGACCTATAATAGGGACCAGAAAGATAAAATACATAACTTCAGAAGTAAGACAAATACCATTGGTACAGGTCACCTTCTAGCTAATGATCAAGTAATTAGATGTCAAGCCAGACTATGGCCAAATTTAGACAAAGATCAAGATTGTGACATTATCCTATCCCAAGACATAATTCAAAAGTATGACTTACTTCAATTAACCCCTCAGGATAATAGGAAAAAACAGTTGGAGGAAATTCTTAGGGATAGCCCAGACAGACAAAAGCACAAATTAAAAACTTAATTCTCAGACACTGGGGCTTATTCCAAAAACATCAGAATCACTGTAGACTGCTAAAAATTCAACCAGTCACAACCGGAGTCAACGACTTCCCGGTTCAGAAACAATGGTTCATCCGAGACCCGGAATGCAGGGACGTGCTCCAAAAAACAATCGACACCCTATGCCAACAAGGCGTTCTGATTAAAAGATCATCTCCTTATAATTCCCCCATGTTTGGAATTCCCAAAGCTAAAGGTGGAGTCAGACTTTTAGTTGACTACCGAGAACTAAACCGCGTTACGATTCCAAACGCAGCCCAATCAGCTAGCATACAACAAGTTACACAACAGATTAGCCGCAAAAAGTACAAATCCACTTTGGACTTATCTAATGGCTGCTGGTCACACACAATCTTCCCCAAGGAGAATGATTACACAGCGTTCACTGGTCCTAATGGCCACCAGTACGTCTGGACCCAACTCCCGCAGGGCTTCCGCAATTCGCCTCAGCTCTTCGCGGCCGCCGTCATTTCAGCAGTAGCGCCCATACATCCTAAGTACGATATCGACGTCTATGTAGACGACATGTACGTGACAACCGACGCCCGTGAACAATACTTAGAAGCCCTGGACAAAATCTTTACCCTTTTAAAAATCCATGGATACATAGCCGGCCTTAACAAATGCCAATTGCTTAAAAAATCAGTTGAATACCTCGGTATCAATGTCACAGACACTGGCCAAGGCCTTACTGACTCCTTTTCCGAGAAACTCTCGGCTACGAAGAATCCTACTTCCCTTAAACAGCTACAGTCTATACTGGGACTGCTTAATTTTGTACAGACGTTTGTACCAGCATTCGCTCCACTTTCAGCTCCCTTGTATGAGTACTGTACCCCGACAAATAAACCTTTCTGCTTCCCGGAGCATGCAAAGGAAGCTCTTACACAGCTAATTCTTGCAGTAAAAAAATGCCATTGACCTTAGCTCAAGAGACACATCCAGGAATATCTGTCTTATCCCTTGGATCGCTTCCCGAGCAGTCGGTGCAGCCTGCTTCGATGAGGGGGCCACGACGCCATTCCAATACCTCTCCCTTATCTACTCCCCCTGTGAACAGCGATTGACCACCTTAGAACGCTGCATGGTCCTCATCCTACATTCCGTAAGATCCTTGCGGAAGGTTCAGGCCAATGCACGCATTATAATTAAAACGGGTTTTCCCCAACTAAGATCACAGGAAGGAATGCCAGGGAACAAACGCAAGGCAACCCAGGCCAGATACACTAAGTGGCACCATCTTTTATATGATACCTCCCTGAGCTTTGAATATAATGAAAAATACTCGCAGAATATACTCCATTTTTCCGGTTTTGAAAAACTGGACAAAGAAGAGGACCCGGATATTCTGAGTCTCAAACTTACAGTAACTCCCCTAGAGGACTTTGACCTTGTCATTTACTGTGACGGATCGGCAATAAACAAGGCAGCATGTGCACGATAGCTGGTAATGGGATAATACTAGGTTCTCATTCAAATGGAACCTTTAACCCCACCAAATCAATTTCAAGGACCCGGAGTCCCCATAATGCCCAACATGCAGAAGCACAGGCATTATTATTAGCCTTACAAGAAATACCTTCTAATGATACTAAAACATTAATCTGCACTGATAGCGTCTATTGCCAGAAGGCTGCTAATACTTTCTTGCCCGCATGGAGAAAGAATACCTTTAAGACAGATAAAGGAAAACCAACAGCTCAATATCTTTATGACAAAAAATTGCCCAGCAATTAGACAACAAGCGTCATAGAACAAAGAGAACAAAGAAAATTACAGCACAGGAACAGGCCCTTCGGCCCTCCCAGCCTGCGCCGATCCAGATCCTTTATCTAAACCTGTCACCTATTTTCCAAGGATCTACTTCCCTCTGTTCATGTTACCATTATGCATGTCCCAGGCAATACAAAAGGAGGCCCCCACAGCATCGGTAACCAAATGGCAGACAATGCTGCAAAACAAGCAGTGACCCTAGAAGAAGTAGGGATAGAACATGTAAAGGTCCTGGTAATTACACGACAAATGTACAGTGACAATCAGGATGATGAGTTATGCCTACTTATTTCTGGGAAAACCCCGCGTGGGTACCCATCCAACTATAACTATCATTGTGACGAAATGGGAAGAGTCTTGGTTACTATTCCAGGAAAGGAGGCTAAGGTTATCCCACCGGCAAAGAAACGTCTAAGTTTAATACAGGAGGCCCACGTTAGCCATGGTTCTGGCCATCCTAGAGCCAAGGCAACAATGGCTAAACTACTTCTCACCTATTGGTGGCCTTATATATTAACTGATTGCAAAAAATTAGTGGCAAATTGTCCTCAGTGCCTCCAGACCTCGAAAGGAAGAGGTGTCACCAGATCTAAATTCATTTCAAGAACAAAACCAGACGCCCCCCACCGTGTGTGGTAGGCTGATTATGTGGGACCCTTCACGCACCCTACTGGGCACCCTCCTTGGACAGGACAAAACCAGTACATCTTAGTAGTTGTTGACACCTGTACCTCCTACACGTGGTTGACGCCCACTACCCGCTGTACGGAAAGCGCAACTGTCAATGCATTCGAAAACATAATTTTTCCCTGCGCTGGTTCCCCCCTCCATCTCCACACAGATCGTGGATCTGCCTTTGTTGGAAAGGCATTCCAGAATATGTCATACCTGTCAGAGGTATTAGATGGGAACACAGCACTCCTTTGCACCCGTAGTCAAGTGGGCCGGTGGAGCGGCGTAACCAAGATGTACAGCTTTGCATGACTAAACTGCTAATGACACGAGGACGCAGTTGGGCCACATTGGTGCCGGAGGTACAGCTGGCAGTCAACAATCTACCCCTGAGTCACGTAGGACCTGAAAAACACATCACACCTTACTTTTTAATGTTTAAGGTACTGCCAGCAGGCATCTGAAGGAGTAATTCCTCAGTACAACCCAGAATTAGCCCAAGAAATGATTGGCTTATTGTCTCAAATGCAGCCTCCTAAACCGCCAGAACCCAATGAGTGGTCACCACAAGAAGGTGACTGGGTACAAGAAAAGAAAAATCCTAAGAATACCTTACTTAGACCTAAATGGAACCCCCCGTTTGTGTCAAACAGGTCCAAGGTCGGACGCTTCTAGTTCACCACGGGACGAACGGTACCAAACTAATATCCATTGATAATTGTCAACCAGTTCCCAAAGCCTTTAAACCACAGGTAACAACAAAATGACAAGTTGGTATGCGCGATATGAGGTTAGATCCGATAACGAGCCAGAATTAGATAAACCTCCAGAGGAAATACCTCTGATTCAAGTTATTACTACACCTGGGAAGACCTGTCTCAAAGGTCACCCTCAACTTTTAAAGTTGAAGGCCAAAGTACAAAAGATCATACGTTCCCAAAAGAGATGGTCCAAAAAGCAGAAATGCCAGTGCTGCTGCCTTACCGCACTCGGCATTACCTTTTCACTTATCCTTTTTAGCCTCATACTTGGCACTATTATGGTCTCCCTCACTGCAACACAAACTTTTGACCTAAACTCTAATATAGGCCAGGACCTTAACTATACAGAACTGAATAATAATGACAATAATAACAGGCAAAGCCGACACTATTTATCATTGGAAGAACCGAACTCCACGGTCTCCGTATCTTCAGAGACACCGGTTCAACGATCATGGGTCAAAGGTGGTATTATTTCCTATACTGACCTCCATCCCACAGTAAGGGCAGCAGGAACTGTCATAGTTCCACACAACTTAGTCCTAGACACAGATGTCATTTCAGCCCAACTCATGCTAAAAGAATATAGACATAAACGTGACCTCCAAAAAACAGTGGCACCTGCTATCAGACAGCTGAAATTGACCTCTCCCCAGCTGATGCTTGCTCAATTCACTGAGCCAGAAGAAGACATTCTTCAGTATGCACACTGTTATATCGTCACGCTGCCCGAAGCCCGACCACCGGTCACACTAAAAGTGGACCAATGTACTCCACTACTACCCTTAGATGTATACGCATTTTCGGACAATGGACAACGATCAGTCATAAATTTCTTGTCTCTCCACACAGAGAAGGTGCGGTGCCAAATGGCATATTTACCCAATTTCGGAATCGACTCCTACTGTTCCTCTCCAGGCTCTAACAGGGACAACATTCAAAATTTCATCAATCACACGACCCCTGACTACCATATGCCTCAACTCATGGCTGGTGAACATATTATTTGCTCCACTTCCTTCTACGGATCCTGGTACAAAGAATCCAGAGACCCCGTTAAAGATTCTATTAATTTCCTCAAGTCACTATCACGAAATTCGTCCAACAACAACCTTCCCGATACGTGCCTACATATCCTCCAAGGCACCAATCACTCAGGTTCATGCCAAGATTTATTTCAACCTATCACTGTTCGTGACATTTGCAGGCACCCCCAATGGGTTGCCCTCTTCAATCAATCCTATCAAACCATACAATTAGCATGAGATTGAACAGAAAAGGTATGGGGTCTTGTCCACTAGAAAACATCATCATTACTAAACCTTATTGGCGTTGTACTAATAACCTCACAGCTTCTATCTCAATAGATAACAGTAACCAGAATATCACCTTCAGATCTCTCTATCTTGTCCTATTAGAAAATGAGACCCTCCTACACTCGCTTCACCAAACGTTAACTCCTATCCCCTTTTGGACACTGCCCTGGCAGACAGCGAAGGACACTCAACTGCAGCAATTGACTGTGCCTGGCTCAAACACCTTGATTGCCACCTCAGGAACAAACTTCCCTCTTTCATCTCTAACTTCAAACACAAAAGTTCATCTTCTTGAACTTCCCTCAGGCCTCGCACATATCGCATACAATCTCACCGTGCCTCAGCCCGTGGCCAGCCGCGAACGCAGATCTATTTCCACTAAAATAGTTAAGGGACAACAAATCTCAGTAGACCTTTTCTCCAGGTTTTTATCCTGGAATAAGGAACTGACAAACAACCAGCAGAATATTGCTCACCATATTATTTCCCTCGGAAAACACTCGGCCCAGGGACTTGCCCTCTCAGCAGCAGCTATGTTACATTTAGGGGCCAAAGTATCGATCACTAAAACTTATACGCAACTACTTAGAATTATTAACGCTATCCAGATGGGCCATGTCACCTAGGAATAGAACAATCAATCGATGAATATATGTCTTCAGACAAACATCTGGCTGGTTTACAAAGAGGAGGAACTATTGTAAAACTTTATAACGTCATTACTTCTAATCCCGAAGATCCTGCTGGAGATATATTATTAGGTGGTATGATAACTAGATATTACCAAAGACGTCGGTATAAGATTCAGCTTGTATTCTCAATACCTATGTTTCATGAAAATGGAGTATCATTATTTACCTACGTTTTGGCCAACATTGGCATTCCCCACTGTAGGGCCAAACACTGTACCCTGATACAGATAAAACCCGACTATAATGTTGGTATAAGTGAGCTGCCCCTTAAAAACCAGACGGCCTTATTACACGCCTCAACTAACATTACCTGGCTCACGGCTAAATTACGCCCTCAGAGATCTTTCTACATCGCTGATGACTGGACACCAGTTAACCTCTGCAATACCAGTGCACATGGTTGTCCTGTGATAGCCATGCCAATCACACAGGCGTTCTGCTCCTACTTCTCTATGGCCAACGGCTCAACCCTTATAGCCACAGCAACATTTTGCGAGGATTGCTCACTTCCAGTCGGCACTTGGCTGGTTAACCCGACGGTTAACCACACTAGATGTTGTGGCTATTTATTACCGCCAGTCACACAAACTAAGCAGTCTACCTACTGTCCCCGCCCCCCCCCCCCCCCCAGCAGTAGATCCATTCCGAAGGCTGCTTATCTCACAAATACTGACGCCGTCACAGGAGATATGTATCCCCGATATATGAGCTCCAAAGGTTCCGTTCCAGACACTCTTTATTTCCGGGTCAGGCCGTCATTGTGGTTCTCACTTGGCCTCTCACATCCAGACCTCCAGACTACAAGCTTGCAGTGAGACATTGGTGTGTTCCCTCTGCCCTTATGGCCTTATGGCCATTTTGTGACTTTTGTTGCCCATCTTTTGATCCTTTATTTTGCCACTCGCGCCATGTCCATTCCTGGTGCCAACTTCTGGACATCACTACGGTTATGGATTGGCTTCCTTTTAAAATTCCCCTTAAGTCCTTTATATGAGGCTATATCCTACGCCTTTCCAGCCCCACTTGACCATTTCGCATTAGAGAACTCACCTTTAATACAAGTGAGCATCCTTGGATATTACCTTACCCCTCCACACGCTGTGCCTTTCACGCCACACGCCTCGCACGATGTGGCTTCTATCTCTACTTTATTGACAGATAATTGTGACTCTTCGACTGGATGTATTTCCAGGACTAGAAGACGTTGATGTCAATATGTTCGATGGTGACTTCGATGGGTCTCTCTCTCTGACTAAAAATTATAAGACGAAAGAACAGTTTTTACGACCTTCCACTGCCCCTTTTTGGTTCCTTGGACACTAGTATTTCCACCGGTCTGCTCAGCAGCCTAGATGACCAAGAGGAGGATATGACCAGCAACTTGTGAATTATGACTTGCAGATTATGTCCCCCTGACTTGCAGATTATGTCCCCCTAGTCTGCCTCACCTTTCTATAACACTTTCCCAATTTCCCAATATATAGTATTGACCTAACACTTTTCCAATCTTGTATTCTCCATTGCCATATGAACAAAGAACTTTGATATTATTAAAGGAGGATATATTGTGGCATTTGCCTTTCTACCTCTTACCCTGATTATAATGCACATTATTAATACTAGATTGGCCCAGATCACCTTGGAGCTCCAACTGCCAAAGCCAAAATTTGAACCAAAGCAGAAGACCAACCGAAAACAAATCTACAAATCATTATGTCTGATAATCCAACCTTCTGCTCCCCCTACTGTACTGTCCTCCAACAATGGGGCTCAGCAAATCAATACTACTCAATCCAAACCGATCAACAAAGACAAGAGACCCTCTATACATGCCAACTGATGATCATCTAAATTTAAACTTCTATACACACCACCTGGAAAATTTGGAAAAAGACCCTGGACATAGAGACACGTTAACCTTTTGCAGATCTAATGGCACCTTCACTTGCAATAAAGTGCAGTTCCATGTTGGAGTAACTAAAGGAGAAACCTTCACTCCTATACTTGCCCTTACATCCCAGAGTGACCAGAAGAAATCCTTTTGCAAGGACTTATGAGTAAGGCCTTCCTGAAAGCCCATACTAGCCATTGTAATCTAACCACAGGAATGCCTATCTTTGCCCACAATCATCCCGTGAAACAAAGGCACCTTACACAATTCCAGTGTGTAACCTGTTCCAACCAGAATATTTACTGGAAGTACTCTCCCATTTGTCTGTACTGTTTGATCCAAGCATGGGAATTTAATATGGAAATAGAAATTTGTTTTAACTACGTCTCAAGATCCTCCGACCCAATAATTTCAGATCCCCAAGCACCTGACAACTATGAAGCCGATTCTAGGCTGGCAGAAAAGATAATTCTGAAATTAACTTCTTATAAAATAGCACCTCAAATAGGATGTACCCCTGAACAAAATACTGACCATGGAAAAAGAAACAGGTCAGCAAACTCCATTCAATCCAATATGTACACTCTGGGCAGGAGGATATGCCAACTGCCTCCAAACCAGGCACAAATACCCAAATACCATGACACTAGCAGAGCTCCTACAGACAGACAACTTCCCGGATGATGGTAGATGGATGGTTTGCCTGGAAAGGTTAGTGTCCCTTAGAGGACAGGAAGACATCCATAAAGTAATAAGACAAGCTGATACCCCAAACTTCCAATAAATATTTTCAGTTCTTTCAGAATGCCAAGAACGCCCGAGATGAGAACAGATTAATTGATCAATTTAAGAAAGGATTCAAGGAATTCTCCCTCTGTCATGGATGGGGACACAACCAAACCCCTTGCCCCCAGGCCAATGAGCACACGGAAGCTAAATTTCCCAACCTTACGCTGAAAATGGTCTGTGACAAAGTAAGTCACGAAATTGGATTTGGTCCATGGCAATTGGATGGCCAAAAAATACACCAAATGGAAATAGCCAAATTAACCATGTATGGTCATTCTCCACTCCATGTGAGTACCTACCAAACCTACCTGAACGACCCCAGGTCAGCAACCCAGACTTTTGCTGATTGGGTAAAAAATTAAGAAAACCTGCTGCCAGGAACTGACCGAATGGACTTAGAGCGCTGCAGAAAGCAGCACTAAGATAGGCACCAACTCTAACTGACTAGACCTACCTTATCTTTCCAGATTGACCAACCCGGCTATGTTTCCATATACTTGGAGGATACTCAGCCTATGGAGAAAGATCATGCTCATTACCCTTGTATAATCTACAATTTTAATTCTAATTAGCATTAGAAGACCTTAGGAATAGCTTGTCTTATAACAGGAAACTGTAACATTATTATTGAATGCATTAACCTTAGATTACTGTACAGAAATCGATTTCCTGAACAAAATACCCACAGTCCGTAACTTACTGAAAGAAAACTGCCCGTAACACTAATCCAAGAATCACACTCAACATGAGGACAAGTTACAAAGCAAAACTGCTCTTGGGATTCTGTTGTTATCTCCTCTTATTATGGACCCTCAAAAGATGGACTGAACCACCTATTCGGAAATCAGAAGCATATATCATGGGGAATACACCCATGAAGGACTGGTGGCAGAATCAACTCTTTTCCAAACAGTTAGAAGGAAAAGAGGAATACAACAAAGATGGACATTCATTCAATATGAACCATGACCATAAAAAGCGAAACGCAAGGACATTCATCAAGAAAACTATCCGAAGAAGATATTAGCCACCAGACTTATTTTGTTCAAGAGGAGGATGTGGCGGTATCCACCTATATTAAAAACTGATCAGAACTGATTTTATATTAAATCATGTATTCACTTTATATTAAAAACTGATCAGAGCTGATGCTATATTAAAACATGTATTTAACCCTATGTTAAAAGCTGATGACGGATGAAGTCATTTATCTATTGTAAACCATTACTTATCGAATTAATGTTTTTTTTTTAATATGTATTACAGACATTATCTTTGTAAGAGTCCAGATGCAGTGAACTCATTAAGTCTTGTGGCCTTATCTCGAAATAAGCTCTGCCAACTAAGGGAGGATATCACTTGTAGAATGGCCTTGCTACTATGGGGGCTACTGCTTGGCAAAAGGCCCTGCCAAGAAGGGAGTGATGCATGATCAATGACCACTAAAGCGAGGTTGTAGTCCAACTGTAGGCTTTAATAAGCTAGATGTTTCCCTCAGCAGCTCAGGTACAGAATGAAGGCTGCTGGGGCAGCACGGGCTCTCATACCCCACCTAGCAGGGCGGAGCTACCATACATCTTGACCAATAGGAAGCATACAGTTTCTACCAATGGTGCTCCAGCATTACCAGGTACCGTAATACCTCTACCACCACATTCACCCCCTGTTAAAAAAGAGTCCGGCGGGGGTGGTGGCCTGATACTACAAACATGGCAACGTGGTAGAATTAGTTATGGAGGTACCGTAATACCTCCGTACAGCATTTTGCATTTACAATTCCAATAACTATTTACAATTTATGATTTAAATTTACAATTTACAATTTAAAATGAAGCAATCAGTCGATCGGGGGCCCTGGTCATCCTTTGTGATCGTCGGAGCTTCGGTGGTGACTCCGGTGGAGGCTCGGGAGTCTGTGACTCCGGGAGCATGGCTTCGATCTCCGTGGCAGCTTCGACACCCCTAGACGGCGCTGATGGGGAAAAAGGTTTATCTGGGAAGGGAGCGCCTGCGGGGTGCGTCGGTGGTGGGGAGGGGGGGGCCTAGATGGGGCCAGCGGAAGGACCAATCCTCCTGTAAGGTGCCCTGGTGGAGGGGAGGGTGGGACTGGTGGCTGGGGTGTGTGTGGGGCTCCAGCGGGTGCCAGGTCTCGTAGGGAGACCGAATCTTGTCGGCTGTTGGGGTACGCCACGTAGGCGTACTGGGGGTTAGCGTGGAGAAGATGGACTCTCTCGACCAACGGGACCCGCACGTGTTTTCGGATGGGTTCCGGTGATGCCAGCCAGGTCGTTAGCGAGGTCCCAGAGGAGGACTTCCTGGGGAAGACAAGGAGACGTTCATGAGGTGTCTGGTTGGTGGTGGTACAAAGCAGTGACCGGATGGAGTGGAGGGCATCCGGGAGGACTTCCTGCCAGCGGGAGACTGGGATATTCCTGGACCATAGGGCCAGTAGGACCGTCTTCCAGACCGTTCCGTTCTCCCTCTCTACCTGTCCGTTACCCCGGGGGTTGTAACTGGTCGTCCTGCTCGAGGCGATGCCCTTGCTGAGCAGGAACTGACGCAGTTCGTTGCTCATAAAGGAGGACCCCCTATCACTATGTATGTAGGCGGGGACCCGAACAGTGCAAAGATGCTATGGAGGGCCTTGATGACGGTGGTTGCGGTCATGTTGGGGCAGGGGATGGCGAATGGGAACTGGGAGTACTCGTCAATCACGTTCAGGAAGTACGTGTTGCGGTCGGTGGAGGGGAGGGGGCCTTTGAAGTCCATGCTGAGGTGTTCAAAGGGACGGGAAGCCTTTATCAGGTGCGCTTTCTCTGGCCGGTAGAAGTGCAGTTTGCAGTCCGCGCAGATTTGGCAGTCCCTGGTGGCTGTCCTGACCTCCTCAATAGAGTCGGGCAGGTTGCGGGTCTTGATAAATTTGAAGAAGCGAGTGACCCACGGGCGGCAGAGTCCTCGTGGAGGGCTCGGAAGCGGTCCACTTGTGTGGTGGCACATGTGCCGCGGGTCAGGGCATCAGAAGGCTCGTTTAGCTTCTCAGGACGATACAAGATCTTGTAGTTGTCGGTGGAGAGTTCGATCCTCCACCGCAAGATCTTATCGTTTTTTATCTTGCCCCGCTGTGCATTATCGAACATGAAAGCAACCGACCGTCGGTCAGTGAGGAGAGTGAATCTCCTGCCGGCCAGGTAATGCCTCCAATGTCGCACAGCTTCTACTATGGCCTGGGCCTCCTTTTCGATTGAGGAGTGGCGGACTTCGGAAGCATGGCGGGTACGTGAGAAGAAGGCCACGGGCCTGCCCGCTTGGTTGAGGGTGGCCGCCAGAGCTACGTCAGACGCGTCGCTCTCGACCTGGAAGGGGAGGGACTCATCGATGGCATACATCATGGCCTTTGCAATGTCTGTTTTAATGCGGCTGAAGGCCTGGTGGGCCTCTATCGACAAGGGAAAAGCTGTGGATTAGATCGGGGACAGGCCTTGTCCGCATAGTTGGGGACCCACTGGGTGTAGTAACTGAAAAACCCTAGGCAGCGCTTCAATGCCTTGGGGCAGTGAGGGAGGGGGACCTCCATAAGTGGGCGCATGCATTCAGGGTCGGGGCCTATAACTCCATTTCGCACTACGTAGCCGAGGATGGCTAGGCGGTCGGTGCTAAACACGCATTTATCCTTGTTGTATGTAAGGTTAAGGATCTTTGCGGTCTGGAGGAATTTTCGGAGGTTGGTGTTGTGGTCCTACTGGTCGTGGCCGCAGATGGTGACATTATCGAGATACAGGAATGTCACCCGTAAACCGTACCGGTCAACCATTGGTCCATCTCGCACTGGAAGACCGAGACCCCGTTGGTGACACCGAAGGGAACCGTTAAGAAGTGGTAGAGCCGCCTATCTGCCTCGAAGGCAGTGTATTTGCAGTCACTCGTGCGGATGGGGAGCTGGTGGTAGGCGGACTTAAGGTCCACCGTGGAGAAGACCTTGTAATGCGCGATCCTGTTTACCAGGTCGGTTATGAGGGGGGTATGAAGTCTTACAACACCAGGTTAAAGTCCAACAGGCTTGTTTCGATGTCACTAGCTTTCGGAGCGCTGCTCCTTCCTCAGGTGAATGAAGAGGTCTGTTCCAGAAACACATATATAGACAAATTCAAAGATGCCAAACAATGCTTGGAATGCGAGCATTAGCAGATCCAGAGATGGGGTAACCCCAGGTTAAAGAGGTGTGAATTGTACCAAGCCAGGACAGTTGGTAGGATTCCGCAGGCCATATGGTGGGGGATGAATGTAATGCGACATGAATCCCAGGTCCCGGTTGAGGTCGCACTCATGTGTGCGGAACTTGGCTATAAGTTTCTGCTCGGCGATTCTGCCTTGTCGCGGGTCCTGAAGGCCGCCTTGGAGAACGCTTACCCGGAGATCAGAGGCTGAATGCCCTTGACTGCTGAAGTGTTCCCCGACTGGAAGGGAACATTCCTGCCTGGTGATTGTTGCGCGATGTCCGTTCATTCGTTGTCGCACGCTTCGGGACATCCTTTCCTGCAGCGTATGAGGTAGACAACGTTGGCCGAGTCGCACGAGTATGTACCACGTACCTGGTGGGTGGTGTTCTCACGTGTAATAGTGGTATCCATGTCGATGATCTGGCACGTCTTGCAGAGATTGCCATGACAGGGTTGTGTGGTGTCGTGGTCACTGTTCTGAAGACTGGGTAGTTTGCTGCAAACAATGGTTCGTTACACATTAAAGAAGCCATCCCCTATGGACAAGCGCTCCGTATACACAGGATCTGCTCAGACGAGGAGGAGCGTAACAGACATCTACAGACGTTGAAAGATGCCCTCGTACGAACGGGATATGGCACTCGACTCATCGATCGACAGTTCCAACGCGCCACAGCGAAAAACCGGACCGACCTCCTCAGAAGACAAACATGGGACACAACCGACAGAATACCCTTCGTCGTCCAGTACTTCCCCGGAGCGGAGAAACTACGTCATCTTCTTCACGGCCTTCAACACGTCATTGATGACGATGAACATCTTGCCAAGGTCATCCCCACACCCCCACTACTTGCCTTCAAACAACCGCGCAGCCTCAAACGAACCATTGTTTGCAGCAAACTACCCAGTCTTCAAAACAGTGACCACGGCACCACACAACCCTGTCATGGCAATCTCTGCAAGGCGTGCCAGATCATCGACATGGATACCACTATTACATGTGAGAACACCACCCACCAGGTACGCGGTACATACTCGTGCGACTCGGCCAACGTTGTCTACCTCATACGCTGCAGGAAAGGATGTCCCGAAGCGTGGTACATTGGCAAGACCATGCAGACGCTGCGATAACGAATGAACGGACATCGCGCAACAATCACCAGGCAGGAATGTTCCCTTCCAGTCGGGGAATACTTCAGCAGTCAAGGGCATTCAGCCTCTGATCTCCGGGTAAGCGTTCTCAAGGCGGCCTTCAGGACCCGCGACAACGCAGAATCGCCGAGCAGAAACTTATAGCCAAGTTCCGCACACATGAGTGCGGCCTCAACCGGGACCTGGGATTCATGTCGCATTACATTCATCCCCCACCATCTGGCCTGCGAAATCCTACCAACTGTCCTGGCTTGGTACAATTCACACCTCTTTAACCTGGGGCTACCCCATCTCTGGATCTGTAAAGATTTAATCACCTGCTAATGCTCGCATTCCAAGCATTGTTTGGCATCTTTGAATTTGTCTTTATATGTGTTTCTGGAACAGACCTCTTCATTCACCTGAGGAAGGAGCAGCGCTCCGAAAGCTAGTGACATCGAAACAAACCTGTTGGACTTTAACCTGGTGTTGTAAGACTTCGTACTGTGCTCACCCCAGTCCAACGCCGGCATCTCCACATCATGGTTATGTGGGGGAGAGGGTACGCGTCCAGCTGCGTAAACCTGTTGATGGTCTGACTGTAGTCGATGACCATCCTATGTTTCTCCCCGGTCTTTACCACCACTACTTGAGCTCTCCAGGGACTGTTGCTAGCTTCAATGACTCCTTCCCTCAGCAGCCTTTGGACCTCTGACCTAATAAAGATCCGATCCTGGGCACTGTACCGTCTGCTCCTGGTGGCGATGGGTTTGCAATCCGGGGTGAGGTTCGCAAACAGGGAAGACGGGTCGACCTTAAGGGTCATGAGGCCGCAGACAGTGAGGGGGGTAGAGGGCCACCGAATTTGAAGGTTAGACTTTGGAGGTTACACTGGAAGTCTAAACCTAGGAATGTGGCCGCGCAGAGGTGGGGAAGGACGTAGAGACGGTAATTTTTGAACTCCCTTCCCTGGACTGTGAGGTTTGCTACACAAAACCCCTTTATCTCTACTGAGTGGGAACCGGAGGACAGGGAGATTTTTTGATTAATCGGGTGGACGAGGAGAGAACAGTGCCTTACCGTGTCATGGTGTATGAAGCTCTCCGTGCTCCCAGAGTCGATTAGGCAGGACGTCTCGTGCCCGTTGATAAATACAGTCGTTGTAGCAGTTGAGCGTGTTCGAGGCCGGGACTGGTCCAGAGTCACCGAGGCTAATCGCAGCAGTTGAGTATTCTCTTCGCGCAGTGTGTGGTCAGCCGAGCTGGGGTCCTGGGGGTTCATCCAAGATGGTGACTCCCATTGGTCGCACATAGCTGGGGGTGCACAAAATGGCGGCACCCATCCCTCTAATGTGGCGTCCGCGGGACAAGATGGCGGCGCCCGGGGGCCGCACATGGCCCTAGAGTAGGAAGATGGCGGCACCCACTGGCCGCACGGGGACCGTGGAGAGGTTTGTGGTGGCGGTCCGCATTCGCCACCGGAGACCGCGGCAACCGCACAGGCCTGGCATACCACCACGAAATGGCCCTTTTTACCACATCCCATGCAGGTGGATGCACAGGCGGGGCAGCGCTGGTGGGGGTGCTTGGCCTGCCCGCAAAAGTAGCAGCCCCCGGGTTTGCCAGGCCGCCTTGTAGCACAAGCTTGTGGGGGGATGGGGGATGTCTCAGTGTCGGCTGCGGAGGCGTTCCACGCTGCCCAGGGGGCTGCCGCACGGTCGGGGACGTAAGTGCGGGCATTTCTGGAGGCCACATCCAGGGAGCCTGCAAGGGCCCGTGCCTCCATGAGACCTAGAGTGTCTTTTTCTAGCAGTCGCTGGCGGATTTGGGAGGATAGCATACCTGCCACGAAAGCGTCCCAGACCAAGAGCTCAGTGTGTTCACTCGCCGAAACTTGCGGGCAGCTGCAGTTTCTCCCCAACACTAGGAGTGCACAGTAGAATTCTTCCAGCGATTCCCCAGGGGTTTGTCGCCTCGTTGCTAGCAGATGTCGGGCGTCGACCTGGTATACCGGGTGAATATAATGTCCTTTTAGCAGCTCTATTGCTGCATCGAAGTCTTCCGCTTCCTCAATGACGGTGCAAATCTTCTGGCTCACCCTTGAGTGCAGGACTTGCATTATCTGTTCTCCCGTGAGTGTGTTTTCGGCCGTCCCGAGATATCCTTTAAAGCTGGCCAGCCAGTGCTTGAAGATTGCCGCTGAGTTCGCCGCATGGGGGCTGTGTTGCAGACACTCCGGCTTGATTAGCAGCTCCATCCTTTTTAAAACTAGCTTATTAAATTGATGCACGATCAATGACCACTAAAGCGAGGTTGTAGTCCAACTGAAGGCTTTAATAAGCTTGATGTTTCCCCCAGCAGCTCAGGTACAGAATGAAGGCTGCTGGGGTGGCACGGGCTCTTATACCCCGCCTAGCAGGGCGGAGCTACCATACATCTTGACCAATAGGAAGCATACAGTTTCAACCATTGGTGCTCCAGCATTAACAGGTACCATAATACCTTTACTACCACAGGGAGGCTGGTGTTTTCTGGAGATAGCTACCAGAGGTATCAGCCTTGTATCTTTAAGAACAGATGCCTTGTTAGACCTCCCGAGAAACCAAGGTCTTGCCGGCCAAAAGAGAGACTGTTCTTTGTCTCAAAATAACTGGGGAGTCAAACTCCCTAAGTCAAAAAAGGATATAAATATTTAAGAAAAAGCTGCGAAAGGGAGAGTTTCACTTGGAGAGCTGTTTAGGATATTACTGGGTGTTTAGACTGCTATCGCGACTCGTAGAGTGCTGCTCTTGATTGAGTATCGAGCTCTGAGAATTACTAGTCGTTGTAAGTATGAAATGTTAGTAGCTTAAGCAATTATGTAGTTAAGAAGGTCACAGGCTAACTCATCACGTATTCTGTATCTGTCAAACTGTATCATTTATCAAAACACTTGTATTACCCTTTTTTCCTTCAATGAATTGCGTATATATTTTACCATACAGATCCGTGTCTATTTTAATAAATAAGAGTGACATTTAACTGAGAATCATCATATTCTCAACCTTTGAGGCTATCTGAAGGGTCACTTGCCCATGCCGAGCTCTCAAGAATTGGAAATATTTAGTCGACGATAAGGAAAGGGTAGCCATCTAAGTCACAGTCTAACCTGTACACGGAAGGTAGTGAATGCAAGGCACACTGTGTATACTATAATTAGAACTCCCATATAGCGAGTCTTACTTTAGATATTCACAAGACCTGGTCTGGTAGCTTACAACCTCGACTAATCGGGAAGATCTTAGATAAATACTCCTCAACTGTCACAGTGGTTTCATAGAGCCAGATTTTCCAGCCCTTCCCACTGGTGAGATCTTCCGGTCCCAGTGAAGGTGAGTCCCTCTGACCCCGTGCCAAGTTCTCCAGTGTCGTGACTGGCGAGCAGCACTAATGGTGACTGACTTAGGTGGGACCGGATAATCCTTTATACATGTTGCCCAGTACTGCACAGTCCGGGCTGCCAGTATTCAGAGATTCTAAATTGGCTGCCACGTTTCTTACTACACTGCCTACATTTCAAAAGTACTCCATTTGCATAAAGTACTTTGGAATGGCCAAAACAACAACAACTTCCTTGGACTTAAAACAATATCCAGAGGTCTATGTTGAGGCACTAGATAAATATAAGTCTTCCTTGCTTTGTGCCATGCTCTCAAAATGTTGAACAGTTTTGATAGATTAAATAAAGAGAAAATGTTTCCAACGGTAGAAGGGTCAGTAACTGGAGGGCAGAGATTTCAGGCAATTATCAAGATGCAGCATCAAGACACTTGACCACTACAAAATTGTGCTATCAATAAAAGACTCAGTCACAAGCCACTGAACAAAGAACTTTTTTCTCATCCTTTGGCTGAAGATTTCACGACATTTCCTACATTTTCAATTTCCCCCTATACTACAGAACTGGCTAGTTTTGAAGTCAACTAAAAATAACACCTTTTCAGTCTAAGTGAGTTATAGGAGCAAAGAGATTGAGGATACGGATTTGTGGATCATTCAAAGTGACGATGTCCATCAATAAGGTGATAACAAGGTTTATATTCTGGCCGGATAGCAATTCCCTAATGTCTTGACAGAATTGCTGCTGATTGAAGTCCATCCTTTTGCATTTTCAATGTCTTCCTTTTAATAGCCCCTTTTTGAAGTGAACCTTGACCACCTCCCCACCCCCAACTGGGTGTGAAATTCCATGCAACAAGTCAGGGCAGGTCTGCAGTGCAATCCACAAAAGAATTTTCTAGAAAAGTGGTCAGCTTGCAATACCAGACATTAGGTGACTTGAAGTAGTCATCTTTGGTCAGTGTCTTTCCTTGTATTCCAAAAAAAAAACCAGGTTCTTTATCAGCAGTTCATTGTGTTTTTGGTTAGTTGGTTAAGTTATAGCTAGATCTCACTTAGTCACAATTTCCCATCGCCATGACAGCATATTTGGGGGAAACCAATATAAGTCCATGATGAAATCAAGAAAGGTTTGATGAGAACGTAATAAGATATAAGCATGACAAATGGGAGCAGGAGAAGACCAGTCGAGGCTACTTCACCATTCACTACTGATCTTGGTCTTCATATCCATTTTCCGGCCCTTTCTCCGCATCTCCCTACCTATTTAGCCTTCAATGATGGCACATCCACAACCCTCTGATTTACAAAGGTTCACAGTCCTTTATGTGTGGAAATTCTCCTCAACTCAGTCTTAAATTCTTGGCCTCTTATCCTGAGACTATGCCCCCTTGTTCTAGATTCCTCAACCAGGGGAAATTACTTCTCAGTATCTAGTCTGTCAAGTCCCTTCATAATCTTGAATGTTTCAATGAGATCACCTCTCATCCTTATAAACCCCAGAGAATATAGACCCAATTTACTCAGTCTCGCATCGCAGGGCAACTCTCTCATCCTAATTTAGCGAACCTTCATGAACTGTTCCATTATTAGCACAGTGGGCTAAATAGCTGGCTTATAATGCAAAACAATGCCAGCAGCGTGGGTTCAATTCCCGTAACGGCCTCCCCGAACAGGTGCCGGAATGTGGCGACTAGGGACTTTTCGCAGTAACTTCATTGAAGCCTACTTGTGACAATAAGCAATGATATATATATACATATAATTATATCCTTTCTTAAATATAAAGAAGACCAAAATATCACATGGTATTCCAGGTGTGGTCTCGCCATGTCCCTCTGCAGCTGTATCCAAGCCTTCTTTATCCTCATACTCCAATTTGCCATTTGCTTTCCTAATTGTTATGGTATTGCATGCTGACTCTTTGTGTTCATTGTATGGGTAAACATAAGTCCCTATAAAAATCAACATTTACAAGTTTCACCCCGTTCTTAAAATATTCTGCTTTTCTATTTTTAGGACCAAAATAGCCTCACACTCCCGCACTTCAAACTTCATTTGCCAACATTTCACCTACTCACTTAACCTGTTTATATCTTTTTGCAGTCTCTTTGTGCCCCTCACACCTTGCATTCCCACCTAGCTTTGTTTAATCTGCAAATGTAGATATATTATTGTTTGTCTTTTTGTCTAAGTCATTATTGTATATTATAAATAGCTGTGGCTCCAGCACTGACCTTCTGGCTCTCAACTAGTCACAGTCAACCTACTCTCTGCTTCCTGTATGTTAAAACAGGGTTTAAACTAGTATGGCAGGGGGGTGGGCATGGGAGCAATAGGTCAGAAGGTGAGAGCATTGAGGGAGAACTAGGGAATAGGGACAGTGTGGCTCTGAGGCAGAGCAGACGGGGAGAAGCTGCTGAACACAGCGGGTCTGGTGGCCTGAAGTGCATATGTTTTAATGCAAGGAGCATTACAGGTAAGGCAGATGAACTTAGAGCTTGGATTAGTACTTGGAACTATGATGTTGTTGCCATTACAGAGACCTGGTTGAGGGGAGGGCAGGATTGGCAGCTAAACGTTCCAGGATTTAGATGTTTCAGGCGGGATAGAGGGGGATGTTAAAGGGGAGGCGGAGTTGCGCTACTTGTTCGGGAGAATATCACAGCTGTACTGCGAGAGGACACCTCAGAGGGCAGTGAGGCTATATGGGTAGAGATCAGGAATAAGAAGGGTGCAGTCACAATGTTGGGGGTATACTACAGGCCTCCCAACAGCCAGCGGGAGATAGAGGAGCAGATAGGTAGACAGATTTTGGAAAAGAGTAAAAACAACAGGGTTGTGGTGATGGGAGACTTCAACTTCCCCAATATTGACTGGGACTCACTTAGTGCCAGGGGCTTAGACGGGGCGGAGTTTGTAAGGAGCATCCAGGAGGGCTTCTTAAAACAATATGTAGACAGTCCAACTAGGGAAGGGGCGGTACTGGACCTGGTATTGGGGAATGAGCCCGGCCAGGTGGTAGATGTTTCAGTAGGGGAGCATTTCGGTAACAGTGACCACAAATCAGTAAGTTTTAAAGTACTGGTGAACAAGGATAAGAGTGGTCCGAGGATGAATGTGCTAAATTGGGGGAAGGCTAATTATAACAATATTAGGCGGGAACGGAAGAACATAGATTGGGGGCGGATGTTTGAGGGCAAATCAACATCTGACATGTGGGAGGCTTTCAAGTGGCAGTTGAAAGGAATACAGGACCGGCATGTTCCTGTGAGGAAGAAAGATAAATACGGCAATTTTCGGGAACCTTGGATGACGAGTGATATTGTAGGCCTCGTCAAAAAGAAAAAGGAGGCATTTGTCAGGGCTAAAAGGCTGGGAACAGACGAAGCCTGCGTGGAATATAAGGAAAGTAGGAAGGAACTTAAGCAAGGAGTCAGGAGGGCTAGAAGGGGTCACGAAAAGTCATTGGCAAATAGGGTTAAGGAAAATCCCAAGGCTTTTTACACGTACATAAAAAGCAAGAGGGTAGCCAGGGAAAGGGTTGGCCCACTGAAGGATAGGCAAGGGAATCTATGTGTGGAGCCAGAGGAAATGGGCGAGGTACTAAATGAATACTTTGCATCAGTATTCACCAAAGAGAAGGAATTGGTAGATGTTGAGTCTGGAGAAGGGGGTGTAGATAGCCTGGGTCACATTGTGATCCAAAAAGACGAGATGTTGGGTGTCTTAAAAAATATTAAGGTAGATAAGTCCCCAGGGCCTGATGGGATCTACCCCAGAATACTGAAGGAGGCTGGAGAGGAAATTGCTGAGGCCTTGACAGAAATCTTTGGATCCTCGCTGTCTTCAGGGGATGTCCCGGAGGACTGGAGACTAGCCAATGTTGTTCCTCTGTTTAAGAAGGGTAGCAAGGATAATCCCGGGAACTACAGGCTGGTGAGCCTTACTTCAGTGGTAGGGAAATTACTGGAGAGAATTCTTCGAGACAGGATCTACTCCCATTTGGAAGCAAATGGACGTATTAGTGAGAGGCAGCATGGTTTTGTGAAGGGGAGGTCGTGTCTCACTAACTTGATAGAGTTTTTCGAGGAGGTCACTAAGATGATTGATGCAGGTAGGGCAGTAGATGTTGTCTATATGGACTTCAGTAAGGCCTTTGACAAGGTCCCTCATGGTAGACTAGTACAAAAGGTGAAGTCACACGGGATCAGGGGTGAGCTGGCAAGGTGGATACAGAACTGGCTAGGCCATAGAAGGCAGAGAGTAGCAATGGAGGGATGCTTTTCTAATTGGAGGGCTGTGACCAGTGGTGTTCCACGGGGATCAGTGCTGGGACCTTTGCTCTTTGTAGTATATATAAATGATTTGGAGGAAAATGTAACTGGTCTGATTAGTAAGTTTGCAGACGACACAAAGGTTGGTGGAATTGCGGATAGCGATGAGGACTGTCGGAGGATACAGCAGGATTTAGATTGTCTGGAGACTTGGGCGGAGAGATGGCAGATGGAGTTTAATCCGGACAAATGTGAGGTAATGCATTTTGGAAGGTCTAATGCAGGTAGGGAATATACAGTGAATGGTAGAACCCTCAAGAGTATTGAAAGTCAAAGAGATCTAGGAGTACAGGTCCACAGGTCATTGAAAGGGGCAACACAGGTGGAGAAGGTAGTCAAGAAGGCATACGGCATGCTTGCCTTCATTGGCCGGGGCATTGAGTATAAGAATTGGCAAGTCATGTTGCAGCTGTATAGAACCTTAGTTAGGCCACACTTGGAGCATAGTGTTCAATTCTGGTCGCCACACTACCAGAAGGATGTGGAGGCTTTAGAGAGGGTGCAGAAGAGATTTACCAGAATGTTGCCTGGTATGGAGGGCATTAGCTATGAGGAGCGATTGAATAAACACGGTTTGTTCTCACTGGAACGAAGGAGGTTGAGGGGAGACCTGATAGAGGTATACAAAATTATGAGGGGCATAGACAGAGTGGATAGTCAGAGGCTTTTCCCCAGGGTAGAGGGGTCAATTACTAGGGGGCATAGGTTTAAGGTGAGAGGGGCAAGGTTTAGAGTAGATGTACGAGGCAAGTTTTTTACACAGAGGGTAGTGGGTGCCTGGAACTCGCTACCGGAGGAGGTCGTGGAAGCAGGGACGATAGGGACATTTAAGGGGCATCTTGACAAATATATGAATAGGATGGGAATAGAAGGATACGGACCCAGGAAGTGTAGAAGATTGTAGTTTAGTCGGGCAGCATGGTCGGCACGGGCTTGGAGGGCCAAAGGGCCTGTTCCTGTGCTGTACATTTCTTTGTTCTTTGTTCTTTGTAATCAATAGTCTATCCATGCTACTCTATCACCCATAACGGGCAGCACAGTATCACAAGTGGATAGCACTGTGGCTTCACAGCGCCAGGGTCCCAGGTTCGATTTCCTGCTGGGTCACCGACTGTGTGGAGTCTGCACATTCTCCCCGTGTCTGCGTGGGTTTCCTCTGGGTGCTCCAGTTTCCTCCCACGGTCCAAAGACGTGCAGGTTAGGTGCATTGGCCATGATAAATTGCCCTGAGTGACCAAAAAGGTTAGGAGGGGTTATTGGGTTATGGGGATAGGGTGGAAGTGACGGCTTAAGTGGGTCGGTGCTGACTCGATGGGCTGAATGGCCTCCTTCTGCACTGTATGTTCTATGTACTATGTCTATAACTCCATGAGCCCTAATTTTGTCCATTAACATTTTGTAGCACCTTGTGGAATGCCTTATAGAAATCGAAGTACACTACATCCACTAGTTTCCCTTTATTTATCCTGTTAAAATAATTTAATAAATTTGTAAAGTAGGATTTCTCTTCATAAAACCATGTTATCTTATTCTAATTTTACAGTACAATGTTTTTCTAAACGCATGTTAAGAGTTCCTTTAATGAGAATCACAGAATCACAGAATTTACAGTGCAGAAGGAGGCCCTTCGGCCCATCAAGTCTGCACAGGCCTTTGGAAATGGGGCAGCACGGTGGTGCAGTGGTTAGCATTTCCGCCTCACGGCGCCGAGGTACCAGGTTCGATCCCGGCTCTGGGTCACTGTCCGTGTGGAGTTTGTACATTCTCCCCGTGTTTGCGTGGGCTTCACCCCCACGACTCAAGATATGCAGGGTAGGTGGATTGGCCATGCTACGTTGCTCCTTAATTGGAAAATTGAATTGTGTACTCTAAATTTATTTTTTAAAAGACTCCCTTTAATAATAGATTTAAGCACTTTCCTCATGACTGTGGTCAGGCATGCAGTTCCCTGCTTTTCCTCTCCTTCCTTTCTTTAAAAGTGATGTTATGTTTTCTAACTTCTAATCTGCTGGGACTATTCCAGAGTCCAGGGATTTTTTGGAAAATCATAACTCGTGCATCCACTATCTTTGCAGCTATCTCTTTTTGGACATCAGGATGTAGGCTATCGGGTCCTAGGGATTTGTTGAATTCTGGTCCCTTGCGTTTCTCCAGTACTTTTTCTCTGCTGAGAGTAATTACCTTAATTTCTTCACTCTTATTAGGCCCCAGGTTACTCTCGATTTCCATTCTGTAACTTATGTCTTCAACAATATATGTTCAATGTCTCTACCATTTCCACATTATCCTGTCTCTGCTCGTAAGAGACCAGAGTTTACTTGAGCTACTCTCTTCCTTTTTGTAAACTTGTAAAAGATCTTTCAGCCGCTTTTCATAGATAGAATTTACAGTGCAGAAGGAGGCCATTCGGCCCATCGAGTCTGCACCGGCTCTTGCAAAGAGCACCCTACCCAAGGTCAACACCTCCACCCTATCCCCATAACCCAGTAACCCCACCCAACACTAATGGCAAACTCTTGGCTAATTTGCTCTCATATCTACCTCTCCCATTTGATCAACTATTTGATGGCTCTGCTCTGATTTCTAAAATATTCCCAATTCTAAGACTTGCTACATGTCTTTGCAACATTATAAGCCACTGCTTTTAATCTAATCCTGTCCGTAACCTCTTTAGTTAGCTATAGATGGATCTTTCTCACTGAAATTTTGTTTTGCATTGGGATGTATTTTTGGCGAACATTTTGAATTGTTTTTTCAAATGTTTCCCCACCATTTACTTACCGACATACCTTTTTCCTCAACAAAAATTAGCCAGCTCTCCCCTCATACCTATGTTATCGGCTTCAAGTTCAAGATCCTTGTTTGTTATTGGAGTGTGCTATTTTCAAACTTAATGTGGAATTCAATTGTATTAATATCACTATTTCCCAACGATTCTTTTACAATGACATTACTAATTAACCTTACCTCATTGCTGATACTAGATGTAAAATAGCTTTATCCTTAGTTGGTTCAGCAACATATTGCTCCAGAAAACTCATGAAAACATTTTATACACTCATCTTCCAAAGCAACTTTGCCAATTTGATGGTCCAGTCTATGATGAGGTTTCCCACAAATATTCCATTATCTTTGTTAGAAGCTCTAATAATTGTGTGTTTACTGCTCTTTCCAATGCTTTAACTACTGTACAGGTTCCTGTATACAGCTCCCACCAGCATTTTATGACCCTTCCTATTCCTAATCTCCATCCATACTGATTTGACTTCATGATTTTCTGAGCCAAGATCCTTTCTCACTAATATCCTTACGCCATCCTTCATATTCAGGGTTACCCGACTTCGTTTTACATTCCATTGTTTTTTTTAATGTATTATACCCTGGAATAAATGCATATAAACATACGAGTTAGGAGTAGGAGTGAGCCATTCAGTTCTTCAAGCCTGCTCTACCATTCAATAAGATCATGGCTGGGAGCAGTACAGTGGCACAGTGGTTAGCACTGCTGTCTCATGGCGCCAAGGTCCCAGGTTCGATCCCAGCTCTGGGTCACTGTCCGTGTGGAGTTTGCACATTTTGACAACTTTGCGTGGGTTCCACCCCCACAATCCAAAGATGTGCAGGGTAGGTGGATTGGCCAAGCTAAATTGCCCCTTAATTGGAAAAAATGAATTGAGTACTCTAAATCTTTTTTAAAATAAGATCATGGTTGACCTAATGGTAATCTCATGCTGACATTGAAGTAGCAGTTACCTCTGAGAGATATTCTTTCACCCCCTTGTTTAACAAGAATCTATCCACCTCTGCCTTGAAAAGACTCTGCTGCCACTAACGTCTGAGGAAGAAAGTTTCAAAGACTCTGAGAGAAAAATTGTTTTCTCATCTCTGTCTTAAATTAGCGAGCCCTTATTTTAAACAGTGATCCCCAGTTCTAGATTCTCCCACAACAAGAAGCATCCCCTCCTCATCGACCCTGTCAAGACCCCTCAGGATCATATGTTTCAATCAAGTTGCCTCATTGAATAGAATAGAATAGAATCCCTATACAGTGCAAAAAGAGACCATTTGACTTATCAAGTCTGCATGACCCTTCGAAAGACTACCCTACCTAGGCCCAATCCCCACCCTGTAGCCTCAGCCTAAGGGCCAATTTAGCATGGCCAATCCACCTAAACTGCAGTGCTGATGTTGGGAATGGCATTAAACAAGAAACTAGAGATGCACGTAATAAGGGAATATCAGTGATCATGGGTGATCTTAATATGCACACAGATTGGGCAAATCAAATTAGCCACAATGCCATAGAGCTGGAATCCCTGGAGTGTATGCGGGACGGTTTTCTTGACCAATATATGGAGGAACTAAATAGAGAGCTGGCCATCTTAGACTAGGTATTGTGTAATGAGAAGGGAATCATTGCCAATCTGGCTTGGGGATGAGCGACCATAGCATGATAGAATTTTTTTATCAATATGGAGAGTGAAGTTGTTGATTCGGAGACGAGGGTGCTGAATCTTAATAAAGGAAACTATGAAGATATGAGGCGCGAGTTGGCCTTGATAGATTGGGGAGTGTTACTTAAAGGGGTGAAAGGTGATAGGCAATGGCAAACATTCAAGGAATGCATGGGGGAACTGCAGCAACTATTCATTCCTGTCTGGCACAAAAGCAAAATGGGTAAGAGGGCCAACCCATGGCTTTCAAAGGAAATTAGAAATAGTATCTGATCCAAGGAAGAAGCATACAGATTGGCCAAGAAAAATAATAAGTCTGAGGATTGCAAGCAGTTTAGAATTCAGCAAATAAGGACCAAAGGATTGATGAAGAAGGGGAAAATACAGTACGAAAGTAAGCTTGCAGGGAACATAAAGACTGACACTAAGAGTTTCTCAGAGAAAGTGATTGGTAAAAACAAATGTAGGCCCTCTACAGACAGAAATAGGGGAATGTATAATAAGGGACAATGAAATGGCTGAGCAATTGAATACATACTTTGGTTCTGTCTTCACAAGAGGACACAAATCAGATACCAGAAATGTTGGAGAATGAAAGGTTTAGTGAGAGGGAAGAACTGAGGGAGATCAACATTAGTAGAGAAATGATGCTGGGGAAATTGATGGAATTGAAGGCGGATAAATCCCCAGGGCCTGAGAATCTGCATCCCAGAGTGCTTAAGGAGGTGGTTCTAGAAATAGTGGATGAATTGTTGGTCATCTTCCAGGATTCTATAGACTCTGGAACAGTCCCTGCAGATTGGAGGGTAGCTCACATCACTCCGATATTCAAAAAATGAGATAGAGAGAAAGCAGGAGGCTAGGGAGGAAATTGCTGAGGCTTTGACAGAAATCTTTGGATCCACACTGTGTTCAGGTGATGTCCCAGAGGACTGGAGAATAGCCAATGTTGTTCCTTTGCTTAAGAAGGGTAGCAAGGGTAATCCAGGGAACAGCAGGCCAGTGAGCCTTACGTCAGTGGTAGGGAAATTATTGGAGAGAATTCTTTGAGACAGGATCTACCCCCATTTGGAAGCAAATGGATGTATTAGTGAGAGGCAGCATGGTTTTGTGAAGGGGAGGTCGTGTCTCACTAACTTGATAGAGTTTTTCGAAGAGGCCACAAAGATGATTGATGCAGGTAGGGCAGTGGATGTTGTCTATATGGAATTCAGTAAGGCTTTTGACAAGGTCCCTCATGGTAGACTGGTACAAAAGGTGAAGTCACACGAGATCTGAGGTGAGCTGGCAAGGTGGATACAGAACTGGCTAGGTCATAGAAGGCAAAGAGTCGCAATGGAAGGGTGCTTTTCTAATTGGAGGGCTGTGACGAGTGGTGTTCCGCAGGGATCAGTGCTGGGACCTTTGCTGTTCGTAGTATATATAAATGATTTGGAGGAAAATATAACTGGTCTGATAAGTAAGTTTGCAGGCGACACAAAGGTTAGTGGAATTGCGGATAGCGATGAGGACTGTCAGAGGATACAGCAGGATTTAGTGACTTGGGCGGAGAGATGGCAGATGGAGTTTAATCCGGACAAATGTGAGGTAATGCATTTTGGAATGTCTAATGCAGGTAGGGAATATACAGTGAATGGTAGAACCCTCAAGAGTATTGAAAGTCAGAGAGATCTAGGTGTACAGGTCCACAGGTCACTGAAAGGGGCAACACAGGTGGAGAAGGTAGTCAAGACGGCATATAGCATGCTTGCCTTCATTGGCCGGGGCATTGAGTATAAGAATTGGCAAGTCATGTTGCAGCTGTATAGTACCTTAGTTAGGCCACACTTGGAGTATAGTGTTCAATTCTGGTCGCTACACTACCAGAAGGATGTGGAGGCTTTAGAGGGAGTGCAGAAGAGATTTACCAGGATGTTGCCTGGTATGGAGGGCATTAGCTATGAGGAGCGGTTGAATAAACTCGGTTTGTTCTCACTGGAACGACGGAGGTTGAGGGGCGACCTGATAGAGGTCTACAAAATTATGAGGGGCATAGACAAAGTGGATAGTCAGAGGCTTTTCCCCAGGGTAGAGGGGTCAATTACTAGGGGGCATAGGTTTAAGGTGCGAGGGGCAAGGTTCAGAGGAGATGTACGAGGCAAGTTTTTTTACACAGAGGGTAGTGGGTGCCTGGAATTCGCTGCCGGAGGAGGTGGTGGAAGCAGGGACGATAGTGACATTTAAGGGGCATCTTGACAAATACATGAATTGGATAAGAATAGTGGGATACGGACCCAGGAAGTGTAGAAGATTGTAGTTTAGACGGGCAGCATGGTCGGCACGGGCCTGGAGGGCCGAAGGGATTGTTCCTGTGCTGTGCTTTTCTTTGTTCTTTGTTCAGGAAATTATAGACCAGTAAATCTCACATCGGGATTGGTGCTGGGAACCCAGCTATTCACATCTCAAAGTTTGCAGATTATACCAAGTTGGGTGGGAAGGTGAACTATGACAAGGATGCAGAGATCGTACAGCATGATCTGGAAAAGTTGAGCGAGTGGGCAAGTCAATGGCAGATGCAGTATAATTTGGATAAGTGTGAGAAAGTTGGAGAAAGGGCTGGTTTAGCACAGGGCTAAATAGCTGGCTTTTAAAGCAGACCAAAGCAGGCCAGCAGCACGGTTCAATTCCCCTACCAGCCTCCTCGAACAGGTGCCAGAATGTGGCGACTAGGGGTTTTTGATAGTAACTTCATTTGAAGCCTACTTGTGATAATAAGCGATTTTCATTTCATTCATTTCATTTCAGGTTATTCACTTTGGATGCAAAAACAAGAAGGCACATTACTACCTGAATGGTTGTAAATTGGGAGAGGGGAGTGTGCAGCGGGACCTGGGTAAGCATGCAGGTGCAGCAGGCGGTAAAGAAGGCAAATGGTATGTTGGCCTTCATTGTGAGAGTTTTCGAATACAGGAGCAGGGATGTGTTGCTGCAATTATACAGGGCCTTGGTGAGGACATACCTAGAATATTGTGCAGTTTTGGTCTCCTTCTCTGAGGAAGGATGTTCTTGCTCTCAAGGGAGTGCAGTGAAGGTTTACCAGACTGATTCCAGGGATGGTGGGACTGCCATATGAGGAGAGATTGACTAGGTTGGGATTGTTCTCGCTGGAGTTCAGAAGAATGAGGGGGGGGATTTCATAGAGATTTATAAAATTCTAACAGGACTAGACAGGGTAGATGCAGGAAGATGTTCCTAATGGTGGGTTTGTCCAGAACCAGGGTTCACTGTCTGAGGATTCAGGGTAAACCACTTTGGACAGAGATGAGGAGCCATTTCTTCACCAAAAGAGTGGTGAGCCTGTGGAATTCATTAACACAGGAAGTAGTGGATGCTAAAACATTGAAGATATTCAAGAGGCGGCTGGATGTAGCACTTGGGGCAAATGGGATCAAAGGCTATGGGGAGAAAGCAGGATTAGGCTATTGAGTTGGATGACCAGCCATGATTGTGATAAATGGTGGAGCAGGCTCGAAGGGCCAGAAGGCCTCCTCCTGCTCCTACCTTCTATGTATCTAAGTAATTTGCACATCTTATGTTTCCAAACTCCAGCGGGTTCAAACCTAGCCTGTCCAACCTTTCCTCATAAGATAGTCAAGTGGAGGTTTCCTTGCATGTGTTTGACCTGATGGCATGAGGCATCTTGGGGTCCAAAGTTAATGTTGAGTACTCCTAGTTCTGCTGCCGCCTCTGCTCTGTCTGTCTGTCTAGTAGTTCACAACATGCCGGGCGATAGTGATGGCTGGTGTCTAGGACATTGTCTGCAAGTTTTGATTCGGCGAGTATGTCTATGTCAGACTTTTCCTTTCACCCGCCTGTGGGACAGCTCTCACAATTTACGCACAAATCCTCAGATGTTACGGAGGAGGTTTTGCGTGGTTGGCTTGGCCGGATGTACTTTTGTCATGTTTGAAGCCAATGCCGAGTGCCCCATCTAATTTTATTCTTATTCTTTGTCGTAGCAGTTGGACCAAGTGACTTGTTTTGACATTATAAATACTAAGTCATTCTATGTAATACAATGACCGGCACTGATAATGAACTCTTAGGATTCAGTAAATAAGCTGGAGTTTAAAGGGATGGTTAAGGAGATAATGATGTATCTATACAAGCGTACAGAAGGCACATTGGAAAGGCCTTGAAGGAATACAAAAACAAAGGTGATGATCGTCTCATCTTCAATGCTCATCACCACTAATTTGTGTCTTGCTTTCTCAGTGGGTTTGGGTGAGGTCAGAGAGACAAAGGTGGAAAAAGACTGAAAGTTGAATTTCTGCCCCTCACATGATGAACAGTAATTATATAACGTTCTACTTTCACTGCTGGGTGAGAGACACTGAGTGATTTCAATTCATTCGTTTACTGCTTCAGTGTAATTAAAACAGTCACGAACAGAGAACTGGAAAGTCTGGCCTGTCATGCACATTGAATCCAATTTCATGCACACTGTAAGGGTCCTTGATGAGCAGCTTAAAAAGTGAATGTCACTGCACTTTAAGTAATGCGGTGTTTCCATTATGTTAAAAAAGTACACACACACACACATTTAAAAAAAGCTATCCAGCTGGGGAAAAAGAAGTTATGGCTGGTTACATCTGACCTGACTGTACATGAGGATAATTAAAGGTATGGTCATTACCTTGCACAGTCTGACTTAAAAAACTGCTGCAAAAGAACCAAATGCTCATACATCTTAGCTGGCTCAGCTCAGTTGGCTGAACAGCAGGTTGGTGATGCAGGGTTGAAGCCAACAGCGTGGGTTCAATCCCTGTGCCGGCTGAGGTTATTCTTGAAGGCTGCACCTTCTCAATCTTTCCCCTCGCCTGAGGTGCGGTGATCCTCAGGTTCAATCACCACCAGTCAGCTCTGCCCCTCAAAGGAGAAAATAGTCTATGGCCATCTGGGTTTATGGTGACTTTGCTTTAGAACAAAGAACAAAGAAAAGTACAGCACAGGAACAGGCCTTTCGACCCTCCAAGCCTGCGCCGAACATGCAGCCCGTCTAAAATAAAATTGTCTACACTTCCTGGGTCCCTATCCCTCTATTCCCATCCTATTCATGTATTTGTCATGATGCCCCTTAAATGTCACTATCGTCCCTGCTTCCACCACCTCCTCCGGCAGCGGGTTCTAGGCACCCACTACCCTCTGTGTAAAAAACCTGCCTCGTACATCTCCTCCAAACCTTGCCCCTCGCACCTTAAACCTATGCCCCCTAGTAATTGACGCCTCTACCCTGGGGAAAAGCCTCTGACTATCCACTCTGTCCAGGCCCCTCATAATTTTGAAGACCTCTATCAGATCGCCCCTCAACCTCCGTCGTTCCAGTGAGAACAAACCGAGTTTATTCAACTGCTCCTGGCTTGGAGGGTTCCAGAGCTGGAGGAGGTTAGGGATGTGGAGCAACATAGAAGATAGGAGCAGGAGGAAGCCATTCAGCCCTTCGAGCCTGCTCCGCCATTCGTCAGATTCAACTAGCTAGCTGTTGAGTAATCCAGTTGTTCAAAGGATATTTACTAGATACAGAAGTTACAGGGGATCTCCTGTGATATTGCTCAATGTAAATGGGATGATAGGCTACTTTGTAAACTCAGGGGGGTGTTTTGCATATCATGCATTCTGCTGCTCAGGTGGCTCTGCCCATTAACGCAGAAAAAAAAGTTTATTTGCTGTTGAGCAAATAAAGGTTATGGACAATAATTGATGCTTGATTATTGCTTTTTTTTTACAATTCATTCTTACGGGCTGAGGGCTTCACTTGCTAGGCCTGCATTTGTTGCCCATCCCTAATTGCCCTTGCAGTTGTGTAGAGCCTTCGATGTAGCAAAAAGTTCCAAGGCACTTCACAGGAGCATCGTCAAAGCTCAAAGCTGAGACATGCGGAAGACATTCGGACAGGGTGACCAACAGTTTGATTGAAGGACTAAGTTGTAATGAGCTTCTTAAAGTGGGGGAGAGAAGCAGAGAGGTGGAGAGATGTGGGAAGAAATTCCAGCGTTTAGGACCTAGGCTACTGAAGGCGTGAGCACAAATGGTGGAGCGATGACAATCAGGGGTGCACAAAAGGCCAAAATTAGAGAAAGGCTGAGGTCTTGGAGGGTTCCAGAGCTGGAGGAGGTTAGGGATGTGGAGTAACATAGAAACATAGAAGATAGGAGCAGGAGGATGGGGTGGGGGATTGGGCCGAGGTGGGGGAGCACTTTCAGAGGATCAGCACAGACTTGATGGGCCGAATGGCCTCCTTCTGCACTGTAGAGATTCTATGGTATAACCTGGCCAAAGTGCCCATGTTTAATTTCCATTTGAGCAAGATACTAAAGGGCATCTAGTGTCAGGAAGCCCTACCCCAGATAGGAGTAAGTGTTTACAAGGGGTAGAAAAAATTCAGATTGATCTAACTGCAGAAATACACCAAACATAATTCAGTAGCACCTCCTCAGCTTAAACCCCCTTGGCCCGAAGGAATCGGTTACCACCAGTGGAATACCATCATCTGCAATTCACCAATCATCTTGACTGGAACACACTTTGCCTTCACCACCTGTAGGTTAAAATTTCTTGTCTATAACACTGTCTGAGGAGCAGTTGTTACTCGAAGGATATGCAGCAGACAAAAGGAGCACCACCACCTTCTCAGGGTAACGAGGGTTGGGAATAAATCAGAAACCACATCCTGAGAACAAGAACAAAATCCCATCTCTTTGTGTAAATCTGAATGTATCCAATACAGTCTTTTCTGAACGAATGCTTTCACATTCTTCCAAACTTGTCATCGAGTCATAGAGGTCTACAGCGCAGAAAAGCTCTTTGATCCATTGCATCTGCAACGGCCAAAAACAACCACCTAATTCTAATCCCATTTTCCTCACATCCCCTTTAAACCTCCTGCCCCTTACCTTAAATCTATGCCCCTTGGTCATTGATCAGCCCCAACAGGGGGAAAAGTTTCTTCCTGTCTACTCTATCTGTGGCCCTTATAATTTTATATATTTCCATAAGACCATATGACTGAGGAGCAGAATTAGGCCACTTGGCCCATCGAGTCTGCTCCGCCATTCAATCATGGCTGATATTTTTCTCATCCCCATTCTCCTGCCTTCTCCCCATAACTCCTGATCCCCATTTTAATCATGTCCCCCCTCAGTCTCCTCTGCTCCAAGGAAAACAACCTCAATCTATCCAATTTCTCTTTAAAGCTAAAACTCTCCAGCACAGGCAATATCCTGGTAAATATTCTCTGCACCTGTTCCAGTGCTATCACAACCTTCCTATAATGTGGATTCCAGAACTGCCCACAATATACTCCAGCTGGCCCAACCAATGTTTTACACAGTTCCAGAATAACCTCCTTGCTATTAAACTCTATGCCTCAGCTACGAAAGGCAAGTGTACTGTAATAATCCACAGGAGGCAGGGGTTCCGTCACCACACCAGTATTTATTTGCAATAACGTATATACAAGAGCAGCTCTAAACAGTGCTGCTAGCATTCCAGTCAACTTAAGACTGCCTCACAAAGCCTACACAGATGCTTATATGGGGCCCTTAAATGAGCTATCATTGAGGGAGCTCATACTCCAATTGGCCAACCAATAATGCCAATTGGAGGTCATTACACCCCTCCCCCCCAAGGTCCGAGGAATTCCTGCCAGCTGGTATTCCTCTGAGCTTCTTCCTGCTCCTCCTGTCCAGGTCTGTCACCTCTGTGTCGTCCGCCGGGTCATTCTCTGACGTGGGTGGAGTGTACCTTATAGGTGCCCGTCTTTTCCTTGACGACCTCCTTGGAAGTTGTACTCCCTCCTCCTCGGTGAGAGGTGTCGCGGCGGCCTCGTCGAACGTGTCCATCTCCGATTCTGACGACTGGATGATGGGGTCTGGAGAAATTGCTCGGGGCTGAGGTGTGGGTATCTTTCCCGTCTGAGCTATCCCAGCTTGAGGCAGTCCTGCTTCGACTGCCTCCAGGTGTGGTTCCGCTGCCCTTATTTGGTCTAGGTGTTTCTTCAGCACCTTACCTCCTATCAAAACTTCATATGATATGGGCCCTGTTTGGGACTCTACCGTGCCTTTGACCCACGTTGGTCCATTCCCATAATTCTTGACCCAAACCGGTGCCCCCACCTGGAAATGTCTCTGCTGCCGACTATTATCATGCCCCCTGCGTTGGACCTCCTGTTGTTTCTCCACTTTCCCCGTTAAATTTGGGAAAAGGAGACTCAGCCTCGTTCGCAGCCGCCTTCCCATTAAGAGTTCAGCTGGCGGTATGCCCGTTGTGGAATGCGGTGTGGTCCTGTAATCAAACAGCCAGCGGGAGAGCTTTGTGTCCATTGACGCTGCCTGCTGCTTCTTGAGTCCCGCTTTTAGTGTCTGGACCGCTCTCTCTGCCAGGCCGTTGAACGCTGGATGGTAAGGGGCCGTTTTGATGTGGCGGACTCCGTTTCCCTTTAGGAATTTTCCAAATTCCCCACTTGTGAATGCCGTTCCGTTGTCCGACACCAATACCTCCGGAAGCCCATGTGTTGCAAACGAGGTCCTGAGCTTTTCAATTGTCGATGCTGTGCTTGCCGCATTTACCCGGTGGACGTCCAACCATTTGGAGTGGGCGTCCACTATCACCAAAAACATTGAGCCCATGAAAGGGCCGGCGTGGTCAATATGCAGGCGGGTCCACGGTCTGCCTGGCCATTCCCACGGGTGCAATGGCGCAGCTGGTGGCATTCTTTGCCCCTGTTGGCACTCCTGGCACCGACGTACCAAGGCTGCTATGTCTGTGTCCAATCCTGGCCACAAAACGTAGCTTCGAGCTAGCATCTTCATTTTAGACTCCCCTGGGTGTCCATGATGTAACTCGGTTAAGATTGCCCGACGGCCCTGAGCTGGGACTATTACCCGGGCTCCCCATAATAGGATACCATCTTCTACGGTTATTTGGTCCCTTCTGCTCCAGTACGGGTGCATCTGGAGCTCCACTGGTCTCTCCAGTTCCCCTGTTAGCAGTAAATGCTTCATCTTGGCTAAAACTGGGTCTTTTTGCGTCCACAACCGAATATGTTGTGCATCCACTGGTAGGGTGTCCAAAAAGTTTAGAGTCATTCCTGTCTCCTCTACTTTCGGTATTAGCGGCGGGGTGTCTGGGAGGGGAAGTCTGCTCAAAGCATCTGCATTTGTTACTCGCGTTCCCGGTCTGTGCTCCAGAACGTATCTATACGCCGCCAGTAGCAACGCCCAGCGTTGGATTCTAGCTGATGCAATCGGGGGTATTGACTTATTCTCTTTTAATAACCCTAATAACGGCTTATGGTCCGTCACTATGGTGAATTTCTGCCCGTACAAATTTTTTTACTGCAAATATCACCGCCAGTCCTTCCTTCTCGATTTGGGCATACTTTCTCTCAGCCATCGCCAAGGTCCTCGAAGCGTAGGCTATTGGCCGTTCTTCCCCATTCCTTCCTCTATGGGCCAAGACGGCTCCTACCCCGTAAGGTGATGCGTCACACGTGACCACCAACTCCTTCCTTGGGTCATAATGCTCTCGGACATTTTCGGATGACAGCTGTTCCTTAATGTCCCTAAATGCTCGGTTTTGGCGGGCAGACCATTTCCATTCTTGTCCCTTTTTTAGTAACTGGTGGAGGGGTTCTAGGATGGACGCCCTATTTTCAATAAATTTGCCATAATAGGTTACCAACCCTAGAAATGATCGTAGCTCCTGGACCGTGGTGGGAGCTGGGGCTTCTTTTATTGCCCTTACTCGGTCTTCCAATGGGTGCAAGCCCGACCCGTCTACTTTATATCCCAGGTACGTCATTTGTGGGGCCAGAAAAACACATTTTTCTCTTTTCAGCCGTACACCTGCCTTTGCGAAACGACTGAGCACTTCCTCCAGGTTCCTTAAGTGTTCCCTGTTTGTCCTACCCGTGATCAAGACATCATCCAAATAAATCGCCACCTGCGGTAGACCCGGCAGAATATTTTCCATCGTATGCTTGAATATAGCGCAGGCTGATGACACTCAGAAGGGTAGCCTAGTATAACGAAAAAGTCCCTTCAGGATGTTGATCGTAGCAAACTTCTGGGAGTCATTGTCCAGTTTTAACTGCAGGTAGGCGTGGCTCATGTCCAGTTTCATGAACAAAAGCCCACCTGCCAATTTGGGCATATAGGTCGTCTATTTTCGGGATCGGGTATTTGTCCAGCAATGCGTATTTGTTTACCGTCTGTTTGAAATCTCCACAGAGACTGTACTGGTCTGATAATGCCGTCGCGCCGTAACCTTTCTATTTCGACATCTACTTTCTTCCTTAATGCAAAAGGTACCAGCGTGGCCTTACAAAATTTCGGAAGGGCTTCTGGGTCCACGTGCAAAGTTGCTTTGGCGCCTATAATTTCCCCCAAACCTTCTTGGAAGACATCCGGGTATTTTTGGAGTACTCCACTCAACTGCCCGCTTTCACTCTGGAAAATTTTCATCCAATCTAAGTTTAGGTCTTTCAGCCAGTTCCGTCCTATTAAGTTCGGTCCGGCGCCCTCTACTATCGTCAACGGTAATCTGAGCAATTATTTGTCATATTCCACGGGTACATGAGTCGTGCCTAGAACCTCCAGGGGTTCCCCAGTGTAGGTTTTAAGTTTTGTCGATGTTTTTGTTAGGGTTAGTGGCTGGAGTCCATCTTGATTTTTTAAAAATGCTGCCACTCTCATTACTCATATCACCTGTGGGGTAATCTTAATAGGTTCTGCTTTCTTCGTCGCAAATATTATACAACTCTTCCCCTTCAAAGGAGGATGGGGCATCTAGGTTGTGTACTTCCCTGCGTCCCCACCTGCTATTCCTCGTTTGCCACCTCCTTCTAGGGTTTCTGTCGCTGTTACCCCACTCTGTCTGGTGCCAGAAACGGTCCTTCTCTGTTGGGGGAGCCTCAGCCGGTAGTTCCCTCTGTCTCCAGTTAGTCCTAGCAGACTTGGGGGCAGTTCTGGGGTTTTCCTTTGGCCCTCTGTTCCTCAGGCTTTTCCTGAGGGTGGCTATCTGGTAGCTGGACCAATTGTGGTAGTCCCTCTCATAGGTATCTACCTCCATTGGCGTGCCCTGTAGTTCCTGCGCCCCACTTGCTGCCTTTTCTAGGGACAGTGCGAGCTGTAACGCCCGCCTGCAGTCTAGCTGTGTTTCTGCCAACAGGCGCTTCTGTATTTGGAGGTCATTTATGCCACACACTAACCGGTCCCGAAGCATTTCATTTAGCGTCGGGCCGAACTCACATTTTTCCGCCAGCCTTCTCAGGCGGGTCAAGAAATTTGTGACTGACTCGGTCTTCCCGCTTTGTTGAGTAGAATCTGTACCTACGCAAAATGAGGGGTGGTTTTGGGTCATAGTGCTCTTCCACCAATTTCGTTAATTCTTGGAAAGGTATCGTGTCCAGCGTATCGGGATAAGTTAGACTACGTATAATGGCGAAGGCTGAGGGTCCGCACGCTGACAGCAGTATAACCCATTTCCTTCCGTCCTCCATTATCTCATTGGCCTGGAAAAAGTAACACATTCTCTCCACATACTGGGACCAGTCCTCAAGTGTCGGGTCGAATGCATCCAACTTCCCAAAAAGAGGCATTTTTGAAAGAGCAAGGCTTACCCTCCGAGTGCGGCAGCTGGTCTCCGCAAGGTTCTTTGTTTACCTCGTCGCCACTGTAATAGTCCACAGGAGGCAGGGGTTCCGTCACCACACCAGAATTTATTTGCAATAACGTATATACAAGAGCAGCTCTAAACAGTGCTGCTAGCATTCCAGTCAACTTAAGACTGCCTCACAAAGCCTACACAGGTGCTTATATGGGGCCCCTAAATGAGCTATCATTGAGCGATCTCATACTCCAATTGGCCAACCAATAATGCCAATTGGAGGTCATTACATCTCCCAAATGCCTTCTTTACCACTGTATCTACCTGCCCTGATACCTTAAGGGACGGGTGTACATGGACACCAAGGTCCCCTTAATCCTCAGTGCTTCCCAGAGTCCTGCTGTTTATCATGTATTCCCTTGCCTTGTTTGTCCTGCCCAAATGCATTACCTCATTCTTACCTGGATTGAATTCTATTTACCACTGACCAGCCCATCTGACCAGCCTGTCTATATCCTCGTATAATCGAAGGCCATCCTCCTCACTATTTACCACCCCACCAATTTTCGTATCATCCATGAATTTATTGATCAACCCTCTTACATTCGTATCTAAATTATTCAAATAAACCACAAACAGCCCCTGTGGGACCCCAATGGACACAGACTTTCGATCGAAAAAACACTCCTCAACCATCACCCTGCCACTCAGCCAATTCTGAATCCAATTTGCCAAATTTCCATGGATCCTTAACCATCAGTCTCTCATGTGAAACCTTATCAAAAGCCTTGCTGAAGTCCAAGTAGACTACATCAAATGCATTTCCCTCATCTACACTCTTGACCACTTCTTCGAGAAAGTCAATCAAGTTAGTCAGACATGACCTCCACTTGTGATGCCCAGAACTGGATACTATACTTCAGTTGAAGCCGAACCAGTGTTTCAGCCAAGTCCATTGTAACTTCCTTGTTTTATATCCTACACCTGTAGGATAAAGCACAGAAGACTGCTTACATCGTGAACCACTCTCTGAACTCATCCTGCCACCTTCAATGATGTATGCGCATGTACACCCAGATCCCTCTGCTCCTGTGCCCCCTTTAGAATTGTACCCTTTATTTTATATTGTCTCTCTGCATTCATCTTACTAAAACGAATCATTTCACACTACACTGCATTAAATTTCATCTGCCACTTGTCTAGCCATTTCATCAACCTGCCTGTGTCCTTTCGAAGTTTTAGACTTTCCTCCTCAAAGATCACAATGCTTGTAAGTTTTGTAGCATCTGCAAGTTTTGAAATTGTACTCGGTGCACCAAGGTTTAGGTCATGAATACATATCAGGAAGAGCAGGGTTTCCAACTCGATCCCTGGGGAACTCCACCATAAACATTACTCCCACCTGAAAAATATTCATTAACCATTGCACTCTGTTTCCTGTCACTCATCCAATATCCATGTTGCTACCGCCCTTTTTATTTCATGAGCTTTAACCTTGCTTGAAAGACTTGTGTGGCACTTTATCAAATACTTTTGGAAGTCCATGTACAGTGCAGCAACAGCATTGTCCTCATCAACAGTCTGTTACCTCATCAAAAAACTCAAGCAAATCAGTTAACCACATTCTGCCCTTACGCAATCCCTGCTGGCTCATCTGCATTTGCCCAAGTGGCGATTAATTTTGTGCAGATTTACCATTTCTAGAAGCTTTCCCACCACCAAGGTTAAACAGCCTGGCCTGTAGTTTCTGGGTTTATCTTTACACCCTTTTTTTAAACAAAGGTGCGACATGAAATGAAATGACATTTGCCATTCTCCAGTGCTCTGGCACCACCCCTGGAACAATATGGCCAGTGACTCCGCAATTTCCATTCTCACTCCCCTCACTATCCTTGGGTGCTGATCATCCAGTCCTCGTGCTTTATCAACTTTAAATACAGAGAGCCTTTCAAATGTCTCAATCTTATTCATTTTAAACCCTTTAACTGGCTGAACTGTCTCCTCTATCACCCTGATCTGCACATCATCTTCTCCCTTGGTAAAGGCTGATATAAAGTATTTATTTAATACCTTAGCTATGCCCCCTGCTTCCATGCGTAAATCCCCCTTTATGGCCCTAATTGGCTGCACCCCTTATTTTACACCCAGCCATGGGATGTGGGCGTGGCTGGCTGGGTCAACATTCAATGCCCATCTCTAATTTCCCTTGGCCTGACTGGCTTGCCAGAGGGCATTTGAGAGTCAACCACGTGGCTGTGGTTCTGGAGTCACATGTAGGCCGGACCAGGTAAGGGTGGCAGATTTCCTTCCCGAAAGGACATTAGTGAACCAGATAGATCTTTATGAAAATCGACAATAGTTTAATGATCACCTTTAGACTTTTATTTAGATTTAGATTTGTCGTCACGTGCACCGAGGAACAATGAAAAGTATTGTTCTGCGTACAGTCCAGGCAGGTCGTTTCAAACATGAAAAACATAGGGCATATAATAAATACACAATGTAAATACATAGATATCGGGTGAAGCATACAGAGTGTAGCGCTACACAGTAGAGATGAGCGAGGGTCCCAGGTTCGATTCCCGCCTGGGTCACTGCCTGTGCAGAGTCTGCACGTTCTACCCGTGCCTGTGTGGGTTTCCTCCAGGTGCTCGGGGTTTCCTCTCACAAGTACCCGAAAGATGTGCTGCTAGGTGAATTGGACATTCTTAATTCTCCCTCGGTGTATCTGAACAGGCGCGGGTGCGTGGCGACTCGGGGTATTTCGGGTATACTCGGGGTAGCCAGGGAAAGGGTTGGCCCACTGAAGGATAGGCAAGGGAATCTATGTGTGGAGCCAGAGGAAATGGGCGAGGTACTAAATGAATACTTTGCATCAGTATTCACCAAAGAGAAGGAATTGGTAGATGTTGAGTCTGGAGAAGGGTGTGTAGATAGCCTGGGTCACATTGAGATCCAAAAAGAAGAGGTGTTGGGTGTCTTAAAAAATATTAAGGTAGATAAGCCCCCAGGGCCTGATGGGATCTACCCCAGAATACTGAAGGAGGCTGGAGAGGAAATTGCTGAGGCCTTGACGGAAATCTTTGGATCCTCGCTGTCTTCGGGGGATGTCCCGGAGGACTGGAGAATAGCCAATGTTGTTCCTCTGTTTAAGAAGGGTAGCAAGGATAATCCCCGGGAACTACAGGCCGGTGAGCCTTACTTCAGTGGTAGGGAAATTACTGGAGAGAATCCTTCGAGACAGGATCTACTCCCATTTGGAAGCAAATGGACGTATTAGTGAGAGGCAGCACGGTTTTGTGAAGGGGAGGTCGTGTCTCACTAACTTGATAGAGTTTTTTGAGGAGGTCACTAAGATGATTGATGCAGGTAGGGCAGTGGATGTTGTCTATATGGACTTCAGTAAGGCCTTTGACAAGGTCCCTCATGGTAGACGAGTACAAAAGGTGAAATCACACGGGATCAGGGGTGAGCTGGCAAGGTGGATACAGAACTGGCTAGGCCATAGAAGGCAGAGAGTAGCAATGGAAGGATGCTTTTCTAATTGGAGGGCTGTGACCAGTGGTGTTCCATAGGGATCAGTGCTGGGGCCTTTGCTCTTTGTAGTATATATAAATGATTTGGAGGAAAATGTAACTGGTCTGATTAGTAAGTTTGCAGACGACACAAAGGTTGGTGGAATTGCGGATAGCGATGAGGACTGTCGGAGGATACAGCAGGATTTAGATTGTTTGGAGACTTGGGCGGAGAGATGGCAGATGGAGTTTAATCCGGACAAATGTGAGGTAATGCATTTTGGAAGGTCTAATGCAGGTAGGGAATATACGGTGAATGGTAGAACCCTCAAGAGTATTGAAAGTCAAAGAGATCTAGGAGTACAGGTCCACAGGTCACTGAAAGGGGCAACACAGGTGGAAAAGGTAGTCAAGAAGGCATACGGCATGCTTGCCTTCATTGGCCGGGGCATTGAGTATAAGAATTGGCAAGTCATGTTGCAGCTGTATAGAACCTTAGTTAGGCCACACTTGGAGTATAGTGTTCAATTCTGGTCACCAGAAGGATGTGGAGGCTTTAGAGAGGGTGCAGAAGAGATTTACCAGAATGTTGCCTGGTATGGAGGGCATTAGCTATGAGGAGCGGTTGAATAAACTCGGTTTGTTCTCACTGGAACGAAGGAGGTTGAGGGGAGACTTGATAGAAGTATACAAAATTATGAGGGGCATAGACAGAGTGGATAGTCAGAGGCTTTTCCCCAGGGTAGAGGGGTCAATTACTAGGGGGCATAGGTTTAAGGTGAGAGGGACAAGGTTTAGAGTAAATGTACGAGGCAAGTTTTTTACGCAGAGGGTAGTGGGTGCCTGGAACTCGCTACCGGAGGAGGTGGTGGAAGCAGGGACAATAGTGACATTTAAGGGGCACCTTGACAAATACATGAATAGGATGGGAATAGAGGGATACGCACCCAGGAAGTGTAGAAGATTGTAGTTTAGTCGGGCAGCATGGTCGGCACGGGCTTGGAGGGCCGAAGGGCCTGTTCCTGTGCTGTACATTTCTTTGTTCTTTGTTCTTTGTATTTCACAGTAACTTCATTGCAGTGTTAATGTAAGCTTACTTGTGACAATAATAAAGATTATTATTATAATGCGTGGAGATATCAGTTCAGTCTATAAGAGGGTCATTCAGGTGGCTGGTAACAGTGGGGAAGAATCTGTTTTATTTCCAAATTTCACCATCTGCCCTGGTGGTGTTCGACCCTGGGCCCCCAGAGCATTACCGTGGGTCACTGAATTACTAGTCCAGTGACAATAACACTGCACCACAGCCTCCTCCTTTACTATTTATATGTCCATAGAAAAGCAAAAGAAATACTCCATTTGTACGTATCCTGTTCCCTATCTTTGATGTTTTATGATTGTTGGGAATAATCCAAGAGAAAGTTATTATTGTATAAAGCATTAGGTTATCAATAAAGTCACAAGTGTATCCATCCTTCTAATAGATCACTGTTCAATCGAGATAATGAGACATCAGCTGCCACATTCATTTCATACTAAACAAACATACAATAACCTTGAGTCCTCTTCTTGTCCTGTTACTTTCTGCACTGACTATTTACATTCCTCATACATCATGATTCTCACAAGTAAAAACATCAGTTTCACAGCCGCGGAGCCAATCAAAACTCAGATTTTATGCATAGGTGGTCGTACTGACATCAATGGCAATTTGCAAGAGTAACAATTGTGGTCAACTGGAACAAGATCAGCATCTCCTTGAATAAGGTGGTGCAGGGGCAGGTTTAGCTCAGTGGGCTAGACAGGTTTGAATGGGACTTTTATGGTCGTGGGGACGGGACCATTTGGGGATGTTATATTGTTTATACCTTTTGTATATAGATACGGTTAATTGAAATTTATGATCTTATATTGAGGGAGGATTTATGATCTTGTACTGGGGGCTGAAGGAGGGCCGAGGGCATTGGGGATACGAATTGGGTAGGAATTCTGGTAGTACGTGGCTCAAAATGGGGGATGGGGATGTTAATGGGTTTGGATTTTGCAGAGGGAGGGGGCGGGGGAGTTTTGATGTAGGCCCGGGCATGGGGCCCTGGCACCGGAACCTGGTGTTGTAGGACTTCTTACTCAACCATTAGTGGGTGACAAATGCGGAGAAGGTGTTGCAATGATCTGAGGATCCGGAGGCTCCCTGCATCTGGTCACGTATAAATTATATGGAGGGTCTGGGCTGCGGGCACTAGCGACAGCCTCGCTCCCGTTCTCGCCGGTGAAAAATTCAGCAAATCCGATGGTTGTCTCCACCTTGAAGGTATGGCGACAGTTTTGGCAACATTTTAAATTGGGGGCGGTATTGAAGCTGGCTCCGATTTGTGCGAATCATATGTTTGAACCTGCGAGGTTCGGCGGGTGGGAAGAGAAGGGGTCAGAAGGAATGGTGGGTATGTTCTTGGAGGGACGGTTTGTGAGTTTGGAGTTGTCAGAAAAATTTGGGCTCTCGCAGTCCGACTTGTTCAGATACCTGCAAGTTTGCAATTTCGCAAAATGTATCTGTCATAATATCCACTCATGTATATAATGAGATGCAGACAGGCAGAAATTGACACACAGGATGACCAGTAAGCACACAACACAGTGCAGCCATTCACAAGACAGGACACTACCACTATAAAGCTAGAGGGCACTAGGTTTCCCGCTCTCTCGGGACCCAGCCACTGAGGCAGTCAGAGTCCTCGAGCTAGCAAGTGCAAACACCTTGCGGTAGCTAATAAGTCTGTTCAGGCTACTACAAGGTCTCCAGTCAGTTCAGTATAGAGTCGATCCACAGCTGAATATGTATATCAGTTCTATCGTTGAATAAAACAGTGTTGGATCTTCTCCAGTGTTAGACATCTATTTCTAGCTTCCCTGCATCGAGTGCAGTCAACATCGAACCTACCTGCCGAACACATCACGGTACCAGAGTGATACTGATCTTGACGGACCTACCTCGAGTGAATCAGCATTGACCAGCAAGCAGCCATCCGGTGAAATGGAAAACATCCAGCCTCCTCCGCAGCTCCACATCTCCGACAACCTCAGCGCCAAATCTTCAACCAAAAGTTCCTCTTGTACATCGAGGCCTCCGACCTCGAAGCAGCATCGGATGCCAGGAAGATTGCGCTATTTCTCTCCACCGCGGGGGACCACGCCATCCACATCTACAACTCCCTTATGTTCGCTGACGGCGAAGACAAAACGAAATTCAAAACAGTCCTGCTGAAGTTTGACAGCCACGCGGCATTGAGGTGAATGAGAGCTTTGAATGGCATGTTTTCCAGCAGAGGCTTCAGTATAAGAATGAACCTTTTCAGTCCTTCATGACCCATCTCCGCATCCTAGCGCAGTCATGTAATGACTCGACGGCTGATTCCATGATCCGGGATCAGATCGTATTCGGGGTCCACTCCGACTCCCTTCGACAGCAGCCCTTGAAAGTCAAACAGTTGACCCTCTCTGTCGCTATCGAGACGTGCGTTGTCCATGAGCATGCTAAGAATCGTTACTCCCACATCAGGGCGGCAGAAATTGCAAAGCTGGCCTCCCACGAGGCAGAATGGGTGCAGGCCATTGCACAAATGCAGGGCCTGAGCATCGAGGAGAGTGGCCGTTTCGCGCGCTTTTCCCGAGTCCCTGCGCATGCGCGCCTCGACCGAGTGGACAACGAGCCCGACAACCCGACTGCGCAGGTGCATACGTCGACCGACTGCACTGCGCATGCGTGATGGCGCACGGAACGCACTGACATCGGCGTCATGATGTGTCAGAATTGTGGGCCCGCCCATTTAAAGCGGCAATGTCTGGCAAAAGGATGCCGATGTCTACAGTGTAGCAAGCTTGGCCACTACGCAGCCCTTTGCAGATCTGCTCCACCGCTCAGCAGCCAGCGATCCCAGCTGCGGCGCAGAAGTGTCCGCTCAATACAAGGCATGTCAGATTCTGCTCCTGACAGCCCAACAGACCCTGATGCTGAGTGCCTCAAGTCCCCATACCGGGTGGGCATCGTAACTACACGTGTGCTGCCTTCCACCACAATGGCGAAACGCCTCTCGATCCTCAGTGTGGATCCCAATGACGAGTGGTGTGCTGTCCTCACAGTGAACAAGGCTCGCATCTGATTTAAACTGGACACCGGCGCATCAGGGAACCTCATCTCAAAATCTAACCTCGACACCATCCGCACCAGACCAAGCATTCTTCCACCGGCCTGCAAGCTCCTCGACTACAATGGCAATGCCATAGCTGCCAGTGGCTCCTGTCAACTAGGGGTATCCACCACGGCCCTCTGACGTCTCGTCAACAAGTCGACGGAATTCCAGTGGCTGCACACGCATGAAGAGGAATGGCGTGAGCTGAAAGCAAGGCTCACCACAGCCCCGGTTTCTTCGGCCCAACCAAGGAAACCAAGATATCGACTGATGCAAGCCAGGACGGCATTGAGGCGGTGCTCCTTCAGCGCGATGACTCCTCATCCTGGGCTGCGTTGCTCAGTGGGCCATGACGCCCACTGAGCAACGGTACGCTCAGATTTAGAAGGAGTGTCTGGGCCTCCTGACAGGGATAGTCAAGTTTCACGACTACATTTACGGCCTGCCAAAATTCACGGTAGAAACGGACCACAGGCCTCTAGTCCATATAATCCAGAAGGATTTAAATGACATGACACCTCGGTTACAGCGAATTCTTCTTAAGCTACGCCGCTCCGACTTCGAACTTGTCTACACGCCAGGCAAAGAGCTGATCGTTGCAGATGCCCTATCCAGGTCCATTCCGATACCGTGTGAACAAAGTGACTTCATCTGCCACATAGAAGGGCAAGTGCAGTTGTGTGCCACCAACCTTCCGGCCTCTGATGAACGGGTGGTCCAAATTTGTGAGGAGACGTCCAAGGATCCTCTGCTGCAGCGTGTGATGCAGCACCTTACCAATGGCTGGCAGACGGACAATGTCCCCAGTTCTATAACGTAAAAGACGACCTGACGGTGGTGGAGGGAATCCTTCTGAAACTCGACAGGATCGTAATTCCTCAGAGTATGTGTGCTATGGTGCTGGGCCAACTCCATGAGGGTCACCTTAGGGTCGAGAAATGCCGACGCAGAGCTCGGGAGGAAGCCTATTGGCCGGGCATCAGCCAGGACATTGCGGACACAGTCCTCAACTGCCCCACCTGTCAGAAGTTTCAACCAGCTCAACCCAAAGAAACGCTGCAACAGCACGAGATCGTGACCTCTCCATGGTCCAAAGTAGGTGTAGACATTTTCCACGCCAAGGGGCGTGACTACGTACTCCTGGTCGACTACTTCTCCAGCTACCCAGAAGTGGTGAAACTGTCCGACCTCACGTCGAAGGCGGTAATCAAAGCCTGCAAAGAAACATTCACCAGGCATGGGATTCCGCTCACAGTAATGAGCTGTAGCCATCTGGGATGGCCACATCCTGATTACGAAATGGACACTTGCAAAGAATGCAGGGAAAATTGGACAATACTAAGAAACAAGCAGGTGCAAGCTCTGTCTGTTGAGTAGAACCTTAAGCTCTCTGACAGGACAGAAACTGCCAAGCAATCGACATACTAATGAGCCATCTCCGGGGACAAAAGGGAAACATTTAGATACACAATGTTAAGGCAGACTCCCCGGCACCAGAAGAGACTAAAACAAAGTAGACCAACGGTCACCAGGACATGCCCAGCGATCAGGGAACCACCCCTCCATTGGAGGAAGATCGATACGAATGATTGGGGAAAGACCCAATTAATTGAGGCCAAGTTCAAGGCCCGCCCAAAAGCACGCAAAGCCCTTTTTAGTATAAAAGGTATTCCCCAAGGGAGAATCTTCCTCCTTTGACTTTGGCTCTCAGCGAAGAGAGAGACCAGCCTAGCAGCTACACCAGACCAAGTAAGTTCAATTGAGAATCCAATTGGGAACAGAAAGAAAAACGACAAGCGTCAAAACAGTACTGATCAAGCCTCTGAGATTCGGAAGTGTGTTAATGCATGCGTACTAACAGGGATATAAGGTAAACCTGAAAGATTTTGTTGCGTAAAACTGTTGGGAGTTTTGTGGGCCAGAAATTAGCGTAAGCCGTACCCGTGTTTACATCACCACTTTATCACCCCCTGTTTCAAATTCAGTAGATAGAGAAAATGACAATGAAGGCAATGGAACGCCGTATGAACCCCCAGGAATTCTAGGTCGCAGCGACCAGTAGAGTAGGACAGTGTCCCGTTTGGGAAGATGAGATCAGGAAATATCTCAAAGGGAAAGGATTGCCCCTTTGGAGTGAATTCTGCGATAATGAGGAAACAGGACCCGGGAGTATAGGACATACTTGGTGGGAGAACCTGTCAGAGATCTACAAGAAGAGCTTAGGGAAAGCTCGCAAGCCGATGGCAAACGTGTCCTGTTTGGCACAATTGCAAGGTACAGAGGAGGTCGTTAGAACTCTCCATAGAGAGATAGAGGAGAGAGACAGAAGTAGTGAGGTAGACGTGAGTGAGGTAGAGAAGGAGAATCGAGATTGAAAAGAGCAGTTAGCAGCAAGCGACAGAGAGGTGGATGATGCCAAGCGGGCACATCAGTCTTGTCTCACGCATTTGAACAGTTTTCAGACGCAATATGATAAGGCCTACCAGGACACACAACGTGCGGTCTTGGTAAGACAAGAAACAGAACAGCAAGTTGAGAAATTGCAGAAACAATGCAATGATTTAAAAGCAGCCATACAAGCACTCCATGCTTCCACAACAGAACAAAGGCAGAGCTCCGTAGACCATGCAAAGTGCCGGAAGCAAATTGCAGAATTGCAATCTCTGCTTTCCGTTCAAAATGGATTTCAAAGTACATTCGGACCCCAATTAGATCAAGAAAATGGCCCCGATTGGCAGGAATTGAACGAGACTGCCCATAGATACGTACCTGGGACATGTACTCAGGAAAACCCCCAGAAAAGGAAAGCACCCCATCCCCAACCGAACAGGCAGAACACCCCCGCCATGAACCCTGTAACCACACACGGCAAGGCCGCAGGAGAAGGAGAAGCAGATTTCCCTTCCAAACCCCGTTAACCGTGACCCAATTACAGGACGCGTGTGGAAAAATTACACCGTTCCTTCCCACATCAGACCCCCACCAATTTTTCACGAAAGTCAAACAACAGGCTACCATGTACGGCCTGGACGAAAAGGAGCAAGTGAAGCTCACAGTTTTAACCCTCAACCCTTCAGTCGTAGCAGCCCTTCCCGACCCACAGAATGTAGGAGGGTGCACACTCCAAGAGATGCACACAGCGATCCTTGATGCGATCGGCTTTAACAGAGGAGGCCCCGTAGAAGGCCTAAATAAGTGTAGGCAAAAGAAGACAGAGCACCCCACAGTGTTTGCTGGACGTTTGTGGATTCACTTCACCCCAGTTTTTGGAGAGTTAGTCCGCGCCCATTTGACCCCAGATAATTCTAGTCTCCCACGCCACAGAAGCAGGACGAAAAGCTTGCGCAAATTATGACCCCTCAGATGAGGCCCACAATGAAAAATGGGTTTTGAAGAGATCGTCCCACGCTTCGGAGCAATCAATTGCAGGCAAAACCGCATTTATAACACCCGATGAAGAGCAGGCAGAGATGAACCCAGTTAAAGCGCACCAGAACCCCGCATGGGTAAATGAGGGCAGGAACAGCCCACCCCAGCTCAAAGCTCAGGAATGTTACAACTGTGGACAGCTAGGACACTTTGCATGAGAGTGCCACGCGCCCCAGAAGCAGCAGAGAAGCCAACAGACAGGCATCCTAAACAGGAATAGGAAAAAGCTGATCCATAACGTTAGCGCCAGTTCAGAGAATGCACACATGAACCGACTGACGGCATTCCCGCACATGCGCAGTGGAGGGGTTCGCTTCCACCTCTGCCATGGTGGAGACCATGGCGAAGGTGGAAGGAAAAGAGTGCCCCCACGGCACAGGCCCGCCCGCGGATCGGTGGGGGGGGCCACCAACCGGCGAGGCGCGATTCCCACCCCCGCCGGAGAATTCGGCAACCGGCAGGGGGGGGGTTCACGCCAGCCCCCGGCGATTCTCCGACTCGGCGGGGGATCGGAGAATCTCGCCCCTGATACAGAACATAAAGGCAGCCCAACTCGCAGCAGCAGTGAGACTTGGAACCAGGAAGAAACAGAGCAAGCCTTGTTTCGACAAAACAGTACACGCCACTGAGTTTACAGTAGGGCAACAAGTTATGCTTTCCCTTTACAACCCCAGCTCGTTACTTTCCCCAAAATCTTCCGGACCGTAATCCATTTCGGACAAAGTCAGCCCCTCAGTATACAAAATAACCTATCCCAATGGTAAGTCTGCGTGGTTTCATATAAACCAGCTCAAGGCTTACGGCTCACAGAATAACCACACATACCACATCCTGCTCGCAGCAACAGACAAGCATGCCCCGCCCACAGATGACGTATTCCTACCCTCCCCTAACCACTCCAGCCCGCTCTCAGACACGACTTCAACTCCGCCCCCAGAGGCACGACTCCGCCTCTCCCTTCCCTCAACCAGCAGCGACAGCGACAGTGATAGCGATCACGATGACGATAGCCACAGCACAGCACGTGACGACTACACCCCTGCACCAGGCCCCACTCCCACCGAATCCGAGCATGATTCTACTGGTCCATTTGAGATCACTTATATCAAAGCCCCTGACCCAGACCCACCGCCCGACGATTACGGATTAAAACCAAGTAGCTCCCACCTCGACACACGATTCTGGCACCGAGACAATTCGTTCAGGCTCATCCGGAATGATGAGATGGACCCCAATTCGCCCCAAGCAGCTTTAGAGTTTGGCAGCTGGGAGAAGATGATGACTTAGAGTCTGACTCCCACCAAACAAATTCCTTTGCGACACTGTTCCCTATTGAGCAGTGAGGTGTCCAGATGATGGAGAAAAAAGGAACCGATGGAGAGATACGGTGTCCTTTCTGATGGAACCTGCACCATGTTTGTTGTATGTTTGTTCGTCAGTGTTAACGTTAAGTGTTGTTTGTAAACTCGAAAGTTTTCACGGCCCCACGTCACCACTCCTTTGACACCCAATGGCTGTTAGAGGAACTAGTTTGTCCCCAGAAACCTGTTAATGGAACAAATTTGTCCCCAGACAATAGTTCAGAGGAACTAGTTTGTCGACAGACACGACTCATAGTTGCTCTCCTATTTCGAGAGGTAGCCCCCACTACGACCACATTCTTACCCGTTCTTGCCGGTTGCTCAGGCAGTGGAGAAACGGCATTGGTCCCGCCCTGCCTGAGGACCCCCCCCACTCTGGTCAGCTACGCTCGGGTAGAGCACAAACGGCATTGATCACCGTCCTACCTGGGGATTCCACCCATTTCTTACCCGCCGCGGCCCATACGCTCCCCATTTTTGGCTCGTTATGTTCAAAATTCTTTTGCTTGGTTTTAGCAACCCTTAGGTTGCTTCCCTCTGCTATTTACATCCTCAAACACTGGGATGGTAAATCACACAGGCTGCGAGACGGCTCGCAGTATGGCAGTATTTTTCTTAGATGTCTAGTCCAAATATTCAGGTTTTTTTTTAAATGAGGGAGTCACAGATGGTGACCAATTATAAAGGGAAATTGGCAATAAAAGACAGACAGACAGACATACGAGATCTTAAGCAAGATAATAACAGAAATTATGCTTGTGTTCACAGAACTCCGGAAACCCCAGGAACCCCAGAGGAAGCCAAAGTAGAAGACCGACAAGGATGAAGACAGCCTTCGTGTTCACGTGGATCTTAGCGGGATCCCTTCAGTTGTGCGCGGACGCTACCCCCCTGACCCCTACCACACAAACCGTAAATTATTCCCACCCCTGCAATACACGGAACCCCGAGATAACTAACCCAGCGACAGCTAACAATACCTCGACCTGGTGTGATAAGGTTATCACCTGGTACTCACTCTCATATGTAGTTGAAGCACTCTTGGTGCTGGCGATACTTTACAGTACCGTGCAAACGTTTAGAGTTAGGAAATGGCGAAAGAGAGCATTTCGCTCTCGCACCCCGGTATACAGGTTTAGGTCCCCCATTTTCGGATTTCACCAGACCCCCGAACCCATTGGGACGGATTAAAGAGCATCCATTTTTTTTAATGTACTCTACGGAATAAAGAGATGTAAACCTCTGAGCCTGACTGCCAGGCCTGAGATATATGTGTGCTGCTATTTTGTACAGTTTAAGATGTATAGATTATTTTTGGATTGTTTGTATTTTTGGATTGTTTGAATGAGGATAGTTTATTGAGAATAGTTCGAGGTTCCAGTTTTTTATTTTTCTGTCATGCATGTATTAATGTCATAGCGCCCCGTTGAGTTTTTATGATAATGAATGTATTTAAAATGGTTTAGGTACAATTGTGTTGCATAGGATAGGACAGTGTAGAGTCTAAGTATGGGTGCCCCGGTTGGTCAGAGGATGAAGACAGCATAGTAGTGTGATCCTTCAGGCTTTGCATTGAGGATCACAAGGAGGGGGTATAGCCATCTGGGATGGCCACATCCCGATTACAAAATGGTCACTTGCAAAGAATGCAGGTTTTGTGAGGGCCACGAAGAATCCAGCACGAGCTTTCAGGATACAAAGTAATAACATTTATTTACAATAACATATATATATAACAGCAGCAGCAACTTCCCTTGCTGCACACTCCTTCCTGCTGTTTCCAAACTGGCCAGCTTTATTTATACTTGGAGTTTACTAATGGTTTCTCCGCCCCCCTCATTGGGGAAGCTCATACTCCCACAGGATTGTGGGATTGTCATTAGTCCCCAGCCAATGGTAAGTAGGCAGGTTATAACATCCCTCCCCCCCAAAGTCCAAGGAATCCACCGAAGACCCTGGCGAAGGAGGGCATCGGACTCGTTTTGCCGCAGGCCGGACACCATTTGCACGCGGCGCTGGATCAGGCGACGTGTAACGAGACGGAGACCGGCGCATCCGTGATGAACGGCGCAACGGTTGTACATCCACGGCCCGTGGACCCGAGGATTCCCCCTCTGATGCATCCTGTGTCTCCATCTCGGAGTCAGAGTCTGCTGCCTCCGTTATGTCAGCGTCTCTATCTCCATTCGGTTCTGTAACGACCTGAGCAGGTTTCGAGTGAGGCACCAGTGGAAGATTGTGAGGACTACCTTCCCTTGTCTCTGGTCTCTGCAGCTGTAGAAATGAGCTCCGGGGGCGGGGAATCTTTTGAGGGGATAGTCTTCTGGACCGAACGCGGTCTACATGTTTGCGCTGGAGACGGTCCTGGGCTTGAACCTGGTAAGATATAGGGCCCATTTGGCGAAAGATTACACCAGGTACCCACTGGGCACCACCAGCAAAATTCCGAACGAACACTGGGTCACCGGGCGCAAACTGTTGAATCGGCCGATGCCGAGAAAATCCCTGTCCCTGCCGTTCTAGTGTGCGGCGTACTTTTGCGCCAATGTCCGGGAAAACCATACTAAGGCGGGTGCGAAGTCTCCGGCCCATTAAGAGTTCTGCGGGAGCGACCCCAGTCACTGCATGGGGGGTGGTCCTGTACGTAAACAAAAACTGAGCCAGTCTCGTGTCCATTGATCCGGAAGACTGCTTCTTTAGGCCTCTTTTGAATGTCTGCACTGCGCGCTCTGCCAACCCATTTGAAGCCGGGTGGTAAGGGGCAGTGCGGATATGGCGGATGCCGTTCATCTTCGTGAACCTCGCAAACTCCTCACTCATGAATGGAGTGCCGTTATCCGTGACCAGCACCTTGGGGAGGCCATGCGTACTAAACGATAAACGCATCTTTTCAATTGTTGCGCAGGACGTTGTCCCCTGCATCTTATGCACCTCTAGCCATTTAGACTGGGAGTCAATTAATAGAAGGAACATGGATCCTTGAAAAGGGCCTGCGAAATCTGCATGCAAGCATGCCCAAGGCCGCCCTGGCCATTTCCAGTGATGTAGGAGCGCGGCCGGCGGAAGCTTCTGATGCTCCTGGCAAATGGAGCAGTTTTGGGCCACCTTCTCAATGTCGGTGTCGAGGCCTGGCCACCAGACATAACTCTGGACCAACATTTTCATTTTGGTCACACCTGGATGCCCATTGTGCAAGTCTGTTAGTATCAGCTCCTGGCCTTTTTCCGGGACAATCACACGCGTCCCCCACAAGAGGATGCCGTCTTCAACTCTGAATTCTGACAGCTTGGAGGAAAATGCCCGCAACTCGCCTGGGAGCTGTCTATGCTGCCCACCATACAGGACTATGTGCCGAACCTTTGACAGGACTGGCTCCGTCTGGGTCCACTCACGGATCTGTGATGCCGTGACAGGTAAGGTGTCCATAACATTTAGGGTTGCAACCACCTCACCGGTCGTGGGGGTCGACATGGGGCCGGTCGATAAAGGCAATCGGCTCAGTAAGTCGGCATTTGCTATCTGCATACCTGGTTTGTGCTCCAGAGAATACTCGTATGCAGCAAGCAACAAAGCCCAGCGCTGGATCCGTGCGGAAGCAATGGGCGGTATTGGCTCATCCTCTCTGAAAAGTCCCAGCAGAGGCTTATGATCAGTCACGATAGTGAAATGGCGGCCGTACACGTACTGGTGGAAGCGTTTCACCGCAAAAACCACTGCCAGGCCCTCCTTCTCGATCTGCGCGTACTTTTTCTCTGCTGCAGTAAATGTGCGGGAGGCGAAAGCTATCGGTCGCTCGGCCCCGTTCTCCATCTTGTGGGACAGGACGGCCCCAATACCATACGGGGATGCATCACATGTGACGAGCAAAGGCTTTCCAGGATCATAGTGGGTTAGTAACCCAGACGACGACAATTGTTGCTTTCCCCGCCAGAAAGCAGTTTCTTGCGGAATACTTCAAACCCAGGTGTGATTTTTCTTTAGCAGAAGGTGCAAAGGGGCCAGTGTAGTTGCCAGATTGGGGAGGAACTTCCCGTAATAGTTTACGAGACCGAGAAAAGAACGAAGATGCAAAGTGTCAGTCGGGGCGGGGGCCTGTTGAATTGCACGCACCTTCTCTGCGACGGGGTGCAAACCTTCGCGGTCCACCCGATAACCTCGGTAGACTACTTCCTTTGCCTGAAATACGCACTTTGTGCGACGTAAATGGACTCCAGCCTCCGAAAGGCGTCTAAGGACAGTCTCCAGATTTTCCAAATGTTCCTGCTCCGACGTCCCTGTAATCAAAACGTCATCTAAGTAGACAGCAACACGTGGTAAACCTCTCAAAATGCCCTCCATAACACGTTGAAAAATTGCGCAGGCAGAGGATACTCCAAAGGGCAACCATGTATATTCATACAGGCCCCGGTGTGTATTAATCGTTACATATGGTCGGGAGGCAGGGTCCAGCTCCAACTGCAGGTAGGTGTGACGCATATCTAATTTTGTGAACGTGAGTCCACCTGCAAGCTTCGCGTAGAGATCCTCTATGCGAGGCATTGGATATCGGTCGAGTCGGGAAGCCGTATTCACTGTAAGTTTATAGTCGCCACACAAGCAAACTGTGGCATCTGGCTTCATTACAGGTACAATTGGTGCTTCCCAGTCAGCAAAACGGATGGGCCTGATAATACCCAAACTCTCCAAACGAGTGAGCTCCCGTTCTACCTTCTCGAGCAAGGCATAAGGCACCGGGCGCGCCTAGAAATAGCGTGGCGTGGCTCCTGGTTCGACTTGGATATGGGCTACAGTCCCTTTTTTTCCACAAACCAGGCTGGAATACATCTGGGTATCGTCCTAGCACCTCAGTCAACCCTTCAGAAACTGTTTGGAGGATGTGCTGCCATTGCAACCGCAAATGGCGCAACCAGTCCCGACCCAACAGGCTGGGCCCATGGCCACGCACCACGATAAGTGGGAAACGCCCCTCCTGGCGTCCATAAACAACAGGGGTCATTGTAGTTCCTGCAATGTCCAGCGGTTCCCCCATGTAGGTGGCCAACCTGGCCTGTGAGTCGGTTAATGTAAGGGTCTGTATACCCTGCTTGATGCAGTCGAATGTCCTCTGGGCGATCACGGAGACCGCTGCGCCAGTGTCCAACTGCATCTCAAGCGGGTGGCCATTGACCCATACTGTCACCTTAATGGGGGCCACATGGGGAGCTACCACACAATGCAGCTGCAGGCAGTCGTCCTCCGTCTCCACGTCCTCAGGAGTAGTCGCCGCAGGTTCATCCACATGGATGGGCTGGTCCCAGTTACGGCCCCTGGGCTGGTCCCAGTTTCGGTCGGAATGACGGCGCCTCTGGCGCCCCCAGGACCGCCGTCCACGACGGGGTCGGCGCCTACAAGTCTGACACGGACATGGCTCCTCATCCATTGGTTCTGGAGAAGGCTCCCTTCAGGGAGGAATGTCTGACGGCCACTGCCGTCAGTCCGGACGTTGCCTCACCCCAGGTACCGCAGGAGTGCGGGGGGACGTTTTCGGACGGAAGGGGTTGCGCCCCAAGGCATGCACTTCCATTCCCTGTAGCCCCTGCACTCCTCGTTCTGCACTCTCTCGGGACAATATTATTTGAATGGCCTGTTGAAAAGTCAATGTTGGCTCAGCTAACAATTTTCTCTGGGTGGCCGCATTGTTAATACCGCAAACCAAACGGTCGCGTAACATTTCTGACAAGGTCTCACCATAGTCACAATCCTGCAATCCTGCGTAGCCTGGATAGAAAATCGGCAAGGGATTCTCCAGGGGTCCTCTCAGCGGTATTAAACCGGTAACGCTGGACTATCGTGGACGGGGTTGCGTTAAAATGTTGCCCCACTATATTCACAAGTTCATCAAACGTTTTGATGTCCGGAGCAGCTGGGTACGTAAGGCTCCTAATCACCCCAAACATATGGGGCTGCAGGCGGTGAGCAATATGACCACCTGGCGCTCGTTTTCGGTGATATTGTTTGCCCGGAAATAGTAACGCATCCGTTGTGTGTACTGGTTCCAGCTTTCCAGCGCAGCATCAAAAACATCCAAACGTCCGTCCAGAGGCATGGTATAATAGAAAACAACTTCCAACCTGTATCCAACAAAAATCCAGGGAGGTGACTTCATCAGTGTAGACAGCTATTCACTTTAACCTTCGTCGCCAGTTTTGTGAGGGCCACGAAGAATCCAGCACGAGTTTTAAGGATACAAAGTAATAACATTTATTTACAATAACATATATATATAACAGCAGCAACTTCCCTTGCTGCACACTCCTTCCTGCTGTTTCCAAACTGGCCAGCTTTATTTATACTTGGAGTTTACTAATGGTTTCTCCGCCCCCCTCATTGGGGAAGCTCCCACTCCCACAGGATTGTGGGATTGTCATTAGTCCCCAGCCAATGGTAAGTAGGCAGGTTATAACAGCAGGGAAAATTGGACAATACTAAGAAACAAGCAGGTGCAAGCTCTGTCTGTTGATTAGAACCTTAAGCTCTCAGACAGGACAGAAACTACCAAGCAATGAGCCATCTCCGGGGACAAAAGGGAAACATTTAGAGACACAATGTTAAGGCAGACTCCCCGGCACCAGAAGAGACTAAAACAAAGCAGACCAACGGTCACTAGGACACGCCCAGCAATCAGGGAACCACCCCCTATTGGAGGAAGATCGATAAGAATGATTGGGGAAAGACCCAATTAATTGAGGCCAAGTTCAAAAGCGCGCAAAGCCCTTTTTAGTAGAAAAGGTATTCCCCAAGGGAGAATCTTCTTCCTTTGGCTTTGGCTCTCAGAGAAGAGAGAGACCAGCCTAGCAGCAACATCAGACCAACTAAGTTCCAAGTCAACGCACGCTATGAGATAGACGCTCCTGGTTGCTACCCTGTAAACAGCTTAACCCAGCAGCCTCAGAATCGAGCAACGGCCATTGTTCCTCTTACTGAGTGGGCACCCGAAGCTAAGTATAGGCTTTAGTAATAGTGGTAGTTTAGTTTGTAGAATTTATGCATGAGTAGATTTGACTGTGTGTAAATAAATGAGCATTGCTTTTGAACTTACTAACTGGTGTATCGAGTCATTGATCAGTATTTAGTTCTGAACCTTGTGGCGGTGTCGAAAGATACCTGGCAACTCTTGAGCAAACGTAATTAAACAGAGCTAAATTAAGAAACAGCCAAAGTTAGCAACAGAGCGCCAACAGTCCTTGCTTTTACAGCCAGGAATGGTCTGATTTTGCACAGTCCTACAACTTCCATCACGTAACCTCCAGTCCCCACTACCCGCAGATTCAGGCTCCGACTTCAACCTGCCGATGCTGGCATACAGGGCAACCCCACTGTCCACTGGGTTGTCTCATGAATCGCACTCTGAGGACCACAGTTCCAGCCATCCATGTTCCAGACCTTGACCACCTCACGGTCTTACAGAAAATGCAGTAGCCACGGGCCCAATAGAAGGCCACATATGATGCTCATGCCACGGATCTACCCGAGCTGGCCCCAACTGATCATGTTCGTGTCCAGTTGCCTGAGGGCGGCTGGTCAGCCACAGCTGTTGTGAGCAAACAAGTGGCCCCAAGATCGTTCCTTGTCCGCATGGCTGTTGGCTCCCTGCTATGGCACAACAGACGGGCATTGCGAAAAGTTCCACGCCCGCTATCTGACTGAAGTGCCCCGCTGCCTACGATGCTTCCTCCAGACGTACCCTGCCATGAGGACACCGATCTACCAGCAATCCTGCCAGCCCATGCGTCCACCGCGATGGCAGCGATCCCACCTATCCACGTGCAGGCGGCTCCTGATCCACCTCTGCGGCGATCGACAAGAATTCGTTGCCCACCACAAAGACTGAATCTGTAGACTGAACTTTTGTACATTTTGTGACTTCATCGATTTAACCTCTGTAAATATTGTTTTGTTTGCCATGTATCTGTACTATCGACACTTTCCTATGTATATACGTTCATTTAGACACCTTTTGTATATAGTCAGGCATATATATATATATATATATATATATACGCACGCACACCTTAGTATTTATTTATCTAAAAAAAAAGGGAGATGTCATAATATCCACTCATGTATATAATGAGATGCAGACAGGCAGAGATTGGCACACAGGATGACCAGTAAGCACACAACACAGTGCAGCCAATCCCCAGACAGGACACTACCACTATAAAGCCAGAGGGCACTAGGTTTCCCGCTCTCTCGGGACCCAGCCACTGAGACAGTCAGAGTCCACGAGCGAGCAAGTGCAAACACCATGCGGTAGCTAGTAAGTCTGGTCAGGCTACTGCAAGGTCTCCAGTCAGTTCAGTATAGTGTCGACCCACAGCTGAATATGTATATCAGTTCTATCGTTGAATAAAACAGTGTTGGATCTTCTCCAGTGTTAGACGTCTATTTCTAGCTTCCCTGCATCGAGTGCAGTCCACATCGAACCAACCTGCCTAACACGTCAGGATATTTCTGACATTCCCTGTCGCTGATGGAGAGGATTATTTTGTTCGCATGGTTGGAGGAGGAGGAGGGAAGTACCGTGGAGGTCTATGGGAGGATTACAGCGGAAGACACAGTTACGGTGGAGGAGGTTAAGGTGAAGTGGGAAAAGGAGTTGTGGCTGGTATTGGAGGATGGGGTGTGGAGTGAGGCCTTCCAGAGGGTGAGTGCCATGTGCTCGTATGAGAGGCTTGGCTTAATACAGCTTAAAGTAGTGTATAGGGCTCACTTGACTAGGTCTAGGATGAGTAGGTTTTTTGCGGGAGCATTGTGGGGGGGTGGGGCAACCATGTGTACATGTTCTGGTCATGTTCTAAGCTCGTGGGTTTCTAGGTCTCCTTCCTCAGCACTATGTCGGCGATTCTGAAAATTGAACAGGAGCCCTGTCTCTTAGCGACCATATTTGGGGTGTCAGACTTGCCAGAGCTGCAGATGTGTGCGGGGGCAATGTCCTGTCCTTTGCCTCGGGGAGGAATGGGGATGGAGCAGGGGGTAGGTGAGGGAGTGGGGGGGATTTGGTTGTATTTTTTTGTTTTCTTTCCTGCGGGAGGGGGTGGTTTGTGATTGGAGGTATTATTGTGGTTTGGTGTTACAAAATGGTTTGTATAAAATAGAACATGTTTGAATAAAAATATATTTTTTTAAATCAAGAATCTATTTAGTCTGATATAAAACACAAGACAGTCGTCACAAAGGAGGATGGAGTGGGTCTGCAAAAACCTGGGTAATCTCAGGGAAAAAGTCTGAGAGTTTGCTCAAAGTGCCGTCAACAATGGGCCCAGTATACATGGACTGCAATTGTTCATGGTGTTGACTAACAGGAAGACTCCCATGGACAACACAAGCGTGGTAACCCTCTATCATCTCATGTGTACATGCCTTTTACCTCATCACAACTTGGGGATTCATACTGTTGTCGTTCGTTCATTCGATCATTCATTCATTCGTTCATTCATTCACTGATTTGTGTGTGCTCTGCCCAATGGCTTGTCCTTGGCTCACTGTCTGCTGGTGCTTCATCCTGAGCTGTTTTCTTGGCAGTTTTTACCAGTGGCGGTTAGCCATTTCCTTCCATTGCCCCGTCGTACCCAGGGTAGGTATGTACACAATAGGAAATTGAAGAAAATTGCAATTTCTCATGGTTGGGGATCCATTTAGCCCGAAATTTTGTCAATACTGTCTGATAAAACAAAATTACATTATACAGACACATGGAAAACAATGTTGAACTCCATGACATTCCCAAAGTGACGGGTTCCCTTGTTTATATTTATTAGTCCTCATTTACTTTCTCCCTGAGCCTAAACAGCCCTTTGGCATAAACATTCAAACCATACTCAGGCTACCATAGGGCAATATGATGTAAAATTAACAGGTTATTAATTGCTTAATAGGCTCTAAAGTAGGATCATAAATTTGCCTAAGTGCATTGTTACTAATATAAGTGATCATCTAAATTATTTAGGTTTACAACAGTAGTTAGGAAACCAATCTGTGTTAACATGCCTTGCTAGACTAAATGGCACTGCGTGTTTGAGATAGATACTTAGAGTCTGCAGGGTGGATGTTTTTCACCTTGCTTAATTACCGAATCAGACAGCATGACGGACACATACAGCACATCATCATGCAGTTATGGCCCGAAGCTTCAAGACGCAAGAAATATCAACACAAACAACCTTCCTTCTCTTGACACTGCCAACAAGCTCAATAGAGGCTGGCAACACACCAGAAGCCAAACTATGAAGGTTGTATACCTCTGCTTCAGCACTATAACCCACACCCCTAATCTACACATACAGCTTCAAACATAAGCAGTGGGTGCTCCTGGTTATGGAAAGGAGTCATCCAACTCAGAAAGGTTTTGATTGTTGTCTTAGCAAATCTCAGCTGAAACAGAAGTCCATGACTATGATCCTAAACATAGTAGAGGAGGGGCTGTCCCCACTCATGATCACTGTCCAGCAATTACAGATGCAAGTACAGATAAGATGTTAAACTAGGGCAGGATTGGACTCAACTGTGATATCCTTCATGGTCCCCACTTGGCACTTCTTAACCACATTATCAACATTCATTGACCAAACATTGAGCTGAACCAGCCATTTAAATGCTATGGTTACCAGGGCAGTTCAGTGCTGGGAATTCTGTGGTGAGTAACTCACCTCCTGACTCCCCAAGGTCTTCCCAGCATTTACAAGGTACAGGACAACAGTGTGATGGAATACTCTGCACTTCCCTAGATGGGTGCTGCTCCAACAACACTCAAGAAGCTCATTGCCACCCAGGAGAAAGCAGCCCGCTTGATCAGCATCCAATCTATCAACTTAAATAGTCACTCCCTTCACCAGCAATGCATAGTGATAGTTGAATGTAACATCTACAAGTTGCACTGCAGCAACTGAACAAGGCTTCTTCAATAGTAATGTCCAACCCCGCAACCTCTGCCATCTGAAAGGGCAAGGGCAGCATACATGGGAACACCACCACATGGACGTTCCCCTCAAATTCACTCACTATCTTGACTTGGAAATATATCACCCCTTCTTTGCTGGGTCAAAGGCCTAGAACTCCTAGAATGGGCGGCGCGGTAGCACAGTGGGTAGCATTATTGCTTCACAGCACCAGGGTCCCAGATTCGATTCCCGGCTTGGGTCACTGTCTGTGCGGAGTTTGCACGTTCTCCCCGTGTCTGCATGGGTTTCCTCCGGGTGCTCCGGTTTCCTCCTACAGTCCAAAGATGTGCAAGTTAGGTGGATTAGCCTTGCTAAACTGCTCTTAAGTGCCCAAAAAAGGTTAGATGGGGTTACTGGGATAGGGTGAAGGTGTGGTCTTAGGTAGGGTGCTCTTTCCAAGGGCCGGTGCAGACTCGATGGGCCAAATGGCCTCCTTCTGCACTGTAGATTCTACGAAAACTTCCTTCCTAACAGCACTGCAGGTATACCTACCCCAGATGGACTGCAGCGGCTCAAGATAGCGGCTCACCACAGCCTTCTCAAGGTCAGATAAGTGTGGTCTACAAGTGTTGGCCTTGCCAGCAACTTCAAGAATAAAATAAAAACTTGCATGAGTCAGTGGGGGTCAGGTAATGAATAATGATTAAATTCAATAGAACATTATCAATCTCAGCACCTCTGGGCGGGGCAGAAAGAGAAGGTAAGAAAATTGCCAGAAAGAAGGGAGGGGGCCTTAAAGAAAGAGTATCTAGCTTGGGGCCAGCTGCTGGCTGAGAGGGGAGGACAGGTTGCTGTCAAACTACTCCTATTCACCATTATTATCACCAGCTTTGTAGGATCCTGCTCTGTAGCCCATAATTATAGAATGGAGGTCATTCAGCCCATCGTGTTTGTGTTGTCTCTTTGAAAGAACAAATCAACTAGCTCCATTATCCCCTTCGTCTTAGTCTAATTATTAATACAGATATTTTCCCTTCAAATAATTATCCAAATCCTGACTGAAAGCTGTGATTGAATCTGCCTCTACCACACTCGGGCAGTGCTTTCCACTTCCTTTCCATTTCCCGCTGCATTAAAAATAATTTCCCATGTCCCGTTTGGTTCTTTGCTAAACACCTTACATCTCCGTCCGTTTGTTCGCCACACTTCCACTAATGGGGAGCTTTCTCTCATCTAGTCTGTCCAGACCCTTTGTGGTTTTGAACACCTCCATCAAATCTCCTCTCAACCTTCTCTTATCCAGTAAGAAGTCTTACAACACCAGTTTGAAGTCCACCAGGTTTGCTTCAAATCACTAGTTTTCTGAGCACTGCCCTTCCTCAGGTGAATGAAGAGGTAGGTTCCAGAAACATACATACAGACAAAGTCAAAGATGCAAGACGATACTTTGAATGTGAGTCTTTGCAGGTAATTAAGTCTTTACAGGTCCAGATGGAGCAGGTTAAAGAGGTGTGAATTGTCTCAAACCAGGACAGATGGTAGGATTTCGCAAGCCCAGGCCAGATGGTGGGAGGTGAATGTAATGCGACATGAATCCAAGGACCCGGTTGAGGCCGTACTCATGAGTGCGGAACTTGGCTATAAGTTTCTGCTCGGCGATTCGGCGTTGTCGCGCATGCTGAAGGCCGCCTTGGAGAACACTTACCCGAAGATCAGAGGCTGAATGCCGTTGACTGCTGAAGTGTTCCCTGATTTGTAGGGAACGTTCCTGCCTGCCGGTGCAGGGGGGGATCTGATAGAAACATATAAGATTATGAAGGGAATAGATAGGATAGATGCGGGCAGGTTGTTTCCACTGGCGGGTGAAAGCAGAACTAGGGGGCATAGCCTCAAAATAAGGGGAAGTAGATTTAGGACTGAGTTTAGGAGGAACTTCTTCACTCAAAGGGTTGTGAATCTATGGAATTCCTTGCCCAGTGAAGCAGTAGAGGCTCCTTCATTAAATGTTTTTAAGATAAAGATAGATAGTTTTTTGAAGAATAAAGGGATTAAGGGTTATGGTGTTCGGGCTGGAAAGTGGAGCTGAGTCCACAAAAGATCAGCCATGATCTCATTGAATGGTGGAGCAGGCTCGAGGGGCCAGATGGCCTACTCCTGCTCCTAGTTCTTATGTTCTTATGTTCTTATATCGCGACAGAAGCTGGGCATTCCTTGTACGATGGGTTTCAAGATGCCCTCGATGTAGCCAGAGAGATTCTCACACAGGGTCCCATAGCCTGATATGACAGGATGACCTGGTGTGTTGGCCTTGTGTATTTTCGGGAGGCAGTAAAGATCTCCAACGCGGGGAATACGTGTAGAAACTTAATGTCAGCTCTATATGCGCAATCTTCTCCAGACGCAATTCTGCAACTCATCCGCTTCATTCTGGATCATAACGTCTTCACCTTCGACAACATGTTCTTTATCCAGACACACGGAACAGCCATGGGGACCAAATTCACACCTCAATATGCCAACATTTTCATGCACAAGTTTGAACAAGACCTCCTCACCGCACAGGACCTTCAACCAACGTTATACACCAGATACATCGATGACATTTTTTTCCTTTGGCCCCATGGTGAAGAATCACTGAAACGACTACACAATGACATCAATAAGTTCCATCCCATCATCAGACTCACCATGGACTACTCTCCAGAATCGGTTGCATTCTTGGACACACGCATCTCCATCAAGGACGGTCACCTCAGCAGTTCGCTTTACCGCAAGCCCACGGATAAACTCATGATGTTTCACTTCTCCAGCTTCCACCCTAACTAAACACATTAAAGAAGCCAGCCCCTATGGACAAGCCCTCCGTATCCACAGGATCTGCTCAGACTCACCCAAGATCCTCTGTTCCTCTGAGCTTCCTAGTGTCCTGTCATTAATTGAGTCCTCCCTTGTCTTGTTACTGCTTCCAAAGTGCATCAGCTCGCACTTTTAAAAAAATGTATTTTTAGTCTCCTTTTTTCACATTTTCATCATATGTACAATAACAAATAATTAACAAATACAATGGCAATCCCCCAGCCAACAATGCCCATCGTTCCACCCACCCTCAAACAGCTCCCAACCATTTGAATACAAAACACCAATGAAAAAGAATCATCATTAATTTATACATTTCCTGGAATGAAGAACTTGTCGTATGAGGAACGTTTGAGGACTCTGGGTCTGTACTCGTTGGAGTTTAGAAGGATGAGAGGGGATCTTATTGAAACGTACAAGATACTGCGAGGCCTGGATAGAGTGGACGCGGAGAGGATGTTTCCACTTGCAGGAAAAACTAGAACCAGGAGGACACCATCTCAGATTAAAGGGACGATCCTTTAAAACAGAGATGAAGAGGAATTTTTTCAGCCAGAGGGTGCTGAAACTGTGGAACTCTTTGCCGCAGAAGGCTGTGGAGGCCAATTCACTGAGTGTGTTTAAGACAGAGATAGATAGGTTCTTGATTAATAAGGGGATCAGGGGTTTGGCGAGAAGGCAGGAGAATGGGGATGAGAAAATATCAGCCATGATTGAATGGCGGAGCAAACTCGATGGGCCAAATGGCCTAATTCTGCTCCTGTCTTATGGTCTTATTCCAACCCCCCCCCCAACCACACCCCCTCACCCCCCCAATGTTTGATGTCATCCAATTCATGAAACTGCATGATGAACAAGGCCCATGAATTGTAGAACCATTCCATCCACCCCCTCAACTCGTACTTTACTTTCTCGAGCGTTAAGAATTCCAGCAGGTCCCCTCGCCACTCCGAGGCACAGGGCGGAGAAGCTGACCTCCACTCCAACAGAATCTGCCTTCGGGCGATTAGCGAGGCGAAGGCTAAGACACCTGCCTCAGACCCGCTTCCAACCCCAGACGATCTGACACTCCGAAAATGGCTTCTAGGGCATCTAATTCGAGTTTCACATGCACCACCTTAGAGAGTACCCGAAAGACCTCCCTCCAATACCCCTCCAATTTTGGGCAGGACCAAAATATATGAATGTGATTTGCGGACCCCGCCCGACACCGTTCACAAGCATTCTCCACTCGGTCAAAAGGTCAGCTCATCCTCACCCTTGTGAGGCCTCCAGGCACACAAATAGCCTCCTACGACTACCCTCTGTCTCCTAGCACAGGTCGTTTTGGATCCAACTTGCGAAGTTACCATGTATCCCTTGTGTTTTTACCTACTTCCCATGTGGGACTTGTCAAAGGCTTTTCTGCAGTTCATATAAATAACATCAACTGCACTACCCTTGTCTCTACACCCAATCACCTCCTTGAAAAATTCAATCAAATTCGTTAGGCGTGATCTGCCTGACAAAGCCATGCTGACTATCCCTGGCCTCTCCAAGTCGAGATTAATTTTCCCTCCAGAACTTTCTCCAATAGGTTCCTTTCCACTGATGGTCTACTCTGTTCTGTAATTACCTGGTTTATCTCTACCACCCTTCTTGAAAAGTGGAACCGCATTAGCTGTCCTCCAATCCTCTGAAATCTCCCTGTGGCCAGAGAGGAATTAAACATTTGGGTCAGAGTGCCTGTAATTTCTTCCCGTTTCTTCCACAGCCACCTGGTTACAAACCATCCAACCCTGGGGATTTGTCCTCTTTTAAGCCTGCCAAAACTTCCAATGTCAAACTGTTCAAGAACTTCACAGTTTCCCCCCTCCCCAAATTCTGCACCAACATTCTCTCCCGAGTGAAGAGAGATGTGAAGTACTCGTTTAACACCCTACCAATGTCCTCCGGCTCCACCCACAGATTGCCCCTTTGGTCTCTTTCCTGGATATCCTCTGCCCCTTAATATACCTATAGAGTATCATGGAATTCTCCTTAATCTCACTCACCAGTGTTTTTTTCTGTCCCCTCTTTTCTCTCCTAAGTGCCCCCCTGCACTTCCTATGGGCCAAGAAGGACTCTGCTGATGTGCTCCCTTTAGACCTGCTAAAAGCCTCTCTTTTCCTTCTTCTTCAGTCGTGAAAATTCATAGACATCCAGGGTTCCCTGGGCTTGTTGCTCCTACATTTCACCCTAAAGGTAACAGTTTGGGCCTGTACACGCCCCATTTCCTTTTGCACGGTAGCTCAGTGGTTAGCACTGTTGCTTCTCACACCAGGGTCCCAGGTTCGATTCTCAGCTTGGTTCAGTGTCTGCATGTTCTCCCCCGCCTGCGTGGGTTTCCTCTGGGTGCTTCGGTTTCCTCCCACAAGTTGCGAAAGATGTACAGGTTAGGTGAATTGGACATTCTGAATTCTCCCTCCATGTACCCGAACAGACGACGGGGTGTGGTGACTAGGGGATTTTCACAGTAACTTCATTGCGGTGTTAATGCAAACCTACTTGTGGCAATAAAGATTATCATATTATTAACTAGGATAAAGCCAACTTCAATGGGGTAAAAATGGACCTGGGGCAAATAAATTGGAACCAAAAGTTGGCAGGACAAATAGCAGCTGAACAACAAGCTGCTGAGGGACTAAGACCTCAGACTATATATTTTTTAATGAAATATATATAGATATGTGCATTGCTAGCTTTAAAATTTTACAACTGAACAAAGACCTTTAAAAAGGCTGAGCTAATCTGTGAACTGCAAACAAAAGAAGCTACTTGGGAATTTGGAGGTGTGGGAATTTAGTGGAAGAGCCACTAACAGCTCCCTCTGGACTTACAATGCAACTTCAAGGAGAGCTATACAAAGGTCATTGCATTTAATAACCCAGAGTAACCAGCAGATGGGATTGTCTGCTTAGACAAAGTGTTAGGAAAGCAAAGGTAGTTTTAAGGCAGTTACATTTGTACTGGTAAACATTAGAAATAAGGTACAGCTTTAAGTGTGTTTAATTTAACATTCGTGCCTGGATGTTAATGTGTTAACGATCTAGACTTCTGGTGTACAGGCTGCAATCCCAAAAGTTGCACATGGAACTAAATTGGAAACATTGTGAACAGTAAGGTTAGCCTAAAAATTCAAAAAGGACATGGCCAAGTTGGTGGAATGGGTAGACAAGTGGCAGATGAAGTCCAATACAAAGTGTAAAGTGATTCAGTTTGGTAGGATTATGGAGAGACAATGTAAAATAATGAGTGCAACTCCAAAGCAGGTGCAGGGGCAGCGGGACGGGAGAATATATGTGCATGTCATTGGAGATGAGACCGGTTGAGAGCATGATTAAAGCAGTACATAGAATCCTAGGCTTTACTAATAGGGGCACAGAGTTTAAGAGCAAGGATGTTGTGTTGAACTTGTAGAAGGTACTAACTCTGCCTCAGCTGCAGTATTGCATCCAATTCTGCGCACTACACTTTAGGCAAGATGTGCAGACATTGGAATATGGTTCCAGGGATAAGTTATGTAGATAGTTTGGAGAAGTTGGGACTATTTTCCTTGGAGAAGGCTGCGAGGCGATGTGGTAGAGGTATTAAAAATCATGAGGGGTTCGATTAGATAAGGAGGAATTATTACCACTCATGAAAGAATCAAGAACGAGAGAACACAGATTTAAAGTAATTGGCTAAAAAACAAAAGCGACATGAGCAATAATGTTTTCAGGCAGCGAGTGGTTAATGGCTGGAATGCACTACCTGAAAGTGTGGTGAAGGCAGGGTCAAAGTATTCAAAAGGGAATTAAGCTGCTATCTGGAAAGGAAGAATATGCAGCGTTATGGGTGAAGACTGGGAATATCACTATGTATATTGCACATTCAGAGGACTGTGTAAGGATCCTACTGTTAATCCCTCTGTCCCTTGTTTTTTCCTTTTAATTTGGTACTCTGCTACTTCAACTTTTGTACCTGGAAAATTAATGGGACATATGCCTTTAAGATGGGACTTCACCTTTAATTTAAAAAAAGAATCTACAGCAACATGTGCTGTTTAGTCGGACGTCAGAGAGTCTCATCTTGATGGACTTGGCTGTCAGCCAATGAACAGTTTACATTGCCCGGCTTTTTGCTGGTAATCTATGCTGATTGGTGCTGACTGTTGTGGAAGGTTCTGCAAAGGGCAGGAATGCTCCATCTGGCTTTTAGTTTGTTTGATCGCAACCCATAAGGGCCACAGCCTTGATCACTTACCTGATAGACTCTGTCTAAAGTAAAGACCTTTCGCTCTCTGCAGCCAGATTGAGCAGGGTCAGTTGTTTGAAGACCCTTTTTAAACTCCCATGTGGGAAATTCTGCTGTTATCTCAGACAACATTCTGGTGAAGTTGGAAACAAATAATTTCACAGGCCTGGAGCTGTTTTATTGAGTGAAGGACCAGGTTAATAAAAGTGAAAGTAGCTCCCCAGAGGAAAGCCTACAGCCTGGGAGTTCGGATTGAATGCCTTGCCAGTAGATCCTCGTTAGTAATCCAACTGGTGATTTCAAACATTCTGTATCTGGGGAGGATAGGTTACAATGACTTCAATTTTAGCCCCTATCATTTTACCCCTTTCCCTACCTCAGTGTGTGTCTGTCTTGTGTGTGTTTGGGTAGAGAGTGAGATGGTAGAAGGGGCAAGTAGATTAGCTGGCTGTTATTCTGGTATGATTATTGCACGCCTTATCTCTATTTTTGTTATAAACAGTTGTGTTTAACTTACAAATCTGTTGCCTGTAAGTCATTGGAGCAGTCAAGGGCCAAAGATCTCAGAAAAGTTATACAAATTATTAGTTAATTAACCCGTGTAGGGACTCCAGGATCTGTGGGGCTGGAATCAACTGCACACTAACCCAGGGTGTCATAACAGCCCGGTACAGACACGATGGGCCAAATGACCTCTTTCTGTGCTGTAAAATTTCTGTCATGTGGCACTTGTCAAACACCTTTCAGAAGTCCATGTCCTCCATATTACCCTCAGCAGCTATCTGTTACCTCATCAAAAAAACTCAAAACGTACTTGCCCTGAACAAATCTGCCAAACTGCTTTAATTAACCTAACCAAGTGATTTTAATTTGTTCCAGATTATCGTTCATTAAAGTTTTGCCACACCAAGCTTAAACTGTCTGGCTAGGCTTATCCTTACATGCTTTTTTGAGCAAGGGTTAACATTCGCTAGTCTCCAGTCCTTTAGCTAGCACCGCCCCTGCAACCAAAGATTGGAAGATTTCCACAATTTCCACTTTATTTCTCTCAGTCTCCTCGGATTCATCTGATCTGGTCCTGGTGGTCTGTCAATTTTAAGTACAGTCAGCCGTTCTAGTTGGTAGGGTCTAGCTTTGACCTCCTTATAACAAAAAGGAATGGGATTATGCAACAAAAAGTTCAATAAAGTAGCAGGTGCCAACTGTTGATATCAAAATCATGCAACTCTGCACAGGAAGAATTGAAGGGTATTTTGAGAAAGTGAGTGAGGGGTTGACATGTGAACAAGTGGGGCTATTTCATCTCCTGTCTTTAAGCTCCAAGCTTTTCCGCAGTCAAAAAGGTTTTACTCCAACAAAAGAAAACACACAAGTTAACTGGTTTTTAAAACTATTTATTTTCTGTGTGGGTGTTTCATCTAGTGTACAGATTCAGACAAAATAGACAAAACATATGTATATGGCTCTGTTCTGTTTAATATAGATTCAGTCACTTCATCCAGATGATTGAAACAGTGAGGTGGACGATCGAGGCACTGGATTGTGCGAGAAGCTTATATTGTTCTAAAGACAATTTTTGTCAGGGATTTACAGCAGCTTCCTCTTCTCAAACTCCTGGAAAAGAGGTAAAAATAATCAAAGTGGCATCTCATTTATCAAAAGCAGGTTCAAATTCTGAACTCAAAGTGATTTTTTTTTTTAAATTAAAGAGGGAGTGTTTTTAATTTAATTAAAACTGCAGCAACAGTACTCGGTAACACCTCTTCTTTTTGCAGTGTAGTAAATACCACCATAAAAAAATTCTGATCATCCAACAGACAAAGAAGGCTATTCGCCCAATTCTGGCTTCTCTGAGCAGACTAACCCCAATGTCCTCCCATTAATGCATCCAATTGATTTGGAAGAGATTCCAGGGTGTTTAAACTTCATACTCCATCAATCAATGTACTGATTACTCTGTGAATAAAACCCTCTTGATCAGTCCTAAATATAACTTTTATTATTTTCAACTTGTCTTCCCTTAACCTAATGAATTTGGGTTTAAAATATTAAGTTCAAAATCCACCCAGTCTCTCTCAAAACTATTTCCCAAATTTCACTTTTTATTGCAACAATTCAAAAAAAATTCTATTTTGCCGTTAAGAGTTTTGAACTGCAAGCAAAATGTAGCATCACATTTATTAAGCCCATCACCCCTCCTGCATCCTGACTCTGCGATTCCAGCCTCTTGCGCATCCACTTATCTTTACCCTACAACTGACCTCTTGTGCCTTTAATTGCCTGTGCCCTTAAGCTCTAGAGTTCACTCCATAATCCTCTTCACCTCTCTTCCCTCACTCCTCAGAATCTACCCATCCTGTCTTCATGTCTGCTGGCAGGCTCGTTGTCACATTCTGTTCAAAGTCGCTCCTGTGAAGCACCTTGGGGGACATTTCACTGGGTAAAAGGTGCTACATAAATGCAAGCTGCTGTTGTTGACCCAGTTTGGCTGACAGCCCATAATGGAGACAGGTGCAATGGGGGCGGTTCCTGCTGTTTTTAAGGAAGGCAGACCCAGTTTGGTCACAAGTGGGACAAAGTAACTACAACAGAAAATTAGCATCTGGGTGGGGGGGGCAGAGACGGTGCGATATATAGATCTTTTTTTTTTAAAGCACGCACGCACATCTCTAATAAGGACATTCATCAAAGTGATAAGATGGAATGCCAAGACATACATTTGAGCATCGCAGGAATATATGCTGCTCAGCAGGCTGGTAATGATAGGACATGAAGCAGCATGATGCACATTCAGCATTGGTTGACCTGCTGCAGGAAGATGCTGAGGAAGTTGAGCATTTCTCCTCAGGATGGGGGAGAAACAAACAATGCACCTGAACCTCTGGATATATCACAACAGCAGGCCTTTCAGCAGAGTGTCCGCTGGCTCAATACTTCAGCGAAAAGCACAAAGAGAGAAGAAACCAAAGGCAGATGGAATTACAAGGCTAAAAGTAGCAGCGTAAATTAAAAATTCAATGCATCTTGAGGGGCATTCTTTGGAAAGCACTTGTTGAAAATATTACTAATTTTATAGGAAACACAGGATGGATTCCTGTGTTAATTCAGGCTGGTGTTAAAGTCACACAGACTATTATCATAGAATCCTTACAGTGCAGAAGGCCATTCGGCCTATCGAGTCTGCACTGACCCTCTGAAAGGAAATTAAATAGTGAAATAAATGTTATTTTAAATAAACTTAATTGTTAAAGCTAGTTAGTAACGTTAACCAATTTACTGAAGAGATCAGAAAGTTCCCTTGCCTGCTGCAAACTCGCAAACCTTCGTCAAGGCAATTGGCAAGAAACAAAAAGATCACCAAAATATTATATCCCAACTTCCCTATAGATGCTGTCTGGCCTGCTACGTGGTTCCAGCAGTGTCTGTTTAAATTGCAGATTTCCAGCAACCTTTCCTTTTAATCTGCATGCTAACCTGGCACATCATCTTGGATTAAGGGGAGGGAATGTGGAGCAAACAGAAACAGAAGAAAGTCAGTCAGCGTCCTTGCTCCTGAATCTCTATCTATCAATCGTTCCTGAGATGAGTGTGGATGTTGAGTGGGGATTAGACTGGGCTTAGTTGGGACTTTCCGCAGTTCAATAGGTTGCTGACAACTCCATGCCTGGGTTCGCAAATAAAATATAAGCAACCGGAGTCAGGCAGTGAAAGGCTCTGACAACGACTGTGGAACAGTGATTCTAAAGCTCTTAAGTACTCCACTTAAAGGTGTTGCGAAAACAGTGTGCACAAATAACTCTCCCACACAACGTAACTAGCTTCTGGGAGTTGAACGGTACGACTGCAAAAAAAAAAAATCTAAAATGACTTTCATCAAAATAATTGAATTCCACCTTCAACAAAATTATTTCTCCACCTTTAACCTGGTCACCCCACAATCAGTTTAACTGTAGAATTTAAAATGTATATCAATACATATACAAAGCAATTACTGCTGCCTACCTATAGTTATTAATAAACTCTAGTCCATTCACTGAATTATTTTCCTGTCCTTCATCTTGCTCCAGTGGCATATTCTTTTTTGGTTGTTATTCTCCCAGGCAAGATAGAAAAATAAACTGTAGGAGAGCGACAGTCAGTACAGAGATTTTTAATTTGATGTACTTTACCGAATGCTTAAAAAAAACTTCATTGCAATTATAAAATCATTGAGTGTCTTTACGACAGAGATAGATAGGTTTATGATTAATAAGGGGAGCAGGGGTTATGGGGGCGAAGGCAAGGGAATGGGGATGAGAAACCTAACGGCCATGATTGAAAGGCGGAGTGGATTCGATGGGCCGAATGGCCTAATTCTGCTCCTATTACATGTATTATTTGCAAAAGCAAACTGATTCATTTATCCTGTCTTCTTTCCTACCCTATACAACCTTCAGAGTGCTATGTGCTGCCGGCGGATTTCTCAACATATATACAGAAATATGCAGATTTCACTGCCCTTGGCCCATTGTGAACTTTTCTTCTTTCTTGGATAGTTTTTTTTTTCATGCTTTATTTCAAAAGAATACACAGCAGAGAAAAATGGCCATTCAGCCCTGTGGGCTCTGCAAAGTCCCCTTTACTAACATTTGGGAGAGTGTCGAAACTGGGAGAGCTGTCTCACAGACCAGTCAAGCAGCAACCTGACATAGTCATACTCGTGGAATTACACCTTACAGATGATGTCCCAGACACCACTATCATCATTCCTGGTGGGTCTATCCTGTCTCACAGGCAGGACAGACCCAGCAGAGATGGCGGCACAGTGGCCTACAATCAGGAAGGAGTTGCACTGGAGCCCTCAACATCGACACTGCACCCTATGAAGTCTCAGTACATTAGGTCAAACATGGGCAAGGGAGCCTCTTCCTGTTTACTACATACAGCACCCACCACCACCACCCCCATCAAATGATGAATCAACACTCCTCCATTTGAACACCACTTGGAGGAAGTATGGAGGGTGGCAAGGGTGCAGATGGATTCAAGGTAAGGGATTTAATGTCCATCACCAAGAATGGCTCAGTAGCACCACCTCAGACAGAGCTAGCCGAGTCCTAAAGGACTGGGTCTGCGGCAGGTGGTGAGGAAACCAACAAGAGGGAAAAACATACTTAACCTCGTCCTCACCAACGTGCCATCTGTCCATGCCAATATCGGTAGGAGTGACCACCACACAGCCCTTGTGGAGACATTGAAGAGTGGCATGTAGCGTGGCATTACTATTCTGCTAAATGGGCTAGAATTTGAACAGATCTAGCAACTCAGCACAGGGCAGCAAGGTAGCATAGTGGTTAGCACAATTGCTTCACAGCTCCAGGGTCCTAGGTTCGATTCCCAGCTTGGGTCACTGTCTGTGCGGAGTCTGCACGTTCTCCCCGTGTCTGCGTGGGTTTCCTCTGGGTGCTCTGGTTTCCTCCCACAGTCCAAAGATGTGCAGGTTAGGTGGATTGGCCATGATAAATTGCCCTGAGTGTCCAAAATTGCCCTTAGTGTTGGGTGGGGTTATGGGGATAGGGTGGAGGTGTGGGCTTGGGTAGGGTGCTCTTTCCAAGAGCTGGTGCAGACTCGATGAGCCGAATGGCCTCCTTCTGCACTGCTAATTTTATAATTCTATGAACTCAAGACCGGGCAGCCATGAGGTGTTGTAGGCCATCAGTAGAATTGTAATCAACCACAATCTGTAACCATGGCCCAGCATATATCCCACTCTACGACTATCACCAAGCCAGGGATCAACCCTGGTTTAATGACGATTGCAGGAGAGCATGCCAGGAGCAACACCAGGCATACCAAAAAATGAGGGGTCCAGCTGGTGAAGCTGCAACACAGGATTACTTGCGTGCCAAACATCATAAGCAGCAAGTGACTGGCACAGCTAAGCAATTCCACAACCAATGGATCAGATCCAAGTTCTGCACACCTGCCACATCTAGTCATGAATGGTGGTGGTTAATTAACAACTAACTGGAAGAGGAGGCTGCACAAATATCCCCATCCTCAATGATAGAGGAGCCCAGCACATATGTGCAAAAGGGAAGGCTGATGCATTTGCAGCTATCATCAGCCAGAAGTGCCGAGTGATGATCCATCTCGACCTCCTCCGGAGGACCCCAGCATCACAGATGTCAGTCTGCAGCCAATTCAATTCACTCCACATGAAAACAGGAAACAACCGAAGGCACTGGATACTGCAAAGACTTTAGACCCTGTCAATATTCCGTCAATAGTACTGAGGAACCTGAACCTGCTGCTCTCCTAGTCAAAATGCTGCAGCATAGCTACAATAGTGGCATTTACCCGGCAACATGGAAAATTGCCCAGGTATATCCTGTACACAAAAAAGTTGGACAAATCCAACCCGGCCAATTAACAACCTATCAGTCTACTCTCGATCAGTAAAGTGATGGACGGGGTCATCAACAGTGCTATCAAGCAGCACTTGCTTGGCAATAATCTGCCATAGATGCACAGTTTGGGATTCACCAGGGCCACTCAAGCTCCTGACCTCATTACAGACATCGTTCAAACATTAAATATGGGCAAAAGAGCTAAATGAGGTGAGATGAGGCAAGGCGAGAGTTACAGCCCTTGACATCAAGTATGGCATTAAGGAGCCCAAGCAAAACTGGAGTCAATGGGAGTCAGGGGGAAAACTCTCCACTGGTTGAAATCAAGCAGAACAAAGGAAGGTGGTTCTGCTTGTTGGAAGTCAATTATCTCAGCTCTAAAACATCACTGCGAAAGTTTCTCGGGGTAGTGTCCTAGGCCCAACCATCTTCAACTGCTTCATCAATGACCTTCCTTTCACCGTAAGGTCAGAAGTGGGGATGTTCGCTGATAATTGCACAATGTTCACAACACCTCAGATGCTGAAGCAGTCCATATCAAACTGCAGCAAACTTGGACAACATCCAAGCTTGGGCTGACAAGTGGCAGGCAACATTAGCGTCACAGGTATCAGGCAATGACCAACTCCAACGAGTGGAAATCGAACTTCTGTTCCATGACATTCAACGGCATTACCACCGCTGAATCCCCCACTATCAACATCCTGGGGGTTACCATTGACCAGAAACTGAACTGGGCTAGCTGTATAAATGCTGTGACTACAAGAGAAGGTCAGAAGCTGGGATACTTGTGGCAAGTAACTGGCCTCCTGACTCCCCAAAGCCTGCTGACCACCTGCAAGGTGCAAGGCACAAGTCAGGAATGTGAAGCAATCTTCTCCACTTGCCTGGATGAGTGCAGCTCCATCAACACTCAAGAAGCTCACCACCATCCAGGACAAAGCAGTCCGTTTGATTGGCATCACATTGTGATGAATGTAAGAAATTGGTATATATATTTCATTTAATATCTATTGCAATAAGGTTTTTTAAAAGCATGAATTATGTATATATTAGTTGCAGTATTATTAAAGAATCTAGGTTAAGGCATCCAGACTATATGTCTGCTAAAGCTGTAATTTTCAAGTCATAAAAGATGAGGTAATTATTAATTTTAACCATTTACTTGTTTACAGAGAGATGCCGAGTGCAACATTTTTATGATTGCTGCAGCTTCCTTGGAGAGTAGATAACTTATGAGGGATTGTATTGAGTTCTACCTAAGCAGGTGTTGGAACATCATAGTGGGATACAGATTATGTAATAATGGGAGGAACCAGGTCTGTCTATGGTTTTGTAGTCTGTTTTGGGCTTTTAAATTGAACAGCAGCTTTGCCAAATGCTGCAAGACAGAAGGATTTTCAGGTTGCTCTTGAAAGATTCCCTCTTAAAAAATCTCGACAAGATAAGTAAATCTGTTCTGTTAACTTTATTTATAACTGGCATTTGAACTGTATTGGGGTTGCTTGATTCGAGTTAGTGAAGGTGTAAGGAGTAAGTTTAAGTTTTCCTTGTGCTTAAGAACTGTTTAACTGATAATTGTAAAGCTATTTTCTTTGATGTAAATGTGGTTAATTCTGTGTTTAAATTAAGGTTTATTTTAACATAAAAGATCCCTTTTGGTCAGAGTCATTGCTGGGGTGAGGTATCCTTTCCTCACAGTTTCACAAATTCAAAGTGTTTGGGGTTCTTGTCTGGCATCCTAACCAAAGATGTAAAGGTTAGGTGGATTGGCCGTGCTAAATTGCTCCTTAGTGTCAAAGATGTGCAGGTTAGATGGGGTTATGGGGATAGGGTGGGGCAGTGGGCCTGGGTAGGGTGCTCTTTCAGAGAGTCAGCACAGACTCGAAGGGCTAAATGGCCTCCTTCTGCACTGTCAGAATTTTATGTTAGCGTCTGGTCTGGGATCCTAACACCATCCAAAACAATTTGCTCCCACCATCAATTACACACAGTAGCAGTAGTATGCATCGTGGAGCCGGTTTAGCTCAGTTGGCTGGGCAGTTGGTTCGTGATATAATTCCCACATCGGCTGAGGTTATTCATGGCTCCGCCTTCTCAACCTTGCTCCGCGCCTGAGGTGTAGAGGTCCTCAGGTTAAATCACCGCCAGTCAGCTCTCCCCCCTCAAAGAAGGAAGCAGCCTATGGTAATCTGAGACTATGGCAACTTTACATTGCCATCATCGACAAGATGCACTGCAGGAACTCAGGATATTACCTTTGAAACCTATGACCACTACCCATCTAGAAGGACAAGGGTAGCAGATATGTGGGAACACCACCACCTGAAAGTCCCTCCAAGCCACTCACCATCCTGGCTTGGAAATATATCAACGTTCCTGCACTTGACCTTCCTCCCGAACAGCACCACGGGTGTACTTACATGGACTGCAGTGATTCAAGAAAGGGCATTTAGGGATGGGCAAACATGCTGGCACTGCCAGCTCGCATTCCATAAATGAATATAGAAAAAGAAATGCAAGTACTTTCCTTTCAAAAATATAGAGCAATGGAAAATTAAAAATATTGGTATATTATTAAATGGCAGCATATACTCACACATCTTTAAGTTAATTCAGTTGATAACAAGAAGTCAAAGAAATAGAAGACTGTGTTGAAAAGACAACTGTGCAGAACAATGACTTTCAACCTGCAGCTAGGTATCACTATTTCCTGGTCATTTGTAGGCATACTAAATAGTAATCGCATCGTCAATTCATCAAGGCTCACGCTCATCTTAAGCTTGCATCTTCAGTGTTGGCCTTTATCACATCCAAAGAAGTCAAGGAGCTCAGATAAATTGTGTTTTGCTGCCACTTGGTGGCATTTACAAGCATTCACACTTTTTTTTTAAATTTAGAGTACCCAATTCATTTTTTCCAATTAAGGGGCAATTTAGCGTGGCCAATCCACCTACCCTGCACATTTTTTGGGTTGTGGCGGCGAAACCCACGCAAACACAGGGAGAATGTGCAAACTCCACGAGGACAGTGACCCAGAGCCGGGATTGAACCTGGGACCTCGGTGCCGTGAGGCAGCAATGCTAACCCACTGCGCCACCATGCTGCTCCCAGCATTCACACCTCGTATCATTGTCACCAGAGCCACTTCTTTCCAGTAAATGAACAAACCAAGACCCCTTTTTGTTATGTGATTCTGACCAGTATTTTAGGGTAGTGTTTGTTTTTTAAAATTTGTTTATGGGTTGTGGGCATCACCGGCTAGGCTGGCATTTATTGACCATCCCGAATTACCCTCGTGAAGGCGGTGCTGAGCCGCCTCCTTGAGCCGCTGCAGTCCACAAGAGTTGTAATATTGATTGATGGATAATTATTGATCAGGGCGCTGGGGGCATCTCTCCTGCTCTTCTTCAAAATGATACCATGGGATATTTTACCTCTCAGTTGAGAACACAGTCGTGGACTCAGTTTAGCATCATGTCCAAAAGACAGCAACTCCAACCATGCAACACTCCCTCGGCATTGGAGTGTCAGCCTTGATATTTGTGCTCAAGTCCGACAGCAGGACTGGAACTCACAACTTGCTGACTGAGGCAAGAGTGCTACCAACTGAGCCATAGCAGGCACTGCTTAAAGGATGGCTGTGGGGAAATTCTTCCAGAAATCTCCCAACTCTTTCTTGAGGGTTTTGATCTTTTAAGATCGATCTCAGGCTTTTGGGCAGCATAACACAACCAGTATTTATTGTCTATCCCTATTTGCCTTCATAGAGCTCAGTGGTTTAAAGGCCACTTCGGAGGGAAACTGAGAGCCAACTCAGCGATCCTGAGGACAGACCAGTGAAATGGCAGGTTTCCAGATCTACAAGCATTCGTGAATCAGTTGTTTAAAACGATAATCCAACAGCGTCATGGTCATTGTCACTGATACCAACTATTTATTTATTTTTAAACAGAATGCAAATTCTCAAACTGTTTTGGTGTGACTTGCATTCACAGTTTATGGATTACTGTACTCCACAGCCTCCATCTATTGAGGAAAGTATAAACGCGACACAGCGAGTCAAATTTTCAGGAAGAAATTCTGCACAGCATTGAAGGTATAGTCAGGCTAGGTAGCTGAGTCTCAGTGCCTGTTATTCCCCTGTAGTTTCCTCATGCAAATGACTAGTAATCCCATGTGAAAATATATTTTTAAGACAATCTAACTAGCAGACTTCGGGTCCCAGTGCACTATTTCATCAATAAATCCAACACATTATGCCAATACTAAAACAATTATTTGAGCTGATTTGTTAAAAGGAAACAACATAAGCTATTGATTCATTCCAATGAGTAGACTAGGTTTTTTTGCAGCCCGCCACAAGCTGTAGTGCGACTCGATGAAACAAGTGAAATATTGCCATACGTCACTGCCATTTCGTACAGTGTTAAGATGGATGGCACGGCAAATCGTAACAGAAACAATCTTTTTGACACTTTAGAAAAAAGACTTGTATTCTTATAAAGCACCATTTATGCTCTCAGCATTCTCCCAAGTGCTTCACAACCAATCAATTACTTTAAAATGTAGCTCCTACTGTTTTATAGGAAAACCTGACAAACCTATGTTCCAATGTACCTCCTGCTCTTCTTCATGTCTAACAGTACCACATTCCCACAGACTGCATGGAACTGCCAACCTGGATTATATACTCAAAAGACAGGAATGGGGCTTGAACCTGTTACCCTTTGGTTCAGATTAATACCACTGAACTAAATTAACATTTAAAACAGAGGCGGTCGATGGTGTGAAACCTGAAAAGGAGCCGAGGGCTGGTGTACCACGGTTGCAGTCCCAAATTGTCAATTGCCACCTTTAACCAGGGTGGTCCGGGAGCTGCGGCTGAGGGTAAAATCAAGCTGAAACAATTTGAATAGGGACTGCATGAAGATGTAAGAATGGAACTCCTCCCTTCTGGTACAAGGCTGGTAGGCTATTCGACTAAGTGGAGGCACAGTCAAACCCAATCCACACACACACTTCAGTGGGATTTATTGGGTCATGATCAGGCCTTTATGCTTTGGGTTATCTTAGTCCAAGACCAGTTGTACTGCGAGAAATGGTCAAAGATTCTATGTACTTCTTGAATTGCAATATGTAGCCAGAGTATTAAAACTCAAGTTTTTAAAAAAGCAGCTTCACAAATTGAAAAGACGTGCAGTTTGAAAAGATGGTGGGGCCACAGGAAAGTCACGTTTTCCCCCTGAAATGACATGCCTTGAAATGATCAAGGTACAAGCAATGTAGCAGCTAAGACGCAAAATCTGCAGTTTTTTTAACAGCTGTATTATTCAGTGCTAAAGCAGCATCAGTTTTCATTTGAATAATCTCAGGAATGTATCAACGTGCATGCCTTGGATCAATGCACCAGGGAACGTGGCAAGTCAGCAGGGTAGTGTGTCAATCTGCCCAATAGCAAGGATCACACAGCATGGTGTGCCTGGCTGTTTTGTAGAGTGCTGCCACCGAGAGAGAAAAACAGCAGCCCTGTGGTGCAAAACGATATGCGGAGCCATGTGCAGAGCTCTCTAAGGGAATATGCCGACGAAAGCGTCACAAGAGAGAGGGTGGCCACACTGTGTAAGAAGCCATGTTGCAGCAAGACAAGATACTCAATCGCTGGGCGAGGAAAGCAAAGCAGCAAGTCGAGCACAACAGTTGGAACCAAACCTAGAACACTCAGAGCGTAGAATCCAGGAATTGCTTTCTTTTAAAACAATTGAACTCTTTAAAAAAAATATTTACAGCATTTTGAGGAGATAAGTTAAACCTAGAAGGCAGATGGTACCAGGAGCTGGGTCATATTTACTGCTTTTATGTGACTTCCACTGTGTGTTTTTCTAAGAAAAGGTAAGTGGCGAAAGAAGGAATGAGAATTCTGCATCTCTCCTATTACAGTGATGAGGGGTTGACAGATATAAAGAGCTTTGTTTTAGGCTGAGGCATCAAAAGCTGTGTTCAATGCGACAGGAATCATACAGAGACCCGGCCAGCTCAGTAGTCACTGACCACAAACTGAACTGTATGAAATTGAATGGGAGTTTTCCAATTAAAAGACTTAACTCAACAGGCATCCAATAGGCTCGTCATGCATTTTTTTTTTTACGTAGAATTTACAGTGCAGAAGGAGGCCATTCGGCCCATCGAGTCTGCACCGGCTCTTGGAAAGAGCACCCTACCCAAGTCCACACCTCCACCCTATCCCCATAACCCAGTAACCCCACCCAGCACTAAGGGCAATGTTGGACACTAAGGGCAATTTAGCTTGGCCAATCCACCTAACCTGCACGTCTTTGGACTGTGGGAGGAAACCAGAGCACCCGGAGGAGACCCACGCAAACACGGGGAGAACGTGCAAACTCCGCACAGACAGTGACCCAGCGGGGAATGGAACCTGGGACCCTGGAGCTGTGAAGCAATTGTGCTAACCACCATGCTACCGTGCTGCCCTATTGAATAAGCTGGGCAAAGTTTTAATTTACCTTCGGGTAACGCTTTTCTTTAACTCATGAAACTGGACAGCTCTTTCAAGGGGCCAGCACAGGGGTGATTGGCCAAATGGTGCCCCTTCTATGCTGCAAGATTCTATGAAATTGAAGTGGATCACAATTATAAAGGAAAATCAATGCTGAGGACTGGATGAAGACCATTTAGGACAGTCCGCATATCAGCGGTGGATAAGACAAAGTCGGAATGATTTCGACTGTGTGAACAAAGGGAGGTGTTTACACGAAGGTCCAAATTCATATGGAGGATCTTACAGATGATAAAACATGCCCAATGTTCAGGTTTTGCATTCTCTGTAAATTCTAGAACCAAAATTCATATTTACCTTCTGTATGGTGCTACCTAGCTTGGCAGGGGACATGCTGATTACCACTCCAGCATGCTGAAGGGCAGCAATCTTTTCCTTGGCTCCACCTTTGCCTCCTGCAATGATGGCACCAGCGTGTCCCATTCTCCGGCCTGGCGGTGCAGTAAGACCAGCAATGAACGAGACCACTGGTTTAGCATTGGGCCCCTGTAAAAACAGTAAGCAACAAATCGATCATTACGGACTGACAGGTAGATGGTCGGTACTGGTCTAGTAGACCAGTGAATGAGTTCAACCCCCATCATGGGCTGAGATTTTAAATTCAGGAATTTGAAAAAAAAAGAAAAGCTGAAAATAAAATGTAAAATCAAAAGTGACTATGAAACTGTAGATTTATTATTAAAAATCCAGTTAGTACGTTAAAGTCCTCCAGGGAAAGAACCTGCTGTCCTTTGTGTGGTCTATACATGACTCAAGCCTCACATTGATGTGGCTGATTCTTCACTGCTCTCCAGATTGGCCTAGCAAAGCACTTCGTTGTATGAAATATCAAATCAGAAAATGCTGGAAATTTGCAGCAGGCCCGACAGCGTGTGTGGAGAGAATCAGACTTAATGATTCAGGTCAGTGACTTTTCTTCATCGATTTTGGTGCAAGGTCACCGATCTGAAACATTGACACTTCTCAATCCTGACTAAGCTTTACTGCCAGTAGAAGTAACCCCGTGTTAGGAGAGCAGTCAATGCTTTCAACATAAAAGCCGTGAGATAACCATTAAGGTAACCACCAAACCTGATATATAAAACTAAAAACGATTAACGAATAAAGCCCAGGCAGAACATATGCAAATTTTGCGATGACCACAACGGGATAACTGGAGCTTTGAAAAAGGGGAGTAATGGGGATATGAGACTGTGTTAAGGTTTGAGGATTGGCTGGAAGCTTTTGAATGCTTTGCAACTGGAGGAGGTTTGGCCACAGGGAGGCAGTTTAGTCTTTTATGAGAAGTTGAGCCTCGGGGTATGATGGCATGGACGAGAATTTTGGGCAGCCAGAGAAGGAGGAAGCACAGGCAGAGGTGAAAGAAAGCAATATTGACAGTGAAGATTTTGTAATAATAATATTGTCACATTGAAATACACTCGAGATGCATTCAGGACTCTTGCGCCTTCTCCTCCAGACTATAATAATAATAATCTTTATTAGTGTCACAAGTAGGCTTACATTAACACTGCAACAAAGTTACTGTGAAAAGCCCCTAGTCGCCACACTCCGGCACCTGTTCGGGAACACAGAAGGAGAATTCAGAATGTCCAATTCACCTAACAAGCACGTATTTCGGGACTTGTGGGAGGAAACCGGAGCACCGGGAGGAAACACACGCAGACACTGTGAGAACTTACAGATTCTGCACAGGCAGTGACCCAAGCGGGAATCGAACCTGGGACCCTGGCTCTGGGAAGCAACAATGCTAAGAAGAGGAGGGAACCTCAGTGTCCAGTGGGCAGAAGGGCCATAGTGCAATGTGCAAGAGGGCAAGGGAGATTGATAGCATGAAAGCCAGATAAATACAGGTGCTAACGTGGGAGCTCCTTATCTGCCTAATATTACAAGTTTTACAAGTAGTGAGCAATGATACTGAGCAAGGGTATACGTGTTTATAATTTAACAGAGGAAGGCAAGGTTATAAATTATCACATGTAACCGATGTACCAGGAAGAAACTGTTCTTTAAAGTGTTCAAAGTAAAACAGTTAAAATAGAATGTTTGTAATTTTTCCCCTTTTCACAAGTGGATGGCTGACTCCCAATTGAAACGAATCAGGAAATATAGCCTGTTTTAGTAGAACGAAACAGACCCTCACAGGTTAGCCCTTTAGTGTCAGTGGTCAAGTGCTCCAAAAATGGTGAGAGGTAAAGGTAAAACACACAGTACATTGTTGACTTACTGTCATTGGTGCACAATTAGAAGATCACTTACTTCTACTCATTATTACGCATCCACTCCAGTCTTTACTTAAATATACTGGTGCTTGCTTTTTAGATCCACGACCAGAGCATGTGATACAGGTCTTGGCTGTATCAGTGAAGTAACCCCGCATAGATGAACGCAGTAACTTCATTACAGTGTTAATGTAAGCCTACTTGTGACAATAAAGATTATTATTATTATGGTCTGGAGGAGAGGCAAATCTCAGACGCAAGAGTGATTGCACCTCAAGTATATTTCACTGTTCTCTGGCAGCTATGGACGGGTTATGGAGTTTTCAGACAGTTGTTGCTAGCTTCTTGAAGACTTTCAACTCGAAAAACACCACACTTAGAATTAGAAAACGTGGTAATTCCGTGTACATGAAAATCATAAGGAAATTGCAACAAAACTATCAATGAGTGTCTGTCAAATCTGAATCTCCTTTTGAACATCCTTAGCACGCTGCGTTGCCAATGCCTGAAACTGACTTTTTTGGTACCCCTCGATAGCTGTCTGGCAGCAAAGAAAAGCAACATCTTCTTCCTTTGGACGAGGTTCAACCCTAAATCTGCAAAGAGAAACACTGGTAACCGAGATTAATGTTACAGTCAGAGCTACCATCTGGCCCTTGTGCCAACAATGGCTTTTAGTGTAATCAGCATCAAACACTTGCCGTCCACTGCACACCACTGCTGTACAGACATCCTCAGGGAGAAAAATAGAGGCACAAATACCAGTCATATGCCTGTCAGACCAAAGTGTGAATTTCAGAATGAATAAAAGGTCAACTAAAATTCAATTTGAAATAGCAGTCCTTCTGTCCCTATCCAAAATAGGAAATACCGGAAGAAAATTTGCATAAGATTTTTCCAAAATCATACCACAAATTTACTCGGCTTACCAGGTGAACAAGGAAAAATTGTTCCCGTCAGCTGATGGTATAGGGACCAAGGGTCACAGATTTTGAGGGGAATGCAGGGAAGAATTTTTTAACTATTGAATGGCTGTCCACAAGAGGATGGAAGCAGAGACAATCAATGCTTTCAAGAGGAAATTGGCTGGTCATTTGAAAATGAAATGAAAACCGCTTATTGTCACAAGTAGGCTTCAAATGAAGTTACTGTGAAAAGCCCCAAGTCGCCACATTCCGGCGCCTGTTCAGGGAGGCTGGTACGGGAATTGAACCGTGCTGCTGGTCTGCTTTCAAAGCCAGCGATTTAGCCCAGTGTGCTAAACCAGCCCCTTTGAAGGATAGATCAAGGCAACGGGACCTACTGGTCTGCTCTACAGAGAGGCAGCAAGGATCTTGATGGCCACCTTCTGTGCCGTAAGTGACTTCATGACTGGAAATATAGGGCTTAAATCTGGTCACTCCTCCCCAGTGGCTTTCTTTTAATTCATTCCTGGGAAGTGCACCAACATTTATTGCCCATCCCCAAGGGCATTTAAGAGTCAACCACATTGCTGTGGATCCGGAGTCACATGTGGGCCAGATCAGGCAAGGACGGCAGATTTCATTCCCTAAAGGACATTAGTGAACCAGATGAGTTTTTACATTTAATTCTAGAATTCATATTCACCATCTGCCATGGTGGGATTCAAACCCAGGGTCCCAGAGGATTGCCCGGCATCTCTAGATTGCTAATCCAGTGACAATACCGCTATGGCACTGCCTCCCACTAGGTTAAGCTCAGTTAGGTTAAGCTGGTGAGGACAGAGCCACACAAACCATGGATGCTCCAGGTTACCTCGGCTTATCTAATTTCAGTTGGGTGATTGGACTATTATAAGGGCTGGTTTAGCTCAGTGGGCTAGACAGCTGGTTTGTGATCCAGAATAAGGCCAGCCGCGCGTGTTCAATTCCCGTACCCTAACAGGCACCAGAATGTGGCGACTAGGGGCTTTTCACAGTAACTTCATACTTGTGACAATAGAAGGTTATTATTATTATATTACTATTATTATTATCCAGTGGAAAGTGAATGGTTGAGGGCAGAATCTAGCTGAGCTGTGGTTCTCTTCCTCTCTGCATTGTCAAATTCCCTCAACATTTACTGTCAATGTTCATGCATGACTAATGGGTACTTTAGCAAGGTACTGAAGGGAAACCGCCACTTGGAAAGCAGCACCATAGGAGCAACAGCTTGCTTTTATATAGTGCCTCTAATGCAGTAAAATACTCCAAGGTATAAGAGGAAACAACAACAAAATGAAGGGAAGGCATGCTTAAATCTCTTAAAAATTAGAGGACAAATCGATAAAACTTCTTACATGGGAATCTAATTTTATAACTAGGGGTGCAGACTACAAAAGCAAGGAGGTAACATTAGATCTATATTAATCATTGGTGTGGCTGGAGTTAGAACACACGTACAGTTTTTAATTTTCAATTTTTGGAAGAGTATCCAAGACATGGGTGCAGAAGTAATACACTAAAATTCTACTTTGGTTATGGTTATGAAGAAAAACTATTGAAATTAGGTCACTTCAGTAAGACAGGGATAAGTAAACAGTGATTTGATGAAGGGGCTAGATAAGATAAGTGGGGATGTAGCATTGAGGGAATATAGGAACATAGGACTGGAGCAGGTGTACGCTATTCAACCCTTAAACCTGCTCTGCTAATTGATTAGATCATGGCTGATCTGATCATCATTTCTGTCTGTTCCCAATAACCTTAAATTCCCACGGCTAGCAAAAATCTATCTAACTCAGCCTTGAATAAAGTCAATGACCCAGCATCCAATGCTTTCTGGGGAAGACGATTTCCACAGACTAATGACCCTCTGTGAGAAATAATCTTTCCTCATCCCTGTCTGAGAAATAATTTTTCCTCAACCCTGTCTAAAACTGCATCCCAAGGGCAGCACTGTGGTGCAGTGCTTAGCACTGCTGCCTCGCGGTGCCGAGGACCCGGGTTTGATCGCGGCCCCAGGTCACTGTCCGTATGGAGTTTGCACATTCTCCCCGTGTCTGCCCTTGGGACACCCCAAGGTCTCGCCCCCACAACCCAAAATAATGTGCAGGGCAGGTGAATCGGCCACGCTAAATTGCCCCTTAATTGGAAAAAAAAGAACTGGGTGCTCTAAATTTACTAAAACGTATATAACAATGAAACTGTATCCTAGTTCTAGTCTCCCCCACAAGTGGAAACATCTTCCCTGTATCCACCCGACCAAGTCCCCTCAGGGTCTTATTACATGTTTCAATAAGATCACTGCTCGTTCTTCTGAACACCAATGGGGAAATGAAATGAAAATCGCTTATTGTCACAAGTAGACTTCAAATGAAGTTACTGTGAAAAGCCCCTAGTCGCCACATACCGGCGCCTGTTCGGGGAGGCTGGTACGGGAATTGAACCGTGCTGCTGGCCTACCTTGGTCTGCTTTCAAAGCCAGCGATTTAGCCCTGTGCTAAACAGCCCCTCATGCCCAACCTGTTTCAGCCTCTCGTCATAAGATAAGCCCTGCATGCCAGCAATGAGTCGCGTGAACCTTCTCTGAATTACTTCTAATGCAATTATATCCATTTTCAAATAAAGAGAACAAAACTGTATACAGTACTCCAGATGCGGCCTCATCAAGTTCCTGTGCCACTGGAGTAAAATCTCCTGGAATAGAACTTATGATTATTGATTTAATAACCCGGGGCATCAATTTAAGATCATGACCAAAAGAACAAAGAAGGAAAGTAGGAGAAGCTTTGTTCTGCAGCAGGTGGTTAGGCCCTACTCAAAACGGTACTGGAAACAGAATCGAGAGCTTTCAAAAGGGGACATGGATAAATATTTCAAAACTAAATTTGGAATTTAGAAGTCCTCTGAACTTGTAGTGTGTTCATGATGAAGATCCAGCCAACAGGAGTTTGCAGTGTAGGGTTGATATGACTAACAAATTGATGAAGATTTATCAATAACTCAGTCATTTTAAGAATTAGGATAGCTCAGATTCAGCCAATTGAGGGCTGGAGGACAAACCAAGGTTGCGATGAAGTTAGAAACGCAGAAGAAACATGACCCAAGCTATCTTGGGGATTTTCTTTTCCCCAATTCATTCTGTAAAGTGGGAATTACTGGCATTTATTGGCCATCTCTAGTTACCACGAGGAAGTGGTGAGCCTTGATGCAAGAGGGCAGTTAAAGAATCAATCACATTGCTGTGCAACAGGACATGGATAAGCACAGCCAAAGGACATTGATGAACTAGCTAAGCTTTCAAACAATCTGATAGCATTGTGGCAGCTTTCAGTGATGCCAGCTTTTTATTTCCAGAATTGAAATTCTCAAACAGCTATGGAAGGATCTGGAGTCTAGATTAGTAACCTCTACACGATCCCACCCATACAACTTAAAATACAATGTCACTGGCTGTTTTCGGTACACAGAGGGATTTGGCCAGCACCTATGTGTGAAATACACGTTAGATTTGATCTATGTAAAACCAGCATCTAGTTTCCAGAGCAACATTAGATCTTTGCCATCTAAATTAGTATTGATTCTGAAAGATTTTTTTAAAAAATCATATGCATTTAAATTGAAATAAATGTGAAACAATTGCCATATTTTTAACTCTGCGCCTTTCATTACAGCAAAATCTAAGAAGATGCGATATGCTCCTAACCTGCACACCACTTTCAAATAGGTTACTTGATATTTTGAATATATTACATGATTTAATCAGGTTCTTTGTTGCAACGAGAATTCTACAAGGATTCTCACGAGAACAAGTCACGCTGACCTCCCAATCTTTCATTTAATGTCAGATATTGCGCAAATTCTGCTATCCTTCAAGTTTCTAATATCTAACCAGAAAAAAAGTGATGTGATTACATCTTTCTGACAGAAAAAATAAGCTACATTCTCTGTATGCTCAATATTATTTTTAGAACATTTCTTTTAATTATCTCCATACGGTTCCTAATCATGTAGCCATTCCTAATCCACGTAACCATTTTTCACATCATGGAATAAAAGGGACAATAGGACCATGGATAAGAAATTGGCTGAGTGGCAGGAAACAGAAAGTAGTGGCTAATGTATCAGAAAATGCTGGATAACCTTAGCAGTTCTGACAGAATCCGTGAAGAGAGAAAGGAGCTAACATGTTGAGTCTGGAAGCTTTGACAAAGAGTCAGCCAGACTCAGAATGTTAGCTCCCTTCTCTCTCCACAGATGTTGTCAGACCTGCTGAGATTGTCCAGTATTTTCTGTTTTTGTTTCAGATTTCAGCATCCGTAATAATTTGCTTTTAGCTTTGTGAATAATGGATGTTTTTCGGGCTGGAGGAATATTTGTCGTAGAGTTCCCCAGGGTCAGTGCTGAGACCATTGCTTCCCTGATATATATTAATGGCCTAGACCTTGGTGCACAGGGCACAATTTCGATATTTGTGGATGGTATGAGACTTGGAAGCATTGTGAACTGGGAGGATAGTGTAGAATTTCAAAAGGTCATAGACAAGTTGTTGGAATGGGGGGATAGGAAGGAGATGAAATTCAATGCAGAGGAGTGTGAAATGCTTCATTTAGGAATGAACAACATGGAGAGGCACTATACACTAAAGGGTATAATTCCAAAGGGGGTGCAGGAGCAGGGGAACCTGAATATGTGCAAAAGTCTTAAGGTGGCAGGACAGGTTGAGAGCATGGTTAATAAAGCATACAGTATCCCAATCGTTATTAATAGGTGCATAGAGTACAAAAGTAAAGAGGTTTGGTTAAATTTGTATAAAATACTGCTTTGACCTCAACAGGAGTAATGCAACCAGTTCTGGGCAATCAGAGAGAGCGCAGGTAAGACTCACAAGAATGATTCCGGGGAGGAATAACTTCAGGTTGGGAGACAGATTAGAAAAATTGGAACTGTTAAGTGATACGATAGAAGATAATGATAGAGTAGATAGGTAAAACTGTTTCTACTGGTAGAAGAATTGAAAATGAGGGGGTACAGATTTAAGGTAATTGGTAAAAGAAGCTATGAGATATGAGGAATTATTTTTACACTGCGAGTGGTTAAGATCTGGAATGATCTTCCCGTGACTCTGGTAGAGGCAGGTTTAATCAAGACATTCAAGTGGGAACCGGATTATCTTAAAAGGAAGAATGTGCAGGGTTACAGAGGGAAGGCAGGAGAATGGCATTGGTGCATCGCTCATTTGGACAACTAGCACAGACCCAATGGGCCGAATGTCCTCCTTCTGTGCTATAACAATTCTGTGATTAGCCCAGACAGTGAATATTAACAGACCACACAATCAGGAATGGCACTGTGGCTGAACTCAAGCTTGTCCCGTAGCAGCCTCCCCGAACAGGCGCCGGAATGTGGAGACATGGGGCTTTTCACAGTAACTTCATTTGAAGCCTACTTGTGACAATAAGCGATTTTCATTTAATTTCCTCATCAAATATCCATGAGGGATCACTGAGCAGCATTGGATGTGGTATTTTACCCAGCCTCTCTTTCCCCCCCCCTTCTCCATCTCCTCACTCTCATTAACCCTCTGCCCACCACCCAGGTCAAATGCAACACCTGGACCAACACTTGTACTGGCTAACTTCACAAGACCAGGGAGCAAACCTGGGAACAGCCACAGTTCAGATACTGGCAGAACCTGAGTTTTACTTTCATTCAGAGGACTCATTAGCAGGAACCTTCAATTCACTTCAGCAGTGGCTCATATTTCTGATCAAGGATAGATAACTTGGTCCAATCCAAACTATAACCAGTTTCTCCCTACTGTCCCTTCAGGGCTTAACCAAAAAGAATTTCACCTGTATAGCAACTTTAACATAGAAATACATTCCAAGGCGCTTCATGGAGTGTTAAACACCAACATTTGACACCAAACTACATGAGGAGACATTAGGACAGGCGACCAAAAGGGTTAGTTGAAGACTCAGATTTTTAAGGAGCATTTCAGAAGGCTGGAATGGGAGCTGGCGAGGTATAGGGAGGGAACTGCAGAAATCATGGCCTTAACAACTGAAGGCATTGCCATCAATGGTGGAGTAATTAAAAACGAGGGATGTACTGGAGGTCAGAAACAGAGCAGTGGAAAGATCTTGAAGGCCTGTCAGGCTAGAGGAGGGCACAGGGAGGGATCAAAGGCATGGGGAAATTTGAAATCAAGGATCAAATTTTTTTAATGGGGACATGCCAGACCGAGAGCCAATGTAGCTCAATGTACACAGGGTAATGGGTAAACAAGACTTGGTGTGAATTAAGATATGGGCAGACTTGGACAAGCTCAGGCTTACGTAGGGGGGTGTAGCTGGTTCTTCAGCAAGAGAGCATCCAGCTTAAAGGAAACCAACATTTAAAAGCCCAAAAAGAAAGATACTGCGTAGCATAAAGGGCCGTTTGTGATGGATCTCTTTCAGAAATCGACCAAATTCTACCTCCCAACATTCCACGGGAATCTGAAAACCCGACATAGACACAATGACTTTTTCAACATACTAGCCAAGAGACAGCTAACAAAGCCATCAGACCACACATTGAATATGTGTCTAAAAACTGTAATGCCCGTAAATAATACCTACAGATTTGGAGCCACTGCATCCAAATATGCCTCCATATTTCTTGGAAATGTTAATCCCAGAGAACGCTTTGATTAGAGGGATACCTAGCTGATATTATAACCAGGATCTTTCCCGTTGAAATCATCTTCATATGTTAACTGGTCTAAGGCCCCACCTTCTCAACCATACCCCTTGCCTGAGGTGTGGTGATCCTCAGGTTAAACCATCACCAGTCAGCTCTCCCCCTCAAAGGGTAAAGCAGCCTATGGCCATCTGGGACTATGGCGACTTTACCTTTATGTTAATGGGACTATTCATGAACCAGGATAGGAGACTGTTACAATCTGAAAGAAAACACAAGTTTGGGGAGAGGTTGTGGCAATCTCTCTCACGGAATTGATTGTTTAGTAGTTTTAAGAAACATGTGTTTAGCAATAGGAGTGGTGGCTGCAGGTAATAATAATCTTTATTGTCACAAGGCTTACATTTACATTACAATTAAGTTACTGTGAAAAGCCCCGAGTCGCTACATTACGGCTCCTGTTCGGGTACACAGAGGGAGAATTCAGAATGTCTAACATGCACGTCTTTCGGGACATGTGGGAGGAAACCAGAGCACCCGGAGGTAGCAGATAGCAATAAGGCAACAGTAAAAGCAGCAGCTGGCAGTTGTGGCAGCACTGCACCGTACAGAGGTCTCAGAAAATAAACTTCATAAGGGAATTGGATGCATCAAAACAGGATTAAAGGAACAGCTGAAACAGAAGCAACAACTTTTCAGAAGCAGTAATTCCAGGGTTAACAGCACGAGTGCAGCTCAGAAGCTATGGTAACAATGTTTTCTGAGTATAATACTGATTTAACTTACAAGGGGAGCAGAGTACTGGCGTTAGTAAGTTTATCGATGTTACGATAAACTATTAAAGAAGCATTGTGAGCCATGACCATTTTCTCTATCCAGACAGGTTCAGGCTGAAACTCAGAGTTAGGAGGGGAGCTGTGGGTTCACCTACCTACCTTGGTGGAAGATGGACAGGAGAGCTTTGGAATAGTCAAGTCTAGAGGTAGCAAAAGCAGCAAACAGAATTAGTATTATTTGCTGGTATAAACTCTGGGAATAAGCAAGGATCATGATGCAGGTTACAAACAATTATGGTTCTCTCTTCTTTTGGCTTCCTTTTAAGTTGCTTGGTCTGCTTGGCCACCACTATATTTGAACAACTCCATGTATAAATACTCTCCTTCCAAGTTTAATACTTCCAATATTAGTTCCGTGTAATACTATGCACAATGTCACGTGTAACACAGTACAGTAGGCCCTCACTTAAAATTGTGGCTGTGTTCACGAAAATCGTGACTTTAAATGAAGTGTCTTTAAGTGAATTGTGGGTTTAGGAATCAATGTTAAAGTCAGAGTTAATTTCTTTCAGACATTTCTCGCCCAGAAGAAAACAATGTACACATTGAAATACTATGGCAAACATGTGCAATAGTGTGCATTACTGGCAGAAATAACTTGTAAAATAGAATACATCACTATATATAAAAGCAATACAATGTACAAAAAATGTTGTTAAAAAATTACAGTACTCATCTCAGTACTTTTAGATTGACCAGGCTCCATCTAGTGACAGATGTTGGTCAGTACAGTTAGCAGTTACTTCCACTGATCAATGTTTCCCTTCCCTAACTGAGTGGCTTGCTAGGCCATTTCACGGGGCAATTAAGAGGCAACCGCATTGCGGTGGATCTCGAGTCACTGTCAGCCAGATCAGGTGAGGACGGCAGATTTCCTTCCCTGAAGGGCATTAATGAACCAGGGTTTTTATGGCAATCGAGTGGTTTCATGGCCATCATTCGACGTTTAATTCCAGATTTTTATTGAACTCAAATTGCACCATCTGCCATTCGAACCCAGGCCCAGAGCATTACCCGGAGTCTCTGGATTGTTAGTCCAGTGACAATACAACTATGCCATCGCCTCCCCGTTGAGTTCAGGAGTGAAGCCAGGAACGGAGCCACAAGACACTGAAGAACAGATCGGGAGGACTCAGGTAAGAACAGGGGCTGGAAGGCAAGGGGCAGATTAGAGACATAGGAACAGGAGTAGGCCATTCAGCCCCTTGAGCCGTCCCGTCATTCAATGAGATCATGGCAGATCTGTGACTCAACTTCATATAGCTGTCTTTGGTTCATAGCCATTAATATCTTTGCTTAACAAAACTCTATCGATCTCAGATTTAAAGATTGGGGTTGGCAGCAAGGGCAGGGAGAAGGAGCGTCGGCTGGGGATGGGAGCAGGAGGAAGATGGATTGAGAGCGAGGGAAAACCCGATTGACTGCGGGAAAAAGCATGAGAGGAAACTGGTCACAGAAGAGGAAGCCTGTGACAAATGATGTTAACGTGAAACTGTCACCTTTAACCTTATTGACAACTTATTTAATGTTATTTCACTTTAATGTCATTAAGAGAGTTGATGTTAAACAACAACTTTTTTAACTGTATTTAACAGTGAGGCACTTATAAAATATTGACATAAAATCAACAGCAGACACAGGCCATTGGGCTCAGCTGGTCTATGCGAAAGGTGAACCTCTCACACCTTGCTTCATCTAACCAACTTGCAGAACGATACATTTCTTTGTCCTCATGTACTAATCTAACCTCCCTCGAAATGCAACTATCAAACACTTTAGGATGCTTCTGAGAAAAGGTGTTTTCTTGCTTGCAAAGTTTAATACCTTGGTCAACTTCAACTGAATTTCATACCAAGAATAATAATAATCTTTACTGGTATCACAAGCAGGCTTGAGCAGCACAATTTTAATATTTCTGCGACCAGCAGCTCACTAGGTGAACTGATAAACAGCGAGGAATCAGATTTTGCACAGCAAAATAAATCGCATGTGTCCAAACTCTGGCATAAACCACGAGGGAAAAGGGTAACAGAAGGGGATGTGCAGGATAAACATTTAAAAGAATGGAGATAGAAATGATTTATAGACACAGGGGAGAACAGGTCCCCTTCCTCAAGTCATTATTACCAACTCAACATGGCACTAATCAAGATTTGGAGTGCATAGGGCCCATGCAGATCTGGTTAAAAATTAATAATGCAATATTTTTTTTAAATAAACCCCCCTGGTGAGCGTTTTGAGAATATGGGGCACAAAGGGTTCTGCATCAACCAATAAAAGGCCTGCTACGAGGAAAGAGCAAGTCTATTGCACACAGGCTTTTGCAAAGCTTTATTCTAAATTTATATTAAAATTTGCATCCATCTAAAAAGGGAAGGGGAAAAAAATCCCAGGTCACCTTGTGAAAATGTTAGCACAATGATTTATGCATGTTCAAATGAATATGTATATACACTGATAGCTGGCAGACAGTCCAGGAACATGCTGAGAAACGGAAAACACTGCAGCAATGCTGAGATCCAGTTCTTGGTTGTTTAACTGCTTTGGAGAGGGAGGGGATGCACACACAGGTGTGCAAGGTGCACTAGCACAATCAATTAATTGATCTACAGTAATAATCATCCAGGGTAATCCATATAATTGAATGCCTTGCACACAAAGCATTGCACACAACAAACACAAAACAAAAATAGTATGTATGCCGATTTTCTTTTGGTCTAGCTGCTCTCTTGGCAGACATGAAAATCCATTATCATTAGGACCTTAAAAACAAAGCTGTGAAGAATTAACCCTACCAGGAAAGGATCTTCATTTATTACCAAAACAGAACTTCCATCTGCGATTGTGAGTTCAAACTCTCTTTTTGTCGGGTCACAGCCAACTAACCTGAGCTTGAGAATAAAACCGGACGGTTTTAAGCACCTGGTTGGCCCTGGGCAAGGTTTGAAGACCCACAAATTGTGAAGAATACTGGTGGTCTTCAACACAACTCACCATGGGAGCAGGCCCAGTCAAACCCATTCTTCTGACTGGTTTAACAATATGAAAGTTAACTAACTTATCCTCTCTACTATATTAGAAACATTTATAAAATGGAGACATCAAGAAAATTGAAATGCAGACAAACTTACCAACACAGACATTCATTGCATGCACCAATTTTCACAGCTGCCCTCCTCTTTTCACAGCACCATAAGTATTTTATTTTTATTTTATTTTTTCCAATTAAGGGGCAATTTAGCACTGCTAACCACTGTGCCATCCACCTTGAGTATTTTTTTTACATTGTTTGGAAGGATCATATTTTTCTCCTTGGCCTTCATAAATACACCAACTCTGTGGTCCTCGATATTCAATCTCCTTGCAAATCTGGTTAATTCCCCTCGCTGCTTTCTGTGCCGCTCTGCCTACACGGTCTTTCATCCCACTATACATGTGTACTCGCACGGGAAACTCCACAAGACGTCCACTAGTCATTGTCAAAGCCGGTTAGTCCGCTGCAATCCAATATACATATCTGCCATAGTTACTCCAATTCTATTTTATAATTGTGAACAGCCGAATAAAAAACAATATTCTTTCAAATGTTTTTCACATTCCTCCTCTCCTCGAGGTGCTGGCCATTATGCCGGGGGCTCCCTCTGGCTACCAGCACAAAGAATATTCTGATCTCCCTGGTTTAGCACCACACCACTTGAACCCTGGGACAAGTTGCCATATTCTTCGGTTTAGCAATCGAATATCCAATGCTACTGCTTAAGATGGTGAAGCATTGACCCAATACATGGTTTTCGCTTTGATTCAAGGAAAGGGGTTTAATCATGAATGTTTAACAGAATCTCCCTCCACCACACCCCCAAGACAGATAGATAGATATATACTTTTTTTTGTAAAGATGGCAAGTCTTATACACACCATATTGTGCTGCTGCAAAAAATCTGCTGCATTCTCCTCAGCATTGCCTCCAATCTCTCCGATTAGAATAATGCCTTCTGTTTTGGGGTCCTTCAGGAAGATATCAAGGCAATCAATGAAGTCCGTTCCATTGAAAGGATCTCCGCCAATACCTAGGATTTAAATCGCCAAAATTACTCTGTATCTCATCATTACAAGTCAAGATCGCAAAACTATTTTGTTGCTTGTTCTGCTTGGTGAAGAAATCCAATTGAGTTTTGTATTGCAGAAGGAATCTCCCAGGTTTGTTTCCTTCCAAAGATGTCAGTCAAACCCATCCTTTCCTTAATGCTTTGCACTCATTCTCCAGATTTAAAGATCACAGGACACAGATTTTCTTTCTTTAATCATGGCACACAACATATAAAGGTCCTGATTGACATTAAAATCTGCCTGTCATAAGATTGATTAGTGTTTGCCAAAGGGGAGGTGTGGGGAAGAATGCTACCTTGACAAGGAGATCAGAGCACCAATGATCATTATAACAGCCTGGCATGCTCCTGAACTGATGCAATCAGCCACACACAACTGGTTCTTTTTAGGAATCTACAATCAGTTTTTAGCACCCTGCAAGATGCATGCATTCAGCTGACACAGTAATTAGATGGGGGTCTTTTGGCAAATTGAAAACCTCCAGCCAAAATGAAGATGGATATGGACCAGCACTGGGTCTAGGATAAAAACAATTAAAGACAGACCTTAAAACGGATTTGGTCAGATTTTGGATGTATTTTCATCCACTTGAACGCTTATTAAGAGAGAGTGCTGTTGAAATCACAACCAAAATAGATTTTGGCAAATATCCATTCATAACACTTTTAAGGCTGACAGATTTCAAAATACTGCCAGTAATTCTGAGAAAATGTGACTCTGGATGCTTAATTAAAGTGAGCATTGTCGCAATCATTGTGAATGTTGGATGTCAAGGGGCAAGAATGGTTCGGGAAAGATGGTAGAGGTAAAGTGTAGGTGACACAAAAGGGAGAACCTAAAAGTGGTAGATGATAAATCGGAGGCAGTGTTTGTATCGCTGATTCATGACGAGTAGGTCTTGTGTTGCTGGAAGTAACCCTAGAGGAAGGCTGTGGGACAGCTGTGCCAAAAACGACTTGCACCTTTTTCTAAGTCAGCTTAAAAAACAAACAGAAAGAATTGCCGAGTCATGACATTACCACAAAACCTGCATCAAGGCATCTTCACTACTCACAATGGTGGGAACACCACACGAGCGTACTAATGAATATACTGTTTCCATGCCGCTCTCTTGGCACAGCTGCACTTGTAGCAATACACATGGCATACAAGACCGGCATGACCCTGGCATGGAAGCACGTGACTTACCAATACAGAGAGACTGTCCCAGGCCAACTTGCGTCGTCTGGTGAACCGCTTCATACGTTAATGTGCCAGATCTCGAAACAATACCTGAAAATAAATACATTAGTTCATTGAAAATATGAAAGAGCCCCACCAAAATAGTTCCCTGGTTACAATGGTTTGGCGTGCCATGTCCTCATTTTGTTGCCTATTTTAATTATCATAGCTCAATTAATTTGTCCAAGATGATGAGCCACATAGAGCAAGAAAGCCTTAGGTTGGATCCCCGTCAGTACTAAGTCAGCTGATCTCAGGCTCTACAAGCCGGCCTGATCATTTGTCCATCACTATCCAGTGGCTGTGTCTGGAAGTAATTATGCATGGATACAAAGCAAAGACAAGATTTCAATTCAGCCATTCTGCCTCTCTGGTTTGATAACTTGCAAAAGCTCAGACAATAAGCAGCCAACAGTGCAAGGCACTGGACTGTAATCTGCACTCATGAAGTCATAACCAGTGAGGAATTAACTCCTTCAGAAGAGGACAGGAGGGAAGAAGTTCTCAAAGAAGAAATATGGGCATGTAAAAGAGTGTCATGTTACTGGATCCATAATCTAGAAACCTAGACAATTGGGAGAGCATCTGTTCAAATCCCACCCTGGAACTTTGGAAATTTGAATTCAGCTTTAAAAGTCTGGAAATAAAAATCTCCCAATAACAGAAACAATAGCTGGGATTTTCCATCCCCAGCATGGCAGGTCCCTCCGCTGGGGATGCAGCAGGCCAGCCAAATGTCACTTGGCTTTTGGAAGGACCAGACGATCCCGTCGACAGGAGGAGCCAGAGAATCCCACCAATGAAGCTGTCAAAGTGTAAACACTCAGCTCGTCCATTGCTGCCTTCAGGATTGAAAGCTGCAGTTTTCAATATGTCTCTATGTCCACACCAACATGATTGCCTCTCAACTGCTCCCCGAAGAGAACAAGTCATGCGGGTGTATCGAACAAACGTGGGGTTTTGAATTGTGTTAGCTCACTGCCAACGCCTTGCAGGAAAGAAAAGCTGCAAGCTAACCTTGCGCTTTCCCTTTCTGAAGGTGCTGATTCTTGTTGGGGTGCAATTTCACTGACCTCAAACATTTAGAGTTCAAGCAGAACCCCTGCTAATCAACTCTGGCAGGCCCCTCAATCTGAACCCAATCCTGCCTCCAACTGAAGGCAACAGTTATGTGAAATCAGAGCAAACAGCCGGACCGATAATTTCTCCTACTTAATCCAGAGCACAGAGATCAACTCGAAGCACTCCAAGGCCTGGCTGAATCTTCCACGAATCAAACATTTCCTGTCTGTACAGCTCAATTAGACATGGGAAACATTTTTTCTAGATTAAATACATAGTCGCATTGTCCCCATTGCACTTCATAATGCCAAATATCCTTAAGAGAGATAAAAACCAATTTGTTTCCAGTACTTACCAATTCGTCCTTTCATATGAATATGTCCGGGCATGATTCCAATTTTACACTCTCCAGGCTTCAAAAGAATAAATGAATTCAAGGGAATAAGGCATGTCACAGAATGCACGCAACAATCAAATAAGCAAAATACAAAAAGGAGGCACAAAAATAAAAGCTTTTCTCAATTTACATCATGCAAACAAACATGCCAAAAAAAAAGAAAGAAACAAGTAAAAATGAGGCTAGCTGCTCAAACTAAGATAATCAAGAGATGATACATAACAAACAGCTATTGAACATTCTTAACTAAACAGCAGACTACTTCAACGTACCAGACAGGAGAAAAAGTGCGCGGTTGGTCTTAACACATTACATTTGCTTCTTTTTTTTCCCGCCCCATGGACAATGTTGGCAAGGCTGTATTTATTGCCCATTCTTACTTGCTCTGGGAGCATCAAGAGTCAACAACCCACAGTCAAATCCAGTCATGTGTAAGCCAAACAGAGCCGGGGAAGCAAGTTTCTTTCCCCGAGCTGGTTGGGTTTTCAAAAATGCTAATCTGGCAGCTTTTATGATCATTTTTTTCTCGTACTCGTCCACAAATCACCAACTTCAGAGTCCAAGTTCACAGCTGGCTATTGTGAAATTTGAACACACAACCACTGGGAGTCTGCACATCCTCCCTGTGTGTGCGTGGGTTTCCTCCGGGTGCTCCGGTTTCCTCCCACAGTCCAAAGATGTGCAGGTTAGGTGGATTGGCCATGATAAATTGCCCTTAGTGTCCAAAATTGCCCTTAGTGTTGGGTGGGGTTTCTGGGTTATGGGGATAGGGTGGAGGTGTTGACCTTGGGTAGGGTGCTCTTTCCAAGAGCCGGTGCAGACTCGATGGTCCAAATGGCATCCTTCTGCACTAGATAATCTATGATACCTATCCAGCTCACCGAACCTTGTAGCTCAGTATTCATCAGCATCTAAAAATGGGCACAGAGTCAGCCATTTTCTGCTCTCGGTCGTTTTTGCAATGATTCCGACTGGAAACGTTTCATTCTGTATTTCATGTTGTACTTTACAGGAAGCAATTTTGATAAAACATCATCAATCGGAAACAGTAATGCCATTTCGGTCTCCACAGGTGCTGCCGGTGCAATTTTGAGTATTTGCAACTTTTTCTGTTCTTGTTCAGATTTCTTGCATTCGCAGAATTTTGCTTTTGTACAAGGATAACTTCTGATTTGACTATGATGCACTTGTGGTCAAATGGTCAGCGAACATCTATAATTCACACGTGTAGAATAATAACCCTGGCGTTGTATCAAGTTATGTCGGAACTGTTGTGTTATGTACTCTGGGATAACACAGGCTGCAACTGGATGCAGCTTTAATCAAAAGATACTCCAGACCTTGAAGTTAGTTCAATTTGATTTATTGAACCAGTAGCACAGTTAGCATAGTTCTCTATGAGTTCGACTCTCTGCTAACCTAAGTGTGGTTACTCTGTCTGACTGAACCAGACTAGCTCTTAGCCACGTGCTGGAGGTGTGATACTGTACATACACCCTGACTCACTCTGTAGATGTTCATCAGTGGAAAGAGGCAGAGTGTGAGTGCCTCATGCCTTTTACAGTGAGATACCACCCCTAAGTGCCCTGCCTGCTCATTGGTCATGTCCTGTTCTCTGTGTTCATTAGCTGCCTGTCTGTATATCATTACCTGCATGTCTGCACATCATGACATCTCCCCTTTATTTTAATGTTTTGTTGGCACATGGGAACGTACTTGCATGTGGTGGCATATATTAACATATTTACACACGGTGGCATATGTGAACGTATTTACATGTGAAGACAGTTGGCCAATGTAAGAAAACAGAACATAGCAAACAAAACAAATGTTCATAAGTCCAGTCTCTGGGGCTTGCATCTGATCCTTGTCGACCGCCGGAGAGGTGTTGGTGGGGACGACGGCGCCTTGACAGGCGGGATGGAAGCCTGACTGGTGGCCTCATAGTTCGAGCACGTCATGATGTCGGCGTCCTGACGCTCCACGCGTCGTCGCACATGCGCAGTGCGGGTGTCGGCCGCTTTGTTATCCCGTTCGCATCGCGCATGCATGGGGCCCCGGGAAAAGCACTCGAAATAGCCGCTTTCATCAATGCTGAGGCGCTGCATCCGGGTGATGGCCTGCACACTCACTGCCTCATGGGATGGAAGTTTCTCATGTTCAGCCGATTTGTACTGGGCATAGTGATTTTTGGCGTGCTCATGCACTGTGCATGTTTCAATCGCGACTGGCAGGGTCATATGCTTGATTTTCAGTAGCTGCTCTCTCAGAGGATCAGAGTGAACTCCAAAAACGATTCGGTCTCTGATCATGGAGTCAGCAATATCACCAAAGTTGCAGGATCCATGAAGGACATCTGAGCGTCGAGAAGTGCAGGCGCAGAGCCAGGCAGGCTGTCTACTAGCCCGGTATTAGCCAGGACATCTCGAACATGGTTCTCAACTGTGCGACCTGTCAATGCTTCCAGCCAGCGCAGAGCAAGGAGACGCTCCAGCAGCATTAAATTAAGACCTCCTCGTGGTCCAAGGTTGGCATTGAACTCTTTCGTGTGAATGGTCGTGACTACGTGTTGATTATTGACTATTTCTCCAATTACCCTGAAGTCGTGAAGCTCTCAGACCTCACAACTCGGACCGTCATCAAGGTCTGTAAGGAGACGTTCTCCAGGCATGGTATCCCACTCAGTGCCATGAGTGACAATGGCCCCTGCTTCAACAGCCACGGGTGGTCTATGTTTGCCAAGTCATACCATTTCAAACATGTCACTTCCAGCCCACACTATCCGCAGTCCAATGAAAAGATTGAAAAAGGGGTGCACATTGTGAAACAGCCCATCTGCAAGTCGCGGATTCTGCTTCTGACATCTACCTCGCGGTGCTTGCGTACAGGGTGACCCCACTCCTGGTACCATGTTGTGTTATGTACTCAGGGATAACACAGGCTGCAACTGGATGCAGCTTTAACCAAAAGATACTCCAGACCTTGAAGTTAGTTCAATCTGATTTGTTGAAGCAGTAGCACAGTTAGCACAGTTCTCTATGAGTTCGACTCTCTGCTAACCTAAGTGTGGTTACTCTGTCTGACTGAACCAGACTAGGTCTTAGCCACGTGCTGGAGGTGTGATACTGTACATATACTCTGACTCACTCTGTAGATGTTCATCTGTGGAAAGCGGCGGAGTGTGAGTGCCTCGTGCCTTTTATAGTGAGATACCGCCCCCGAGTGTCCTGTCTGCTCATTGGTCATGTTCTATTCTCTGTGTTCATTAGATGCCTGTCTGTATATCATTATCTGCATGTCTGCATATCATGACAGGAGCGATACCCAAATACAATCAGTGCCTTTATAATTGGAAAAAACAGGGGAATAAGAAACTACTCTATATAAAGCTGTAAATGTATTTATGTTGGATATGAGAGTGCCTGTAATTTAGCTCACAATGGACTGCACTATATTTTTCTCCTTAATCTAACTTCAGGTTTTATTACTCTTGAAGGGTGGAGGAGTATCTTAAAATAAGATCAACACACAATTAATATAAATTGACCATTTAAACTAAAGTGGCATAAATCACTTATTCAAGACACTTACATTTATCACACCTGGGCAGTTCGGGCCAACGAGGCGGGTCTTATTCTGGCGAATGAGTCGATGTTTCACCCGCACCATGTCCTGCTGTGGAATTCCTTCTGTGATGCAAACCACCAGTGGGATCTCGGCATCAATCGACTCGAAGATGGCGGCAGCAGCGAATGGAGGAGGGACGTAGATAACAGATGCATCAGCTCCAGTGCCTTCTTTGGCCTCAAAGTACAAAGTACAAGAGCAAATTATTCTTTACAGGGCTTTCAAAAGTTTGGATAGTTAACCCTATAAGGATACAGGCTATTCGCTTGATTGATTGATTGATATTTATTGTCACATGTACCGAAGTACAGTGAAAAGTATTTTTCTGTGGCCAAGGGAATGTACACATTAGACAAAAAGAATAATCAACAGAGAACATTGACAAATGGTACATCGACAAACAGTGATTGATTACAGTGCGGAACAAGGGGCCAAACCAAAGCAAATACAGGAGCAAGAGCAGCATAAGGCATCGTGAATAGTGTTCTTATAGGGAACAGATCAGTCCGAGGGATAGTCATTGAGGAGTCTTGTAGCTGTGGGGAAGAAGCTGTTCCAATGTCTGGATGTGCGGGTCTTCAGACTTCTGTATCTTGTACCTGATGGAAGGGTCTGGAAGAGGGCAAAGCCTGGGTGGGAGGGGTCTCTGACAATGCGGTCTGCCTTCCTGAGGCAGCGGGAGGTCTAGACAGAATCAATGGGAGGGTGGCAAGCTTGTGTGATACATTGGGCTGAGTTCACCACACTCTGCAGTTTCTTATGATCTTGGGCCGAGCAGTTGCCATACCAAGCTATGATGCAGCCTGATAAGATGCTCTCCATTGCACATCTGTAAATGTTTGTGAGAGTCGATGCAGACATGCCGAATCTTCTTCAGGATAGAGACATTGTTGGGCTTTCTTTTTTTTTTAAACTTAAGAGTATCTAATTCAATTTTTCCACTTGAGGAGCAATTTAGCATGGCCAATCCACCTAGCCTACATATCTTTGGGCTGTGGGGGCGAAACCCACGCAAACACAGGGAGAATGTGCAAACACCACACGGACAGTGACCCAGAGCCGGGATCGAACCTTGGACCTCAGCGCCGTGAGGCAGCAGTGCTAACCACTGCGCCACCGTGCTGCCCCGTTGTTGGGATTCTATGACTGTTGAGATAGCCGATGTACTGAGGTCCCATTCGCAAACATGTTATTAAAAGGAGCCTCGTGAGGGAGGAAAGGAGGAACCATCCAGCCAACCTTGGTCACATTAGTATGCATCTTTTTTTAAATATAAATTTAGTGTACCCAATTCATATTATTTCAATTAAGGGGCAATTTAGTGTGTTCAATCCACCTACCTTGCACATCTTTGGGTTGTGGGGGCGAAACCCACGCAAACACGGGGAGAATGTGCAAACTCCACACAGACAGTGACCCAGAGCCGGGATCGAACCTGGGACCTTGACGCCGTGAGGCAGCAGGGCTAACCCACACTGTGCCGCGGTGCTGCCCTGCATTAGTATGCATCTTAACTAATAACTGAAGAACTGATTGGCATCCAATATTTGCAGATGGGAAGCATAGGGTTGTAGAGGACAACATCAACAAAACAAAGCCTCTCACTGTAATGTTTCAGTGCATAATGATCCACAATATATGTAAAATATGTAATTGCATTCAGATAAAACAAAACTGTTATTAAAACTTTTGTTACAAAGAGCATGCACGACTTCCGGTGGGGTGGGCGAGCAGGGCGGCTGCAAAAAAAAAAAGACCTCCCGCCTGTGGCCGCGATTCGCGGCGATTTCGGGGAAATCCCCGAGACCCCACGCACTCCCCGACTATCGTCGGCCTTTGGGGCCGCCACGAGCAGCCAGCGGGGCCGGTTTCAAAGCCGGCGAAGAATCCCGCGCGGGTGTCGGGCAGCGGAGGCTGAGGCGCCGGGCCGGGCCCGGCAAGTCGGAGCAGCGGGGGCGGAGCTACGAAGAGGCCGTGACGGCAGGCCCGAGCGCCATGTAGGGAGGGTGCTCCACGTCGGATGGCTCCCACCTAGGAAGAAGGAGGTTGAAGCCTGGTCCCAGATGAATGTAGAGGAGAAAGAAAGAAGATTTATGGAAGTTTGGTAAAAGTTTTTTTTTTCTCAAAAAAGAAGAATGTCAGATTGATGAAGAGCAGGAGGGTGAAGGGGGAGAGAGGAGAAAGGAAAGAAGATAAAAAACAATAAGCCGCCAAAAGATGCGAAAAGCAGCGTCAAAGAAAGGAGGAAACGCGGGTTTGCCTCCGAAGGAGAAGACGAGCAAAAGCAAAAGTGTTGACAGGATGGCGGAAGCCGAACTGCAAGGCGGGACCGCACTACTTACAGTGGAGAAGATGACCGAGGTGATGGTGGTGGAGCTGGAAAAACGTTTGGTGAGGCACATGGAGATCCTGAGGAAAGAGATGGTGGTCGTGGTGAGGTCATTGTTGGAGGAGGCAATCGGCCCGATCAGGGTGGAGGTGGCAAAGGCATTGGCCGAGATGAGAGAGCAGGGCGAGAAGATGAAGGAGGTGGAGGAGGCCGTGACACGACACAGCGACCAGGTCACCTCGATGGGGGACGAGCTGCGGAGGGTGGTGGAGGTCAACAGAGGGCTCCGAGCAAAGCTGGAAGACTTGGAAAACCGCTCAAGGCGGCACAATTTGAGAATTGTGGGCTTGCCCGAAGGGACAGAGGGCCCAAGGCCAACGCAATACTTCGCTAAGAAGTTGGCGGAGATGATGGGGGAGGGTGAGAACCCCACCCTGTACGAGCTAGACCGAGCTCATCGGTCATTAAGGCCGAAGCCGAAAGTGAACGAGCCGCCAAGGGTAGTAATTATCTGCTTCCATAAGTTTTGCATGAAGGAGAAAGTATTAAGCTGGGCGAAACAGAAGCGTGAGGTGCTGTGGGATGGTACTGCGGTTCGGATCTACCAGGACTGGACAGTGGAGTTGGCAAAAAGACGAGCAACGTTGGGCGAGTGAAGGCAACTTTGTACAAGAAGGGGGTGCGATTTGGTGTGGTGTACCCGGCGAAGTTGAGAGTAACATATAAAGCCAAAGACTTTTATTTTGAGACAGCGGAGGCGGCTGAGGCGTTCGTGAGGGCAGAAGGCTTGGGACAGACGTGAAGAGCGGAACTGGAAGAAAGACTGTGGCCTGTGTTTGAGTGGCTGGAAAATGTACAAATGTACAAATGTTACAACTTTCTTTCTTTTTACTGATTTGTATTGAAGTTTGAAATTTACTTCTCTTTGCATTGTTACAGAGTTCAAGTTTATGGCGTTCTGTGTTGCGACGGTTAAATGTCATGTTAGTGAATTGTAGGGGTTGGATTGTTGGGTTTGTTTTGGTGTTTCTTTCTCTGGGACTGGGCGGAAGGGGGCGAGAGGTATTGGTGGGGGCGAGCCACCCGCGCTAGCTAACTAAAGTCAGTTAGTGAACGGGGGTGAGGTGAGAGGAGGACTGCGGACGTTGGAGCCTGGATAACAGGCTTCAATGGGCCTACGAGGCACGCGAGAGGGGGTGGAGGGAGGGATGTTGGGGGATGTTTTTGTAGGGGGGGTTCTTGGGAGGGGGGGGAAGGGGTTCGATGTTAACATTGGACAGGGGCGGGTCAGGCTTATGGGGCAGGGCCCGGTGGTATGGTGATGGTGGATAAGAAAGAAAGGTATGGGGGGGGGGGGGGGGGGGGGGGGGTGAGAGACCCCCAGTAAGGATAATCACGTGGAACGTGAGAGGGCTAGGAGGTCCGGTCAAGAGGTCAAGGGTGCTTGCACATCTTAAAAGTTTGAAAGCCGATGTAGCAATGCTGCAGGAGACTCACTTGAGGGTGAAGGACCAGGTGAGACTTAAAAAGGGCTTGGTTAGCCAAGTGTTTCACTCCGGATTTGATGGAAGGGCTCAAGGGGTAGCGGGGTGCTGGTCAGCAAAAGGGTACACTTCCAGATGGAGAAGGGTGGCAGATCAGGGGGGTAGATATGTGATTGTGACAGGGGCATTGGAGGGGAGGTTAGTGGCGCTGTTAAGTGTATACGGATCTAATTGGGATGATGTGGGATTCGCGAGGAAGGTGGTTGGGGCTATTCCCGACTTAGACACGCATGAGCTGATTGTGGGGGGGGACTGGAACCTGGTGCAGGAGCCAAGGTTGGACAGATCACGGCCACGCCCGCTGGTCCCATCGGGGGGCGGGGGGGGGGGCGAAGGCGCTGGCTGGGCTAATGGTGGAAATGGGAGGGGTGGACCCTTGGAGGTTCCTGCACCCAAGGGAACAGGAGTATTCGTTTTTCTCAGCGGTCCATAAGGTATACTTGCGGATCGACTTTTTTGTGGTGGGGAAGGCTTTGCTGGCTGGAGTCAAGGGGTCGGAATACTCTGCAATTGCAGTGTCAGATCACGCTCCACATTGGGTGGATATGGTGCTAGAGAAGGGGGCAGCGCAGAGACCGGGGTGGAAACTGGATATGGGGCTTTTGGGGAACCAAGTATTCTGTGAGAAAATTGAAAAGGTAATTAAGGAATATGTAGGTTTCAATTGTACGGGTGAGGTGTCGAAGGCAGTCATCTGGGCGACTCCAAAGGCGGTGGTGAGAGGTGAGGTAATTTTGTTTAAGGCTAGGGTGGATAAGGAGGAGAGGTTGGAGTGGCAGAGGGTAATAGATGAGATGTTGGAGGTAGATAGGAGGTATGCAGAGGATGGGGACCCGGCGAAGCTGGAAAAGAGGAAGGAACTACAAGCGAGCTTCGACCGACTGTCCACCAGGAAGGCGGTGCGCCAACTTTGACGAGCAAGGGGTGCAGTTTATGAACATGGAGATAAGGTATGTTAGGTCAGCTCCGGAGGGAGGCAGCGGCAAGGTAAATTCTTCAGGTGAAGGATAGGGCAGGGAAGTTGGTGGTGGCCCCAGTGCTGATTAACAAGGTTTTTGAGGCGTTTTATGAGAGGTTGTACAAGTCAGAGCCACTCGGAGACCGTGAGATGCAGGAATTTCTCGATGGGTTGGAGTACCCGAGGCTAGGGGAGGGGGACAGGGCTACATAGAAGGAGCAATAGTGGAGCAGGAGATAAAGGATGCGATTGGGAGGATGCAGTCGGGGAAGGTGGCAGGGCCGGATGGGTTTCCGGTGGAATATTATAAAAAATTTAAGGATAGGTTGGCACCCCTGATGGTGGGGATGTTAGAGGAGGCGATAGGGAACGGGGTGTTGCCACAAACCTTGGGGCAGGCGTCGATTTCCCTGTTACTAAAAAAAGATAAGGATCCGACGGAGTGTGGGTCGTATCGGCCCATATCACTTCTGAATGTGGACGTAAAAGTGTTGGCGAAGGTATTGGCGGGTAGGCTGGAGGAGTGCCTTCCGAAGGTGATAGGGGAGGATCAGACGGGGTTCGTGAAAGGGAGGCAGCTGTTTTCGAACATTAGGAGGGTCTTGAACGTTGTTATGGCACCGGCGGAAAGAAAGGAAACAGAGGTAGTTGTGGCATTGGATGCCGAGAAGGCGTTTGATCGGGTAGAATGGGGGTACCTGGCAGTGCTGGAGCGGTTTGGGATTGGACCAAGGTTTGTGAACTGGGTAAAGCTATTATATAAGGAACCGAAGGCGAGTGTCCGCACAAACAATATCAGTTTGAGATACTTTCCTCTCCACCGTGGGACAAGACAGGGATGTCCTATGTCCCCCCTGCTGTTTGCACTTGCGATTGAGCCGTTGGCCATCGCATTGAGAAGTTCGGGAGCATGGAAAGGAATAGTGCGGGGAGGGGATAGAGCATAGGGTGTCCTTATATGCCGACGACTTGCTGCTGTATGTGTCGGAGCCGAGTGCGTCGATAGGAGGAATATTGGAGCTACTGCGGGTATTTGGGTCTTTCTCGGGGTACACGTTGAACCTGGACAAGAGTGAGTACTTTGTGGTGTCTGCTGGGGGTGGGGGCAGGGGTGGGGGGGCTGCCATTCCGTAGACCAGGGACTCATTTTAGGTATCTGGGGGTGCACGTTGCCCGGGAGTGGGGGAGGCTTCGCAGGTACAACATCATTAGTTTGGTGGGGAGAGTGAAAGCCGATCTGGCAAGGTGGGACGGCCTTCCTCTGTCACTGGCCGGTCGGGTACAGGCGGTTAAAATGAATGTGTTGCCGCGATTCCTGTTTATTTTTCAATGCCTACCGATTTTCCTGCCGAAGTCTTTTTTCAGGGAGGTTGAGGGAAGGATTACCTCATTCATATGGGGAGGGAAGGTGGCCAGAGTGAGAAAGGTGCTGCTACAGAGGGGAAGGCAGGCAGGGGGTTTGGGTCTCCATAACTTGTTGTACTACTACTGGGCGGCGAATGTGGAGAAAGTGCGGAGCTGGGTCAGAGGGGTGGATTCTCTGGGGGTCAGAATGGAGGAGAGTTTGTGCAGGGAGTCGGGGCTGAAGGCACTTGCAACAGCGCCGCTCCCGATAGCTCCGGGGAAATATTCAGGGAGTCCGGTAATAATAGCTTCATTGAAAATCTGGAAGCAGTTTCGCCAACACTTCGGGTTGGGTTTAGGGTCAAGGGAAATGCCGATTCGGGGGAACCACAGATTTGAGCCAGGGAGGTGGGATGGAAGTTTTCGGAAATGGGAAGAGAAGGGGATTAAGACGCTAAAAGATTTGTTTCTTCGGGGTCGGTTTGCAGGATTGAGGGAGCTGGAAGCGAAGTATGGGCTAGAGCAGGGAGAAGTGTTTAGGTACATGCAGGTTCGGGATTTTGCCAGGAAGGAGATACAGAGCTTCCCAGAGGAACCGGTCTCCACATTGCTGGAGGAGGTGTTGACGACAAGGGGACTGGAGAAGGGGGCAGTGTCAGCGGAGTACGGAGCTATTCTGGAAGAGGATAAGGCACCACTGGAAGGGATCAAAGCAAAGTGGGAGGAAGAGCTGGGAGAGGTTATAGAGGAGGGGGGTCTGGTGTGAGGTGCTCCGAAGAGTGAATGCCTCCACCTCATGTGCGAGGTTGGGGCTGATACAGCTGAAGGTGGTATATAGAGCGCACCTCACGAGGGCGAGGATGAGCCGATTTTTTGAAGGAGTAGAGGATGTGTGTGAGCGTTGCGGGGGGGGGGGGAGCCCGCGAATCACGTTCATATGTTTTGGTCCTGTCCAAAGCTAGGGGAGTACTGGAAGGAGGTGTTTAGGGTAATTTCCAAGGTGGTGCGTGTGAAACTGGACCCGGGTCCCCAGGAGGCCATATTTGGGGTGTCGGACCAGCCAGGGTTGGAAACGGGAGCGGAGGCAGATATCATAGCCTTCGCCTCGTTGATCGCCCGAAGGCGGATCCTGCTGGGATGGAGAGCAGCCTCTCCACCCAGTGCCCTGGCGTGGCGGGGGGGACCTGAATACTTGACCCTTGAGAAGGTTAAGTTCGAACTGAGGGGAAGCTCGGAGGGGTTCTACAAGTCATGGGCACTATTTATTATGCACTTTCAAGAACTGGATAACATCGAACATTAGTTGGGGGGTGGGTGGGGTGGGGGGAGGGGGGGCTGTGTAGATTAAGGGTGACTATGGGTAATCCCTGATTCCTTTTTGTCATTTGTTTATGTAAACATGTGGGCTGAGGTTTGGTGGGCGGATGGGATTGTTGTTATTATGGGGATTGACATATCTTGCTGATTATTGTTTATTGTTGATGGGTGTAAATGTGGGAGAAAATGTGAAAAAGGAGAATTAAAAAAAGGAGAATTTAAAAGAGCATGCACCATGTGAGACTAATGAAATCCATAAATTGCATGCTGCTGAAACCTTCGGCATTGTCTTTGCCAACTCCAGACTCAACTACTTCAGTATTTTCCTGACCAGCCTCCCGTCTTTCGCCTTCCGTGAACCTTAGCTCAAACAAAGATTTTACTGCAAGTAACCCATTCCCTCACCATGTTCCACTTACCAATCAACTGTGCCCACCTCGGTGCTTCAATGCCTCCAATTTGGAACTCTATTTTTGTGGTTAAACCCCTTCCTCTCATTAACTTCCACCAGCCTTACAGCCTTCCCCCTCCTCTTTCAAGAACTCCCCATTCCTGATTTTGGCCTTTTGCCATCTCTGCTGCTATTGCCCCACTGCACCAGATGTGCCTTCAGTTATTTTGGCCCAAACGTTCTGAAATATCCCCCTTAAACCTCTCGAATTTGCTCTCCTCATTTAAGACCTACCTTAAATCCCGTCTCTTTGACAAAGGTTTTGTATCTCTTTCTTTGGCTCGGTGCCTGTTAACTTTTTCCTGACATTTGTATTAATCAAATTTGTAGAGTGCTTTTATTTAATTCAGTTTTAAAGATGCTATAAAAATGCAAGTTGTTCTTGACACATAAATCTATCGGGTCACACTGGGTTTCATTCATCCACTTTCCACCACAAATTTTGTGAACTGCATTGAACATTTTAAGCAAAATGGTGACTATTGCAATCAAGTCAAAGCTATTTGGTGATCACTGGTCAATGGTACAAAACATACAATTTATTTTCGACCCCAGCTTCACCCTGTTCACAGAGGTAAATTGGCTTCCATCACGATGGTTACCATTTTGTCTGTGGGATCAGCAACTAGGGAGAACAGCTATGGCAGAGCCAAGGTGCTGGGACTCGTGGTATTACTTGAGTAATTAAGGTAATGGTCAAGGTATTGGGGGGGTGGTAATGTTCTGCGTATCGGACTGGACGGGTGGGGAAGTATTGGTGCATCCAGAATGACGGGCGCTCACGGATTCAGGCAATGCCTGGCGAGGGGGATCCAGCTGCGGAGAGAGGGGGGGGGGGGGGGTTTGCAGGTCAGCAGTCCAAAGAAGGGGACCAACAACCACTGGATGCGTGGCAGAGAAAGGGTCTGCCTTCTGATTTAGATGGGGAGGAAACTTGGGAAATGGGCTCCTGGGTGAGCATAGGTAGAATGGCTTTGGAGTATTTCTGTCAGGGGAGAATTAGTTGGGAAGAGCTATGTGCACATTTTCTGTTTGGGTGCAGTGACTGGCTTTGAGGGCTTACTGCACAGCATCGGCAGTGTTGAAGAAGTAGAATGCAAGTAAAGAATTTTATACATGTAATGGTCTCACCAGCTCCCCCAGTCAATGGTCACACTCGCCAGCACTTCCACCATCGAAATGTCCCTTATTGATTCCCCACAGAGTTTCTCACCCTGGGTTGAAGTTTAATTTTTAAAACCCTTATCCAAGTTATTTGAAACCTACATATTCTCTTTAGCGCTTGAGAAGCTAATGAGGTAATTACAGATATATTCCAAAAGCGGTTCAAGACTGATTCTGAACTTGTTGAAAAGCTCAAGACTTTGTGCTGATTCCATATTTTCTTTGAACAATTCATCATGATTACATTTGCAGAAAATATTTGCTTGGGGAAATTTGGTACACCTTACAAATGTAATTTTTATATTTGTACACGTTTTTTGTTACATCCTTTAAAACAGAGAAGGATTCTTTTCGGTGAGAAGTCACCACTGAAAGCATTAAACATTTACCTCTTTAACGGAGTTGAATACAGGTAAATTCAAGTGGTTTTTGCCCCCTTTCCCTGGTGACACTCCTCCTACTACATTAGTACCATAGTCCAAGGCTTGTTGACTGTGGAACGTTCCCTGGAATATGCAATAAATGAAAGAGAAAATAAAGTTAGCAAATTAACATTCAAATATACGCGACAGCTTGCACTTTAATCCAACTTTGTCTCCACTGGTACTTTAGCCAAGTAAGCTGATTCATCTGCGAGCCACAAGAGTAAGAGCCCACATGTTACTGTACAGGGGGAGTGAGCTCAGAGCCCAACACGGCCTTGTTAATCATGCACATGCGTTTTCCAGCACTGGAGAGCAATCAAGTGTGAAAATTCTACATCCAACCCAAGCTGAGGCAAAACACACTGCACCGACTGCTCCCTGGGCTAATACATACTAACTCAGAACAGACTGGAAAGGGCAGAACAGGGTGCAATTAAAACGGAGAATGTGGACGTCCTTTTCTACCAGCCTACTTTTCAGACAGGATTTTCGGAGCTTTGCAAAAACGGCGACGACCCGTCGGAGCACCAAGCCCAGTATTTAGGCAAGTGTGTCACAATAGCAATTAGGATTTAAAATAAAACAGAGCTTCCCATTTTTAAAAAAAACAAAGAATACAACAAAAGTAATTTAGTTTCCAAGTATTGCTTGAACTGTATTGCAAAGTATTGCAAAAAAAGCCCGTTAGCCAGCCAATTCTCAAGATAATATACAGCACAAGGACACATTTAATGGCTGATGTTAAAGAATGAGGAATATAAACAGCTCAGGGAACATTTATTGTGCAACTGCTCGAGAAGATTTTATTAGAAACTCTATTCCGATGCTCTAATGCATTTCTTTAAATTAAACATGAACAAAAAATGTAACTGATAATAAATATCTTAAAGGCAATCTATGAAGCGGTAATAACCAAGTTCAGGAGAGATTTATCATCTTACAAACTGAACACACCGGGGTCTAAATTAAATGGATATCCATTTTACCATTTTTGTTTTAACAGTTTGATCTAAATATTTTCTTTTGCAGAGTTTTACAAGTATGTGGGGGTAAGCTTTTTACTTCTAAATCTATTTCCTTCAGCAATGTTCCATCAGCATCCTCAGCAACAAAAGATCAACATCCCACGATTAAAGTACAGTTTATTACAGAAGTTAATTGCTGCATAAAATTGGAAATGGCCACAAACGCAGACATAAACACTATGTATGGAAGAGGGAAGATGCACAGCTATTTTACATTTAACTACTTTACAAAGAGGGTGGTAAACGTGTGGTAGCCCACGCAGTAAAGGAGTGGACACAGATGGCATGAAAAAAAGAGATCTTCAACTGCTCTAAATACAGGTGCCTTTAACGTGAAAGGGACAGAATTATTTTTAATATATCAATATTATTGACTTCTTTGTGGAAATTGTTAAACAGACCCAGGGGCTCAGAAACTCTTTGCCCAATCATCTCCATACAAATTAAAAGTTCCCTGTCATTTTACACAATTCATTTCCCCAGCAATCTAGAATACCTACATATCTACAGATATTGACTCAGTTATTAAAGGATTGCCAAGCATCGCTCTGAATAAATGCTTCAGGGACAATCCCCAGTCTAATGTTTCTTCACTCTCTTGAGATGTGGGTGTCACTGAGGAGGCCAGCAGTCGTTGTCCATGAATGGCGTGGCTTGCTAGGTCATTTCAGAGTTTAGTTTAGAGTCAACCACTTTACTGTGGCTCTAGGGTTACACATCAACCATATTAGGTCAAGGCAGCAGAGTTAATTTCCTACAGGACATTAGTGACTAGATGGGTTGTTACAACCATGACTGAGACTAGCTTCCTATTTCAGATTTTATCAATTAATATCCAACTTACATGGTGGGATTTGAACACATGCCCCCACACACAAGAAAATCTAGGTTTAAAATCCATTGATTTGCCTTAAGCCTACGGCAGTTCGCCATTGTGAAAATGCCAATACTCGGGTCCAAAGATGATACAAACCCGCATGCCAAGTGTCAAAATTAAATGAATGAGACATAAAAGGTGGCAAGTTAAACGCTAATTTCAGACAGACAGAATGCAAACAAGACGCACCTGCTTCCCAGTAAAGCCCTGGCAAATGACCTTTGTTGCTTTGTCTATGTAGAGGTTTTGCCTTGAGCCGGCGTAGCAGTGCCTTACTCCAATCCGCTCCACTGCAACTAATAAAAGGCCAATGTTAGCAACACAAGTCTCTTTTTGCACTGATTTATTATATGCTATACAGACTCAAGGAGGTCCGGTGGCAAAGTGCCAATTCACACAACACAATGACAGTCAGGAGACGACCCTCTGGTTACATGCAGCTTTGCTCACATAATAGCGCTGCCTTGTGCATCACGATACAAAGACGCTCCATCCCACCTCAAACTATATGATTTCCTAGGAGAGGCAAAAAAAAAAACTAGATTTAAAAACCCAGGCTAATTTTGAAAAGTAATTTGGGGAAATTCCTCTCAGATTTTGTAATCCACCCCCACCAAACACAATCACCAGCTGATCAAAATGAGTCCAGGGCATCACTTAGGCTTTGATAATTTGATGCATAAAGTGATGATCTCGGTCCTAGTCAGATATAGGTTTATCTCTCACTCATACGTCTTTATAAACTTGCCTATCTTAACAAAGTTTTGAATGATGAAAGAAACTTGATAATTAACACACCAAAGAAATTAGCTACAAAATTGTATTAAACAGTGCAGACATCACCGAAACAAATAATCCCCCATGGGGATAAGTGCACATTTCCACTATTAACACAAGATAAACAGCTAAACGTAATGCGCAGGGTGCAAAGAGTTCAAAATTGCTCTGGGATACTGAAATTAGCAATGTGTCAATGCTCCATCTTCATTTACTTTGCTTGAGAAATGTTGAGGTTATATGAGTTTGTCAAAGAAACTTAGGAACAAATGCATTTGCTTGCATTTAAACAAACAACTTGCATTTACATAGCATCTTTATGCAATCCCAAGGCACTTCATAGGAATATTGTCCAATACAATTTGACAACTAAAGTTGACTGGCTGCTACCCCTGGATGGAGTGTTCAGAAGTTGGAGTCTCGGGACAAGGGGTCAACTATTTTAGACTGAGAGGAGGAGCAATTTCTTCACTCAAGAGGGTTGCGAATCTTTGGAATTCTCAATCCCAGCGGGCTGTGGAGTCTCATTTATTGAATATATTCAAGACAGAGATTCATAGGGTTGGGGCACTATGGTAATGAAAGGATAAGATGGGAAAGTGGTGTAGATGTAGAAGTTCAGTCATTATGTTACATGAGGCATCTTTTGACCCATTCCAGCTTCTATTTCTTACATTTTTATGATTCATATAAGGAGATATTAAGATCTTCAGGGTGGCACGATGGCGGTGGTTAGCACTGCTGCTTCACGGCGCTGAGGACCCAGGTTCAATCCTGGCCCTGGATCATTGTCCGTGTGGAGTTTGCACATTCTACCCGTGTTTGCATGGGTCTCACCCCCACAAACCAAAGATGTACAGTGTAGGTGGATTGGCCATGCTAAATTGCCCCTTAATTGGAAAAAAAACATAATTAGGTAAATCTATTTTTAAAAAGGCCTTCAGATAAAAGTTTGGTCAAAGAGATTTTAAGGAGTGCCTTAAAAAGAGGTCAAGAGGTTTCAGGCACGACTGCTAAAGGCATAGCTGCCAATAATTGAGCACTGTGCAAGAGGGCAGACCTGGAGCAGTGCAAAGGACCCGGACTGAATAGGGAGATTAGATATAGGGAAAAGCAAGGCCGTGGAGGGATTTGTAAACAGAGAGGATAACTTAAAAATGGAAGCTACTTTTAACATCTCTTCCCACACCCTGGTTAAGTTTGTAATTTATAACGTGATAACACCCTGGTTAAGTTTGTAATTTATAACATGATAACTTTAAATCAATGTTACTAACTTTCTGTCAAGAGCCACAAAGAGTAGCCATGAGTTGAAAAAATGTCATTGAATTGATGAAGTCTAACCCTCTCTAGTATTCAGCTATTTTTATTCATAGACCCTTTCCTTCCTCAGATCTTGCCTGACTGCCCTATCCGATTTGTTCCCTATTCATAGTTAGGTGCATTTTTCTTTCCCAAACGTACAATGTAATTTGCGTTTGTCAGTACTCAATTCCACTTGTCGTTAGTCTCCCCAGTTGCACAAATCCTTCTGCAAATTATTAACTGCAACCTCCATCTCCACTGTCTTCCCACTTGAGTGTTGCAGTTTTGACAAGCCTATTACTATTAGTTTCAGCATGCAGGTCATTTGTACAGTGTAGAAACAACAGGAGCTTAAGCACTGAACACTGCAGTAATCCACTTAACATCCTTCCTGTCCGTGCTTCTCATCTCTCACTAGCACTCTGTTCCCTATCTTTAAACTGACTTTTATCAGGTGCTAAGTTCTACCCGTAATTTGCATGGTTCCCTTTTTAATTAAAAATCATCCATGCAGAACTTTATACAAGGTTTTGAAGGTCTAAACAAATTATTTCATAGGAAATCCATCATCGACCTTCTCCTAAATCTACTCCGACTGTTTCAGTTATTCTTATGCAAGGACTCATTATTGATGTTAAATTTAGGAATAGCACAAAATGTTGCCCATTATCAGGGAAGCACGGTGGCGCAGTGGTTAGGGCTGCTTCCTCACGGCACCGAGGTCCTAGGTTCAATCCCGGCTCTGAATCACTGTCCATGTGGAGTCTGCACATTCTCCCAGTGTTTGCGTGGGTTTCGCCCCCACAACCCAAAAGATGTGCAGGGTAGGTGGATTGGCCATGCTAAATTGCCCCTTAATTGGAAAAATGAATTGGGTACTCTAAAATTTAAAAAAAGACTAGAGAGGTTATGCTGCAATTGTATGAGGTGTTAGTGAGGCCACACCTGGAGTATTGTGTTCAGTTTTGGTCTCCTTACCTGAGAAAGGACATACTGGCGCTGGAGGGTGTGCAGAGGAGATTCACTAGGTTAATCCCAGAGCTGAGGGGGTTGGATTACGAGGAGAGGTTGAGTAAACTGGGACTGTACTCGTTGGAATTTAGAAGGATGTGGGGGGATCTTATAGGAACATATAAAATTCTGAAGGGAATAGATAGGATAGATGCGGGCAGCTTGTTTCCACTGGCGGGTGAAAGAAGAACTAGGGGACATAGCCTCAAAATAAGGGGAAGTAGATTTAGGACTGAGTTTAGGAGGAACTTCTTCACCCAAAGGGTTGTGAATCTATGAATTCCTTGCCCAGTGAAGCAGTTGAGGCTCCTTCATTAAATGTTTTTAAGATAAAGATAACGTTTTTTGAAGAATAATGGGATTAAGGGTTATGGTGTTCAGGCCGGAAAGTGGAGCTGAGTCCACAAAAGATCAGCCATGATCTCATTGAATGGCGGAGCAGGCTCGAGGGGCCAGATGGCCTACTCCTGCTCCTAGTTCTTATATTCTTATGTTGTGGTTACTCAGTTGCCAACAAGGTAGATAATCACAAAAGGAGAAAATAGTTTCTTTCTGTCCAAAGGGTAAAAAAGAACAAATGGATTTATTCAGAAAATGGAACTTGCTATCTATCACAGGACGTGGTTGGGGCAAGCAACTTTGATGCTTTCAAAAGGAAACTTGATGAGTACATGAGGGTAAAAGGAATTAAAGGCTGACAGGAGGAAGGTGGAATGGTAGGAGACCGGCGTAGGGTATAAAAATCAGCACAGATTAGTTGGGCTGAGTACCCTGTTTTGGCACTGTATATTCCATGTTATGGTTCTGTGATAGATTGACTTTCGATATGAGGTGGCCCAACCCTGTTTTGTAAAACTGTCCCTAAACTGTTTTTGTTGGACACAAGAGGGAAAAGCACTGAATTCTGATGTCATAAATATCCCACACAACTTGACTGACTGCAAACTATTGGGGAGATGGTACCTCAGTGGTAATGTCACAGAGCTGGTAATTCTGCAGCCCGGGTTAATGCTCTGGGGACATGGGCTCAAATCACCATGGAGGATGATGGAATTTAAATTAAATCTTTTTTTAAATCTGGAATTAAAAGCTTGTTGCAATAACTCATCTGGTCCCTAATGTCCTCTATGGGGGGAAATCTACTGTCCTTACCTGGTCTGGCCTACATGTGACTCCAGATCCACAGCATTATGGTTGACTCTTAACCTCTGATATGGCTTCGCAAGCTACTCAGTTCAGGGGCAATTAGGGATGGGCACAAAATGCTGGCCTTGTCAACAGCACCCACATCCCGTGAAAGAATGAGAGAGAATGGAGGTTCAGATGTACACACCATGTCCAGTCTGCGGAGGGTTACATGGGAGTTGACCAACAAACAATGCCCAAGTGATAATGCAAACAATGATGTTTCAATCCAATGTGGTCAGATTATGGATCCACCTCCAGTAAAATACATTTACCAGTTACACTCTCAGAATCTTGTTAAGCTAACATAGCAATTCAGTTGGACAGACCAGCAAGTCCCAACTTCAGTACAGTCTGCTAGCGATTCGCGACAGCTCAGTAAATGCACCACCTCACATATCAACTGATCCATGCAGACCAGGATAGTGCCAAAGTTGATGCCCAGTCTAAGCTGAGTTAACTCATCTCTAGCACAGCGGCAGCTGAGGCACTATAACTCACAAGTGATCCCTCCAATAAAGAGCACACTTAATTAGAGTCAAGGTTTTCAATATTCTCAAAGAACACTGATCGCTATATAAAAAGCAGCAGAAGCAGATATATTCCAGCAAAAGGAAAACAGAACCTTTGCTTTTGTATCGGTGTAATCTATAGAATACTGAAACAATGATGCAATGTTCAAGTTATACAAGGCATTCTGCCCAGTTGGGAGCACCGTGTGCAGTTTGGAGTACTCTACGAGAGGAAGGTGTATGAAAGCAATGGAAAGGTACAGCCCAGATTTACAACGATGTTGTGGCTAGTGTGACAGTAACATTTATGAAGGGAGACTTCCACAACTGGATTTCTCTTTCACTAGAGCAGAAAAGCTTCAAGAGATTTGTCAACATCATTAAGTGTTACAGGGTACACACTCAAGACAATCACGAAAGCATCTAGTAAGAATGCTCAAGTTGCCACTGAAAGGGAATGAGATAATTGCTTGAAAATCAGAGTACAGAAGAATTTGGGGGACGAGCATGAAAGTAGGACCATAAAACCACAAGAAATAACAGGAGGAGGCCATTAGGCCCCTCGAGCCTGCTCTGCCATTCAATAGGATCATGTGTCAAAGTCAATATTTTCCCGCTTCTGTAGCAGAAAGATACAACACCATCGTTAGGACAGAATAACAAGCTTTATTTTCGAAAACAACTGCATGCAGTAATGGCTGAAATTGAAGTCAGAGAGCAGTCAACAAAACTGCTCAGTCTTTCACAAGTTCCACGCTTTCGCGGAGAATTAGCTCAATATTTATACATTAACTTTATCAAGATTATGTGACAACAGTATGGTCAGGAGTTTGATCGGAAATACAAACGGAAGCAAAGACATGTTTGGTCATATCACTCATACCATTATTTAGTCCTCGGAGGGAACATTGAAAGGTCGGAATAGACTTCTTTCTTCCTGAACTTATCTTTGTTTTAAATTCCTACGGCCCTGGGTTATGACGAGTTAGTTTTATCAGGAGTTGCCGAGGTCCGGTGTTTTGGAATGGCTCGACCTTCGCTGATCTTTTCAGACTTCAAGTTATGCAGAGTTGGCCTACGGCCATACTAGTCTGAAAATGGTTAGGGCAGCATTCTTTACCTGGGCCTGGGGAGCTGGAATGAGTAGTTTCAGTTTTTCTTATATTGTATCAAACCTTTTGACCGGTCTTCCCATTGACCAGTTTTCCCATCATACCATTACTTAATTTGTACCATATCACACATGGCTGATCTGACATTCCTCACGTCCACTTCCCCGTTGTAGCCATCTAAAATGGCCACCTGCAAAGGACCATGGGAATTGTGGTCAACTTGGACACAGACAAGTACACAGTCTGTGTATTGTGCAAAAAAGCCAGACCTGACCAAAACTTGCAACCATTAAAAGTCAATCACCATTTCCCCCAGGACAATAGTTTGAACCAAGGAGTTACAGTAGTAGCAGACTAACCGGCGCCACTTCCCCTTATTTGGAAAGGCCTACGTGCCTAGAACAATGATAGCTGGGACCCGCCCAGCCACCGAGGTATCCGCCCCCTAATTGGCCAGGATCAATGAGGGTGATCGAAACCCTATCGATCCATTGGAGCTAGAGATAGCACCGCCCATAAAGGCGCGAAAGAGAAGAAGGATAAGAAGCCCTGCACTCTAGGGTTCGGCCTCTTTTGGACGGGCCTGTGTGCGACCAATTGCAGCATATCAACAAGCCAAGTTCAAGGACCCGCGATCACGACCTGAAGGACGAGCCCAGCGAGACGAACCTGAAGACTTCCAACTGACCCACGTGGACACAGATAAAGGCCTTACCTCTCGCACAGAGCCGGTCACCCCGAAGTTAAGTAAAGGTCATCTTAGTTATTAGGTCTAGTTTAGAGCGTAGTCGCGTGTATCATTGCATATAGAAATAAGTCTTGTGTTATTAATAAACTATCTTTGAACTAATACACATGTTGTGTGGTCATTCGGTCAATATAAGAAACAGCTTGTGGTTCGCATAGAAATAAAGAAGTCACCACTGTAACACTGGATTCCCTTACTGATCAAGAATCTATCTCAGCCTTAAATATACACAAGGGCTCTGACCCCACAGCACTGCGTGGCAAGGAAAAAGTCTCACAACCCTCTAGAGAAGAAAAAAATCCTCCTCATCTCAGTCTTAAATTGGCACTCCTGTATTCGGAGACTATGCTCTCTGGTCCAAGATTCTGTGGTGTTATATTTGATGACTCAATTAATCCCACAGAACAAAAGTTAATAGGTGCTCAGTGCCCGTGCAACATGCCCCAGCAAGAGTCAGCGCCTCAAGGAAAAAAGAGAGGAAAATCTTTCATTGATAAAATGAAACAAAACAATAAAATAGAAACTAGAAACACTGAAACGTACAGACCACTCCAGTCCACCTAGGTTTAAAAAAAATGACTGTACTCTCTATTGAAATTAAGTAATTGAAGGATGCAAAAGAAAGGAAAAATTGCACGTAATGTGCATCTCCCGTCTCTCTGGAGAAATGGTTAAGCAGAATTGTCTATTCGCCAGGTTACAGCGTTTGCAGTCATATCAAACACCACACACTAAAGTCTATAGTCATTACTGTCATTGAGCTGCGATGGAATGAGCATGAAGCTGCAGGGAGACCAGATGAGATGTCAAATAAAAGTGAGGCAGATCAACACCCACTATCAACTGGGTAGTTTTGAGCCAGCACAGGTATGGAAGTACTGCAGGAGTACTTTAAGCTAATGGAGAGTGGATTCACATGTTAATATCTCGTTGAGCTGACAGAAGCCAGAAACTAAGGAACACATAAACCCAGAGAGAACAGGCAGCAGACATGGTGTGCTTCCAAAATCAGAATAGACCGCTGATAACAAAAGTCAGTGCTGAAGGCACTGGATACTGCAAAGGCTGTGGGCCCTGACAACATTCAGAAAATAGTACTGAAGACTTGTGAACCAGAACTCGTTGCACCGCTAGCCAAGCTGTTCAATACAGCTACAACACTGGCATCTACCTGGCAATATGGAAAATTGCTCAGTTTGTGTTCTGTCAGGGCCATGCAGCTCCTGACCAAATTGTAGCCTTGGTCCAACTATGGACAGGAAAGATGAACTCCAGAAATAAGGTCAGAGTGACTGCCCCTGAGGCACCATTTGACCGAGTTTGGCATCAAGGAGCCCTAGCAAAATGGAGTCACAAGGAATCAGGGAGAAAACCTTCACTGGTTGGAGTTATGCGTGGCACAAATGAAGATTGTTCTGATTGTTGGAGGTCAATCACCCAAGTCACTGGACACTGCTGCAGGAGTTCCTCAGAGTAGAGTCTTTAGCCCAACCATCTTCAGCTGCTTCATCAATGACCTTGCTTCCATCATTAGGTCAGAAGTGGGAATGTTATCCTCAAATACTGAAGCAGTTTGTGTCCAGACACAGCAGGGTCTGGACAATATTCAGACTCAGACTGATAAGTAGCAAGTGATATTCCCGCCACATGTACCATGCACTGATAGTCTCCAAGAGAGAAACTAAACATCTCCACTTGACATTAAGGACTAAAGGAGCCAGAGGATGTTGATAGGGTTGTAGTCACCTGAATTGGCCAAGTCACGGTTTAAAATGGCGAACGGCAAAGGCTGATGGGAAATTCAGCCAACACAGGCAGAAACCAGCAGGTGCAGGTTTGCTGTGTATTTAACTCTGCAAAAGCCCAGACAGCATCGATACCAGCGACCATCAACATAATAATGTAGCAGCCAGCTACATACTAATAAGCAATCCCCGGGAACAAGAGCAACATTTGGGACACACAAAACTAAGCCAGACTCCCCGGCGCCAGCAGGAGCCAACACAAACAAGATTAACGAATACCTCAAGACCGCCCATCGATCAGGGAACCACTCCAGTATTGGACAAATCGAACCAAGCGATTGGAACAAAGTCCAATCACCTAGAACCAGGTACAGGGTCCGCCCCGAAAGGCGGGAAGCCCCTGGGGACTATAAAGTTAAGCCCCCCAAGTTCAACTCGCTCTCTTCTTCCTGCCCGGGTCACCCAGCAACGCGAACCAACCTTGACCGTGACCGGTGCAGTGACCACCAAAAGACCGTAAGTCTTAATTCAACACTCGCTAGGAGATAGGCGCTCCTAGCTACCAATCCGTACCAACTTCGAATCCCATAGACTCAGAACCCGAACGAAAGGCCGTTTGTTCCCCTGACCTGGTGGGCCAGTCCGAAGTTAAGTATAGGCCTGTTAGTTGTAGAACTAGCTTAGACGTAGAATTTGTGCATGATTAGCGATTACTGTGTAGAATAAATATGCTTTTATTTGAATCTTACTAATCGGTGTATTGAGTTATTGATCATTACTTGGACTTGAACCTCGTGGCGGTATCATAAAGATACCTGGCGACTTGAGAGCAAAGGTAATAAAACAGAGCCAATTGAACCAACCAAAAGTTAGCAACAGAGTGTTGAATGAATACTTCATATCTGCCTTCACCCAAGAGAATGAAGTAGCAGGTATGGAATTCAGGGAATGGGCAAATCCCCGTGTCCGGATGAATTGTGTCTCAGGCTGCTGTGGGAGGAGATTGCAGGAGCTCTAACACAAATTTTTAATTCCTCTCTGGCCATGGCGTAGGTGCCAAAAACTGGAGAAGAGCTAATGCAGTTCCATTATTTAAGAAAGGTTGTAGAGATAAGCCAGGGAACTACAGGCCGGTGAGTCTCATGTAAATGGTAGGGAAATTATTGGGAGAAAATTCTGAAGGAATCGATCTGCACTTGGAGAGGCAAGGTTTGACCAGGGATAGTCAGCACAGCTTTGTCAGAGGTAAGTCATGCCTAACAAATTTGGTTGAATTTTTTGGAAGAGGTAACCAGGTGTGTAGATGAGGGTAGTGCAGTTGATGTAGTCTATATGGATTTCAGCAAAGCTTTTGACAAGGTCCAACCATGGGAGACTTATAAAAAAGGCAAATGCACATGGGATACAGGGTAATTTAATAAGGTGGATTAAAAATTGGCTTAGTTGTCGGAGACAGAGGGTGATGGCAGTGACTGGAAGCCAGTGTCCAGTGGCGTACCACAGGGATCTGTGCTGGTACCCTATTATTCGTCAAATAACAAAGATAACTATGTGTGGGGGGTAGGATCAGTAAGTTTGTGGATGGCACAAAGATTGTCCCGGTGGTTAACAGCGAGGCTGATTGTTTTGGGTTACAGGAAGATATAGAAGAGATGGTCAAGTGAGCAGAAAAGTGGCAGATGGAATTTAACCCTGAAAAGTGTGAGATGATACACTTTGGAAGGAGTAATTTGACAATTACCGCAGATCGGTTACGGCAACTGAAGAGGAAATAGTCGAATTGGACCCCTCCGGAAGGCCGCTGCCCTAGACTCGACATGTATGCTCAAGCCGTTAGAACATAGAACATAGAACGATACAGCGCAGTACAGGCCCTTCGGCCCACGATGTTGCACCGAAACAAAAGCCATCTAACCTACACTATGCCATTATCATCCATATGCTTATCCAATAAACTTTTAAATGCCCTCAATGTTGGTGAGTTCACTACTGTAGCAGGTAGGGCATTCCACGGCCTCACCACTCTTTGCGTAAAGAACCTACCTCTGACCTCTGTCCTATATCTATTACCCCTCAGTTTAAAGCTATGTCCCCTCGTGCCAGCCATTTCCATCCGCGGGAGAAGACTCTCACCCTATCTAACCCCCTGATCATTTTGTATGCCTCTATTAAGTCTCCTCTTAACCTTCTTCTCTCCAACGAAAACAACCTCAAGTCCATCAGCCTTTCCTCATAAGATTTTCCCTCCATACCAGGCAACATCCTGGTAAATCTCCTCTGCACCCTCTCCAAAGCCTCCACGTCCTTCCTATAATGCGGTGACCAGAACTGTACGCAATACTCCAAATGCGGCCGTACCAGAGTTCTGTACAGCTGCAACATGACCTCCTGACTCCGGAACTCAATCCCTCTACCAATAAAGGCCAACATTCCATAGGCCTTCTTCACAACCCTATCAACCTGGGTGGCAACTTTCAGGGATCTATGTACATGGACACCTAGATCCCTCTGCTCATCCACACTTCCAAGAACTTTACCATTAGCCAAATATTCCGCATTCCTGTTATTCCTTCCAAAGTGAATCACCTCACACTTCTCTACATTAAACTCCATTTGCCACCTCTCAGCCCAGCTCTGCAGCGTATCTATGTCAAAAGTTCAGAGTACCAAACTCATATTTTCCTATGAAGGGGCAATTTAGCATGACCTTGCACATCTTTGGGTTATGGGGGTGAAACCCACGAAAACACGGGGTGAATGTGTCAACTTCACACGGACAATGACCCAGAGCTGGGATCGAACCTGAGACCTTGGCCCCGTGAGGCAGTCGTGCTAACCACTGCGCCACCGTGCTGCCCTTAGGAGTCGCGTCAATGCCAGATTCATCAGTCGCATTCACAAGACAGCCCCGAACGTCACCCAAGCACAACACAATGCCATCTGCGCTCTCAAGACCATCCGCAACATCGTCATCAAACCAGCAGACAAAGGAGGGGCCACCGTTATACTGAATAGAACGGACTACTGCAAAGAAGTGTCCCGACAACTCAACAGCCAGGAACACTACAGACAGTTACCCGCAGATCCGACCAAGGAACACACCCGCCAACTCAACAGACTGATTAAGACCTTGGATCCAGACCTTCAGAGCACCCTACATGCTTTCATCCTACGGACTCCCCGCGTTGGAGATCTCTACTGCCTCCCGAAAATACACAAGGTCAACACACCAGGCCGTCCTGTCATATCAGGCAATGGGACCCTGTATGAGAACCTCTCTGGCTACATTGAGGGCACCTTGAAACCCATCATACAAGGAATGCCCAGCTTCTGTCGCGATACGACGGACTTCTTACACAAACTCAGCACCCATGGACCAGTTGAACCAGGAACATTCCTTGTCACAATGAACATCTCGGCACTCTACACTAGTATCCCCCATGATGACGGCATTGCTGCAACAGCCTCAGTACTCAACACTGACAACTGCCAATCGCCAGACGCAATTCTGCAACTCATCCGCTTCATTCTGGATCACAACGTCTTCACCTTCGACAACAAGTTCTTCATCCAGATGCACAGAACAGCCATGGGGACCAAATTCGCACCTCAATATGCCAATATCTTCATGCACAAGTTTGAACAAGACCTCCTCACCGCACAGGACCTTCAACCGACGTTATACACCAGATACATTGATGACATTTTTTTCCTTTGGACCCACAGCGAAGAATCATTTAAACGACTACACGATGACATCAATACGTTCCATCTCACCATCAGACTCACCATGGGCAACTCTCCAGAATCGTTTGCATTCTCGAACACACTCATCTCCATCAAGGACGGTCACCTCAGCACTTTGCTTTACCGCAAGCCCACTGATAACCTCACGATGCTCCACTTCTCCAGCTTCCACCCTAAACACATTAAAGAAGCCATCCCCTATGGACAGGCCCTCCTGTCCTTAGGGGATGCACGGTAGCATAGTGGTTAGCACAATTGCTTCACAGCTCCAGGGTCCCAGGTTCGATTCCCGGCTTGGGTCACTGTCTGTGCGGAGTTTGCACGTTCTCCCCGTGTGTGCGTGGGTTTCCTCCGGGTGCTCCGGTTTCCTCCCACAGTCCAAAGATGTGCAGGTTAGGTAGATTGGTCATGCTAAATTGCCCTTAGTGTCCAAAATTTCCCTTAGTGTTGGGTGGGGTTATTGGTTATGGGGATAAGGTGGAGGTGTGGGCCTGGGTAGGGTGCTCTTTCCAAGAGCCGGTGCAGACTCGATGGGCCGAATGGCCTCCTTCTGCACTGTAAATTCTATGATTCTATATACACAGGATCTACCCAGACGAAGAGGAGCGTAACAGACATCTACAGACGCTGAAAGATGCCCTTGTATGAACGGGATATGGCTCATCGATCGACAGTTCCAATGCGCCCCGAAGCGTGGTACATTGGCGAGGCCATGCAGACGCTGCAACATCGGATGACGGACATCGCACGACAATCGCCAGGCAGGAATGTTCCCTTCCAGTCGGGGGACACTTCAGCAGTCAAGGGCATTCAGCCTCTGATCTCCGGGTAAGCGTTCTCCAAGGCGGCCTTCAGGACGCGCGACAACACAAAATCGCCGAGAAACGTATAGCCAAGTTCCGCACACATGAGTACGGCCTCAACCAGGACCTTGGATTCATGTCACATTACATTCATCACCCACCATCTGGGCTGGGTTTGCGAAATCCTACCAACTGTCCTGGCTTGAGACAATTCGCACCTCTTTAACCTGGGGTTACCCCTATCTCGGGATCTGTAAAGACTGAATTACCTGCAAATGCTCGCATTCATTGTCTTGCATCTTTGTCTACATATATGTTTCTGGAACATACCTCTCCTCCCCTCCAGGACTTCACCTGAGGAAGGTGCCGTGCTCTGAAAGCTAGTGATTTGAAACAAACCTGTTGGACTTTAACCAGGTGTTGTAAGACTTCATACTGTGCTCACCCCAGTCCAATGCCGGCATCTCCACATCAAGTATATTGCATGGCATGGAACATTTAAGATTTGAAGAAAGGTTCAATAGGCTTGGGTTGGTTTCACTCGAGCAGACAAGACTGAGGGGCGACCTGATCAAGGTGTACAAGATTATGAGGGGCATGGACAGGGTGGATAGGGATCAGCTGGTCCCCTTCGATGAAGCGTCAGTCATAAGGGGAGACAAGTTCAAGGTGAAGGGCAGGAGGTTTTGGGGGGAATTTACAGTGCAGAAGGAGGCCATTCGGCCCATCGAGTCTGCACCGGCCCTTGGAAAGAACACCCTACCGTAGTGCACACCTCCACCCTATCCCCGTAACCCAGTAAACCCAACTAACCATTTTTCTGGACACAAAGGGCAATTTAGAATGGTCAATCGACCTAACCTGCACATTTTTGGATTGTGGGAGGAAACCGGAGCACCCGGAGGAAACCCACGCAGACATGGGGAGAACGTGCAGACTCCGCACAGACAGTGATCCAAGCAGGAATCGAACCTGGGACCCTGGCTCTGTGAAGCAACAGTGCTAACCACTGTGCTACCTTTAGAGGGCTATGGTGTGAAAAGTAATAGGCCTGCAGAGAAATCTTGTGTCTTAAAAACTCGGGCCTTGTAAGGGAAAATAAGCGTTTAAGTTTAGAGTTTAACTGGAAGCCAGGGAAGTTGGAAATATGTAGAGAGTGAGAAGGCAGGTCTCACAGAAAGTGTTTTAGTAGGCTAGAGTAGGAAAATATCTCTCAGCTTTGCTATAAGAAAACCCATACCATGCAGTAATGAGCAGCTAGTTAAGAAAACAAAAGAAATTAAGAAAAGTTTCCAAGAAGTCTGAGGTTAAAGATACTAGAACAGAGATCTGTTCAGTGCAAACAGATTTGAGAGGAAGATTGAGATGCCAGAAAGACATCTGAAGTGATTTTCAGGTTTGTGAGATTTTACTAGTCTATGGAACAGGAGTTAACAATAGAAATCAGTTGCTGGATCTCAGAGTTTGTGTAAAAGTTTTTAATACAAAGAAATCCTGAAAGGGGTTGGTGTAAAATCCTGGACTGGATTCACTGTTAAAAGTGGAATAAAAGCTTTGTTTGAAAGTGTAAATTATAAACCCTGGACTGGATTTTGAAATAGAAACCGCCAAGGGAAAGCATTTTCATGAGAAAATAATTTAAAGCATGTTTTTGGGAGTGGAGTTTGGAAACTCTCATGTGACAATCATCTGGGGGGATTCTTCAAAGACAGCCACAGACACTAACTTGGGTTCAGAGTGGAGTGTGCATTTACCACAGTCATCCTGTGTGCTGAAAAGGGGCTCTGTGTGTTAATGAGACCATTGTAGTTTACAATGTATTTTGTAATCTGCGTTAATCTTAAAATCTGTGTGTATTTGTTAAGATAAGGTGGGAGTAAAGAAGAATTGCATTCTAATCCAATTTTTTTCATGTTTAATAAATGTCTTTTTCATGTTGTTAAAACTAATCAACAGTCTTGTGACTCTGTTCCTCCATATTTTATTTTTAAAAAGTAAAAGTTAGGGTCTTTTGAGCCAGGATTCCATTCAGGGATCTTCTAGTCCAGTTATAACTTCAACCGGGACTGGAACAATGACTCACGTCTTGACTCTCCAAAGCCTGTCCACTATCTACAAGGCACAAATCAGGGTTGTGATGGAATATTCTCCATTTGCCTGGATGAGTGAGAAGTCTGAAAGTTCTCCCCATGCCTGCATGTGTTTCCTCCGGGTGCTCCGATTTCCTCCCACAAGTCCCAAAAGACGTGCTGTTAGGGGAATTAAATATTCGGAATTCTCTCTCAGTGTATCCGAACAGGCGTGGAATGTGGCGACTAGGGGATTTTCACAGTAACTTCATTGCAGTGTTAATGTAAGCCTACTTGTGACACTGATAAAGATTATTATTATTAAGCTCTACCAACACTCGGGAAACTTGACACCACCCAGAACAAAACAGCCCACTGATAGGCAAATCATCCACCACTTTAAATATTCAGTCCCTCCACTACTTCCACAATGGAAGAAGGGTATACATCTACAAGATGCACTGCAGCAGCTCACCTTTTGATAGCACCTTCCAAATCTGCAACCTAGGACAAGAGCCACAGATACATGGGAACAATACTACCTTCAAGTTCCTCTCCAAATCAATCTCTATCCTGACTTGGGGAAATATATCGCCATTCCGTCATTGCTGGGTCAAAATTCTGGAACTCCCTCCCTAACGACACCGTAGCTGTACTTACACAAGGATTGATAGATAGAATTTACAGTGCAGAAGGACAGCAGTGAAATGAAATGAAAATCGCTTATTGTCACAAATAGGCTTCAAATGAAGTTACTGTGAAAAGCCCCTAGTTGCCACATTCCGGCACCTGTTCGGGGAGGCTGGTACGGGAATTGAACCGTGCTGCTGGCCTGCCTTGGTCTGCTTTAAAAGCCAGCTCTTTAGCCCTGTGCTAAACCAGCCCCAGTGGTTCAAGAGGACACCTAACCAGCACCCTCTCAAGGGCAATTAGGGATGGGCAATAAATGCTGGTCTAGCCAGCAGTGTCCACATCCCATGAAAAAATTTAAAAACTAAATCAAGGAGGTGAACCAAGGAGAATCTGAAATTAATTATCTACCCCACCCAACACATGCTAGAATTAACCACTGAAAATGCAGGAATAAAATGAGAAAATGTTGAAAATACACAGCACCTATGAAAGGAAAATAAATCAACATTCTGGGCATTTACTGAACGATAACTTGTATTTACATTAACAACTTGTGTTTATACAGCGCCTTTAAGGTAATAAAACATCTCAAGGTGCTCCACAGCAGCATTAAAAACAAAATATATGACACTAATGCATAAAATATTAGAAAAGGCAGATGTCCAAAACCTTTATCAGAGTTTGGTTTTGAAGCATGTTGTAAAGGAGGAAAGAGGAGAGGTGGAGGGTGAAGGGCAGAGATTGGCCCAAAGCTACGAAGGGTGAATTCAAAGAAAATGGAGATGCAGCCAGTGTTATCACAATTTAAATTGTAGTTATGTGCAATTTGCGTGCTGTGATCCACTCACAACTTCTCATTTTGCCCTCTTAAACTTGGAACACCTTCTAGTGTACAGATCGGTGTGGGAATTGTACGGATGGTGGTTGGCGGGTGTAAATCTGCTGTTCGGTCTAAGCATAGGTGCCTCCTGCTACAGCAGCAATGTTTTTAGTACTGTAATCGAAACAGAAAGAACTGTCCAGTAATTTAACATTCTGCACGTTCTGTTCACCATATCTATGGAGCAAGATTTCTCTTTGCACAATGACAGGGACAGGTTGTGTCAGCTCTGGCTCGGTTGATGGCACTCCCACTTCAGAGTAAGAAGGTTGTGCTTCAAGTCTCATTCTCGAGATAGGGCCACAAAAGCTGAATATGTGGGCACACCGTGCAGCATGGACAGAGTGCTGCATTGTCTTCCAGTGCTGACTTTCAGGTGAGACATTTAGCTCAGACCCTGACTGCCCTCACAGGTTGGCTCAGAAGATCTCACGGCACTATTCTGAAAAAACAATGGTGAGTCGTGGACAATATTTATCTCCGAACCAACGTCACTAAACAAAATCTGTCCATTTATCACACTGTTGTTTGTAGGGCTTTTTTGTTTTGCTGTGTACATGATGACTGCCACATCTCCTACATTACAACAATGACTACACTTCAAGAGTACTTCATTGACTATGATCACAAAAGGCTCTATATAAATGCAAATCTTTATAATTGCCCTAAAATATTAACTTTGCATCCCTCTCCTAATACGACCAGATCTGCTGGACAGCATTTACTGCTTATATTTTAGATTTCCAACATCCTTGGTATTTTGCTTTTGATTTTCTTTTCAATAAAAATGTTCACAGAGCTGATGGAAGCCAGTACTACTATTTTATCAATGGGCGTGTATCAGCTTCTGCTTCCAATACTCACCCGATTTTCCCTTAAAAGATCTCTGCTTGTGCCATGCCACATGACAAAATGTTCCAAACAGTAAGTCTCTTGTCGAAATAAATTCTCTTAATCTTCCTGCACACACTAATAATTTTAAATTGTTGACCACTTCTCATTCTATTGGTGTCAATTGCGAGGACGCGTTCAGCAGTTTTGAGCACCCCAATGATTGGGCTTTAAAGTCATGGACAGTGTACACTGTAGATTTGCTAGGTTGTTAGCAGGGATGCAAAACTGCAGTTATGAAAAGAGGCTTGAGAAAGTGGATTTTCCCACTGCAGGGGACATAACTAAGAGGAGATTTAACTGAGATTTTTTAAATTATGAGTTTTGATACAATGAATAGGCAAAGAGTTAGCCAAACCTTTTGTAATTTAACTTTCTCCCATCAGGATGTGAATCCTGAGTTGATGAGCCCAAAAGGAGATAAAAGGACAGCATCAGAGAACAGATTTGCAGGGAGCCACACTCACACTAAGGGACACTAGAAATCTTTAAATACCATGTTAACAGAGGTTCAGGGGAGACCTGGGACATATGTACAGAAACCATCAAAGTTAGCAGGATAGCTGGAAAGGCCGTTAAAGCAGCACGCAGAATCCCTGACTTTGTAAATAAAGGCTCAAGAGTACAAATGTGAAAATGTTATGCCTAAACCTTTTGGAAAACACTGGGTAGGGCCCTGTTGGATCAGTTTTGTTCAATTCTGGGAACTGCACATTGGAACGGGTATCAAGGCCTTGCAAAAGAGATTTACTCGGCTGGTATGAGGGAAGTCAGACATTGACTACATGGGCAGACTGGAAAAGCTGAGGTTGTTCACCTTCGAATAGAAAATGTTAAGGGGTTTGCTCGAGACATCCACAATCATGAATGGTTTTGATGGAGTAAATAAGGAGAAACTAATAATAATAATCGTTTATTGTCACAAGTATGAAGTTACTGTGAAAAGCCCCTTGCCGTCACATTCCGGTGCCTGTTCGGGTAAGCCGGTAAGGGAATTGAACCCGCGCTGCTGGCCTTGTTCTGCATTACAAACCAGCTGTCTAGCCCACTGAGCTAAACTATTGCCAATGGCAGAAGGATTGGAGCTAGAAGAGACGGATTTCAACTGTTTTGCAAAGGAAACAGCTGATTATAATCCTTATAGGGCGGTGGAAGCTGATTAAATAGCAACATTCAAAAGGGAACAGGATAAAAACCTTAAAGCAGCAAATTTACAGGACCAAGGGGAAACAGCAGGGGAGTAGGACTAAATGGATAGCTTGATGGGATCTGTATTTGTTAATATATTTTTGTGTCGCCGCACTTATATATCAATCATACAGAACTCAAGACTGAGCTTCTCGAGTCAAGTCAAGAGTATGTTTCTGTCAGTTTCAAAGTCTATTGATCAAGTCAAATTTCATATAAATACAGAATTTAAAAGTTGTTTGTCCAACACAAATAGAGATGATTGAGTCAAATTCGAGATACAATTCAATTTGCAAAATGCACGATACAAAACTGGAATGACAGTAAATAGCTGTTTGCGAAGCAAAGTAGAAATAGGTTTCGTAGGTTAGGTTAAGATGAATTCCGAGAGAGCGCAAAAGGTTTTTCCTGGTCTCTTAAAGAAATCATAATCTTTTTAAACTCCATCCCCTTTCTGACTGTGATTGGGTTAAAATTATTATTATTCATATAATTCACCGAAAATGTCTGTCCATCAAGTTTTAAGAGATATGCCATGGGAAAATTTCTCTATGTTACTATAATGTGGTGTGGTCGAGCCCACCTGCTTTCCCACCATATTCTCGAGAACTGGGAGGTTTGCCCAGTAATGATTACAATGCGATGTGAATAGTCAATCTGAATACTGACTACCTTTATCAGATCTTTCTCATGCTCTCAGCAATTTCTTCTGTCCTGGTTTACTATATGCACTAAATCATTTCTTCCCTTAACCCTTTATTACCTATAATAAAGTAGGTTTCTATCATAGTTCCACTAAGGAGCCAGCACAATACAAAGGACTGAGTGGTCTGCTGTGCTCGACAATTCCAGGATGCCTCCCTTTAATATTAAGAAAAGTGCATTGATATTGGAGATTTTGCTCGAAGATGAATCGGATAATACTCAATGAATTAACGCAAGTTTTATTATCCGCGATCCAAGAAATTTCAAGAAGTGTACAGGTTAACATAGCAATACTTGCAAACATGAAATACCAAATTTAAAAATTCCTGCAGTAATAAAGCGCCAGTGATTGTCTCTTGAACCTAAATCTCATTTAATTTCTTGTTTACTGCACGAGGTAAGGGATCAACATAGGTTATAGAAGTAGTATTGGTTTTCATATTGAAGGTCCAAGTACAAGATTACAATTTCTCTTCAATATCTGCTTTGCAGCAACAATCCATTCTGTAGCATTTCACCTGCACAGAAATATTCTCTAATGTCAAAAGGCTGTTAATGATTTTTTCCAATGCAGTTAGCAGCTGGTGTTGGCTAAGCAGGACTATTCTGTCCAACAAAAGAAAAACAATTTTCAGATATTGTACACGAGAAATATAAAATGCGCCGGCGGTGTGGACAACAACAGGTATCAGAGGAGAGGGTCAAATAGCAAGGTCAAACCATTACACTGAGCCTGGATCAGATCAGTTTTCAAACACTGAATATACAAAAGGTATTGAAGGAAGAGTTGAAGTATTAACGCCCACACAGAAACAGAAATTTAGGAAGATATCCATCGACCGGGAAATGGCTTGGAGAAGATGATGAGCTAGAGAGAGAGAGAGAGAACAAAACATATACCAACTGATTTTTAAAAATCGAATGGAATGGTGGGGATCTACAGATGGATGGATGGATTTGTTTATTGTCACGTGTACCGAGGTACAGTGAAAAGTATTTTTCTGCGAGCCGCTCAACAGATCATTAAGTACATGAGAAGAAAAGGGAATAAAAGAAAATACATAATAGGGCAACACAACATATACAATGTAACTACATAAGCACTGGCATCGGATGAAGCATACAGGGTGTAGTGTTAATGAAATCAGTCCATAAGAGGGGCATTTAGGAGTCTGGTGACAGTGGGGAAGAAGCTGTTTTTGAGTCTGTTCGTGCGTGGTCTCAGACTTCTGTATCTCCTACCCGATGGAAGAAGTTGGAAGAGTGAGTAAGCCGGGTGGGAGGGATCTTTGATTATACTGCCCGCTTTCCCCAGGCAGCGGGAGGTGTAGATGGAGTCAATGGATGGGAGGCAGGTTCGTGTGATGGACTGGGCGGTGTTCACGACTCACTGAAGTTTCTTGCGGTCCTGGGCCGAGCAGTTGCCATACCAGGCTATGATGCAGCCCGATCAGAAATCCCCCAGCTTCAATTGTCAATCTGTACTATGTTTGTTGATCTCACCCATCGCAGTGGGATTGTTGCAGTTCACCTCAATCACATGGGTGAGGGAAGGACAAATTGGTCAGAGTTCTCACTCTGGGAATACTAAGCCAGACTTGAGAAGTAATCTCAGGCAAGAACAGCTTGGGGGTTTGGCTGCAATGTTCTCCAGAATCAAATCATCTACCAGCAATTGCCAATGTGGACAATGCTTGAGAAAGACCCCAGCAAGGAGCCAACACTCTCAGGATAGAACAGGGTCAAATATGTGAAGGAGACAAGACGGCAAATGGTACAAATGTGCTCTGAGCTATAGAGGCTTGAAATGTTAACCCTGTAACTCTCTATATAGATGCTGCCAGTCCTGCTGGGATTTCACAGCATTTTCTATTTTTATTTTGGATTTCCAGCATCTGCAGTATTTCACTTTTATTATTATGGTACAAATAAGAATTGGCTTCCTTTTGGTCAGGATTTTATATATATTACGTAGTAATGCCACCGTGATAAATTATTCATGCAGACTTTATTAAAAAGGCATTGCCCGACCAGGCTGCTGATATCTTCTTGGTGTTTTTTTTAATTCATTTACGGGATGTGGGTGTCGTAGGTTAAGCCAGCATTTATTGCCCACCCCCAGTTGGACTGCACAACAGAGTCCCAAGTTCAATTCACAATCTGTGCTAAATTAGCCAAACCTAGCGAGCTAGGGCTGAGCTACAGAGCTTGAAAACAGATAAGCAGCAAGGTCAAAATCAGCTATGCCTGATTACTATCCACAGGATGGATGTGGGGTTAGGAAGCAAACTCGTGATCATGCTCAATTTCTACGCCCCCAAATGGTTAAATAAGCTGCCAATGACCATGATCAAGGCGTGAAACATGTTGGAGAAACTCCACATGATAGTCAATGGGTACACTGCCACTGTGCACCGGCAGTGGAGGGAGTGAATGTTTACGGTGGTGGATCGGATGCCAATCAAACAGGACTGGATGGCGTTGAGCTTCTCGAGTGTTGTTGAAGCTACACTCATCCAGGCTAGTGGAAAGTCTTCTATCACATCCCTGATTTGAGCCTAGCAGATGGTGGGCAGCCATTAGGGAATCAGGAGTGAATTTATCGCTGCTGAATTCCCAGTCTCTGACCAGCTCTTGTAGCCACAGTATTTATACGGCTGGACCAATTCAGTTTCTGGTCAATGATAACCTCCACGATATTAATGGGAGGGGATTCAGTGATGGCGATGCCATTGTATCGTGATGTCCTGCAGCAATTCACTATAACATCTTCTAAACTCACGACCTCTACCAGCCCGAAGGAAAAGGGCAGCAGACACATGGGGACACAACCACCTGCGACACCAGGTTGCAATGAATGCGCTGAACCATTTTCCTCATCTGTACTCACTTTATATATATATATATATATATATATATGTGTGTAAGGGTGCTTTAATAACACCCTTCAGCCAGTGTTCCAAGATATGTCAAAGGAGTATCATGTGATATTGAATCACATTGCAAGGTATTTGGGCAAATGCTTGGACAAAAAAAGGTTTTTAACAGCACGGTAGCAGTGGTTAGCACTGTTGCCTCACAGCGCCAGGGTCCCAGGTCCGATTTCCGGCTTGAGTCACTGTCTGTGTAGAGTCTGCACATTCTCCCGGTGTCTGCGTGGTTTCCTCCGGGTGCTCCGGTTTCCTCCAGAAAGACGTGCTGTTAGGTGAATTGGGCATTCTGAATTCTCCCTCTGTGGATCCGAACAGGCGCCGTAATGTGGCAACTAGGAGATTTTCACAGTAACTGCATTGCAGTGTTAATATAAGCCTACTTGTGACACAAATAAAGATTATTATTAAACTTAAAATGAGGAGATTGAGGAGCGAGTTTCAGAGACAGCTTCCTACAGCTTCGCACATAAACAGCGAACGCATGGCCACCAATGTTGGGGCAAACAAAATCAGCTATGTACAGGGCGAAAATTGAAGGAACACGAAGTTTTCGAAGAGTTTAGGGTTGGAAGAGGTTACAGAGATAAAGTGTGAAACCATGGAAAGATTTTCCCACAGGTTTGAGAATTATACATTTGATGTGATAGACCTGGACTTAATTTAGGTCAATGAACACAGTGGTGATAGGCAAATGGAAATTGTGCAAGGTAGAATATGGGCAGCAGAAATTTTGGATGAGCTGAAGTTTGCAGAGCTGGGAACCCAGTCAGAAGAGCATTGGAATGGCAACATTCCAAACAAATGTGGGAACAAAATCATGGATGAGAGTTCCAGTCGCAGATGGGTTGGAACATAGATAGAGACAAGTGACATTCTGGAATTGAAGTCACACAGTCTTAGTATCGGAAAGGATAGGGAAATGGAAGCTCAACTCCAGGTTAATTAGAATATGGAGGCAACAGATAGCCTTGTTCAGCCTCAGGTAGTAGCCAGACAGCAAATTGGTGGTGGGATAACTGTGAATGAAATAAACAGGCAGACAACCACCTTAAACATTCACCCCCTCCACCACCACCGAACACTAGCAGCATGTTCCCTCATTAAGATGCACAATAGCAACTGACCAAAGGCGCCTTCAAAAGTACCTTCCAAACACACAAACCTCTACCACCTAGAAGGACAAGAGCAGCAGATCATAGAATTTACAGTGCAGAAGGAGGCCATTCGGCCCATCGAGTCTACACCGGCTCTTGGAAAGAGCACCCTACCCAAGGTCAACACCTCCACCCTATCCCCATAACCCAGTAACTCCACCCAACACTAAGGGAAATTTATCATGGCCGATCCACCTAACCCGCACATCTTTGGACTGTGGGGGGAAACCGGAGCACCCGGAGGAAACCCACGCACACACGGGGAGGATGTGCAGACTCCGCACAGATAGTGACCCAAGCCGGAATCGAACCTGGGACCCTGGAGCTGTGAAGCAATTGTGCTACCATGCATGGGAACGCCATCACCTGCAGTTTCCCCTCCGAGCCACTCACCACCCTGCCTATGTCAATGTTCCTTCATTGTCAGTGGTTCAAGATCCTGGTAATTCCTTCCTAACAGCACTGTCGGCATACTTGCATCGATTCAAGAAGTCGGCTCGCCAGCAGCTTCTCAAGGGCACACATCATCCTGATGTGGAACTATATTTCCATTTCCTCCCTGTCGGTGGGTCAAAATCCTTGAACTCTCTGCCTCACAACACTTTGGTGCACCTACACCACATGGACTGCAGCAGTTCAAGGAAGCCGACCACCATGTTCTCAGGATAATCAAGGTTGGGCAATAAATGCTGGCATTTCCAAACAGTTTCTAAAACAAAGCATAGCTGTTGATCTGACTTCAGCTCATTTTTGAAAAATCTTTATCAATGACATTTGAACCCGACATTAGAATTCCTAAAACATTTATTTTGCCCTCATTTTATTTTGATACATCTAGCTCCAGCTCACAATTACTTAAGTCACACGAAGGGTAAACTGAGGGAGAATTCAGAATGTCCAATTCACCTCACAACACGTCTTTCGGGACTTGTCGGAGGAAACTGGAGCACCCTGAGGAAACCCACGCAGACACGGGGAGAACGTGCAGACTCCGCACAGACAGTGAATCGAACCTGGGACTCTGACGCTGTGAAGCAGTGTGTGGCAACTAGGGTATTTTCACAGTAATATCATTGCAGTGTTACTGTAAGCCTACTTGACAATAATAAAGATTATTATTATGAATAAAGAGCTGAAACCTATTAAGTCAATAGTTTACAAAGTGCAAAAGAACACAAAGATACTAGTATAAAGTTGACAGATGGCAGTTCCGCAAATATCACATCACAAGTCTTAAAATCATAAGTGTCAACGGCACGATCTTTCAATTACCCCAGTCAATTTGCAGCTTTAACTAATAGATCTAGAAGTTATTGTGACCAAAGCAACTGGAGGCAGTGTTGAAAAATGTTGCCAGGTTAGAGGTCTGAATTTCAAAGACAAGATTGGAAAGAGGATTCGGAAAATTTATTTTATAGAAAGTAGACAATATAGCACACAAAATGTAAGCTGTGGGTGGGTTGGTAACACTCTCCCCTCTGAATCAATGACTGTGGTGTCAAGTCCCACTCTAATATGGTATTAAGGCAGTGCTGCACAGTCAGAGGTACCATGTTTCAGATGAGGCATTAAGCCAAAGCCCAGATTTCCCTATCAGGTGGGCTTGAACCCTTGGCACTATTAAGAGCAGAGGAGCTCTCCCCAGTGTCCTTGCCTTTCATGTTCATAAATCAATATTATAAAAACAGATTATAATATTGCTGTGTGTGCTAATTTCCGGTGTGCAAATTGGCTGCCTTGTTTCTTACATTGCATTCTTGACTCCAATTCAACAACACATCATTGGTTGCAAAGCGCTTGGAGATGTCCTGTGGTCATGAAAGATGCTATATAAATGCACATATTTTCAAATTAAAGAACCAGGAAATTAATATTTTTTTAATAAATTTAGAGTACCCAATTATTTACTTATTTATTCCAATTAAGGGACAATTTAGCCGGGATTCGAACCCGGGTCCTCAGCTCCGCAGTCCCAGTGCTAACCACTGTGGCACATGCCGCCCGGGAAATTATTAACGTAATGCTGCAAACTAAATCATAAGAGCAGGACAAAGGGATAAAACTTCAAATTCGCAAAAAGGAAAAATTAGAATCCAATCTAAGGAAATGCCTCATACAAAAGAATGATCAAACATGGAAACATCTAGTTAGAGAAAAGGAGATTTGGAAATAATTGGTTGCTGCAATGAGAGGATTTTACATTCATGAATGGCCTCCTGTCTCTGTAATTATTTTATGCTTATGTCTTTATCCTGAACAAAAAAAAGCAATCAGACTGGAATAGATTTGCAGGACACTGGCTAAGTTGAGAGCTTCTCTCTTATATAACAAGAAGTAATGATAAAAATACTCAGCAGGTCAGGCAGCAGCTGTGCAGAGAAACAGTTAATGTTTCCGATTGAGGTGACCTTGCATCTGTTCTGATAAAATGTCATCTTGATCTGAAGCATTAACTGTTTCTCTCACAGATGAAGCCAGATCTGCTGAGTGTTTCCAGCATGGTTTTGTTTTAAATTCAGATTACCAGTATCTGTAGTGTTTTTTCCTATTGTCTTAGCTTTTCTCTAACACCTGACTCACATGAAAGTCTACATCACAAACAGAATCAGCAATCAGACACATTCTGATAGAAAAAAAACCCCAGCCTGTTCCGAAGTTAGCAATTCCACCAGTCTACGGTAAAAAAAACACAGGACAATGTTAAACAGAGCAAACTCCAAAGATTCATCTACAGAAGTTGGAGAAACTCAGAGCCAACCCAAGGAATTCTGGGTCAAATGAGCAACATCCAACTTTTGTAATTAATTGGAGAAAAACGCAACAAAATAAAAGGAATTAAGGCTGGGAAGAAACACCAAAAGAATGGAGAATATCAGAACAAAGCTCACAGCATATTTAATACTAATAACAATCTTTATTGTCACAAGTAGGCTTACATTAATACTGCAATGAAGTTACTGTGAAAAGCCCCTAGGCGCCACATTCCGGCGCCTGTTCGGGTACAGTGAGGGAGAATTCAGAATGTTACAAATTACCTAACAGCACGTCTTTCGGGACTTGTGGGAGGAAACCGAAGCACCCAGAAGAAACCCACGTAGACACGGGGAGAATGTGCAGACTCAGCACAGACAGTGACCCAAGCCAGGAATCGAACCTGGGATCCTAGCGCTGTGAAGTCACAATGCTAATCACTGTTCGACCATGCCGCCCAATCAACAGATCCAGGCTGACACTTTGCGAGAACATTTGAAACACCATTCATTCATGTTCACAAGAATACCTTTGATTCATCAAGCAGCTTTTCCACAGCTGCAATATTTCCTGCAATTCAAGAGTGACTACATCTATGGGGAGATGGCCAAGTGGTGGTAACCCAGTGACCCAGGCAAATGCTCTGGGAACAAGTATTCAAATGCCACCATGGCAGCTGGTGGAATACTATTTCAATTAATCAATCTGGAATTGAAAGCTACAACCATGAATCTATTATCAATTATGGTTCACTAATATCCTTTTGGGAAAGAAACCTTCCCAAGAAACCTTCCTGGTCTGACCTACATGTGACCCCAGGCCCACAGCAAGGTGGTTGACCCTTATCTGCCCTCTGAAATGGCCAAGCAAACCATTCAGTTTAAGGGCAATTGAGGATGGGCAACAAATGCTGGCCCAGCCAGCGATGCCCACATCCCATGAAAGAATGTTTTTAAACTCTGGAAGTTGTAAAGCAGTTTTGAACGTCCTGAAGTTGTGAAAAACGCTACATAAATGAAATCTTTCCCTATTGTCGAGTATTATTATTATGCATCTTCTTATAGAAATTCATTGCTGATGTTATCCGTAAGTGCTGCGATGTAATTAGTTGTTGTTACCGGTATATATTCGTATTTAAGTGCTATTAGTAGAATCCAATTAACCAATTATCCAATGCTTAACTAGTTGCTCCCATTTGAAAGTCCATACTGTATTTTAAACTTTGTTATTTTTATATATTAAAGACCACAAATTTTGCTGACATTTTGGTGGTCAAATCACCTAATCTTTTTGGTGACGAGAATTTTAAAAATTCAAGTTTCAGCAAGTTCAACATGAAATTTTGCAAGTTTACCAATGGAAGACAAGTTAACAGTACCATTGCTAGGTTTGTGTCTCGCTTGTGGAAGGGAACGAGAACAGGACTGAATATGTGGAAAGGTTGAAACACTTTTTCTTGGCAAATGGAATCACAGAAGAGGCTAGAAAGCACTCAATTCTCCTCAGCATGTGTGGAGCAAAGAATTACAAGCTAGTGAGAAATTTAGCTACACCCACGGAAACCAGACGACATTTCATTTGTGGATTTAGTTAAACTCGTTCAGAATCACCACAATCCTAAGCCCTCAGTAATTGTTCAATGGTTCAAATTCCACAGTCATTTTCGGAAGACAGTACAGTCTGTAATTAACTTTGTTGCTGAATTGCGCCAGCTCTCTGAACATTGCAGGTTTGGGGTAGTTTTGGTAGGCATGTTTTGGGACAGACTAATTTGTAGCATTAATAAGGACAGCATTCGGCGGCATTTCCTGGAAGAAGTCACACTTAGTTTTAAGAAGGCTCTAAAAATGTCTCAGGGCATGGAAATGGCCGTCAATAATGCAAAGGCTATTCAGAAGGGGACCGGTTTAGCTCAGTTGGCTGGTTTGTGATGCGGAGCGAAGCCAGGAACGTGGGTTCAATTCCTGTACCGGCTGGTTATTCATGAAGTCCCACCTTCTCACCCTTTTCCTTTGTCTGAATTGTGGTGATCCTCAGGTTAAATGCCCCCCTAGTCAGCTCACCCATCAAAGCGGAAAGCAGGTTATTGGTCATCTGGGACTTTGGTGACTTTACTTAACTTTATTCAGAAGGCCAATGGCGGCAGTAGGCGGGGTGCACTGCATGTATTAGAAACACCTGGCAGTAAAAAGATGACGTCAGTGGAATGTTTTAGGTGTGGAGGGTCACACAATGCGAATCATTTTAAGTTTACGGATCTTGTTTGTCACAAATGCAACAATAAGATGCATTTAGCGAAGAAGCGCCGGGGTGCAAAGAGAAAATTGAATGCTGAGCAGGGAACTTCAAATGCAAGGAAGCCTCAGTCACCAGCGCTTCGCTTGGAAAGCTCAGACCAGGCAGAGGAGCACTATTACAACATGTTTAATATGAATGAGGGGTACACAGAGCCTACTTATGCTACAGTGAAGGTCAATGGACAGAAAATCAAGATGGAGGTGGACACATGAGCCTCTGCATCAGTATTCAGTGAGGAAATCTTCAGGAAGATTTGGAGCTCTAAGCAGGCTCCAGCTCTTACTCAGGCAACAATCAACCTTTGGATGGACATCGGCGAGACTATACCATTGCTTGGAGCGTTAGAAGTAGATATTGCATATATCAGCCAAGAAGCAAGAGCAAGGCTCCTAGTAATAAAAGGGCATGGGCTGAGTCTGCTAGGACGTGACTGACTCAGGAAAAGTCAGTATTGTATCGCACCAAATAACTACGAGACTCTCACCAGCTGGATTATTGATCAGTAGAAGACCAATGTCTCACCTGGATCTGCTACAAAGCAAAAGTAGGAAAGGGGCAAGAAAAGCAGAAGGCGAGATATGATAATCATGTTAAGGAGGGCTGTTTTAAACCGAATGATTGTTTACATCAGGAATTTTGGCAGTAACCAGCACGGACTACCTGGAGTTATTCTTAATCAATGTCGTGCGGTATCTTTGGCTGTGAAATTGAACATTGGAAGAGTTGTATTTCAGATTTCCAGCATCTGCGGCATTTTGTTTTTATTTAGTGAATTAAATACTGTGTTTAACATTGTAATTTTTTAAAAACGAGATGCCCACAAAGTGGCTTTGCACCTTTAAAAAAATGTTAAATCAAAAAGCCTCCTTGATGGTACCCAAATGGGCACAAATCTCGTCATGCTCGTTTGTTTATTCTGCCGTGCGGACAGTCCACAAGACCATAAGACATAGGAGCGGAAGTAAGGCCATTTGGCCCATCGAGTCCACTCCACCATTCAATCATGGCTGATTTCAACTCCATTTACCTGCTCTCTCTCCATAGCCCTTAATTCCTCGAGAAATGAAGAATTTATCAACTTCTGTCTTAAAAACACTCAACGTCCCGGCCTCCACCGCCCTCTGTGGCAATGAATTCCACAGACCCACCACTCTCTGGCTGAAGAAATTTCTCCTCATCTCTGTTCTAAAGTGACTCCCTTTTATTCTAAGGCTGTGCCCCCGGGTCCTAGTCTCCCCTGCTAATGGAAACAACTTCCCGACGTTCACCCTATCTAAGCCATTCATTATCTTGTAAGTTTCTATTAGATCTCCCCTCAACCTCCTGAACTCCAATGAATATAATCCCAGGATCCTCAGACGTTCATCGTATGTTAAGCCTACCATTCCTGGGATCATCCGTGTGAATCTCCGCTGGACACACTCCAGTGCCAGTATGTCCTTCCTGAGGTGTGAGGCACAAAATTGCTCACAGTATTCTAAATGGGGCCTAACTAATGCTTTATAAAGCTTCAGAAGTACATCCCTGCTTTTATATTCCAAGCCTCTTGAGATAAATGACAACATTGCATTTGCTTTCTTAATTACGGACTCAACCTACAAGTTTACCTTTAGAGAATCCTGGACTAGGACACACAAGTCCCTTTGCACTTCAGCATTATGAATTTTGTCACCGTTTAGAAAATAGTCCATGCCTCTATTCTTTTTTCCAAAGTGCAAGGCCTCGCACTTGCCCACGTTGAATTTCATCAGCCATTTCTTGGACCACTCTCCTAAACTGTCTAAATCTTTCTGCAGCCTCCCCGTCTTCTCCATACTACCTGCCCCATCACCTATCTTTGTATCATCGGCAAACTTAGCCAGAATGCCCCCAGTCCCGTCATCTAGATCGTTAATATATAAAGAGAACAGCTGTGGCCCCAACACTGAACCCTGCGGGACACCACTCGTCACTGGTTGCCATTCCAAAAAAGAACCTTTTATCCCAACTCTCTGCCTTCTGCCTGACAGCCAATCGTCAATCCATGTTAGTACCTTGCCTCGAATATAATGGGCCCTTATTTTACTCAGCAGTCTCCCGTGAGGTACCTTATCAAAGGCCTTTTGGAAGTCAAGGTAGATAACATCCATTGGCTCTCCTTGGTCTAACCTATTTGTTATCTCTTCAAAGAACTCGAACAGGTTTGTCAGGCACGACCTCCCCTTACTAAATCCATGCTGACTTGTCCTAATCCGACCCTGCACTTCCAAGAATTTAGAAATCTCATCCTTAACAATGGATTCTAGAATCTTGCCAACAACCGAGGTTAGGCTAATTGGCCTATAATTTTCCATCTTTTTCCTTGTTCCCTTCTTGAACAGGGGGGTTACAACAGCGATTTTCTAATCCTCTGGGACTTTCCCTGACTCCAGTGATTTTTGAAAGATCATAACTAACGCCTCCACTATTTCTTCAGCTATCTCCTTTAGAACTCTAGGATGTAGCCCATCTGGGCCCGGAGATTTATCAATTTTTAGACCTCTTAGTTTCTCTAGCACTTTCTCCTTTGTGATGGCTACCATATTCAACTCTGCCCCCTGACTCTCCTGAATTGTTGGGATATTACTCATGTCTTCTACTGTGAAGACTGACGCAAAGTACTTATTTAGTTCCTCAGCTATTTCCTTGTCTCCCATCACTAGATTACCAGCGTCATTTTGGAGTGGCCCAATGTCTACTTTTGCCTCACGTTTGTTTTTAATGTATTTAAAGAAACTTTTATTATCATTCCTAATGTTACTGGCTAGCCTACCTTCATAATTGATCCTCTCGTTCCTTATTTCTCTCTTTGTTAGTCTTGGAAGTGGAGGCAGCTTCCGACATACGTTTTTCAAAATAAACACAGAGTTGCAAAATCTCGATTTTCCCTCGACAAACCTCGAGCTTTTATATTTGTCTGGCTGGTTTTAGTAAGTCTAGCGCAAATTCTACCACTTACCATCCAGCCTCACAACTTTGATGAAATAGCAGAGGGTAGCTGGAAGCTTTACACACCACCCTGGCAAGGCGCAGCATCTAGATACAGAAATCCCTTGACCAGGCAGCCATTCTTGTAAAGCTGATCTCAAATAAACCTGGCGGCAGGCTCAATGTACACAACCTGAAGTTGTCAAACAGTGCAAGTTTCTGTGGCAGCAGTACCAGTACTATTTGTACCTTGAATCATAGATCATAGAATCATAGAATTTACAGTGCAGAAGGAGGCCATTTGGCCCCAGCTAAGTCCACATCTCCACCCTATCCCCACAACCCCACCTCACCTTTTTGGATACTAAGGGTAATTTATCATGGCCAATCCACCTAACTGCACATCTTTGGACAGTGAGAGGAAACCCCGGCACTCGGAGGGAACCCAGGCAGACATGGGGAGAACATGCAGACTCTGCACAGACAGTGACCAAGCCGGGAATCGAACCTGGGACTCTGGAGCTGTGAAGCAACTGTGCTAACCACTGTGCTACCGTGCAGCCACAATACAAAGAAAATCAACGAAGGAAAGAAAAGACATAAAAAAAGACCCGAATAGTGAGCCTGGGGAGCGTCAGTCACTGGGAAAGGAATAAAAGTGGGTGAAATATGCAGAGATGGGGAAAAGTTAACAAATGGAGGGTACAAAAGCACAAAATAAACTGGGAGGATAAAGAAATATTGGAGATAAGCAATGAATAAAAATTATATTGGGAAAACTGGAAGCACTTCAGGCTAAATCGGACTTGGTAAATTCAGTCTAACAAAACTTCATCACAAACAAAATAATGCACAAAATCCATCGCCCATATTAAAGTATGCATACAGACAATTCAGTTCAGAAAAAAGTGGAAAAATACAAGAGGGGGACAGTAAGTACACTGAACCAGAGTCAAGTACCCCTCTCCCCAAAAAGCACATGCATATGGAGTGAGCCATTTAGCTTCTCAAGCCACTCCACCAATCACGGAGACCAAGCCTGACCTGCCACCGAGCTCCATACCTGCCTTTACCCCATATCCCTCAACATATTTGTGAAGCAACAATATCAATCTCGGATGTAAAATTTACAGTTGAATATGTATTAATTGCTGTTTGTGCAAGAGATCTACAAACTTGCATCACACATTTGGACGAGACATTAAAGCGAAGCACCAGCTGCCTGCTCGGGTGAATATAAAGGATTCCCATGGCACTATTTTAAAGAGTTATCTCCGGTGTCCTGGCAATATTTCTCCCTCCCATTTTGAAATGTCTGTAATGCTTCTTTGACCGTATTGAAGTACCTCAGAGGGCAACATGATATATTGTCATGCGAGAGTACCTTTAAGAAATATGTGTTTATAAATGGGCATGTATATAAATATCTGTAGAGTGCCTTTAAGAAATGGGTGTTTACTACTGCAGTGATGTCAGAGAGTGGGTGGAGCTGGGCTGTCTGTCAACTTTTTACTTTCGTTTTAGGCTGTTTGCTGCAGCGTGTGTTTTAGTTTCGTTTTCAGTGTTGAAGCTGAAGCCAGGCAGAGCAGCTGTACTGTTGATCTCGCTGCCATGAAAAAACTATCTCTTGATCATTTGGTGAATTCAGAATTATAAATGTTTTCAGTAGTGACTTTAACTTGATGTGCTTCTGTTAAAGGTTTTGTTTTTAAGTCGTATGGATGTTAAAGGGAAAGCGCAAATGATTACTTAGTGTTTTATTCTTTGGGGTTGTATTTGAATTAATGGTTGCTAAGATGTTCATTGTATGTTTTAAAAAGGTTAACTTGAGTTCATAGAATAAACATTGTTTTGCTTTAAAAAATACTTTTCCATTTCTGCTGTACCACACCTGTAGAGTGGGCCTTGTGCTCCCCATACCACAATCTATTAAAAGTTGTGGGTCAGGTAAACTCCATGATACACTTTGGGGATCTTTAAACTCTGGCCCATAACAATATGTAGAAAACCTCAATATTATTACACTTTGTGTGATGGACATTTTGAAATGTTTGTCATATTCTCAGATATTTTACCAATTGAGTATATATTTGCAACAAAATAAAATACTTATCCCTCAATCAACATCACAAGAATAGATTATTTGGTCATCATCACCTTGGAGTTTTCGACAGCTTACTGTGTGCAAACTGCCGCGTTTCCAGCATTACAACAGATATTGCATTTCGCAGTTTACTCAGTTGGCTGAATAGCTGGTTCATGATGTCAAGCTAGGCCAGCAGCATGGGTTCAATTCCCGTACAGGTTATTCATGAAGGTACACCTTCTCAACTTTGTCCCTTGCGCGAGGTATGGTGACCCTCAGGTTAAATCATCACCAATCAGCTCTCCCTCTCAAAGGGGAAAGCAGCTTATGGTCATCTGGGACTATGACGACTTTGCTTACATTTCAAAAGTAGCTCAATAGTTCACAGAATTGTTATGGTTCCAAAAGAGGCCGTTTGGCCCATCATGTTTGTACTGGCTCTCCAAACTGGCCATTCCCTTGCCTTCTTCCCATACCTCTGTATATTGTTTCTATTCAAGTAATCACCAAATGCCCTCTTGAATGCCTCACTTGAACCGACCACCACCACACTTTCAGACAGTGCATTCCAGACCCTAACCACTGTGTGTGAAAAAGTATTTTCTCATATCACATTTGCTTCTTTTGCAAATCACTTTAAATCTGTTCCCTCTCTTTCTTGATTCTTTTACGAACAGGAACAGTTTATCTTCTTATTGTCACAATCTTTATTGTCACAAGTAGGCTTACATCAACACTGCAATGAAGTTGTGAAAAGCCCCTAGTCGCCACATTCCAGCATTTGTTTGGGTACACGGAGGGAGAATTCAGAATGTCCAATTCACCTAACAGCATGTCTTTCGGAACTTGTCGGAGGAACTGGAGCACCCGGAGGAAACCCACACAGACACAGGGAGAATGTGCAGACTCCGCACAGACAGTGATCCAAGCCGGGAATCGAACCTGGAACGCTGGCACTGTGAAGCAACAGTGCTAACCACTGTGCTACTTCTCAGCCTTCTCTAATTAATCTTCATACCTGAAGTCTCTCATCCCTGGAACCATTCTTGTAAACCTCTTCTGCACTCCTTCCAATGCTTTCACATCCTTCCTATAGTGTGGTACCCAGAACTGCACACAATACTCCAGCTGAGGTCCAACTAATATCTTGTATTAGATCAGCATTACCTCCTTGCTCTTGTACTCTTTGTCCCCCTTTCCTTCCTTTTCTGAACACCTAACACCCAGTCTTTATTTTTTACAGATGCCCCATAGAAAGCATCCTATCAGGCTGCATCACAGCCTGGTATGGCAACTGCTCGGCCCAGGACCACAAGAAACTTCAGAGAGTCGTGAACACTGCCCAGTCCATCACACGAACCTGCCTCACATCCATTGACTCCATCTACACCTCCCGCTGCCTGGGGAAAGCGGGCAGTATAATCAAAGATCCCTCCCACCTGGCTTACTCACTCTTCCAACTTCTTCCATCGGGCAGGAGATACAGAAGTCTGAGAACACGCACGAACAGACTCAAAAACAACTTCTTCCCCACTGTCACCAGACTCCTAAATGCCCCTCTTATGGACTGATTTCATTAACATTACACTCTGTATGCTTCATCCGATGCCAGTGCTTTTGTAGTTACATTGTATATGTTGTGTTGCCCTATTATGTATTTTCTTTTATTCCCTTTTCTTCTCATGTACTGAATGATCTGTTGAGCTGCTCGCAGAAAAATACTTTTCACTGTACCTCGGTACACGCAACAATAAACAAATCCAATCCAATCCAATCCTTGAGCCAGGTCTCATCACCATAACATCATGTTTCCACAACACAATCTGTGCCTGTACCTCCCAATCTTATTTACCATACACTGCATTCACATACCTGCTCAGTAACCCGGACGTAAATGTTAATACTTAATCCCTTAGTCCAACTTCACCTATTCATAGAATCCCTACAGTGCAGGAGGCCATTCGGTCCATCGAGTCAGTTTCAACTCTCGGAAAGAGCACCCTTCCTGGGCCCACTCCCCCACCCGACCCCTGTCACCACCTAACCTGCACATCCCTGAATATTAACAGGCAATTGATCATGGCCAATCCATCTAACCTTCACATCTTTGGACTGAGAGAGGAAACCAAAGCACCCAGAGGAAACCCACGCAGTCACGGGAATAATGTACAAACTCCACACAATCACCCAAGGTTGGAATTGAACCCGGGTCCCTGAAGCTGTGAGGCAGTGCTAACCTACTGTTCTTTATATGAGTGCTTTCAGTCCCATTCAGTGCATCCTAGTATTCCTCTCGAATACTTCTTGGTTCCCACACCCGTCATGTTAGCTTAAAATGTTACCCACCCACCCCCATACCCCGGTCATATTAACTTAAACATGTTCCCCAAGAAGGCCTAGCTCCAGAAATTCTAATTGCCGGAGCCATCCTTCTTCCTACCCAAGTCACTAGTACCACACCCTCTGGCTGTTCACCCTAACGCAGAGGAATTTACCGCAGCCACTCTGTGACATCCTTGGCTCTGGCACCAGGAACGCAACATACCATCCTGGAGTCTATGGCCACAGAAACATTTGTCTGTTCCACTAACTAACGGCATGGTAGCACACTGGTTAGCACTGCTGCTTCACAGCACCAGGGTCCCAGGTTCGACTCCCGGCTCGGGTCACTGTCTGTGCGGAGTCTGCACATTCTCCCCGTGTCTGCGTGGGTTTCCTCTGGGTGCTCCGGTTCCTCCGACAAGTCCCGAAAGACGTGCTTGTTAGGTGAATTGGACATTTTGAATTCTCCCTCGGTGTACCCGAACAGGCGCCGGAACGTGGCGACATGGGGATTTCACAGTAACTTCATTGTAGTGTTACTGCAAGCCTATTTATCACACTAATAAAGATTAGTATTAGTGGTTCTATTCCAAATTTCGGGGACGAGACAAAAAAAACTTTATATATATATATATATATATAAATATAGATAAAAGACTAGAATTCGGAAAGCAAGTCCAAGACACATGAAGAAGCTGGACGGCAGAAGTGTCAAGTGGTGGAGAGGACTGGGCGGGTGTCGGAGGAATCTGGCCCCGAGTGTAAGAGACCAGCCCCACCTCCCTGTGTGGGTGAGGGGGGGGTCACTCTGCGGCCTACACACTGAGGCTTCCCCGTCAAAGAGCAACAGCTGTGAGGGACAGTGGGGTGGCCGGAGCCGCGCTGTCCGCACTCGGCCACCGGGAGCCGGGCTTCGGGCCGCCGCCGCGGGTAAAGACTCACCGAGGAGCCGCGCCAGCAGCCCGCGATACGCCATCCCCGCCTCCCCGCACGGCCGGCGGTCACTCGTCCCAATGACAACCCGCCAGGACCCCGCCCTCCCACAGCTGCCCCCGGAGCACGCCTGAACCCAGCACCGCCCGCCAACCCCGGCAGACTGCCCGCCCAGGGCTCGCTCTCCTTTCCACCAGAATCCCCGACCCGTTCGATTCTCAGAACGGCTTTGGGTTGTATTTGTGTTTTTGTCTCAGGCGCTGCGCTGGGCGAGGTAGGGTCCTAAATGAACGGGGGGGTTCTGGGACTTCCGGGTGGCCTCCTCGGGCCGGGTAAATAAAAGGAAACTAGCGCGGATGCCGGAATGTCAAACAAAAAAAATCAGCAAATGCTGCACAATCTCAGCAGGTCTGACAGCATCTGTGGAGAGAGAGCGAGGAGGGAGTGCAATGATATGTATATAGGCATAAAACTAAAGGGTTAATTATTACATCTCAGTAATGTAAACACTAGAGGGCACCACCAGTTACTAGTATACATCTCAGACCTCAGGGAATCTTGGGTCGTGTTAGCAGAGGCGAGAGATAGATAACGACTCAGGACTAGTTCAGATTACAGAAAATTAGAACGTGCCATTCATTAGTTAACACTTAATTATAGATTATAATTTAACAGACTCCGTCTTACTTTATTAATAGTTACAGCTCTGTAGAGTGTGCAAACTGTGTTTAATGTAATCATTATCCAATAAATCAGTTTTACTTCAAGTTAAAGATTGGTGGTTTCTTTATCATCGTGCCATCAGACCATTCTGGATTATGAGGCAAAGAGTAACGACATATTACCACAAAGTGTACAATAACAGGGAGTTAACTTTTCGAGCCTGGTTGGCTCTTTGTCAAAGGTCAGGTGTGAATGTTGCAGCAACTCTGCCAGCACCTGTAATAGGGAAGGGGAAACAAAACAGCTTTAAAGCTATGCGTGCAGACCTACAATGCTGCACCGTTGAATACATTTGTACAGCTGGGATAGACAAGATTTTTGGGCCTCGGTTGTTGTGTTCTGTAATCCAACCGTTGTAATGATGTACACAGAACATATGATTGTTTAACTGGGAAGATGATTTATTAACGAACACGTGGAAAGATAAGGAACTACAATACCGACGATGGCTACAAAATAAATTCAGTGAAATTTCCGCAAGCTACTCGAAGCGCGATTATCTTCTTGCACGACTTACTACCAACTGGTGAGTATCATGTGTCATGTGATGGATCTCAAATGTCACCTGCTGATGGGAGGTCGTACCGATAACTATGCACATTGATGGACAACTATATACATTGATGTGAACATACATATCACCACATAAGAGAGTTTAAGAGATACGGGGGGAAGCAGGCAGGATAATTGAGTTCAAGGGGCAGCATGGTAGCACAGTGGCGAGCGCTATTGCTTCATACGCCAGGGTCTCAGGTTCGATTTCCGGCTTGGGTCACTGTCTATGCGGGGTCTGCACGTTTTCCCCGTGTCTGCGTGGGTTTCCTTCGGGTACTCCAGTTTCCTCCCACAAGTCCCCAAAGACGTGCTGCTAGGTGAATTGGACATTCTGAATTCTCCCTCTATGTACCCGAACAGGTGCCGGGGTGTGGTGACTAGGGGATTTTCACAGTAACTTATTGCAGTGTTAATGTCATCCTATTTGTGACAATAAAGATTATTATTAAGTCTAAGATCAGCCCCCATTCGAACTGAATGACACAGCATTCTGGATGGTCCATGTGCTCTACTGCTTCTCGTATTTCGCATGTTCTTAAATAAAAGTAAAATAATGCGAATGCTGGAAATCTGAAATAAAAACAGAAAATGCTTGGTAATCTCAGCAGGTCTTGCAGCATCTGGGGAGAGAGGAACAGAGTTAAAAGATTTGAGCCTATTTGAAGAGTCACACAGACTCAAAACTGCATAAGATAAAGATGCATGGCATTAAGGGTAAAGTAGTAGCATGGATAGAGGATTGGTTCATTAATAGAAAGGAAAGAGTGAGGATTAATGGGTGTTTCTCTGGTTGGCAATCAGTAGCTAGTGGTGTCCCTCAGGGATCAGTGTTGGGCCCACAACTGTTCACAATTTACATAGATGATTTGGAGTTGGTGACCAAGTGTATTGTGTCCAAGTTTGCAGACGACACTAAGATGAGTGGTAAAGCAAAAAGTGCAGAGGATACCGGAGGTCTGCAGAGGGATTTCGATAGGTTAGGTGAATGGGCTAGGGTCTGGCAGATGGAATACAATGTTGACAAATGAGAGGTTATCCATTTTGGTAGGAATAACAGCAAAAAGGATTATTATTTAAATGATAAAATATTAAAACATGCCGCTGTGCAGCAGTCGCAAAAAGTTGGTTTACAGGTGCAACAGGTGATTAAGAAGGCGAATGGAATTTTGTCCTTCGTTGCTCGAAGGATGGAGTTTAAGACTAGGGCGGTCATGCTGCAATTGTATAAGGTGTTAGTGAGGCCACATCTGGAGTATTGTGTTCAGTTTTGGTCTCCTTACCTGAGAAAGGACATACTGACACTGGAGGGTGTGCAGAGGAGATTCACTAGGTTAATCCCAGAGCTGAAGGGGTTGGATTACGAGGAGAGGTTGAGTAGACTGGGACTGTACTCGTTGGAATTTAGAAGGATGAGGGGGGATCTTATAGAAACGTATAAATTTATGAAGGGAATAGATAGGATAGATGCGGGCAGGTTGTTTCCACTGGCGGGTGAAAGCAGAACTAGGGGGCATAGCCTCAAAATAAGGGGAAGTAGATTTAGGACTGAGCTTAGGTGGAACTTCTTCACCCAAAGGGTTGTGAATCTATGGAATTTCTTGCCCAGTGAAGCAGTAGAGGCTCCTTCATTAAATTCTTTTTAAGATAAAGACAGATAGTTTTTTGAAGAATAAAGGGATTAAGGGTTATGGTGTTCGGGCCGGAAAGTGGAGCTGAGTCCAAACAAGATCAGCCATGATCTCATTGAATGGCGGAGCAGGCTCGAGGGGCCGGATGGCCTGCTCCTGCTCCTAATTCTTATGTTCTTATAAAACGTTGACAGTTTCTCTCTCCACAGGTGCTGTCAAACCTGCTGAGATTACCCAGCATTTTCTGTTTTTTGTTTGTATGTTGTAGCCACCTAAAATGTCTGATTCCCGATTAATTTGGCCAAAACCCGATGTAAAATGGCTAACCGAAAAGGCTGATGGGAAAAGCAGCCAACAGGGCACAAACGAAGCTCCTGGGAACTATAAAGATAGGGGCCAAGTTCAGATCGACCCTTCGCTCCCTTCTTCTCCTGCTCGCAACCTTCGCAAGAACCATCGACCAGAAATATAAGAACATAAGAGCATAAGAACTAGGAACAGGAGTAGGCCATCTGGCCCCTCGAGCCTGCTCCGCCATTTAATGAGATCACGGCTGATCTTTGCGGACTCAGCTCCACTCTCCGGCCCGTATACCATATCCCCGAATCCCTTTATTCTTTAGAAAGGCATCTATCTTTTTCTTAAAAACAAAGAACAAGAACAAAGAACAAAGAAATGTACAGCACAGGAACAGGCCCTTCGGCCCTCCAAGCCCGTGCCGACCATGCTGCCCTACTAAACTACAATCTTCTACACTTCCTGGGTCCGTATCCCTCTATTCCCATCCTATTCATGTATTTGTCAAGATGCCCCTTAAATGTCACTATCGTCCCTGCTTCCACCACCTCCTCCGGTAGCGAGTTCCAGGCACCCACTACCCTCTGCGTAAAAAACTTGCCTCGTACATCTACTCTAAACCTTGCCCCTCTCACCTTAAACCTATGCCCCCTAGTAATTGACCCCTCTACCCTGGGGAAAAGCCTCTGACTATACACTCTGTCTATGCCCCTCATAATTTTGTATACCTCTATCAGGTCTCCCGTCAACCTCCTTCGTTCCAGTGAGAACAAACCGAGTTTATTCAACCGCTCCTCATAGCTAATGCCCTCCATACCAGGCAACATTCTGGTAAATCTCTTCTGCACCCTCTCTAAAGCCTCCACATCCTTCTGGTAGTGTGGCGACCAGAATTGAACACTATTCTCCAAGTGTGGCCTAACTAAGGTTCTATACAGCTGCAACATGACTTGCCAATTCTTATACTCAATGCCCCGGCCAATGAAGGCAAGCATGCCGTATGCCTTCTTGACTACCTTCTCCACCTGTGTTGCCCCTTTCAATGACCTGTGGACCTGTACTCCTAGATCTCTTTGACTTTCAATACTCTTGAGGGTTCTACCATTCACTGTATATTCCCTACCTGCATTAGACCTTCCAAAATGCATTACCTCACATTTGTCCGGATTAAACTCCATCTGCCATCTCTCTGCCCAAGTCTCCAAACAATCTAAATGCTGCTGTATCCTCCGACAGTCCTCATCGCTATCCGCAATTCCACCAACCTTTGTGTCGTCTGCAAACTTACTAATCAGACCAGTTACATTTTCCTCCAAATCATTTATATATACTACAAAGAGCAAAGGTCCCGGCACTGATCCCTGTGGAACACCACTGGTCACAGCCCTCCAATGATAAAAGCATCCATCCATTGCTACTCTCTGCCTTCTATGGCCTAGCCAGTTCTGTATCCACCTTGCCAGCTCACCCCTGATCCCGTGTGACTTCACCTTTTGTACTAGTCTACCATGAGGGACCTTGTCAAAGGCCTTACTGAAGTCCATATAGACAACATGCACTGCCCTACCTGCATCAATCATCTTAGTGACCTCCTCGAAAAACTCTATCAAGTTAGTGAGACACAACCTCCCCTTCACAAAACCGTGCTGCCTCTCACTAATACGTCCATTTGCTTCCAAATGGGAGTAGATCCTGTCTCGAAGAATTCTCTCCAGTAGTTTCCCTACCACTGAAGTAAGGCTCACCGGCCTGTAGTTCCCGGGATTATCCTTGCTACCCTTCTTAAACAGAGGAACAACATTGGCTATTCTCCAATCCTCCGGGACATCCCCTGAAGACAGCGAGGATCCAAAGATTTCTGTCAAGGCCTCAGCCATTTCCTCTCCAGCCTCCTTCAGTATTCTGGGGTAGATTCCATCAGGCCCTGGGGACTTATCTACCTTAATATTTTTTAAGACACCCAACACCTCGTCTTTTTGGATCTCAATGTGACCCAGGCTATCTACACACCCTTCTCCAGACTCAACATCTACCAATTTCTTTTCTTTGGTGAATACTGATGCAAAGTATTCATTTAGTACCTCGCCCATTTCCTCTGGCTCCACACATAGATTCCCTTGCCTATCCTTCAGTGGGCCAACCCTTTCCCTGGCTACCCTCTTGCTTTTTATGTACGTGTAAAAAGCCTTGGGATTTTCCTTAATCCTATTTGCCAATGACTTTTCGTGACCCCTTCTTGCCCTCCTGACTCCTTGCTTAAGTTCCTTCCTACTTTCCTTATATTCCACGCAGGCTTTGTCTGTTCCCAGCCTTTTAGCCCTGACAAATGCCTCCTTTTTCTTTTTGACGAGGCCTACAATATCTCTCGTCATCCATGGTTCCCGAAAATTGCCGTATTTATCCTTCTTCCTCACAGGAACATGCCGGTCCTGAATTCCTTTCAACTGCCACTTGAAAGCCTCCCACATGTCAGATGTTGATTTGCCCTCAAACATCCGCCCCCAATCTATGTTCTTCAGTTCCCGCCTAATATTGTTATAATTAGCCTTCCCCCAATTTAGCACATTCATCCTAGGACCACTCTTATCCTTGTCCACCAGTACTTTAAAACTTACTGAATTGTGGTCACTGTTACCGAAATGCTCCCCTACTGAAACATCTACCACCTGGCCGGGCTCATTCCCCAATACCAGGTAACCAAGTAAACAAAACACGACAATGCATAAACAAATATAAATTATGTGCGCATGGTGGGTAAGGATTGCTAACTTTGTTTTTTTTTATTCCTGGAATAGGGCGACCATGTGTCCTCATACAATTCCTGCTTGAGATCTCCTATGCAAACAATCTTCTCTGAAAACACCCTATTAATGAAACACATCCATGAATTCCCAGGCATAAATTCTCATGTTGTGATATTACTTGTGGTTGAATGAAATATAGCAATGGGAGATGGTGGCGTAGTGGTAATGTTGCTAAGGTCAGGGCTATTGCTTTGAGGACACAGGTTCAAATCCAACCATGGCAGCTGGTGAAGCTTAAATTCAGTCAATAAAATCTGATTTGGTGACCATCTTTGATTGTTGTAAAAACCCATATGCTAAGGAAATCTGACGCACTCTTCTTCAGTCTTGCCTACATGTGGTTGACTCTTAGCTACCCTCTGAAATGACTTAGCACCAACCAGTTTAAGAGAAACAAGTGCTGGCATTTTCAATGATACCCACATGCCGTGAACGATTAAGAGCATATGAACATACAAATTAAGAATAGGAGTGGGTCATTTGGCCCTCGAGCCTGCTCTGCCATTCAATAAGGCCATGGCTGATCTGACTATTGCCTCAACGCTTACCTGCCTGCCCCCTGGTAACCTTGCATTTCTTCGTTAGGCAAGAATTTATCTACCGCCACCTTAAAAATATTCAATGACCTTGCCTCCACCACTCCCAGACTCACTAACTTCTGAAAGAAAATATTTCTCCTTTTCCATTTCTTACATGGGTAAGCCCCTTATTTTTCAATTGTTTCGGTCTCTCCCACAAGAGGAAAGATCTTTTCTGCATCCACTCTGTCAAGCCCCCTCAAGACCTTATACATTTTAATAACCTCTCATTCTTCTAAATTCCAGTGGACTCAGGCCCAACTTGTCCAATCTTTTGAAGCGATGGACTTGGTAAACATTTGCTAAATGCCAAAATAACCATATTCATAAAGCGTTCGAGAAAAATATTCAAAATGCGTTTATTATCATGACAGTTAATTCATTAAATGGCCCATTACATAGAGCGCACCCAAGATTCAAGATCTGGTGTAACGCCGCACAGTGGTTAGCACTGTTGCTTCACAGCGCCAGGGTCCCAGGTTCGATTCCCGGCTTGGGTCACTGTCTGTGCGGAGTCTGCACGTTCTCCCCATGTCTGCGTGGGTTTCCTCCAGGTGCTCCGATTTCCTCCCATAAATCCCGAAAGATGTGCTTGTTAGATGAATTGGACATTCTGAATTCTCCCTCTGTGTACCCGAACAGGCGCCGGAGTGTGGCGACTGGGGGATTTTCACAGTAACTTCATTGCAGTGTTAATGTAAGCCTACTTGTGACAATAATAAAGATTATTATGATTAATAGAATTGTCAAAAAAGTGTAATTGCAGCTTTAACAACCAGCTTCAAAAGGATTTCCCATGTTTTACGACTCGTAGGAAAATAAATGTTTGTATGATGTTTAATATGTCAGTCTGTATTTTCCATTTCAAGCGGAGGCAGAAAATCTATAAAATAGCGCAGAGGTACCACGAACAAAGTGGCTCGGAACCTGGTGGTTCAAGTTCTGTGAATGATCCTTTTTCACAAAATTGAGCCATTTGTGTGTGTTTAAAAAAGGGGTGTTTTGATAAATTTAGACTTGACAGCCTCCTCGAACAGGCAGCGGAATGTGGCGACTAGGGGCTTTTCACAGTAACTTCATTTGAAGCCTACTTGTGACAATAAGCGATTTTCATTTCATTTTATAATTTAGTTACATGCAACCTATTCACTGGATCCCAAATTACCCTTTGAACCATATTAGAACCAGAATTAGATATAACTTTTGGAGCTAAAGGGATCAGGGGAAATGGGGGGGGGGGGAGGCAGGATCAGGGTATTGAACTTGATGATCAGCCATGATCAGAATGAATGGCGGAGCAGGCTGAAAGGGCCGAATGGCCTCGTCCTGCTTCTATTTTCTATGTATGTTTGTATGTATTTGAATTCAACAACGATCTGGCAAAGACTCAGAACTGAATTAACAAATAATACCAAAATTTATTGAACAGAAGCAAAATAAAACAAGACACATATCAAGCAATCAATATTAATCAACTGCAGACTAATCAATCAACTTATTGGACTAAAACATATTAGCTAAATAATAATAGGAAATAAATGTCAAGTAAACTTATCAATGAAACCCTGTGGACTTCATTTGTGGACAAATGAATGACAAATCCAAAAGAATCGGACAACAACCTCAACCCTTTGCATCAACAGGCACCACCTCTGCCATCGAACGACGCTGCACCTTCTTGCGATCCATGCTGACAGGAATTGCTATCTCTGTCCCTGGCCCAGTACTACAATCTCCATCTCTGCGCTGACAGGAATTCTCACCTCTTGTCCCCTAAGTTATAAACTGGTTTCCCGTCATTTTGTGTCCACAATCATAGACCATAGAATTTACAGTGCAGGAGGAGGCCATTCGGCCCATCGAGTCTGCACCCGCCCTTGGAAGGAGCACCCTACTTAAGCTCACACCTCCACCCTATCTCAGTAACCCCACCTAACCTTTTTGGACACTAAGGGCAGTTTAGCCTGACCAATCCACCTAAGCTGCACATCTTTGGACTGTGGGAGGAAACCGGAGCACCCGGAGTAAACCCACGCAGACACGGGGAGAATGTGCAGACTCCGCACAGACTGTACCCAAGCCGAGAATCGAACCTTCGGACACCGGAGCCGTGAAGCAACTGTGCTAACCACTGCGCTACTGTGCCGCCCATCATATAATCTTCCCCTTCCAATCGTCCTTCATCACCCATTTCCTCATCTCCCAATATTTTTATAACTAATAAAGTGTTCAAAGAAATTTTAAAAATACACAATTATATGTAACGTGATACTTTCCCCCCCCCCATTAAATGACCCCTCTAGCCTGGTAAAAAGCCTGCGGGAGGTGTAGATGAAGTCAATGGATGGGAGGCAGGTTTGTGTGATGGACTGGGCTGTGTTCATGACTCTCTGTAGTTTCTTATAGTCTTGGGCCGAGCAGTTGCCAAATCAGGCTGTGAGGCAGCCCGATAGGACGCTTTCTATGGTGCATCTGTAAAAGCTGGTCAGAGTTAATGTGGACATGCCAAATTTCCTAAGTTTCCTGAGGAAGTAAAGGCGCTGTTGTGCTTTTTCCGTTGTGGTGTCGACGTGGGTGGACCAGGACAGATTTTTGGTGATGTGCATCCCCTCGGAATTTGAAGCTGTCAACCATCTCCAACTTGTAGTGATATTCAGATATCAATATGCATGATCATGTAGAGGTCTAAAACTTGAGGGGCATCGACAGAGTGGATAATCAGAGGCTTTTTCCCAGGGTAGAGGGGTCAATTGCTAGGGGGCATAGGTTTAAGGTGAGAGGGGCAAGGTTTAGAGGAGATGTACGAGGCAGGTTTTTTTACACAGAGGGTAGTGGGTGCCTGGAACTCGCTGCCGGAGGAAGTGGTGGAAGCAGGGACGATAGTGACATTTAAGGGGCATCTTGACAAATACATGAATAGGATGGGAATAGAGGGATACGGACCCCAGAAGTGCAGAAGATTTTAGATTAGATGGGCAGCATGGTCGGCACAGGCTTGGAGGGCCGAAGGGCCTGTTCCTGTGTTGTACTTTTCTTTGTTCAATGTATGTAAATGTAGTACAGTCATTTCAACACTAGATGGCTCATAGTCAGATACTATAAGAACTGATTTCCCGCCTTTTCTAAGTCAGATGATCATGATGATGTGATTCAGAACAGTGAACAAGCAAGACATAGAACAGCTAGAGTGTGGGAAGTTAGAACTAGTTTGTCATAATAGTGTATAGTTATCTGAATTTTACTTTAATTCTTTATTGTTAGTTTAGTATTGAGTAAAAGGACTCACAGTTTATTATTTTATTACTCATTAAATAGTTAATCTTTCAACAAGAAGACTATTGGTCATTTTACCATCCTGGTGGATTCAAGAGTAATATATATATTTTAGATAAGTTATTATTCAAAATATAACACACCTAGGCACCATTGATGCAGACAGGGGTGTGTACAACACTTTGCTTCCTGAAGTCAATGAATAGCTGTTTAGTTTTGCTGGCATTGAGGGAGAGATTGTTGGTGTTACACCATTCCACTTCGCTCTCGATCTCCCTCCTGTTCTTGACTCATCATTTAAACAGTGGCTAGATCTTGTCCTGCTGAAAGTCGCTGGATCTTTGGTTGGCCCACCATAACCCCCACATTCAGGCAGAACACCCTAACAAGTGTTGTTCACATCCTCGGGGCACCCACAGGGCTTTACAGCCAATTGAATATTTTTGGAGTGCAGTTGCTGTTGCAATGAAGGTGGTGTGTACTCGGGGACAGGCCATTGCGATGATTGACAGCATATCACAACGATACAGGCTGAGCATCATATCCACTTTCATTAAGGCTGGCAGCAGGGAATTTTTGTGACTGGGTTCGACCTGTGCAAAATATAGTCTGCCGCTGTTGTTGTCAGGGATTATTGCAAAGACTCACAAGCTGAGGATGTCATTGGCAGGGCAAAGCAATACATTCACTATTGCAATGGAGAGGGATAGGGCCATACGGCAGGGCAAGGTTTATAATTGGTGGAGGGGTAATTATGATGCGATTAGGCAAGAATTAGGGAGCATAAAATGGGAACAGAAACTGTCAGGCAAAGGCACAAATGAAAAGTGGAGCTTGTTCAAGGAACAAATACTGCGTGTCCTTGATAGGCATGTCCCTGTCAGGCAGGGAGGAAATGGCCGTGTGAGGGAACCATGGTTCACAAAAGAGGTTGAATGTCTTGTCAAGAGGAAAAAGGAAGAGTATGTAAGGCTGAGAAAACAAGGTTCAGTAGGGTCGCTTGAGGATTACAAGGTAGCAAGGAATGAGCTGAAAAAAGGGCTTAGGAGAGCTAGGAGGGGGCATGAGACGTCCTTAGCGGGTAGGATCAAGGAAAACCCCAAGGCTTTTTACTCTTATGTGAGAAATAAAAGAATGACCAGAGTGAGGGTAGGGCCGGTCAAGGACAGTAGTGGGAACTTGGGCATGGAGTCAGAAGAAATAGGAGAGGCGTTGAATGAATACTTTTCTTCAGTGTTCACAAAGGAAAGGGGCCATGTTTTTCAGGATGAGAGTGTGATACAGGTGGGTAGGCTGGAGGAGGTAGATGTTCTGAGGAAGGATGTATTAGCAATTTTGAAAAAACCTGAGGGTCGACAGGTCCCCTGGGCCAGATGGGATATACCCAAGGATTCGTTGGAGGCAAAGGATGAGATTGCAGAGCCTGTGGCTTTGATGTTTGGGTCCTCGCTGTCCACGGGGATAGTGCCAGAGGACTGGAGAGTGGAGAATGTTGTTCCTCTGTTCAAGAAAGGGAATAGGAATGACCCTGGTAATTATAGGCCAGTTAGACTTACTTCGGTGGTCGGTAAGATAATGGAAAAGGTCCTGAAGGATAGGATTTATGACCATTTGGAAAGATGCAGCTTAATCCGGGATAGTCAACATGGATTTGTGACGGGTAGGTCTTGCCTCACAAATCTGATTGAATTCTTTGAGGAGGTAACTAAGTGTGTAGATGAAGGTAGAGCAGTTGATGTCGTATACATGGATTTTAGTAAGGCGTTTTTTTTTTTTTAAATATATTTTATTGAAATTTTTTTCCAAAGAACAATCTTTCCCTCTTACAAAGCAAACGAAACAATAACAAAACAGAATTTTTTAACAATACACAGGTAACAAAACCCATTGTCTATTGACCTAAACTAAACTAACCCCCCCCCCCCCTCCCCCTGGGTTGCTGCTGCTGGTCATCTGTCTTCCCTCTAACGTTCCCCTAGGTAGTCGAGAAATGGCTGCCACCACCTGGTGAACCCTTGAGCCGAACCTCTCAGGGCAAACTTTATCTGCTCCAGCTTAATGAACCCCGCCATACCATACCAGGCCTCCAGTCCGGGGGGTTTCGCCTCCTTCCACATGAGTAGGATCCTGCGCCGGGCTACTAGGGACGCAAGGGCCATGACATCGGCCTCTTTCGCCTCCTGCACTCCCGGCTCTTCCGCAACTCCAAATAGAGCTAACCCCCAGCCTGGTTTGACCCGGGCCTTCACCACCTGCGAAATCACTCCCGTCACTCCCTTCCAATACCCTTCCAGTGCCGGACACACCCAAAACATATGTGCGTGGTTTGCCGGGCTCCCGCCACATCTCCCACATTTGTCCTCCACTCCAAAGAACCTGCTCAATCTTGCCCCCGTTATGTGTGCTCTATGTAGCACCTTAAATTGAATCAGGCTAAGCCTGGCGCATGAGGAAGAGGAATTTACCCTGCTTAGGGCATCGGCCCACATACCCTCCTCTATCTCCTCCCCTAATTCTTCTTCCCACTTTCCTTTTAGTTCGCCCACCGACTCCTCCCCCTCTTCCCTCATCTCTCTATAAATCTCTGACACCTTGCCCTCTCCGACCCACACCCCTGAAAGCACCCTGTCCTGTATCCCCTGTGTCGGGAGCAACGGAAATTCCCTCACCTGTTGTCTAGTAAACGCCCTCACCTGCATATATCGCAAGAAATTTCCCCGGGGCAACTTATACTTTTCCTCCAATGCACCCAAGCTCGCAAAAGTCCCATCTATAAATAAATCTCCCACCTTCCTAATTCCCAACTGGTACCAGCTCTGAAATCCTCCATCCATTCTTCCTGGGGCGAACCTATGGTTGTTCCTGATAGGGGACCCCACCAGGGCTCCCCGCACCCCTCTCTGTCGCCTCCACTGTCCCCAGATATTCAGTGCTGCCGCCACCACCGGGTTCGTGGTATACTTTTAGGTGAGAACGGTAGCGGCGCCGTCACCAGCGCCTCTAAACTCGTCCCTTTACAGGACTTTATCTCCAGTCTTTTCCACGCCGCTCCCTCACCCTCCATCATCCATCTACGTATCATTGCCACATTGGCGGCCCAATAGTAATCACCCAAGTTCGGTAGTGCCAGTCCTCCTCTGTCCCTACTACGCTGAAGGAACCCCCTCCTTACTCTCGGAACTTTCCCTGCCCACACGAAGCTCGTGATGCTCCTATCTATTTTATTAAAAAAGGTCTTGGTGATTAGTATAGGGAGACATTGAAATACAAATAAGAACCCCGGGAGGACCATCATCTTAATTGCTTGCACCCTGCCCGCCAGCGATAGAGGCTGCATGTTCCGCCTCTTGAAGTCCTCCTCCATTTGTTCTACCAGCCGTGTCAGATTAAGTCTGTGCAAGGTTCCCCAGCTCCTAGCGATCTGAATCCCCAGGTATCGGAAGTTTCTTTCCACTTTCCTTAGCGGCAAGCCTTCTATCTCTCTACTCTGGTCCCCTGGATGTATCACAAATAATTCACTCTTCCCCATGTTTAGCCTATACCCCGAGAATTCCCCGAACCCCCTCAAAATTCGCATAACCTCTATCATCCCCCCCGCTGGGTCCGACACGTATAACAATAGGTCATCCGCGTATAACGAGACTCGGTGTTCTTCTCCCCCTCTAATCACCCCTCTCCATTTCCTGGAGTCTCTCAACGCCATGGCCAGAGGTTCAATTGCCAACGCGAACAACAATGGAGACAGCGGGCATCCCTGTCTTGTTCCCCTATATAGTCGGAAATACTCCGATCGATGTCAACCTGTAACTACGCTTGCCGTTGGAGCCCCATAAAGAAGTCTAACCCAGCTAATAAACCCGTTCCCAAACCCAAACCTCTTTAACACTTCCCATAAATACTCCCACTCCACCCTATCAAATGCCTTCTCTGCGTCCATTGCCGCCACTATCTCTGCCTCCCCCTCCACTGGGGGCATCATTATCACCCCTAATAGTCGTCGCACGTTAACATTCAGTTGTCTCCCTTTTACAAACCCTGTCTGGTCTTCGTGCACCACCCTTGGGACACAGTCCTCTATCCTCGCTGCCAGTACCTTTGCCAGCAATTTGGCGTCCACGTTCAATAGTGAAATAGGTCTATAGGACCCGCACTGCAACGGATCTTTGTCCCTCTTCAAAATCAGCGATATCGTCACCTCCGACATCGTCGGGGGTAGAGTCCCCCCTTCCCTGGCCTCATTGAACGTCCTCGCCATCAACGGGGCCAACAAGTCCACATATTTTCTGTAATATTCCACCGGGAACCCGTCTGGCCCCGGGGCCTTCCCTGCTTGCATGCTTCCCAGTCCCTTAATAACCTCGTCCACCTCAATCGGCGCCCCCAGGCCTGCCACCTCCAGCTCCTCCACTTTCGGGAACCTCAATTGGTCCAGGAACTGCCGCATCCCCTCCTCTTCCTCTGGGGGTTGAGACCTATACAGTTCCTCATAGAAGGTATTGAACACCTCATTTATCTTTCCTGCCCTTCGCACCGTGTCTCCCCTTTCGTCTCTAATTCCTCCTATCTCCCTCGCTGCTGCCCTCTTTCGCAATTGATGCGCCAACAGGCGACTAGCCTTTTCCCCATATTCATACCTCCTCCCCTGTGCCTTCCTCCACAGTACCTCCGCCTTTCTGGTGGTCAGAAGGTCAAACTCCGTCTGGAGTCGTCTCCTCTCCCTGTACAATTCCTCCTCCGGGGTCTCTGCAAATTCCCTGTCCACCCTTAAAATCTCCCCCAGTAATCTTTCCCTTTCCTTGGCCTCTGTTTTCCTTTTGTGGGCCCCAATAGAGATCAGCTCTCCTCTGACCACCGCTTTTAATACTTCCCAGACCACTCCCACAGGGACCTCGCCGTCGTCATTGACCTCCAGGTATCTCTCAATACACCCCCGCACTCTTGCACACACTCCCTCATCCGCCATCAGTCCCACATCTAATCGCCAGAGTGTTCTCTGCTCCCTGTCCTCTCCTACTTCCAGGTCCACCCAATGTGGGGCATGATCCGAAACCGCTATGGCTGAGTACTCAGCTTCTTCCACCCTAGAGATCAACGACCTTCGCAACACAAAGAAATCTATCCGGGAGTACACTTTATGGACATGGGAGAAGAAGGAAAACTCCCTAGCCCTAGGTCTAAGAAATCGCCATGGATCCACTCCCCCCATTTGGTCCATAAACCCCTTAAGTACCTTGGCCACTGCCGGCCTTCTTCCGGTCCTTGAGCTGGATCTATCTAGCCCCGGGTCCAGCACCGTATTAAAGTCCCCTCCTAAAATCAAGTTTCCTGCCTCCAGGTCCGGTATACGCCCCAGCATCCGTCTCATGAATCCCGCATCGTCCCAATTTGGGGCATACACATTAACCAACACGACCTCCATTCCCTCTAACCTACCACTCACCATTACATATCTACCTCCGCTATCTGCTACGATGTTCTTTGCTTCAAATGCTACCCGTTTCCCCACCAAAATGGCCACCCCTCTGTTCTTTGCGTCCAGTCCTGAGTGGAACACCTGTCCCACCCATCCTTTCCTTAGCCTAACTTGGTCCGCCACCTTTAGGTGCGTCTCTTGGAGCATAACCACGTCTGCCCTTAGTCCTTTCAAATGCGCGAGCACTCGGGCCCTTTTTATCGGTCCGTTCAGGCCTCTCACGTTCCACGTGATCAGCCTCACTAGGGGGCTACCTGCCCCCCTCCCGTGTCGACTAGCCATTACCTTCACTAGGCCAGTCCCATATCCCGCCTCCGCGCTCCCGCTCGCTCCCCCAGCGTCGCACACCATCCCCGCCCACCCACTCTTTAGCCATTTCCTTTTGGATTTCCGCAGCAGCAACCCAGTTGTCCCCCCCCCTCCCCCCCCCCCCCCCCCCCGCTAGATCCCTATCTAGCATGATTGCTCCCCCCATATCACTTCCGTAAGTCAGCTGACTTCAACTGACCCCGGCTACTCCTGCTCACTCCTCGACCCCCCCCGGTGTGAGGGAACTCCCATCCACCTTGCGCCTGTTTTCCCGCCTTATTCTTTCTGGCGCGGGAACATCCCTTTACCTGACCTGCCTCTTATGGCGCAGCTCCCTTTCCCCTCCCCCTCTCCTTCCCCATTCTCCAACTATGTCCCGTCTTTCCCCCCTCACCGGCGCCCACATTTCCCCAATGTCTCCCCCCTTCCCTGTTTACTTCTCAATTAACTTCCACCGTAACATTAACAAAAACAATAACAATAACATTCCCTGCAGCATCAGTCCCTCAGTTCCGGTCCAATTTCTCTTCTTTGATGAAGGACCATGCTTCCTCCGCCGTCTCGAAATAATAGTGTCCCTCCTTTACGTGACCCATAGTCTTGCCGGCTGCAGCATCCCAAACTTCACCTTCCTTTTATGCAACACCTCTTTGGCTCGGTTGAAGCTCGCCCTCTTTCTCGCCACCTCCGCACTCCAATCCTGGTATATCCGTACCACAGCATTCTCCCATCTGCTACTCCGCACCTTTTTAGCCCATCTCAGGACCTCTTCTCTGACCTTAAGGCGGTAAAATCGCACGATTATCGCCCTCGGTGGTTCTCCCGCTTTTGGTCTTCTCGCCGGGATCCGACCTGCCCACTCCACCTCCATGGGGCCCGCAGGGGCCTCAGCACCCATCAGTGAGCTCAGCATCTTACTTGCGTACTCTCCACAGTCCACTACTTCCACACCCTCAGGGAGACCTAGTATCCGAAGGTTCTTCCTTCGCGCTCCGTTTTCTAGGGCCTCGATCCTTTCAGTACACTTTTTATGAAGTTCCTCGTGCGTCTGAGTCTTAACCGCCAGGCCCAGGATCTCGTCCTCAATATCTGTCACCTTCTGCTCCACCACGCGGAGCTCAGTCTCCTGGGTCTTTAATGTCTCCTTGAGCCCCTCAATTGCCTGTAGCATCGGGGTCAGCACCTCCCTCTTCAGCAGCTCCACGCACCGTCTCATGATTTCATCCTGCTCAGGCCCCCATGTCGCCTGCGCTTTCTCCACCGCCATCTTGTACTTCTCTCTTTCTGATCCTTTGGTCGACGATTGCTCGCGCTGCAGCCGCCGCCGCCGGTTTTTTCCTCCTTCGTTTGGGGGGGACTCCCTTCTCACACACCCCACACCGGGTTGCGTCGTCGAATAATTCCCCGTTAGGGCTCTTAAAAGAGCCCGAAGGTCCGTCGGAGCTGGAGCCGCCGAAGCGTGCGGCTAGCTAGGCATCACCGCAACCGGAAGTCCCTTCAGTGGCCTTGATGAGATCTTTTCACAGTTGTTCCCTCTGCTGCTAGAATTCACCTTTGATACAGGCCCTCAGGTCAGCTTGCAGCTTTAAGCTTGCCCTTCCCCCGCCTGCATGTTGGAAGAGGCCCTGTTTATCCTGCAGTTGCAGCCAAATCTTTTACTGTTTCTGCCGTGTCTGGCAACCAAGAGACATACCCTTCCTGGGGGACACTATGGGGGAATGTTGCAGCCTTCTTCCCACACCGGGAAATGGCAAACAAATGCCGTGGGGGCCCTGTAACGAGCCCAAAAGTTCGTTCCAAGCAGGAGCTACCGAATATGCGACCTAGCTCTGCATAGCCTCACCCGGAAGTCCTTTTAGTAAGGCGTTTGATAAGGTTCCCCATGGTCGGCTCGTGAATAAAGTAAGGAGGTGTGGGATAGAGTGAAATTTGGCCAATTGGATAAGTAATTGGGAAGACAGAGGGTGGTGGTGGATGGAAAATTTTCAGACTGGAGACCAGTTACCAGCGGTGTACCGCAGGGATCAGTGCTGGGTCCTCTGCTATTTGTGATTTTTATCAATGACTTGGAGGAGGGGGCTGAAGGGTGGGTCAGTAAATTTGCTGATGACACCAAGATTGGTGGAGTAGTGGATGAGGTGGAGAGCTGTTGCAGGCTGCAAAGAGACATTGATAGGATGCAGAGCTGGGCCGAAAAATGGCAGATGGAGTTTAACCCTGATAAGTGCGAGATGATTCATTTTGGTCGAAAAAAGTTGAATGTGGATTACAGGGTCAACGGCAGGGTTCTGAGGAATGTGGAGGAACAGAGAGATCTCGAGGTTCATGTCCACACATCTCTGAAGGTTGCCAGTCAAGTGGATAGAGCCGTGAAGAAGGCTTATAGTGTGTTAGCTTTTATTAACGGGGCTTGAGTTTCAGAGCCGCGGGGTTATGCTGCTACTATACATGACCCTGGTGAGACCACATTTGGAGTATTGTGTGCAGTTCTGGTCACCTCACTATAGGAAGGATGTGGAAGCATTGGAAAGGGTGCAAAGGAGAATTACCAGGATGCTGCCTGGTTTGCAGGATAGGTCTTATGAGGAAAGGTTGAGGAAGCTAGGGCTTTTCTCTTTGGAGCGGAGGAGGATGAGAGGTGACTTAATAGAGGTTTATAAGATGATGAAGGGGATAGAGTGGACGTTCAGAGACTATTTCCTCGGGTGGATGTAGCTGTTACAAGGGGGCATAACTATAAGATTCAGGGTGGGAGATATAGATGTTAGGGTGTGGAGTGGACTGCCTGCTGTGATAGTGGAGTCGGACACTTTAGGAACTTTGAAGTGGTTATTGGATAGGCACATGGAGCACACCGGAATGACAGGGAGTGGGATAGCTTGATCTTGGTTTCGGACAATGCTCGGCACAACATCGAGGGCCGAAGGGCCTGTTCTGTGCTGTACTGTTCTATTTCATAAATTCAAAAATATCACATTAAAACAGTGTGCAAATACCAAACTCCATCAGTTGGTGCTGCTGTTGAGCTGGCAGAAGCTAATGGCCTCAATGGCGCCACCAGGTGGCATTATAATAGTATTACCATCACCAACCTGTTCTCGAGTTTGCACACAATTATGTTATTAATAATTCTGGAGCAATCTCAACAGCTCCAGTCTTTTTTTCACATCTTGTCAGAAGGACACCAAATTCTTAACCTGTCACATCTACCTCACGAGCCAAATATTTCATCAGCTATTTCATTGCACTGACATTTCCACGCTGGTTCCCCCAGCACTTTCTTTATGAACAATAGCAAGCACAGGGTTAATGCCACATTTCAGGAACAGCAATAATTGTAAACCAAGGTGGTGATCTTAGCTCAGCCAAGCAGTCGGGCCTCTGACGCAGAAGGTTATGGGTCCAATTCTCACTTGAGACTCAAGCATATCTCAGTTGACGGTGCAGTATGGAGGGCATGCTGCACAGGCAAGAGCTGCCTTCTCTTGCAGATGTTAATCACAGACCCTTTAATGTGGATGAAAATGATCTTACATTATCCCAAAAAGCAAGGATGTTCCCCCAGAGTTCCTGTCAATCCATCACCAACATTAATCTCACCCTAGTTTAGGGGATCTTGCGCATGCAAACTGCCTGCCTTGATTCCTGACTAACATTAACGAATAGTGTTGCAAAAAACGACTGCGCTTGCAAAGTATTTCATTGATTGTAATGCACTTTGTGGCCAGCTCAGGTTGTGAAAGGTGTAGAAAAGTTGAGGTTTAACTATTAGTTTGTAACTTGGTTATATATATATATATATTTTTTTTTAAATATTTTTTTATTACGGTTTTTTAACAACACAATTTTTCCCCTTACAAACAGTAACACCCCGCCCCCCCCCCCCCCCCCGTAACAAAATAACGCAAAATCTCCCTGAGCAAGATATATAGATGGCAAGATAGTATATTTACATAGCTTTATACACTGGTTCTTGGCCGCACGTACCGTTTCCCCCCACCCTCCATGCTATCTCCCGCTCGTCCATCCCCTCGAACAATCTCTCGTTCCCCCCCCCCCAGGGCTGCTGCTGCTACTGATCGACCTTCTTCTAATGCTCCGCGAGATATTCTAGGAACGGTTGCCACCGCCTGTAAAACCCCTGTGCAGACCCTCTCAAAGCAAACTTAATTCTCTCCAATTTTATGAACCCCGCCATGTCGTTAATCCAGGCCTCCAGGCTAGGGGGCTTCGCCTCCTTCCACAATAGCAAGACCCTTCGCCGGGCTACTAGGGACGCAAAGGCCAGAATTCCGGCCTCTTTCGCCTCCTGCACTCCCGGCTCATCCACTACTCCAAATATTGCTAGTCCCCAGCTTGGCTTGACCCAGACTTTCACCACCTGGGATATTACTCCCGCCACACCTCTCCAGAACCCCTCCAATGCCGGGCATGACCAAAACATATGGACATGGTTCACCGGGCTCCCTGAACATCTTTCACATGTATACTCTACCCCAAAGAACCTACTCAACCTCACCCCCGTCAGGTGCGCTCTGTGAACCACCTTAAATTGTATCAGACTGAGCCTGGCACACGAGGAGGAGGAATTAACTCTACCGAGGGCATCCGCCCATAGCCCTTCCTCAATCTCTTCCCCCAGCTCCTCCTCCCATTTACCTTTCAATTCTTCTGCTAGCGCTTCCCCCTCTTCTTTCATCTCTTGGTATATTTCCGACACCTTGCCCTCCCCGACCCATGCCCCCGAGATCACCCTAGCTTGAACTTCGTGTTCCGGGAGCAACGGAAATTCCCTCACCTGTCGCCTCACAAATGCCCTCACCTGCATATATCTAAATGCATTTCCCGGGGGTAACTCAAATTTCTCCTCCAGTGCCCCTAGGCTCGCAAATGTCCCATCTATGAACAGGACCCCATTCTTCTTATCCCTGCCCGATGCCAGCCTTGGAACCCCCCGTCCATCTTCCCCGGGACAAACTGGTGATCGGGGACCACACCGATGCTCCCATTGCACCCCGGTGCCTTCTCCACTGGCCCCAGATCCTTAGTGTTGCCGCCACCACCGGGCTTGTGGTGTATTTTGTCGGCGAGAGCGGCAGCGGTGCCGTTACCAACGCCCCCAGGCTTGTTCCTTTACAGGACGCCATCTCCATCCTCTTCCATGCCACCCCCTCCCCCTCCATGACCCACCTGCGGATCATCGCCATGTTTGCTGCCCAGTAGTAACTCTCTAGGTTTGGCCCTCCTCGGTCCCTGTTGCGTTCCAAGAACCCTCTCCTAACCCTCGGGGTCTTATTTGCCCACACATACCCCATAATACTTCTACCTACTCTCTTGAAAAGGCCCTTGGTGATCACGATGGGGAGGCACTGAAACACGAACAAAAACCTCGGAAGGACCACCATTTTGACCGACTGCACCCTACCCGCCAATGAGAGCGGGAGCATGTCCCATCTTCTAATATCCTCCTCCATTTGCTCCACCACCCTCGTCAAATTCAGTTTATGTAGGGCCCCCCAACGTCTGGCTATCTGGATCCCCAGATACCGAAAACTCCTCTCCGCCCTCCTCAGCGGTAGGTCCCCTATCCCTCTTTCCTGGTCCCCTGCCTGTAATACAAAAAGCTCACTCTTCTCTACATTAAGCTGGTAGCCCGAGAACTCTCCAAACTCCTTCAGAGTCTGCATGACCTCCACCATCCCCTCCATTGGGTCCGCCACGTATAGCAGCAGGTCATCCGCATATAGCGATACCCGATGCTCCTCTCCCCCGCGGACTATCCCCCTCCATTTCTGAGACTCCCTAAGTGATATGGCCAAGGGTTCGATGCAAACAACAGGGGGGACAGGGGGCACCCGTCTCGTCCCTCTGTACAGCCGAAAGTACTCCGACCTCCGCCGGTTCGTCACTACGCTCGCCACCGGGGCGCTGTAAAGGAGCTTAACCCATCTAATAAACCCTCCCCCGAACCCAAACCTGCGCAATACCTCCCAGAGGTACTCCCACTCTACTCGGTCAAAGGCTTTTTCCGCATCCATAGCTGCCACTATCTCCGCCTCTCCCTCCTCCGTGTCATCGTTATCACGTTTAAGAGCCGCCGCACATTGGTATTTAACTGCCTGCCCTTTACGAATCCCGTTTGGTTTCTCGTGAATCACCCCTGGGACACAGTCCTCAATCCTAGTGGCCAGTACCTTCGCCAATAGCTTAGCATCCACATTGAGGAGCGAAATCGGCCTGTACGATCCACATTGCAGTGGATCCTTGTCTCGCATTAGAATCAAGGAGATTGTCGCCTCCGACATTGTCTGAGTCAGGATTCCCTCCTCTCTTGCCTCGTTGCAGGTCCTCACTAGTAGCGGGGCCAGCAGGTCCACATATTTTCTATAGAATTCCACCGGGAACCCGTCCGGCCCCGGGGCCTTCCCTGCCTGCATGCTCCCCAAACCCTTACTCAACTCCTCCAACCCAATTGGTGCCCCCAAACCCACCGCCTCCTGCTCCTCCACCCTCGGGAACCCCAGCTGGTCCAGGAATCGCCTCATCCCCCCTGGGGGCTGGGATCTGTACAGCTCTTCATAGAAGTCCTTGAATACCTTATTTATTTTCGTTGCACTTCGAACCATGGCTCCCCTTCCATCTTTGATTCCTCCTATTTCCCTCACTGCCGCCCTCTTACGGAGCTGGTGCGCCAGCATCCGACTAGCCTTTTCCCTGTACTCGTAAGTCGCCCCTTGCGCCTTCCTCCACTGTGCCTCCGCCTTGCCCATGGTCAGCAGGTCAAACTCCGTCTGGTGCCGTCGCCTTTCCCCTAGTAATCTTTCCTCCGGGGCCTCTGCGTATCTCCTGTCCACTCGCAAGATCTCCCCCACTAACCTCTCCCTTTCCATTCCCTCTATCTTCTCCCTATGAGCCCTGATGGAGATCAGCTCTCCCCTGATCACCGCCTTCAACGCCTTCCATACCACCCCCACTCGCACCTCCCCATTGTCGTTGGCCTCCAAGTACCTTTCAATACACCCCCTCACCTTCCCACACACCACCTCATCGGCCAGCAGTCCCACATCCAGCCGCCACAGCGGGTGTTGGTCCCTCTCCTCTCCCAGCTCCAGTTCCACCCAGTGCGGGGCATGGTCCGAAACGGCTATGGCCGAATACTCCGTCCCCTCCACTCTCGGGATGAGCGCCCTGCCCAGAATAAAGAAATCTATCTTCCTCTTCCTAAAGTAAGCCTTATGCACGTGGGAGAAAAAAGAAAATTCCCTGGCCTGCGGTCTTGCAAACCTCCATGGGTCCACTCCCCCCATCTGATCCATAAACCCCCTAAGTACCTTGGCCGCCGCCGGCCTCCTTCCCGTCCTTGATCTGGAGCGGTCCAGTGCTGGGTCCAGCACCATATTGAAGTCCCCTCCCATTATCAGTCCTCCTACCTCCAGGTCCGGAATGCGCCCCAACATGCGCTTCATAAATCCCGCATCATCTCAGTTTGGGGCGTATACATTTACCAACACCACCCACGTCCCTTGCAACCTACCACTCACCATCACATACCTCCCTCCTTTATCCGCTACGATAGTCTTGGCCTCAAATGACACATGCTTTCCCACCAGAATTGCCACCCCTCTATTTTTTGCGTCCAATCCCGAGTGAAATACCTGTCCTACCCATCCCTTTCTTAACCTGACCTGGTCCACCACCTTCAGGTGTGTCTCTTGGAGCATTGCCACGTCTGCCTTCAGTCCCTTCAAGTGCGCGAACACTCGAGCCCGCTTCACCGGTCCATTCAGGCCCCTCACGTTCCACGTTATCAGCCGGATTGGAGGGACTCTCACCAAACCCCCCCCCCCCACGCCCCCCCGACTAGCTATCTCCTTTTCTGGGCCAGTCCCTTGTCCGCGTCTCCCTCACTCTCCAGCCCCCCAGCCGGGGGACCCCCGTCCCAGCCACCTCTTCTGTGTCCCGTTCTCTTTTGGCCAGTGCAGCAGCAACCCTTCCCCCCCCCCCCCCCAGCTAGATCCCTGTCTAGCTTTTGTGCTCCCCCCATATCCCTCCCGTAAGTCAGCTGACACTCCCATATCCCTCCCGTAAGCCATCAGTCAGTGCAGGAATCCCCTGTGGTTGTCCCCCTCTCGAACAGATATACCCCTTTGGATACTGTCGGGGGGGATAGCCTATCAGGGGAAAACAGCAGCAGCCAGAGCAGTGGCACCACGGCTGGCTCTGATGTTCAGAAGGGAGGGTCAAAGCGCAGAAGAGTAATAGTAATAGGGGACTCTATAGTCAGGGGCACAGATAGGCGCTTCTGTGGACGTGAAAGAGACTACAAGATGGTATGTTGCCTCCCTGGTGCCAGGGTCCAGGATGTCTCCGAACGGGTAGAGGGCATCCTGAAGGGGGAGGGCAAACAGGCAGAGGCCGTTGTACATATTGGTACTAACGGCATAGGCAGGAAGGGGCATGAGGTCCTGCAGCAGGAGTTCAGGGAGCTAGGCAGAAAGTTAAAAGACAGGACCTCGAGGGTTGTAATCTCGGGATTACTCCCTGTGCCACGTGCCAGTGAGGCTAGAAATAGGAAGATAGAGCAGCTAAACACGTGGCTAAACAGCTGTTGTAGGAGGGAGGGTTTCCATTATCTGGACCACTGGGAGCTCTACCGGGGCAGGTGTGACCTGTATAAGAAGGACGGGTTGCATCTAAACCGGAGAGGCATAAATATCCTGGCCGCGAGGTTTGCTAGTGTCACACGGGAGGGTTTAAACTAGTATGGCAGGGGGGTGGGCACGGGAGCAATAGGTCAGAAGGTGAGAGCATTGAGGGAGAACTAGAGAATAGGGACAGTGTGGCTCTGAGACAGAGCAGACAGGGAGAAGTTGCTGAACACAGCGGGTCTGGTGGCCTGAAGTGCATGTGTTTTAATGCAAGGAGCATTACGGGTAAGGCAGATGAACTTAGAGCTTGGATTAGAACTTGGAACTATGATGTTGTTGCCATTACAGAGACCTGGTTGAGGGAAGGGCAGGATTGGCAGCTAAACGTTCCAGGATTTAGATGTTTCAGGCGGGATAGAGGGGGATGTAAAAGGGGAGGCGGAGTTGCGCTACTTGTTCGGGAGAATATCACAGCTGTACTGCGAGAGGACACCTCAGAGGGCAGTGAGGCTATATGGGTAGAGATCAAGAATAAGAAGGGTGCAGTCACAATGTTGGGGGTATACTACAGGCCTCCCAACAGCCAGCGGGAGATAGAGGAGCAGATAGGTAGACAGATTTTGGAAAAGAGTAAAAACAACAGGGTTGTGGTGATGGGAGACTTCAACTTCCCCAATATTGACTGGGACTCACTTAATGCCAGGGGCTTAGACGGGGCGGAGTTTGTAAGGAGCATCCAGGAGGGCTTCTTAAAACAATATGTAGACAGTCCAACTAGGGAAGGGGCGGTACTGGACCTGGTATTGGGGAATGAGCCCGGCCAGGTGGTAGGTGTTTCAGTAGGGGAGCATTTCGGTAACAGTGACCACAATTCAGTAAGTTTTAAAGTACTGGTGGACAAGGATAAGAGTGGTCCGAGGATGAATGTGCTAAATTGGGGGAAGGCTAATTATAACAATATTAGGCGGGAACTGAAGAACATAGATTGGGGGCGGATGTTTGAGGGCAAATTAACATCTGACATGTGGGAGGCTTTCAAGTGGCAGTTGAAAGGAATACAGGACCGGCATGTTCCTGTGAGGAAGAAAGATAAATACGGCAATTTTCGGGAACCTTGGATGACGAGTGATATTGTAGGCCTCGTCAAAAAGAAAAAGAAGGCATTTGTCAGGGCTAAAAGGCTGGGAACAGACGAAGCCTGCGTGGAATATAAGGAAAGTAGGAAGGAACTTAAGCAAGGAGTCAGGAGGGCTAGAAGGGGTCACGAAAAGTCATTGGCAAATAGGGTTAAGAAAAATCCCAAGGCTTTTTACACGTACATAAAAAGCAAGAGGGTAGCCAGGGAAAGGGTTGGCCCACTGAAGGATAGGCAAGGGAATCTATGTGTGGAGCCAGAGGAAATGGGCGAGGTACTAAATGAATACTTTGCATCAGTATTCACCAAAGAGAAGGAATTGGTAGATGTTGAGTCTGGAGAAGGGGGTGTAGATAGCCTGGGTCACATTGTGATCCAAAAAGACGAGGTGTTGGGTGTCTTAAAAAATATTAAGGTAGATAAGTCCCCAGGGCCTGATGGGATCTACCCCAGAATACTGAAGGAGGCTGGAGAGGAAATGGCTGAGGCCTTGACAGAAATCTTTGGATCCGCGCTGTCTTCAGGGGATGTCCCGGAGGACTGGAGAATAGCCAATGTTGTTCCTCTGATTAAGAAGGGTAGCAAGGATAATCCCGGGAACTACAGGCCGGTGAGCCTTACTTCAGTGGTAGGGAAATTACTGGAGAGAATTCTTCGAGACAGGATCTACTCCCATTTGGAAGCAAATGGACGTATTAGTGAGAGGCAGCACGGTTTTGTGAAGGGGAGGTCGTGTCTCACTAACTTGATAGAGTTTTTCGAGGAGGTCACTAAGATGATTTATGCAGGTAGGGCAGTAGATGTTGTCTATATGGACTTCAGTAAGGCCTTTGACAAGGTCCCTCATGGTAGACTAGTACAAAAGGTGAAGTCACACGGGATCAGGGGTGAGCTGGCAAGGTGGATACAGAACTGGCTAGGCCATAGAAGGCAGAGAGTAGCAATGGAGGGATGCTTTTCTAATTGGAGGGCTGTGACCAGTGGTGTTCCACAGGGATCAGTGCTGGGACCTTTGCTCTTTGTAGTATATATAAATGATTTGGAGGAAAATATAACTGGTCTGATTAGTAAGTTTGCAGACGACACAAAGGTTGGTGGAATTGCGGATAGCGATGAGGACTGTCGGAGGATACAGCAGGATTTAGATTGTCTGGAGACTTGGGCGGAGAGATGGCAGATGGAGTTTAATCCGGACAAATGTGAGGTAATGCATTTTGGAAGGTCTAATGCAGGTAGGGAATATACAGTGAATGGTAGAACCCTCAAGAGTATTGAAAGTCAAAGAGATCTAGGAGTACAGGTCCACAGGTCATTGAAAGGGGCAACACAGGTGGAGAAGGTAGTCAAGAAGGCATACGGCATGCTTGCCTTCATTGGCCGGGGCATTGAGTATAAGAATTGGCAAGTCATGTTGCAGCTGTATAGAACCTTAGTTAGGCCACACTTGGAGAATAGTGTTCAATTCTGGTCGCCACACTACCAGAAGGATGTGGAGGCTTTAGAGAGGGTGCAGGAGAGATTTACCAGAATGTTGCCTGGTATGGAGGGCATTAGCTATGAGGAGCGGTTGAATAAACTCGGTTTGTTCTCACTGGAACGAAGGAGGTTGAGGGGAGACCTGATCGAGGTATACAAAATTATGAGGGGCATAGACAGAGTGGATAGTCAGAGGCTTTTCCCCAGGGTAGAGGGGTCAATTACTAGGGGGCATAGGTTTAAGGTGAGAGGGGCAAGGTTTAGAGTAGATGTACGAGGCAAGTTTTTTACGCAGAGGGTAGTGGGTGCCTGGAACTCGCTACCGGAGGAGGTAGTGGAAGCAGGGACAATAGGGACATTTAAGGGGCATCTTGACAAATATATGAATAGGATGGGAATAGAAGGATACGGACCCAGGAAGTGTAGAAGATTGTAGTTTAGTCGGGCAGCATGGTCGGCACGGGCTTGGAGGGCCGAAGGGCCTGTTCCTGTGCTGTACATTTCTTTGTTCTTTGTTTGACACCTGCTGACCCCGGCTTCCCCCGCCATCACTTTAACCACCCCGTGTGGGAATCTCCCAATCAATGTACATTCCTTTGTTCCCCTTCCCGCCTTTTTTGCCGTGCGCGGGAAAGACAACCCCACGCCTTCCAAAGCCTGCCCCGCCCCCCATGGCGCAACTCCTGTCGTGGCCTTGTCCCTCTCCCCCAGCCCATATAGCATTTCCTGCGCGTGGTTGACTCCCTATGTACAACAACCATCATACTTCAACCCTCAAACACCACCCTCCCACACAAACCCTCAATTAGAGTCCAATTTTTCAGCTAGTATAAAGGTCCACGCCTCTTCGGGCGTTTCGAAGTAGTGGTGTTGGCCATTATGTGTAACCCACAGTCGCGCTGGCTGCAACATTCCAAATTTCACTCCGTTCCGATGGAGCACCGCTTTGGCCCGGTTGAAACCCACTCTCCGCTTAGCGACCTCCGCGCTCCAGTCCAGGTATATTCTGATCTCCGCATTGTCCCACTTGCTGCTCCGTTCCTTCTTGGCCCATTTCAGGACCCTCTCTCTGTCCGTAAACCGGTGAAATCTCACCACCATCGCCCTTGGCGGCTCTTTTGCCTTGGGCATCCTCACTAGCACTCGGTGCACCCCATCCAGCTCCAGCAATCCCGGGGGGGGCCCGATCATTGTGCCCACATATGCCGCGGTATCGGCCCCCTCCACTCCTTCTGGGAGACCCAGGATCCTCAAGTTGTTTCTCCTTGATCTGTTCTCCAGGTCTTCGAGTCTTCCCGCCCACGACTTGTGCAGCGCCTCGTGCCGCTCCACTCTCTCCGCCAGGCCCACGAGCTCGTCGCCGTTCTCACTCACTTTTTCCTGGATCTCCTGAATCTTCACCTCTTGGGCTTTCTGGGTTGCTCCAAGTTTTTCAACCATTGCCAGTATAGGCGCCACCATCTCCTTACGCAGCTCCTCGAAGCAGCACTTGATGAACTCTTTCATCTCCTCTCTGTCAGTGGGCGCCGCCATTTTGTTTTTTCCTTCTTTTTTTTCTTTCTTCTCCCGCTGCTCCAGGGCCGCTTTTTTCGCCGTTTCGCTGCGGGTCTGATCCATGCAGGTCTGTAGGGGACCTTTCTTCTTCCTTCCCCACGGGTTTTTTTTTTTTTAAATGCCGTTGGGGCTCCGTTAGCGGGCCCAAAAGTCCGTGTTCGCGGGAGCTGCCGAATCGCGCGGCTTAGCTCCGCATCGCCACAACCCGGAAGTCAACTTGGTTATATATTAATCAATTCACTCAACACCATCTTTTGCTGAATAGTCGTCAGGACACATGACTGGGCCCTGTGTAAAGTAAAACAACTGCATGATTCGATATTGGTCAGAAATAGCTTGGTCTTTGTTGGAGTGAATAAATGAATTGAGTCTTTTGAGACAGAACAGAACATACAGTGCAGAAGGAGGCCATTCGGCCAATCGAGTCTGCACCGACCCACTTAAGCCCTCACTTCCACCCTATCCCCATAACCCAATATCCCCTCCTAACCTTTTTGGTCACAAAGGGCAATTTATCATGGCCAATCCCCCTAACCTGCACGTCTTTGGACTGTGGGAGGAAACCCACGCAGACACGGGGAGAACATGCAGACTCCACACAGTGACCCAGCGGGGAATCGGGCGCTGTGAAGCCACAGTGCTAACCACTGTGCTAGCGTGCTGCCCGTATTGAGCTTCAACAAAACCGGCTTTTATACAACATGCCTGAGGGAGAGCAGAACTCGGGAGCTGTAATTCCAGTTTGCTTCTGCTCCTCAAAGATTCTTACATATTCTTATATCCTTTTTTGCGTTACAAAGCGTTGCATTTACATTAGGTCATCATATTGTTACTTTGAATTTGTTACAGTTATTTTGATCACATTATGCGGATCCATTGTCCTGTGTGCTTTAACTTTAATTGTTTTCTGGACTACCCTGTGTACCCGTTTACAATATCAAAGCGTTGTGTTTGTCAAGCCAATTTCGATGGTGTGCTAATTGTCCCCATTTCCCTGAAACTTGATCATGGCCAATCCACCTAACCTGCACATCTTTGGACTGTGGGAGGAAATTGGAGCACCCGGAGGGAACCCACACAGGCACGAGGAGAAGCGCAAACTCCACATAATCGCCAAGGTTGGAATCAAACCCGGGTCCCTGGCGCTGAGGGTGAAGTGCTAACCACTGTCCAACCTGAGCCAGTAAAGTCGCCGCCTCAGTATTACTTTTGTTGCTTAGTAAATGTTTCCCGAGTTTTTAGATTGTCTCCTACTGCCTGAATGTCAAAGCCTCAAAGGAATAAATTAATGTGAAGTGAATTTGGAGGTTAAACACTCCCCAAAAGTGTCACATTGATGCAAACTGTGAAACATACTGTGCAATGTAAGTATCCTCAATGTCTTAAAACACACAGTACGAAGTCTTACAACACCAGGTTAAAGTCCAACAGAGTTAACCTGGTGTTGTAAGACTTCGTACTGTGCTCACCCCAGTCCAACGCCGGCATCTCCACATCATTAAAACACACAGTAATACAAAAATTATCAAGACAGTCAACAGAAGGGACTGACTGCACCAAGTTGTAGCTCCCTGTAGCAATAGGTTGTGGAAAATTTATTCTAGTCACAGCAGTGACCCGCCAACACATTCTCTCTCCCCCCCCCCCCCCCCCCACCTTCCCGGCCTCCCCCAAACCAGGAGCAAAGCCAGCATTCACTGCCTGTCCCTTGTTGTACTTGGACGAGGTGGTGGAGAGCCTTTATCTTGGACTGCTGGCAACGCGGGAAGTTGCTCCCACAAAAGAATTCCAGGATTTGGGCCCGACGATGAAGGAATGGCCACATATTAGATAGGGCAGTATCTGATGTGTTATTAGATTAGTAACACTAATAAAGTTACGCAGGTTCAAATCGCACCACGGTATTTTAATTCAACTTAAAATGTAGAAATAAAAAGCAGGTACTCTTAAAAGCCAGGTAAATAAGGTCACATTCGTTTTATTAGACGTATAAACAATACTTTCACTGATCCAGTTAAAAGTGATGCACCAAAATAAAACAAAGAAAAAAAAGTTGCAGGTCTCAAAATAATACATTTTCACAACTTCAAAAGAAAAGTATTTCACTTTTGCCGAACACGTTTAACTGGGGATCCCCAGAAAACGCACCGACAATAGAACAGTTGTCGGGCAGGTGTTACAGAGTGTTTCACACAGACTGTAACTGAGGCGATCGGTGCTTTAAGGCAGTCACATGGTTTACCAGCTCGAATAGGCTTAAGACAAACGGTGAACGTCTGTAAATTTCAATTGCTGGCTCCAAGTATATTGAACATGCGACAAAAACAGACAGGTTTCCCTTCAATCCAGGCACCTTCGTTTCCAGTGAGCTGGCACGCGCACAAAGAGGACCAAGCAGGGATGGAAGGTGGAGGTTGTGTCGCCACCATCAGGATTCATCCCTCGAGTAAACAAAACAAGGGTAACTTCCCTTCCTTCAGACTATTATGTAAAATGTGACATGTAGAATGGCTGAGTCACAGAATTCAGTAATGAGAAAGACCTGGGTGAATACACATAGTCTGGATCCACAGTACCATACTCTTTCCCCCCCCCCCCCCTCCCACCCTCTGGATCCACAGGACCACGCCCCCCCCTCCCACCCTCTGGATCCACAGGACCACGCCCCCCTCCCACCCTCTGGATCCACGGGACCATGCCCCCCCCCCACCTCACCTCACCCTCTGGATCCACAGTACCACACCCTCCCCTCGCCCCCTCCCCTTTTATGGGATACAGTGATCCTGTTCCTTGGCACAGTATGAAACCGGTCTCTTATGGTACACAATACCACATTCTGCAGATTGTTACGTCTCAACTAATTATTCCATAATCGCATGTCCAAAGCAGGGATATATAAACAAGAAATATAACAATTTTTTTTTAAATCGAAGATATTTGGCCGGACAATTAAGGCAAGGTGATCTCCACAGGTCTGAGGAGCCTCAGGTGCTCTTGCTCTTCGTCAATGTGAATGTCGGTCACGGAAGCAGACTGATCCATCCTCCAGGCCAAAGTAAACCCTTTCTGCCATGTCGATGAATAATCCTGTCTCTACCACTCCTGCAGGGACACAAGTGTTTAGAAGTACAGAATATTCACAAGCATTTCAGATGTGAATTAAAAGAGTAAAGTCTTGGAAAATGGGATCAGGCCAAAATGTATTAGAACAAAGAACAAAGAAAAGCACAGCACAGGAACAAGCCCTTCGGCCCTCCAAGCCCCTGCCGACCATGCTGCCAGTCTAAACTAAAATCTTGTACACTTCCTGGGTCCGTATCCTTCTATTCCCATCCTATTCATGTATTTGTCAAGATGCCTCTTAAATGTCACTATCGTCCCTGCTTCCACCACCTCCTCCGGTAGCGAGTTCCAGGCACCCACTACCCTCTGCCTAAAAAACTTGCCTCGTACACCTACTCTAAACCTTGCCCCTCTCACCTTAAACCTATGCCCCCTAGTAATTGACCCCTCTACCCTGGGGAAAAGCCTCTGACTATCCACTCTGTCTGTGCCCATAATTTTGTAGACCTCTATCAGGTCACCCCTCAACCTCCGTCAGTCCAGTGAGAACAAACCGAGTTTATTCAACAGCTCCTCATAGCTAATGCCCTCCATTCCAAGCAACATCCTGGTAAATCTCTTCTGCACCCTCCCTAAAGCCTCCACATCCTTCTGGTAGTGTGGCGACCAGAATTGAACACTAGACTCCAAGTGTGGCCGAACTAAGGTTCTATACAGCTGCAACATGACTTGCCAATTCTTATACTCAATGCCCCGGCCAATGAAGGCAAGCATGCCGTATGCCTTCTTGACTACCTTCTCCACCTGTGTTGCCTATTTTCAGTGACCTGTACACCTAGATCTCTCTGACTGTCAATACTCTTGAGGGTTCTACCATTCACTGTATATTCCCTACCTGCATTAGACATTCCAAAATGCATTACCTCATATTTGTCCGGATTAAACTCCATCTGCCATCTCTCCGCCCAAGTCTCCAAACAATCTAAATCCTGCTGAATCCTCTGACAGTCCTCATCACTATCCGCAATTCCACTAACCTTTGTGTCGTCTGCAAACTTACTAATCAGACCAGTTACATTTTCCTCCAAATCATTTGTATATACTACAAACAGCAAAGGTCCCAGCTTTGGTCCCTGCGGGACACCACTAATCACAGCCCTCCAATCAGAAAAGCACCCTTCCATTGCTACTCTCTGCCTTCTACGACCTAGCCAGTTCTGTATCCACCTTGCCAGCTCACCCCTGATCCCGTGTGACTTCACCTTTTGTACCAGTCTGCCATGAGGGACCTTGTCAAAGGCCTTACTGAAGTCCATATAGACAACATTCACTGCCCTACCTGCATCAATCATCTTTGTGACCTCTTTGAAAAAATCTATCAAGTTAGGGAGACACGACCTCCCCTTCACAAAACCATGCTGCCTTTCGCTAATACGTCCATTTGCTTCCAAATGGGAGCAGATCCTGTCTCGAAGAATTCTCTCCAGTAATTTCCCAACCACTGACGTAAGGCTCACCGGCCTGTAGTTCCCTGGATTATCCTTGCTACCCTTCTTAAACAAAGGAACAACATTGGCTATTCTCCAGTCCTCCGGGACATCACCTGAAGTCAGTGAGGATCCAAAGATTTCTGTCAAGGCCTCAGCAATTTCCTCTCTCGCCTCCTTCAGTATTCTGGGGTAGATCCCATCAGGCCCTGGGGACTTATCTACTTTAATATTTTTCAAGACGCCCAACACCTCTTCTTTTTGGATCTCAATGTGACCCAGGCTATCTACACACCCTTCTCCAGACTCAACATCTACCAATTCCTTCTCTTTGGTGAATACTGATACAAAGTATTCATTTAGTACCTCGCCCATTTCCTCTGGCTCCACACATAGATTCCCTTGCCTATCCTTCAGTGGGCCAACCCTTTCCTTGGCTACCCTCGTGCTTTTTATGTACATGTAAAAAGCCTTGGGATTTTCCTTAACCCTATATGCGTGACCCCTTTTAGCCCTCCTGACTCTTTGCTTAAGTTCCTTCCTACTTTCCTTATATTCCACATAGGCTTCGTCTGTTCCCAGCCTTCTAGCCCTGACAAATGCCTCCTTTTTCTTTTTGCCGAGGCCTACAATATCTCTCGTTATCCAAGGTTCCCGAAATTTGCCGTATTTATCCTTCTTCCGTACAGGAACATGCTGGTCCTAAATTCCTTTCAACTGACATTTGAAAGCCTCCCACATGTCAGATGTTGATTTACCCTCAAACATCCACCCCCAATCTAGGTTCTTCGGTTCCCGCCTAATATTGTTATAATTAGGCAACCACAGTGAACATCTCCCAATAGGTTAAAGGTCAGTTCTAAACGCTAGTTTTCCAAGTGGCTAATACATATATTAATGGTGCATGAGGGAACTAAATATATTATCTCCAAATTCATAGATGATACAAAGTTGGGTGGGAGGGTGAGCTGTGAGGAGGATGCTTCATTGGGATTGGGAGAGGCTGAGTGAGTGGGCAGATGCAGGATAATATGGATAAAGCTGAGCTTATCCAGTTCAGTAGCAAAAATAGGAAGGCAGATTATTATTTGAATGGGTGTAAATTGAGAGAGGTGGATACTCAGCGAGACCTTGGTGTCCTCGTGTATCAGTCACTGAAAGTAAGCAGGCAGGTACAACAGATAGTAAAGGCAAATGGTATGTTGGCCTTCATAGCGAGAGGATTTGAGTATAGGAATACAGATGTTTTGCTGCAATTGTATAGGGCATTGGTGAGGCCACACCTGGAGTATTGTGTCCAGCTTTGGTGTCCTTATCTGAGGAAGGATGTTCTTGCTATGGAGGGAGTGCAGCGAAGGTTTACCAGGCTGATTCCTGGGATGGCGGGACTGTCATATGAGCAGAGACTAAGTCAGTTAGGATTATATTCATTGGAGTTTAGAAGAGCGAGAGGGGATCTCATAGAAACTTACAAAATTCTAACAGGATTAGACAGGGTAGATTCAGAAAGAATGTTTCCGATGGTGGGGGAGTCCAGAACTAGGGGGTCATAGTTTGAGGATAATGGGTAAACCTTTTAGGACTGAGGTGAGGAGAAATTTCTTCACCCAGGGAGTGGTGAATCTGCGGAATTTGCTACCACAGACAGTAGCTGAGGCCAAAACATTTTGTAATTTCAAGGAGGAATTAGATATAGCTCTTGGGGTGAAAGGGATCAAGGATATGGGGGGAAGGCGGGATCAGGGTATTGAACTTGATGATCAGCCATGATCATAATGAATGGCGGAGCAGGCTCGAAGGGCCGAATGGCCTCCTCTTCCTTTTATTTTCTTTGTTTCTACGTAGAATGGAAACAATTTCCTCACCTGGAATCATTTTAATGCTGACATTCACGTTTTTCCAGTCAGAAATATTATTAAACTTCCAATCCAAGATGAAATTGCCGTTATCCGTCACCACTGGTCCCTGGAATAAAGTAACACTTTAGAACACCTCAAATCCCTCACCATCAACATGGGGAAAGAGGTTCACATCAACCCTCAAAAGATGCTAACCTGCCACATTACTATCTGTTGAATAGGTGTCGGCCACGGCTCAGTGGGTAGCACTCTCACCTCTGAGCCAAAGGATTAGGTGGAGCATCATATGGGGAAATGCGAATGGCAAATAAAAGAGATGCATATTGTCTAAATGGTGAGAGATTGCAGAACTCTTGAGATGCAGAGGGATCTGGGTGTCCTAGAGCATGAATTGGAGAAGGTTAGTATGCAAGTAATTAGAAAAGCTAATAAAATGTTATTGTTTATTGCAAGGGGGACTGAATACAAATGTAAGGAGGTAATGCTTCAGTTGTACAGAGCAGTGATGAGAACACACCTGGAGTGTTATGTACATTATTGGTCTCCTTATTTCAGGAAAATTGTTAATGGATTAGAAGCAGGACAGAGAAGGTTTGCTGGACTAATACCAGGAATGGGCAGGTTGTCTTATGAGGAAAGGTCAGACATTTAGCCTTATATCCGCTGCAATTTAGAAGAGTACGAGGTGACTTGATTGAAATCTATAAGGTCCTGGGGGGTCATGACAGGGTGACTGAGGAGGATGTTTCTACTTGAGAGAATCTCAAACTAGGGGGTCACTCATTTAAGACAGAAATTCTTTCTCTCGAGGGTTGAGAATCTCTCGAACTCTTCCTCAAAAGGCAGTGGAAGCAGAGTCTTTGAATATTTTTAAGGCAGAGCTAGATCGATTCTTGATCAACAAGACAATGAAAGATCATCAGGGGTAGGCAGGAAGTGAAGGGGAAGTTACAATCAAAATCAGCCATGATATTATTGAGTGATGGAACAGCCTCACTTAAGTGACTATGGTCATGACAGGTTTACGATAACAAAAGCAAAATTCGGCAGATGTTGGAGATCTGAACTGAAACCAGAATGAGTTGGTGCAATCAGCAGGCCTGGCAGAATCTGTGGAGAGGGAAACACAGTTAACAAAGAAGAGTTCTGAAGGGTCGTGTGGACTCAAAACGTTAACTCTGTTTCACCCTCCACAGACGCTGCCAGACCTGCTGAACTTTACCAACTCTGATAAGATGGACAAAGAAAAACTATCCCCATGAGCTGATGGCACAAGGATGTGTGGACACCAGATTTTAAGGTTTGGGGAAAGAGAAAAAGGGGAGGGATGTGAGGAAGAAGTTTTATTTGTACCCAGCGTATGGTAATGACCCGAGACTCGCTGCCTAAGATGGTGGTGGAAGTGGAGACAATCAATGATTACAAAAAAGGTTATCCATGAAGGCCCAAAGTCTCCACCTGTCCCCTTGCCTGAGGTGTGGTGATCCTCAGGTTAAATCACCACCAGTCAGCTCTCCCCCTCAAAGGGGAAAGCAGCCTATGGTCATCTGGGGTCTATGGTGACTTTGCTAACTGTTGGAGGGAATTAAAGGTGAGTTCTGGAGACTGTGTTTAGCTTCAAGGAAAATCTTTATTGTTTCACTTGCATGTGGGAGACACAGAGAGCTCGGCCCTGAATGATGCAGCTCCCCCCCCCCCCCCCCCCCGCCCCCGAGTCCGTGGCTCTCCCAGATTGTACATTGCAATGGTCAGTTATACTGTTCAATGTCGTAAGGTTCCGTATTGATATGGTAATTGTTTACTGAATACAGATAGTTTGAAAAAACGTAATATTAACATATTGATTTGTTTTACTGAATGCCGGATGGTTCGCATAATTTTGTTAAGTACAGACATTGTTTGAAACAGTCCTGGTCATCGCATCTCCAGACGATTTCTGACCCCCATTTAGCATGTCAAAAGAAAGTTTCAGTTCTGGGAAGGTGCTAAAGGCCTCCCTTGCCTAGATGTCCGGGGATAACGATCTTTCTTGGAGTCTGGCTGTTTCCATGTGGTACCCCTGATTGTGTTGCGAATGAAAACGAGTTATAGGCATTTGAGGGAAATAAAGTTGAAAGGCCACGGAAACAGAGTGGGTGAATGGGACTGATTGGATTGCTGTACAGGGAGTTTACACGGACTTGATGGACTCAACGGTCTCCATCTGCGCCATTATATTACAATTAGTGCGCAGATACATAGTACTTCCAACAGGAATCATTGAATACAGTTTAGCAGCAGGAATGCTCGCACAGGGCTAACCAAATTCAGCATTCCAATTCCCACCTCAGCTAGCATTAGCTAGTTCAGCACTGATTTGTGGGAGGGGAGGGACACGAACACATGCGTGCTCTAGTCTGCCTGGCCTGTTCTATTCCCGAGTCCACACTACATTGCACTTAACCAACAGGTCTTCTCTGATCTACAAAGAAAGTTTTGGCTTGGACACCAACGAGAGTTCCCGCTAAGTTGTGTACTTACAGCTTTATTTGCAGCCATTCGTAACTCAGCTGCCCCACCAAACTTAGCAGCAATCGCCTTGGTAACTGGCACATAAGCCATTGGAATGACTTCGATTGGAACGCCCCTTTTCCATTTCTCCCCAAGGCTTTTGGAATCCTTCCTAAACAAAAATTAAAAGGAACTGAAAAGACGACGAGGTCACACGTCACCAAGTTTAGTACAGGTGTATTCATCGTCCATAACTCGGAAACCAAACACACCCAAAAAACACCCTTTTTGTACCGTGCCAATCTTTAGCGCGGGAAGTCCAGCAGTTTGTCTGCACCGTTTAACTTCTTATATTTGTGGTGACCATAACAAAAAAAATCTTCAGTCTGACAGACGGACACTTTCAGTCTCGTTTGAGGGACTGTCCTGTGCCGTCATGGGTGTGGTCCTTCAGATGGTACATGAAACTGAGACTCTGCCTGCCTGTGCTTAAAGCTGCAGTAGGAAAATGGGTTCGGGTAATCTTTTTGAGGATCCCATTCAAATTGCCTGAAAGGTTGTCTTCATCTGAATCCAGAGAATGTAACCACGAAAAGATTGCATGAAATCCTTTACATCTTTTCCAACAATGCTTACTTAAAAGGGCAAATGATCCAGCTCACCTGTAATCTGCAACAACAATAAATTCCTTGGCACAGCCAGCAACAATCTTCTCCTGAGTCAAACAACCTCTGTTGGAGCAGGAGAGGCAACAGTGTTACTCTCAAAACTCACGTACCTCCCATCCCGCATTTACCACTAGATAATTCCTGGATAGATGAGGTTGGCCAAGTGGCTCATCTTAGCCCATTCCCCACCACAAGTCACTCACTGCTAACTGTTTCTTAAAGCGAGCCTAAACTTTTTGCCTCCATGATCCAACTCAAAAGTTGACTCCCAAGCGTTGAGAAGTATGGAGAATTCGGACTGTGCAACACATTGGCAGAGTGCCACACTAAAAGCTCTGGACAGATTCAGAAATGGGAGACCAAAAACGAAAAAGATCACTGGAAAACTCATGCCAAGGAGATTAGACCACACTGGTGGATTATTTTTGTGCGTTATGTGATCAATATTTTGGAGGCGGAGAGCAGCACTGTGCAGCCCCAGCGCCCGCCCGCCCCCCGCGCCCCCCCCCCCCACAATCCCCAGTTAAATTGTTCAGTGATTGGGGTAGAGTGGGTTGTGCTTGATCCAGTGAAGAGCAACCTGTGCTGTTTCCACAGGAGATACTGAGATTGTGAAAAACATTTCATAAATGAAAGTTCTTTCTACACCTAATGTCCAAAAGGAGCAAAGATGCAACACGTTCTTGTGGAACACTCACCCTCCACCTTTGATTAAGTTAAGGTCCGAGTCCACCTCATCCGCACCATCAATAGCCACATCGAGCTAGCAGGGTAACGAAAGGAGAAAATTAAGTAAACCAGTCCAGTAAATGTGCAACAATACAGCTGCCCTCATTGACACTGGCCAGCATATTATGCAAAGCACATGAATTATTTGTGCTTGAACTATGGGTCACACTAACAAGGCGAGCATTTGATGTCCATCCCCAGTTACTCTTAAGATGGTGGTGAACTGCCTTCTTCAGCAGCTGCTGTCCACGTGATGTCGGGACACTCAACAGTGCTCGGAGCAGGGAGCCTCCACATTTTGATCCAGGGACAATGCAGGAATGGTGATATATTTCAAAGTCCGGATGGCGTGCAGCCTAGAGGGGAACGTGGAGGTTGTTCTCATGTTCCTGCCTTTGATCTTCTCGGTGGTAGAGGTCACAGGCCTGGAAGACGTCGTTGATGAAGCTCAGATGCTTGTTGCAGAGCACCTTGGTGGATAGTAGCCGCCACCATGCTGGACAGAGTGAATATTTGAGCCGGTGGATGGGTTAATGGACATCTAGTCCCACGTTCAGGTGCCTGGAGTGCTCCTGTCTTGCGGCTTTGCCCAGCTTGAACTCTACTAGCTACCTGAGCGGGGGCGGGGGTGCCTTGTTAATTAGGAATGAAATTAAATCAATAGCACTAAACGACATAGGGTCAGATGATGTGGAGTCTGTGTGGGTAGAGTTGAGGAACCACAAAGGCAAAAAAACCATAATGGGAGTTATGTACAGGCCTCCTAACAGTGGTCAGGACCAGGGGCACAAAATGCACCACGAAATAGAAAGTGCATGTCAGAAAGGCAAGGTCACAGTGATCATGGGGGACTTCAATATGCAGGTGGACTGGGTAAATAATGCTGCCAGTGGACCCAAGGAAAGGGAATTCATTGAATGTTTACAGGAGGGCTTTTTGGAACAGCTTGTGATGGAGCCCACAAGGGGACAGGCCATTCTGGACTTAGTGTTATGTAATGAGCCAGACTTGATTAAAGATCTTAAAGTAAGGGAACACTTAGGAGGCAGTGATCATAATATGGTAGAATTCAATCTGCAATTTGAAAGAAAGAAGGTAGAATCAGATGTAAAGGTGTTGCAGTTAAATAAAGGTAACTACAGGGGCATGAGGGAGGAACTGATGAAAATCGACTGGGAGCAGAGCCTAGTGGGAAAGACAGTAGAACAGCAATGGCAGGAGTTTCTGGGAGTAATTGAGGACACAGTACAGAGGTTCATCCCAAAGAAAAGAAAGGTTATCAGAGGGGGGATTAGGCAGCCATGGCTGACAAAGGAAGTCAGGGAATGCATCAAAGCAAAAAAGAAAGCCTATAACGTGGCAAAGAGTAGTGGGAAGTCAGAAGATTGGGAAGGCTACAAAAACAAACAGAGGATAACAAAGAGAGAAATAAGGAAAGAGAGGATCAAATTTGAAGGTAGGCTAGCCAGTAACATTAGGAATGATAGTAAAAGTTTCTTTAAATACATTAAAAACAAACGGGAGGCAAAAGTAGACATTGGGCCGCTCTAAAATGACGCTGGTAATCTAGTGATGGGAGACAAGGAAATAGCGGAGGAACGAAATAAGTACTTTGCGTCAGTCTTCACAGTAGAAGACATGAGTAATATCCCAACAATTCAGGAGAGTCAGGGGCAGAGTTGAATATGGTAGCCATCACAAAGGAGAAAGTGCTAGAGAAACTAAGAGGTCTAAAAATTGATAAATCTCCTGGCCCAGATGGGCTACATCCTAGAGTTCTAAAGGAGATAGCTGAAGAAATAGTGGAGGCGTTAGTTATGATCTTTCAAAAGTCACTGGAGTCAGGGAAAGTCCCAGAGGATTGGAAAATCGCTGTTGTAACCCCCCTGTTCAAGAAGGGAACAAGGAAAAAGATGGAAAATTATAGGCTAATTAGCCTAACCTCGGTTGTTGGCAAGATTCTAGAATCCATTGTTAAGGATGAGATTTCTAAATTCTTGGAAGTGCAGGGTCGGATTAGGACAAGTCAGCATGGATTTAGTAAGAGGAGGTCGTGCCTGACAAACCTGTTAGAGTTCTTTGAAGAGATAACAAATAGGTTAGACCAAGGAGAGACAATGGATGTTATCTATCTTGACTTCCAAAAGGCCTTTGATAAGGTGCCTCACGGGAGACTGCTGAGTAAAATAAGGGCCCATGGTATTCGAGGCAAGGTACCAGCATGGATTGACGATTGGCTGTCAGGCAGAAGGCAGAGAGTTGGGATAAAAGGTTCTTTTTCGGAATGGCAACCGGTGACGAGTGGTGTCCCGCAGGGTTCAGTGTTGGGGCCACACCTGTTCTCTTTATATATTAACGATCTAGATGACGGGACTGGGGGCATTTTGGCTAAGTTTGCCGATGATACAAAGATAGGTGGAGGGGCAGGTAGTATGGAGGAGGTGGGGAGGCTGCAGAAAGATTTAGACAGTTTAGGAGAGTGGTCCAAGAAATGGCTGATGAAATTCAACATGGGCAAGTGCGAGGTCTTGCACTTTGGAAAAAATAGAGGCATGGACTATTTTCTAGACGGTGACAAAATTCATAATGCTGAAGTGCAAAGGGACTTGGGAGTCCTAGTCCAGAATTCTCTAAAGGTAAACTTGCAGGTTGAGTCCGTAATTAAGAAAGCAAATGCAATGTTGTCATTTATCTCAAGAGGCTTGGAATATAAAAGCAAGGATGTACTTCTGAAGCTTTATAAAGCATTAGTTAGGCCCCATTTAGAATACTGTGAGCAATTTTGGGCCCCACACCTCAGGAAGGACATACTGGCACTGGAGCGGGTCCAGCGGAGATTCACACGGATGATCCCAGGAATGGTAGGCCTAACATACGATGAACGTCTGAGGATCCTGGGATTATATTCATTGGAGTTTAGGAGGTTGAGGGGAGATCTAATAGAAATTTACAAGATAATAAATGGCTTAGATAGGGTGGACGTAGGGAAGTTGTTTCCATTAGCAGGGGAGACTAGGACCCGGGGGCACAGCCTTAGAATAAAAGGGAGTCACTTTAGAACAGAGATGAGGAGAAATTTCTTCAGCCAGTGGTGGGTCTGTGAAATTCATTGCCACAGAGGGCGGTGGAGGCCGGGACGTTGAGTGTCTTTAAGACAGAAGTTGATAAATTCTTGATTTCTCGAGGAATTAAGGGCTATGGAGAGAGAGCGGGTAAATGGAGTTGAAATCAGCCATGATTGAATGGTGGAGTGGACTCGATGGGCCGAATGGCCTTACTTCCGCTCCTATGTCTTATGGTCTTACGGTCTTTTGAACGACCATTTTTATAATAACCGAGAATGCGGCAAACACTCAGCAGGTCAGACAGCATCTGGAGAGAGAATAAGTGTTAGCATTTCAGGTCGATGGCCTTTCCTCAGAACTAACACAAGTTCTTATGGTGGCCCATCACACCCTGGAACATGAACTGTGTTTCTCTCCACAGTCGCAGGGTGCCCTGCTGAGTGTTCCCAACATTCTATTGTAATTTCAGATTTCCGGCATACACAGCATTTTGCTTTTGTACGGGAACTCTATTTTCTCCGTAGGCCCACCCACAGTCCTCCAAAATCAGAACTGGCAGCACAACGAAGACAGGTAAAGGCGCCCTACCTCAGGGTGTCTGTCCAGGTCGCTGAGAGTCAACTGGTGCTGTAGGATTAGTTGACGAGCCTGAAGGAGCAGAACAGATAACAGTTTGAACAGGCACATTCACATTTAGTAAGATAGGCTGCAGTCTTAGTGTTAAAGAAAATCCGAACATCGGCTCTCTTATATAAAAAGGTCTGTGGATAATCGAATGATCCACACAAACTTCAAAAGATAGGAGGCACTATAGACCTACAAGTCTCTCATAGATATGAAGAATCATTCATACTTGGGAGTCATAAAGAGGGTGATCCACTTTATGAAGGAATAGGTTGATAAACAGACTAAGCAACTGAGAAGTTACAAGTGACTGCCGAATTGAGGAGGTCATGCGCGCGCACACACACACACACACACGCACACGCACACGCACACACAGATTGGCCAGGATAGGACTGGACAAGATATGGCTGTGATTCTCCCTCTCTCTCTTAGTCAAACTGCACACTCAATGCCCAGGTCAAGCAGGCTTTGGTTGAGGAATTAAAGGGTTTTCTGCAGGGATGGGAATAACACAGGCTCCCAATCGTTATTTTGCTACTTGTACAAAAAGATGCTGCATTTAAGACAAAAGTGGCAACATCTTACCGAGGAATCTTTGTGGTGAAAGATGCACCTGTAGAATAACATCCGATCACTTTCCCAGGAACAACACTTAAGCCCTACATATGCAATGAATTAAAATGCCACTAGGGTCAGCTATGCTGTATATCGTGTTTGCAGCGAGATCCCACAACACGACATATATGAATGACCAACTAGTCTACTGTTTGATTTTGGTTGAGGAAAGGTGAAGACTAGCACACCTCCCAGCTTCAAGGACACAATGGGGTATGTGACATCCAACTGAACAAATGATCGAAGCAGACTCAATCAAGGACTTCAAACAAAAAGAATTATCTGAACAGAAAGAACTTGCAGCAGGGTTACAGGGAAAAGGCAGGGCAGTGCGGCTGCACTCTGCAAGAGCCAGAATGGACAGAGCAGGAGGACTGGCCTCTTCAACAATTAGAATTCCTGTAGTGCAGAAGGAGGCCATTCAGCCCGTCAAGTCTGCACCAACCCTCTGAAAGAGCACCCAATCTAAGCCCAACCCCCCTCCCCTCCCCGTAACCCCACCTAACCTACACATCTTTGGACACTAAGGGGAAATTTATCATGGCCAATCCAGCTAACCTACCCAATCCCACATCTTTGGACTCTCAGCTGCCCACCTGAGAATCCTGCTCGGGTGGGGATCAGCAGCGCCACCCAAGGCCGCAGACTGGCGGGGCACGAGCAGCACTACAGATACATGCCCCCCAAAAGAAGGGCAAGTTCTCCTGACATGGCCTCACCACCCTCGGTGGGCCTCGCCATAGTGTACAGCTGGGGTTCCTGCTTCCGGGTTGGGCACAATCCACCAACATAAACCACACCAGCAAAATGTGCAGCACAGGTGAATAGTTTAACCCGCATAGTGTTTAGTGGGGATCGAAGGATGCAAAAGACTTATTTATGTTGCCATAGCAATTTCTCTGTTATGTTTTGGTTACTTTGATGATATTTCTATTGTGTTCACTATAATGGTGTAGCCTGTTCATACTTTATGGGAGGTTTGTCACAATTGTGTATTTGGATTATACGTTAATATGCTTTTTTTCCCCCGTTATAAATATAAATGAAAATCTTCAATAAAAACACTTTTTTAAAAACATCTATGGACTGTGAGATGAAGACGGAGCATCCGGAGGAAACTCACGCAGACACGGGAAGAACATGCACACCCCACACAGTCAGCCAAGGCCGGAATTGAGCCCGGGTCCCTGGCGCTGTGAGGCAGCAGTGCTAACCACTGTGCCGCCCTGCCATATTGGTGCACAAAGCAGGCTGAATGGCATCTTTTGGTGCTATAATTCTATGAAATGTGGACTGCATTACAGCATGAACCCAAAAGAGACGGTCCATAAGACCAGAAGATATAGGAGCAGAATTAGGCCACCTCTGCCTTAAAGACACTCAGTGATTTGGCCTCCACAGCCTACTGCGGCAAAGAGTTCCACAGATTCACCACGCTCTGGCTGAAGAAATTCCTCCTCATCTCGGTTTGAAAGGATCGTCCCTTTAGTCTGAGATTGTGTCCTCTGGTTCTAGTTTTTCCTACAAGTGGAAATATCCTCTCCACGTCCACTCTATCCAGGCCTCGCAGTATTCTATAAGTTTCAATAAGACCCCCCCACTCATCCTTATGAACTCCAACGAGTACAGACCCAGAGTCCTCAAACCGTTCCTCAGACGACAAGCTCGTCATTCCAGGGACCATTCTTGTGAACCTCCTCTGGACCCTTTCCAAGGCCAGCACATCCTTCCTTAGATACAGGGCCCAAAGCTGCTCACAATATTCCAAATGGGGACTGACCAGAGCCTTATATAGCCTCAGAAGTACGTCCCTGATCTTGTATTCTAGCCCTCTCAACATAATGCTGACATTGTATTTGTCTTCCTAACTGCCGACTGAATCTGCACGTTAACCTTAAGAGAATCGTGAACAAGGACTCCCAAGTCCCTTTGTGCTTCTGATTTCCTAAGCATCTCCCCATTTGGAAAATAGTCTATGCCTCCATTCCTCCTTCCAAAGTGCATAACCTCACACTTTTCCACATCATATTCCATTTGCCCCTTCTTTGCCCACTCTCCTAGCCTGTCCAAGTCCTTTTACAGTCCCCCTGCTTCCTCAATACTTCCTACTCCTCTACAGATCTTTATATTGTCTGCAAACTTTGCAACAGTGCCTTCAGTTCTTTACTCCAGATCATGAATGTATATTGTGAAAAGTTGTGGTCCCAGCACAGACCCCTGAGGTACACCAATAGTCATCGGCTGCCATCCTGAAAAAGACCGCTTTCTCCACTCTCTGCCTTCTGCCAGTCAGCCAATCCTCTATCCATGCCAAGATCTTACGGCTCTTAACTTATTCAACAGTCTCCCATGTGGCACCTTGTCAAAGGCGGTCACAGAATGGTTACCGTCTAGTCGGACTCCATTCAGCCGGACATGTCCCTGACAGCTCTCTGCAACAGCAAGTCAGCTCATCCCACTCCCCTTCCCCGTTGCCCTGGAAATTTTCATTCTTATCCAATTCTCTTTTGAAAGCCTCGATTGAATCTGCCTCTCTCCAGCAGTGCTTTCCAGATACCGATAAAACCATGATTGAGCAGCATGGTGGCACAGTGGTTAGCATTGTTGCCTCACGGCACCGAGGTCCCAGGTTCGATCCGGCTCTGGGTCACTGTCCGTGTGCAGTTTGCTCATTCTCATGCATGGGTTTCACCCCCACAACCCAAAAGATGTGCAGGGTTGGTGGATTGCCCCTTAATTGGAAAAAAATGAATTGGGACCTCTAAATTTTAAAAAAAGCACAGTGGGTGAGCCCTGATGCCTCACGGCGCCGAGGTCCCAGGTTCGATCCTGGCTCTGGGTCACTGTCCGTGTGGAATTTGCACTTTCTCCCTGTGTCTGTGTGGGTTTCGCCCCCACAACTCAAAGATGTGCAGGTTAGGTGGATTGGCCACGCTAAATTGCCCCTTAATTGGAAAAAATGAATTAGGTACTGTAAAAAATATAAAAAATTTAATTAATAAATAAACCATGAGGGGGCTGGACAGAGTAGAATATGGGAGGATCTGTTCCCACTAAATAAAATCATTAAAAAAAAAAAGAGGGCACAGATTTGAAGTGATTTACAAATGAAGCAAATGCGATGTAAGGAAAAAACTACTTCACACTGAGCGATTGCGTGGCCTGGAAGTGTGGTGGAGGCAGTTTTAACGGAGGCATTCAAGAGGGCATTACATGATTATCTGAATAGGAACAACGTGCAGGGGTACGGGGAAAAGGAAGGGGAATGGCACTAAGACATGGATGCACGTTTGGAGAGCCAGTGCACACACGATGGGCCAAAGGGCCTCTTTCTAGCGCCATAACAATTTTGCGATAACAACTCAGGTTGTTCTCTGAGGAAAAGATTGGACAATCTGGGTTCATTTCCACTGGAGTTCAGACGGGTGACCTGTAAATAAGATCCTGAACGGTGTTGACAAGCTGGACGTGGAAAGGGTGCTTCCCCTATGCGGGTGAGTCCAGAACTCGGGGGCACCGTTTAAAGTTGGGGGTCGCCCTTCTCGCACAGAGTTGAGGAGAATTCTTCCCTCTCAGGAGGGTTGTGCGACTTTGGAACTCTCTGCCTCAGAAGGCGGGGGAAGCGGAATCACCGAATATTTTTAAGGCAGAAGCGGTTAGATTTTTGTGAGGCAAGGGAATCAAAGTTTATCGGTGGTAAATAAAGTGGTAGATTCTGTGGGCAGCGCGGTAGCACAGTGGTTAGCACTATGGCTTCACAGCGCCAGGGTTCCAGGTTCGATTCCCGGCTTGGGTCACTGTCTGTGTGGAGTCTGCACGTTCTCCCTGTGTCTGCGTGGGTTTCCTCCAGGTGCTCCGGTTTCCTCCCACAAGTCCCGAAAGACGTGATATTAGGTGAATTGGACTTTCTGAATTCTCCCTCTGTGTATCCGAACAGGCGCCAGAATGTGGCGACTAGGGGCTTTTCACAGTAACTTCATCGCAGTGTTAATGTAAGCCTACTTGTGACAATAAAGATTATTATTATTATAAGATGGGAATCTGGAATTCAAATTGGAGTGTTGGCCTTTATTGGTAGAGGGATTGAGTTCCGGAGTCAGGAGGTCATGTTGCAGCTGTACAGAACTCTGGTACGGCCGCATTTGGAGTATTGCGTACAGTTCTGGTCACCGCATTATAGGAAGGACGTGGAGGCTTTGGAGCGGGTATGTAAACAGTCCAACTAGGGAAGGGGCGGTACTGGACCTGGTATTGGGGAATGAGCCCGGCCAGGTGGTAGATGTTTCAGGAGGGGAGCATTTCGGTAACAGTGACCACAATTCAGTAAGTTTTAAAGTACTGGTGGACAAGGATAAGAGTGGTCCGAGGATGAATGTGCTAAATTGGGGGAAGGCTAATTATAACAATATTAGGCGGGAACTGAAGAACATAGATTGGGGGCGGATGTTTGAGGGCAAATCAACATCTGACATGTGGGAGGCTTTCAAGTGTCAGTTGAAAGGAATACAGGACAGGCATGTTCCTGTGAGGAAGAAAGATAAATACGGCAATTTTCGGGAACCTTGGATGACGAGTGATATTGTAGGCCTCGTCAAAAAGAAAAAGGAGGCATTTGTCAGGGCTAAAAGGCTGGGAACAGACGAAGCCTGTGTGGCATATAAGGAAAGTAGGAAGGAACTTAAGCAAGGAGTCAGGAGGGCTAGAAGGGGTCATGAAAAGGCATTGGCAAATAGGGTTAAGGAAAATCCCAAGGCTTTTTACACTTACATAAAAAGTAAGAGGGTAGCCAGGGAAAGGGTTGGCCCACTGAAGGATAGGCAAGGGAATCTATGTGTGGAGCCAGAGGAAATGGGCGAGGTACTAAATGAATACTTTGCATCAGTATTCACCAAAGAGAAGGAATTGGTAGATGTTGAGTCTGGAGAAGGGGGTGTAGATAGCCTGGGTCACATTGTGATCCAAAAAGACGAGGTGTTGGGTGTCTTAAAAAATATTAAGGTAGATAAGTCCCCAGGGCCGGATGGGATCTACCCCAGAATACTGAAGGAGGCTGGAGAGGAAATTGCTGAGGCCTTGACAGAAATCTTTGGATCCTCGCTGTCTTCAGGGGATGTCCCGGAGGACTGGAGAATAGCCAATGTTGTTCCTCTGTTTAAGAAGGGTGGCAGGGATAATCCCGGGAACTACAGGCCGGTGAGCCTTACTTCAGTGGTAGGGAAATTACTGGAGAGAATTCTTCGAGACAGGATCTACTCCCATTTGGAAGCAAATGGACGTATTAGTGAGAGGCAGCACGGTTTTGTGAAGGGGAGGTCGTGTCTCACTAACTTGATAGAGTTTTTCGAGGAGGTCACTAAGATGATTGATGCAGGTAGGGCAGTAGATGTTGTCTATATGGACTTCAGTAAGGCCTTTGACAAGGTCCCTCATGGTAGACTAGTACAAAAGGTGAAGTCACACGGGATCAGGGGTGAACTGGCAAGGTGGATACAGAACTGGCTAGGCCATAGAAGGCAGAGGGTAGCAATGGAGGGATGCTTTTCTAATTGGAGGGCTGTGACCAGTGGTGTTCCACAGGGATCAGTGCTGGGACCTTTGCTCTTTGTAGTATATATAAATGATTTGGAGGAAAATGTAACTGGTCTGATTAGTAAGTTTGCAGACGACACAAAGGTTGGTGGAATTGCGGATAGCGATGAGGACTGTCTGAGGATACAGCAGGATTTAGATTGTCTGGAGACGTGGGCGGAGAGATGGCAGATGGAGTTTAACCTGGACAAATGTGAGGTAATGCATTTTGGAAGGGCTAATGCAGGTAGGGAATATACAGTGAATGGTAGAACCCTCAAGAGTATTGAAAGTCAAAGAGATCTAGGAGTACAGGTCCACAGATCACTGAAAGGGGCTACACAGGTGGAGAAGGTAGTCAAGAAGGCATACGGCATGCTTGCCTTCATTGGCCGGGGCATTGAGTATAAGAATTGGCAAGTCATGTTGCAGCTGTATAGAACCTTAGTTAGGCCACACTTGGAGTATAGTGTTCAATTCTGGTCGCCACACTACCAGAAGGATGTGGAGGCTTTAGAGAGGGTGCAGAAGAGATTTACCAGAATGTTGCCTGGTATGGAGGGCATAAGCTATGAGGAGCGATTGAATAAACTCGGTTTGTTCTCACTGGAACGAAGGAGGTTGAGGGGCGACCTGATAGAGGTATACAAAATTATGAGGGGCATAGACAGAGTGGATAGTCAGAGGCTTTTCCCCAGGGTAGAGGGGTCAATTACTAGGGGGCATAGGTTTAAGGTGAGAGGGGCAAAGTTTAGAGTAGATGTACGAGGCAAGTTTTTTACGCAGAGGGTAGTGGGTGCCTGGAACTCACTACCGGAGGAGGTAGTGGAGGCAGGGACGATAGGGACATTTAAGGGGCATCTTGACAAATATATGAATAGGATGGGAATAGAAGGATACGGACCCAGGAAGTGTAGAAGATTGTAGTTTAGTCAGGCAGTATGGTCGGCACGGGCTTGGAGGGCCGAAGGGCCTGTTCCTGTGCTGTACATTTCTTTGTTCTTTGTTTGTTGGGTGCAGAGGAGATTTACCAGGGTGTTGCCTGGTATGGAGGGAAAATCTTATGAGGAAAGGCTGATGGACTTGAGGTTGTTTTCGTTGGAGAGAAGAAGGTTAAGAGGAGACTTAATAGAGGCATACAAAATGATCAGGCGGTTGGATAGGGTGGACAGTGAGAGCCTTCTCCCGCGGATGGAAATGGCTGGCACGAGGGGACATAGCTTTAAACTGAGGGGTAATAGATATAGGACAGAGGTCAGAGGTAGGTTCTTTACGCAAAGAGTAGTGAGGCCGTGGAATGCCCTACCTGCTACAGTAGTGAACTCGCCAACATTGAGGGCATTTAAAAGTTTATTGGATAAACATATGGATGATAATGGTATAGTGTAGGTTAGATGGCTTTTGTTTCGGTGCAACATCGTGGGTCGAAGGGCCTGTACTGCGCTGTATTGTTCTATGTTCTATGTTCTAAAACACAAACGGATCAGCCACAATCTCGTCAAATGGCGGAGAAGGGGTGGAGTGACCTACTTCGGCTCCTATGTCCAGAGGTAACTTCGCTGTACCTCTTGCCACTGTGTGTTCCTTTGCCACTCACCTTAGATTTGCCCCCTTTGGTTCTCAACCCTCCCACCAGAACGCACAGTTTCACTTTAACTACTTTGTCTAGACCCGCTCGTGATTTTGAGCACGTCTATCAAACCTTCTCTCAATCTTCCTTCCCTTCTCGAAGCAAAATCGCTCGGGTTTTCCAATCTATCCCAAGTTCCTTATCCATGGAGCCATTCTTATTATACTTTTCTGCACCCTCTCCAAAACCTTCATATCCAACCTGATGAGGCCACAATTAGGCACAATGCGCAGTTTCAGCAGGAACCAGGGTGTTACAAATGGTTCACCATAAAACATAGTGCAGAAGGAGGCCATTCGGCCCACCGAGTCTGCACCAACCCACTTTAAGCCCTCACTTCCACCCTATTCCCGTAACCCAATAACCCCTCCTAACCTTTTTGAACACTAAGGGCAATTTAGCATGTCCAATTCACCTAACCTGCACGTCTTTGGAGGAAACCGGAGCACCCGGAGGAAACCCACACAGACACACCCTGGAGCTGTGGGGCCACAGTGCTAACCACTGTGCTACCGTGCTGCCCACTTGCTTTTTGTAGTGTGTATTTTGTAACCATTTTCTCTGCCTGCGTCACTCGAATAACTTATGCCCATAAACCTCCAGGTCCCGCTGTTCCTGCGATCCTTTTAGAATTGTACCCTTTTATTGCCCCTTAATCTTCACACTAATACGCATCATGTCACATTTCTCCACACCCAATCTCATCTACCACACGTTTGTGCACCAAACCTCTGCTTGGCACTTTCCAATGCAGTTCTGTGGGAATGTTTGTCAGAGGTTCTGCCTTTTGGACAAGATGTCAAACCAAGGCTCCCGTCTATTCTCTCACTGTTTCAAAAAAGAGCGTGGAAATTCTCATCAAATGTCCTGGTCAATATTTACCAACCAATCAACATCGCTGAAAAGAAAAACTGGCTGGGTCATCATCACATTGTGGGATCTTGTCATGCGCAAATTTGCTGCTTTTGCATTTGAAGCGTGGAAATTTTTGTAAGTCACTGGCCATCAAGTGTCTGGGGTGTCTTATGGCCATGAAAGGCACTATATAAACGCAAGTAAACCTTTGTTATCGGGTCATTGTGGAAACTTCAATTTGTGTTTCCCATGTCGCTAGGGCAAATGCACAGTATACAGAATGCTGGTGTTTGAGAATATTAACTTCAGGCTCACCTGGAATGAGGTAGGAACACAGACTATTTTCAGATTCTCGTCTCGAACCCGTTTAGCTGCAGAAAACAGAAACAAAGGTTTTTGAGAACAGAGGAGAAGGTGGCAGAAATCTAGTCTAATCTGTTCTCTTCACATAAGAGGGTGACCAAAAAATTAGGCCGTAGAACACGGTAGATAATTTATTTTGTTCAGTAAGTACAAATAAATAAACGTACACCAACCAACCCCGTAAATTAACCCTACATTAATTAATCTTTACCGCTAATGCACAATCGTAAACACTTCAATACACTGGGCTGGTTTGCACAGGGCTAAATAGCTGGCTTTTAAAGCAGACCAAGGCAGGCCAGCAGCACGCTTCAATCCCCGGACCAGCCTCCCTGAACAGGCGCTGGAATGTGGCGACGAGGGACTCTTCACAGTAACTTCATTTGAAGCCTACTTGTGACAAGAAGGGATTTTCATTTCATTTCATTTCACTGGAAGGGTTATGAAAATAGCTGAGCGATAGGAATCAGTCGTGGTAAACGGACTGGAGGAATGGGGAGTTCCCCAGGGGCCGCTGCTTTTCTTCACTTCTATTAATGACCAAGACATGGGTGTGCAGGGCACAATTACAAAGTTGGATGTTAACACCAAACTTGGAAGTATTGTAAACGGTGAGGGGGTTGGTTATAAACCTCAGGAGAGAATAGGAGTTTGTGGAGTGGATGAACACTTGGCAGATGAAATAGAATACAGGGAAGTACAAAGTGATCAACTCTAAAGGGGGTTCGTGAGCAGAGGGACCTGGGGGTATATGTACATAGATCACGGACTGTTGCAAGGCAGGTTTAGAAAGTGGTCAACAACGCATATGGGATCCTGGACTTTCTAAGCTGGGACCTAGAGTGCGAAAAGCATGTAAATTATGATAAAGCCTCCATGAAATTCAGGTTCAGCCTTAACTAGGGTATCGAGTCCAATTTCGGACACATGTAAAGGCATTAGAGAGAAAAGATTCACGAGAATGGTTCCTGGACAAGGAACTTGATCTACCTAGTGAATGGGCTGTTCTTCATGGAGAAGATTAAGAGGCGATTTGATAGAAGTGTTCAAAGTCATGAGGGACTGGGCAGACTGGAGGAGGAGAAACCATTCTTGTTGGCAGACATATAAAGAACCAAAGGTGATTGACAAAAGAAGTATTGGCGACAGGACAGGAGGAATTTTTTTTTTTTTTTTTTTTTTTTTTAAAAGCAGCACGTGGTTAGAATCTGGAATGCATTGCCGAAGAGCGTGCTGGAGACAGATTCAATCAAGATCTTCACAAGTGAGTTGGATGATTACCAGAAAAGAAAATATCTGCCAGGGTCAAAAGGTGGGCGAGTGGGACTAGGTAGGTTGCTTTTGAGGGGAACAGACATGGACACAATGGACTAAGTGCCCTCCTTCGCCGCTGTAACCATTGGGTGAATTGATGATATTCTCACCGATGAAGGGCAGAAGAATTTTTCTTTAGTTAGGGCATCATGATCAGCACAAGCTTGGAAGGCCAGAGGGCCTGTGCTGTACTTTTCTTTGTTCTTTGTTAACCTACTCTGCTCTAATAAACACAATCCTAGTTTTACAATCCTAGTTTTTAAAAACTAGCTTTTAACTGTATCTTCCTATTTTTGATATCATCCCAGTAAATGAACACACGTTTTCCATGGCTCTTTTCTATAATCCTGGAGATCCTTGTGTCCAATAACCTCCCCCCACATGTATTCTGAAACAAATTTGCATTTTTGGATGACAAGGGAGATAGAAAATCCGATAACATAAAATGGATATTATAATAATAATCATTATTGGTGTCACAAGTAGGCTTACATTAACATTGCAATGAAGTTATTGTGAAAATCCCCTAGTCGCCACATTCCAGCGCCTGATCGGGTACACAGAGGGCCAATTCACCTACCAGCAAGTCTTTCAGGACTATGGGAGGAAACCGGAGCACCCGGAGGAAACCCACAGAGACACAGGGAGAACGTGCAGCCTACGCACAGACAGTGACCCAAGCCGGTATTCGAACCTGGGACCCTGGTGCTGTGAAGCAACAGTGCTAACCACTGTGCTAACGTTCCGCCCATATGATGCATGCCAGGCAAGCCTTCCGTCAAGTGAGAACCGAGTCAATATGGGGAAATGGTGGTATAGCAGCAACGTCACTGGATATGTAATCCAGAGGCTCAGGTTACTATCATCAATTGTCAAAACCCAAGGGTAGCATGGTGGCATAATGGGTTAGCCCTGCTGTCTCACGGCGCCGAGGTCCCAGGTTCGATCCTGGCTCTGGGTCACTGTCCGTGTGGAGTTTACACATTCTCCCCGTGCTTGCGTGGGTTTCACCACCACAATTCAAAGATGTGCAGACTATGTGGATTGGCCGCGCTAAATTGCCCCTTAATTGGAAAAAATGAATTGGGTACTCTAAATTTTATTTTTTTTTTAAAATCAATTGTCAAAACCCATCCGGTTTGCGATTGTCCTATCGGGAGGGAAATCTGCCGTCCTTACTGGGTCTGGCCTACAAGCGACTCCCAACCACACAACAATCTGGTTGACTCTCTGCCCAGTAAGCCACTCAGTGAAAGGGAAATTAGGGGTGGACAACAAATGTTGGCCTTACCAGTAACGTCCACACCCTATGAAAGAATAAAGAAAAAATAACGTGGAACAGGAACCATAGGGGGCTTATTTCACTCAATGGCTAAACTTTCCACGGTGAGATTGGATTTATCAACCTCTGGGTTACTGGCTCATTACTAGACTACTTGCAACATCCTTGTTACACAAGTGCCAGGCAATGACCATCTCCAGCAGGAAAGAATCTAACCGTCTCCCCTTGACATTCAATGGCATTCCCATTACTGAATCTCCTTCTGGGAGTTACCATTGACCAGACATTCAACTGACCAGCCATATAAATAATGTAGCTGCAAGAGCAGGTCAGAGGCTCCGAATTCTGTGGAGACTAACTCACCCCCTGACTCCCCAAAGCCTGTCTACAACGCACAAGTCAGGAATGGGGTGGAATATTCTCAGTTTGCCTGGAGAAGTGCAGCTCAACAGCACTCAAGAAGCTCGACATCACCAGCTCAATCGATCAGCAGCCTATCCACCAGAATGGTACACACTGACAGCAGTGTGAACCATCTGCATGATGCAGTGCAGCGACTGACCAAGGCTCCTTCCTCGTGATTTTTCAAACTGCAACATCTACAACCGAGAAGGACAAGGGCAGCAAATGCACGGGAACAGCACTCGCTGCAAGTCTCCCTCGATGCAACACACCATTCCAGACTTGGGAACGGTTTCAACATTTTTTTGGTTGTATCTGGTGATGAAATGCTGTTGCCAAAGTTTCCAACAAGTGCTGCGAATCTGTCATTGGGTCAAAAATTCTGGAGCACCCTTCTGAACAGCACTGCGAGTGTGACTACATTACGTGGACTGCAACGGTGAAAGGCAGCTAGCCACCACCTGCTCAAGGGTAATTTTGGGTAGTCAAGAAGGGCTGGCCGCCCAGAGACGCTCACATCCCAAGAATCAATTCATTAAAAATGCCAATAATTTATAAAAGTGCAGCGGTAGGAATTACATTGACCACTGCAGTCTAGTCCAGCAAAGAATATTTTTTTCTGATTCATAGCCAGTGAAAATGTGTGCACAGACTTGACCGAGGCCTGCCTCTTGGATGGAGCACACAGACTTTGAGATACACATTCATTCAGTATAAATAATGAGGCACTGTTGAATCCAGGGAGCCAAAAGTTCAGCTGGTCACCCTCTGGCTCTCTTGTGAGGTTGTCACCAATACTGAATGTCAACATTACACAGATATTTATTTTTATCCCACTGGATCGAGAACCCCGCTAAACGTACATTCAGAATAGCCAGTTGCGTTTTCCTAACCTGCGGGAAAATCTTTGACTAATTATAGAGGTCTCACTGCCAAGAGGTTTAAACCTGCAACTGCATAGCCACGAAGGGGTAAAATTCAACAGAAAATCAGGAATGTTAGAATGTCCCACATGGGAGACTGGTAGCGAAGTTAAGAGCCCATGGGATCCAAGGAAATTTGGGAAATTGGATCCAGAATTGGCTGCGTGGCAGGAAGAGAGATTGGATAGACTGGGATTGTTTTCCTTGGAGAAGAGAAAACAATGAAGGGACATGATTGAGATGTGTACATTTATGAGAGGCATAGAGTAAACAGGAAGAAACCTTTCCCCTTGGCGGAGGGATCAATGATCGGGGGTCACAGATCTAAGGTAAAGGCAGGAGGTTGAGAGGGGATGTCAGGATAAGCCTTTTCACCCAGAGGGTGGTGGGAGTCTGGAATTCACTACCTGAAAGAGTGGTGGAGACAGAGACCCTCATTACGTTTAAATATTTGGATGCCAAGGCAGGCAAGGTTCTATGTCAATACTGGAAAATGGAATTAGAATAGTCAAGAGATTGTTTTTGACCAGTGCAGACGCGATGGGCCGAAGAGCCTTTTCTGTGCTGTCAGCCTCTGTGACAGTTATTCTGCAGAGTTAGTGCCGATGCCCAGAGTGCGAAGGGAAGCGTAGCCCAGATCTTCGCTCCTGATCACTGTTGGCTGACTCCTGCTGGCAAGTACGCACATCAATGCAAGGACTGGATTGGATAATCCTCCCTACCCATTCCCATAATCAGCATGAGCCTATAGGGGCCAGTTTAGCTCACTTGGCTAGACAGCTGGTTCATGATGCAGACTGCCAGCAGCGCGGGTTCAATCCCCTTACCGGCTGAGGTTATTCATAAAGCCCCGCCTTCTCAACCTTTCCCCTGAGCGGAGGCGTGGTGATCCTCAGGTTAAATCACCACCAGTCAGCTCTCCCCCTCAAAGGGGAAAACAACCTATGGCCATCTGGGACTATGGTGACTTTACCTCACCTATAATCCACTAACTCTCACTGTCATAGGTCACTTATGAGGAATCGTAACCTTGGAGATGGAGCAAAGGCAACATCTTCAGACAAGAAGGGGAGGAGAAGTAGAGAAAAAAGGTGTGCATAAAAATCTGAGATCCATTTATAATAGGCCTGTCACCAACACAGATAGCTAGCTACCTGGTGTTGCTGAACCACAAAATGTGGCTCAAACTGATCTCTAAGAGCATGCATATTTCACCTTGGGGCCCAGAAAGCTTTGTCACATCACTGCAGTGAGAGAGTATCATCTCAGTTCATGTGTTGCAATAAGGACCTTGATCCACTGATCCTTTTTTTTTGAAGAGTATGCAGGGAGGTGATGCAATGTTGTTTCCAAAGTTTCCAACAAGTGCTGTGAAACTCAGTGTCGAAGCTGCAAGAGCAGTCCCCTTTAGAAATCATTCCATCTGCATTACAGATTGCAGGCAAATCCATTAGTGAGCCAAATGGATTTTTAAAACGACAATCCACAGTTACAAGGCCTCCATTCATAATAAGAGTTTGTATTTTGTATTTAATTAATCTAACAGAATTTAAATCCCCCAGTCACGCCTATGGGATTTGAACGTGACTCCAATGGGCCATGGGGCCTGATGGAACTCTTATTGCTGCACATTTATAAAATCCCAGCTGAAAATATGAGACGGGATTCTCCAGGAACCGGCGGAGCAGGCCACTCCGGCGCCGAGGAGTGGCGTGAACCACTCCAGCGCGGGCCGCCCTGTAGGTGCGGAATCCTCCGCTCCTTCAGGGCCTAGGCCGGCGCTGGAGTGTTTGCCGCCACGCCAGCTGGCGCGGAAGGGCCTCCGGCGGCCGGCGCAAGTTGGCGCCTGTGCGGGAGCACGAGCGTGGGCTGGCGTCATCCCAGTGCATGCGCAGGGGGGTTCTTCTCCACACCGGCCACGGCGGAGGTTGACAGCGGCTGTTGCGGAGGGAAAGAGTGTCCCCCCGGCACAGGCCCGCCCGCGGATCGGTGGGCCCCGATCGCGGGCCAGGCCACCATGGGGGCACCCCCCGGGGCCAGATCCCCCCGCACCCTCCGAGGACTCTGCAGGCCGCCCGTGGAGCCAGGTCCCGCCAGTCAGGACCTGTTGGGATTTACGCCGGCGGGACCGGCCGAAAGCGGGCGGCCTCTCAGCCCATCGCGGGCTGGAGAATCGCCGGGATGGAGGGGCTGATGCCAACGGCCCCCGACCGGTGCGGCGCGATTCCCGCCCCCGCCAAAATCCCGGTGCCGGAGAATTCGGCAGCCGGCGGGGGCGGGAACCACACCGCCCCCCGGCGATTCTCCGACCCGTCCATTGTGTCGAATGTTGAGCAGCCCACTTTGGGAAGAACGTCAAGGCCTCGGAGAGGGTACCGAGGAGATTAACCAGAATGGCACTGTGATGATATGCAGAAGCAATCATGTAAATAGTAATGTATACAAGCTCCAACCATCAGGTGGCAGTAGAGAACAGCCACGTGGCAGTAGAGAACAGCCACGTGACACTTATCTCAAGGAGTCTGGGGATAGTCATATTTGTAGGAGCTCTTAGATAATTTATAATAGCTAGTAGTTTTTGATAATTTTCTTATGGTCATCGAACCCACTTTATTGTTTGACAATAAACATTTAACTAGTCAAGAACTAGACGTTCTCCAGTGCACTTATTCTGACCAGCCAAGCACCAGAACGTAACAGGCACCAGAGTGAGGAACATCAGTTACGACAGGAAAAGCATTCAGAGCAAAGGGGACTGCTCTCCTTACAGCAGGAGCTGGTTGTGGAAACATCACAAAACACTTTGTGGGTTCGATAAGGAAAAGCCTTTTCTATGGGCAGGAGGGACACAGATGTAAGGTTATTGACCAAAGAATCAAGAGGATGGAGGGGGAGAATCTTTTCTTACGATTTAAAATGCGCTGCCTGAAAGGGAATGGAAGTAGATTGAACAGTAATTACTTGGGTAAGTACTTATCACGTACCCAAGTAATTGTCAATTAAAAATGTTGCTGGGCAATGGGAAAATAACAGAGAAATAGGACTAATTGGCTCAAACTTTCAACTATGGCATGATCATAGTGGACTCCCTCCGTGCTATACGATTCTAACCCTCGCAGATCAAACTTGAAACTTCCCTAAAATTATACAGTAGCTCAGTAACTCACTGGGTAAATTCACCACGGGATCATGGGGATCAGAATTATAAAGCAATGTTTCTTGCAGATTAATCTGCAGACAACAAAAACAAAAAGTTAATAATAATCTTTATTAGTGTCACAAGTAGGCTTACATTAACACTGCAATGAAGTTACTGTGAAAATTCCCTAGTCGCCACATTCCGGCGCCTGTTCGGGTACACAGAGGGAGAATTCAGAATGTCCAAATTACCTAACAGCACGTCTTTCGGGACTTGTGGGAGGAAACCAGAGCACCCGGAGGAACTCCATGCACACAGGGGCAGAACTTGCAAACACCATACAGACAATGATCCAAACGGGAATCAAACCTGGGACCTTGGTGCTGTGAAGCAACAGTGCTAACCACTGTGCCACCATGCCTCCAACATTCAGTTAATTTCAGTGAATTCAGTAGCTTCACGTTTTACTACAAATCAGCAGCACCCACCTATTCTGTCGACAGCATAGACTATTGTGGATCCACTGCCGATACCCAACGCTTGGTTATTCTAGGACATAAAAACAACAGGTTCAGGTTAAAGTGAAGTTATATTCCTTGCCGATAGGTGTGACTATTCTCGGTAAATATTCACACAAAAACTCTTGGCCCCAGAGTATGCAACCTGCTGTAATTGTGGGTTGAATGGCATGGAAAGGACTATCTCAGAGCGTCAATGCAAGGCATTCCTGATAGAATTACCATGCTCCTGTTTGTAGATGATCTCATATTGTGGCACTCACCCAGTTCTTACCTCATCAACTTGAACATAACCAGTGGGGTAACGAGTGGGAATATGGTGCAAGTTTCTCCATGTATGATACCAATACTTCATTTGGCTCATATCTCAAGCACATTGATAGGAAGGTACAAGTGTCCCCAAATGGTGATTCAGAGCAGCAGCACTTTACTCTGGTCAGAGTCCTCCAGGAGCACACAGAGAAAGGCAAAGATCTCTTTGGCTTTTCTTCAAAAACAGCAAGATACACAAAATCTCAGCTTTCATTGGTAAATCACAATCCAAAAACATTTCTCAATTGACACCCCATCCACCACCATGGGGTGGGGGTTAGCCTTCTCTGAACTGCTTCTAATGCATTTAAATCCTTCCTTAAATAAGCAGACCAATACTCCAGATGTGGTCTCACCAATGCCCTGTACAACTGCAGTAGATCCTCCCTACGTCTGTACTCAATTCCCCTCTTCTATTAGCTTCCTAATTACTTCCTGGAGTGTGAGTGTGAGTCAGTCAGTAATACAGTTACTCAGGAGTTAGAATTGGTTTTAATCGGGCAGCACGGTGGCACAGTGGGTTAGCCCTGCTGCCTCACGGCACCGCCCCCCCCCCTGTTCGATCCCGGCTCTGGGTCACTGTCCATGTGGAGTTTGCACATTCTCCCCGTGTTTGTGTGGGTTTCGCTCACACAACCCAAAAGATGTGCAGGGTAGGTGGATTGGCCGCGCTAAATTGCCCCTCAATTGGAAAAAATGAATTGGATACTCTAAATTTATATATTTAAAAAAAGGTCTGCACAGGCCCTTGCTCCTCCCTAGGCCCAATCCACCACTCCTAGCCCCATTATATTACCTAACGTTTGGGCAATTTAGCATGGCCAATTCTCCTAACCTGAGGGAGGAAACCAGAGCACCCGGAGGAAACTCACACAGAAGAGGGGAGAAAGTACAAACTCAACACAGTCACCCGAGGTCAGAATCGAACCTATGACCCTGGCACTGTGAAGCAGCAGTGCTAACTGCTGTGTCACCCGTGTAACCATTCCTGGGTAATTATTCTGCTAAGTCGGAGCCATTCAAAGTCGTCGGTTCAAACTCTTTTGCAGGGTCCAAGATGCAGGATAATTGCCCATCGGAAGTCGAAACCTTCTGGGCAATTTCTGGAGAGTCTGTGTGTGGGGACGTCTGAGGAGTCCCCCAGAGGGTCTGGGACATGGATGTCACTGACCAGGCTCAACATTGTTGCCCAGCCCAAATTGCTCTAGAACGGAGCGTCTCGCTCAGCCATTTCAGAGAGCCGTTAAGAGTCAACCGCACTGCTGTGGGTCTGGAGTCACATGTAGGCCCGACCAGGTAAGGATGGCGGATTTTCTTCCCCAAAGACCTGTAGTGAACCAGGTGGGCTTTACGACAATTAATGATATCAATACTGATAGAATTATAATGCTAAGAATAATAAAGCTGCTCTCAGTATTACATCAGCTTTTATTTTTCACCAGCTGCCCTAGTGGGGTCTGAATCCATGTCCCCAGATACATTAGCCTGTGCTTTTGGCTTATCGGCCCAATGGCATTACCACAGCACCACCATTCCCTCCCCCCCTCAGTCCTGAATATACTCAACATCTGTACATTCACAACCCCGGGGCAGAGAATTCCAAGATTTACAACGCAATAAGGCCGAGATTTTGCAAACTATTCTGTAGACATCCTTTCTCAAATCTAAAGGCAAATATGTGCCATGTAGGAACAAATCCTAAAATGTGAGTTGGCGTTACTGGAGGCCAGTTATATAAAGAGCACCCACTCGATAACCAAGGCTCGATGCCCACGAGAATCAAGTTGCAGAGAGACAGATGTGTCTTTGAAATGCCACAGTTGCTGCAACGACCACTGAACGGAGCATGCTGAATCACTCTATGGTGGAGTCACACCTCCATTTTGCAGTCTGGGCTGCTGTTCACCATGCGAGATGTAAAGAGTTCCTGGCATCCAACAGGCACTCGAACCTGCACTTTTAAGTACATGAATCCATTGCGGACACGGAATTAAAGAAGAGACCATTGACCAAAGAACTTTAAAACCAAGTCAATTCTTCACGTCCACAGCTCTCCAGGGCACGAACCAGGCTTTCCTGGCTCAACAACTGGAAGCCACCAACCCATCACTGAGGGTGTACTAATTTCCAATTGGCTGCATGTAGCATTGAAATCCAATGCCCTAATGGTAGGCTGATCCTGCCTACACAATACAGTTTGCCCTCTATATTGGAGGGAGATTACCGGTGAAGATTTTTCAGTACCTTGTCTCGGGAGTCCAACATTGTAATAAGACAGCCAACTGACCAAAACCAAGCAAAGTCGTTTTGTGTGGGGATATGCATTCACTGCAGAAATCACCCTATTAATGATCATGATAGTCCTCCCACTATTAAGCCAATTACATTGTTAAAAAAGGGAGTGATGAACTGTCAGGAGTGCCATTTTTCAGATGAGATCTTAACCTGGGGCTCAGTCAGCCCTCTGTGGCCGAACGGCCACCAAAGATGACGTCCTGTATAGGATGATGGGAGAATTGGCCAAGTTTAAGGACAAGCAGGCTGCAGCTGAAACAAACACTGATGAATAAACTGCAGCCCAGACTCTACAATCCACAGGGAAAAGGCCATCTCCAGGCCATCCCAGGAACAATAGAACTATCCTGTCAATCACGCTTGTCTACCAGACACAGCAGCACCAAAACCCCTTATTGAGAAGGGCCTACCTGACCCAACACTTACAGGCATGGCCACTGAGTGCCCGCCCAGAAGTCGATGTGACAACCCCTGATTGGACTTGATCGATCAGGGTGATCGGACCCTGATCAATTGATTGACAATGACCCAGAGAACGCCAAAAGGGCACAAAATCCAAGCAGGTTAAAAGGTGCTGCACCACCTTAGAATCTCTCTCGGTTAGGCAGCAACGAAACATCAATGTCCTTCACCGGCCAACAGTGTCCATCATCCTACCAACAGAAGTAAGATCAGAGGCAGGAACAGGGCAGACCGAGGACCGGACATTGAGGACTACAGGATTCAGCACACAGATGTAGGCCAATATCTGTCTGGTACCTTTTATTGGGCTCGCTAGTCACTCTGAAGTTAAGTTAAGGTCTCATATGAATTTGTAGTACTCTGTAGAATAACTTATGTTGATGGTGTGATTGTTTAACTATAACATTGTATGAATGCGAATAAATATTGTCTGATTCAAACTAGTAGACTTGCAGTCATTTGTCCACCGCTATGGGTTAAAGACACACTGGTAGCAATAGCTCTCAGGTAGATTCAAAGAGCTAGGGAGCTCTCCTGGTATCCTGGGCAAAATCTATGCCTCAGCCAACAACAACAAAATGCATTATCTTGCCATTACTATGTTGCTGTTCAGGAGAGCTTGCTATGCCACATTTCCAGTGCTATAACAAAGACTACATGTCAGAAGTACTGAATTGAACGTATTGAGGTTTCTAACATCCAGAGGTTGTGAAAGACGCTAAAGAAATGGACTTCTTTCCTTATCTGCCCAACATCCACACAATTGCACAGCAAGCGTCTAGAGCATGGGTGCAGCTTCCAGTTCATCCCCTTGTTCCTCCCACCCCACCAAGGCCAACAGCAAAGCCCTCAAGATGTTCCAAGGCAACATAATGCAGGACTCTACCAGAGGCCCTCTCCGAGGGTACGGGCTCAGTGCTGCACTGATCGGGGAAGTTTCCACAGCCCAATCTACAGCAAGAAGTGCTGAGTGGATGATCCATCGAAACCTACTCTGGAGGCTACCAACATCACAGGAGCCAGTCTGCAGCCAGTTTAATTCACATTGTTAGCAGGAATGAATCCAAAAGAATCACTCGACTCTCGGGTCTGCTCCAAACGTCAAACAGTTTATAGATTTAACCTCGGCGGGGACAAGTCGTTGGGCGCACAATGCGCATTTCCACTGAACAGCAAATTATCTAAGAATTGATAATTTTCTAACAGTTACTCAGGCCACACCAGCTGGACACAATTCAATCATCACAATTATTGGTTACTAAGCAGCATTGGGGCTGCGCAGTCACCTCAAACTGATAAGTGGTCCCCTTATCAACGGTCCTTGGGTCTTCTTGATATTTCATCAACTGAGACTGATGAAACAGGCAGCATTCCTCAGAGGCAGCTGCCCGGGAGCTGCTAATAAGGGACGTTCTGCAGAATAAGCCATTTTGGTGTATGTCTGTGGGATCTAACAAGGTTTCACAAATGTGGCCAAGTCAGTTAGATAAAACCCCAATGTTGCGGTGGTTGGAGGTCAATCATCTCAGTCCCAGGACATCACTGCAGGAGTTCCTCAGAGTTGTGTCCTCGGCCCAACCATCTTCAACTGCTTCATTAAGAACATAGTGCAGAAGGAGGCCATTCGGCCCATCGAGTCTGCACCAACCCACTTAAGCCCTCACTTCCTCCATAACCCCATAACCCAGTAACCCCTCCTAACGTTTTTGGACACTAAGGGCAATTTAGCATGGCCAATCCACCTAACCTGCACGTCTTTGGGCTGTGGGAGGAAACCGCAGCACCTGGAGGAAACCCACGCAGTCACAGCGAGAACGTGCAGACTCCACACAGACAGTGACCCAGTGGGGAATCGAACCTGGGAACCTGGCACTGTGAAGCCACAGTGCTAACCACTATGCTACCGTGCTGCCCAAATAACCTCCCTTCCATCATAAGGGCAGAAATGGGAATGTTCGCTGGAAGTGTGACCAGCTGCATCTCCTCACAGACCGCGTAGTTTGGTTGGAGCAGCAGCTGGACACATTGCGGAGCATGCAGGGGACAGTGAGTATGATAGACACTAGCTTCAGGGAGGTGGTCACACCACAGGTTCAGACAGGTGGATGAGTGACCACCAGGAGAGGCAGGCAGGTAAGGCAGGAGCCTCCTGTGGCTATTCCCTTCACAAACAGTTGTACTGTTTTGGATACTATTGATTGGGGGGGGGGGGAATAGCCTCTCAGGGGAAGATACCAGCAACAGCCAGGCCTGTGACACCACGGTTTTGTTCTAGAGCAGGGTTGGGCAAAGTCCAAGCAAGTGATAGTAGAAGAACACTCAATAGTCAGTGGCACAGTCAGGCGTTTCTGTGGCCACAAACGGGACTCTAGGATGGTGTCATGTGGGCATAATTTCAAGAAATGGGTGTTTAAGAAATGTACCATTAAGAAATGGGTGTTTATCAGTGCTGTCAGAGTGTGGGTGGAGCTGGGCTGTCTGTCAGCTTTTTACTTTCGTTTTAGGCTGTTTGCTGCAGGGTGTGTTTTAGTTTCGTTATCAGAGCTGGATAGCTGCAGTCACAGCCAGAAGCGTTATTAGTCTCTCTCTCTGTAATCTAAAAACTGTAAATCAATCCTTTGGTGATTTAAAACTAATAACTACTCTCAGTAATGACTTTAACCTGATGTGCTTCTGTAAAAAGTTCTTATGGATGTTAAAAGGACAGCTTAAGGATTACTCAGTGTTGTATTCTTTGGGGATTGTATTTGAATTAATGTTGCTAAGATGTTCACTGTTTTAAAAAGGTTAACTTGAGTTCAATGAATAAACACTGTTTTGCTTTAAAAAATACTTTTCCATTTCTGCTGTACCACACCTGTAGAGTGGGCCGTGTGCTCCCCATACCACAATCTATTAAAAGTTGTGGGTCAGGTGAACTCCATGATACACTTTGGGGTTCTCTAAAACCCTGGCCCATAACAATGGTGTGTTGCCTCCCTGGTGCCAGGGTCCTGGATGTCTCTAAACGGCTGCAGGGCATCCTGAAACAGGAGGGTGAGCAGACAAATGTCATTATCCACATTGGTACTAATGACATAGGCAGGGAGAGGGAAGAGGTCCTGCAAAGATATTTCAGGAAGTTAGGTCTGGAGCTTAAAAAGCAGTACCTCTGGGGTAGTAATCTCAGGATTACTCCCGGTGCCACATGCTAGTGAGGCTTGGAACAGGGAGATAGCGCAGTTGAACACGTGGCTAAAGAGCTGGTGTAGGAGGGAGGGCTTTAGATATATGGATCACTGGGATGTCTTCTGGGGACGGTGAGACCTGTACAAGAAGGACTGATTGCACCCGAACTGGAGAGGTGCCAATATCCTGGCGGGAAGTTTGCTGGTGCTGCTCAAGAGGGTTTAAACTAGTGTGGCAGTGGGGTGGGAACTTGAACAGCAGGCCAGTAAGTGGAGAGACTGGGGGAAAAAGTGAGACCGAGATAAACAGGCAGAGGGAAGCCACAGGGCTCAGCGGGATTGTAGGTCTGGGGTGTGTTTCATTCAATATAAGATAACAGGTAAAACAGATGAACTGAGAGCCTGGATTACTGCATAGAACTGTGATGTAATTGCAATTACGGAGACATGGTTAAAGGAGGGGCAGGACTGGCAGCTTAACATTCCAGGATATCATTATTTTAGGCGGGACAGAGGGGCAGGATGGTGGCACAGTGGGTTCGCCCTGTTGCCTCACGGCGCCGAGGTCCCAGGTTCGATCCCGGCTCTGGGTCACATTCTCCCCGTGTTTGCGTAGGTTTCGCCCCCACAACCCAAAAATGTGCAGATTAGGTGGATTGGCCACGCTAAATTGCCCCTTAATTGAGAAAAAAAAAGTTTCAGGGGGGACAGAAGGGGAAAGAAAAGTGGGGATGTTAGATTGCTGATTAGGGAGCAGATCTCCAACAACAACTCAACACCATCCAGGACACTTGCTTGGCACTCCAACCACAAACACTCGCTCTCTCCACCGCTGACGAACAGTGACAGCCGTGTGTACCATCCACAAGATGCAAGCAGGAACTCACCGAGACTCCTTCAACAGCACCTTCCAAACCCACAACCACGGCCATTTAGAAGGACAAGAGCAGCAGATACCTGGGAACCCCACCGCCTGAAAGTTCCCCTCCAGGTCACTCACCATCCTGACTTGGAAATATATCGCTGTTCCTTCATCGTTGCTGGTTCAAAATCCTGAACATACCAGCCAACAGCACGGAGGGTGTACCTACACCTCAGGGACTGCAATGGTTCAAGAAGGCAGCTCACCACAACCTTCTCAAGGGCAATTAGGGATGGGCAATAAATGCTGACTTAACTAATGATTCCCACATCCCACGAATTAGCAAATATATATATTTTTTTAAAATAAGGGGGCCACTAATTTCTGGCTGGGATAGCTGGAGTACAGAAGCCTGCTCCATCTGAATAATTCACCTCAGCCAAATCATTCGCACAAATTACATAAAGTGAGGTAATATAGCTCAGAGAAGCCTGCTGAAGGGAATCAATCCTTCAAGGCTGTAAACAAACAGCCCCGATTCCAGTTTCCCTTGTGAGCAGTGTGGGTCTCGAGATTTCGGCAGTATCAGCCACCCCACCCCCCTTTTGTGTACTCCAAGGAAGAAGTTGAGAAGGTTTTCACTGACTGTGAACACATGTAAAGCCCCACTTCCTCTCTCTCTCGCTCTCTCTGGGACTGGCACCCCAATGCAGTTTTGGACTGGAAATTAGGCTGGCATCTTTCAGTACATCTCCCAGCTGTAAAGTGGGGAAGTGGGTGAGGTGAACCTTAAAATTTCACACAAAATATACACAACTGACTTTTCCACATCTGCTGAGTGCCAAGTGGCACAATGTTCTTGTATCTCCACCCCCCTTCTAACCATAAATCTACAATTCAGTTAATGGAAATAGCAGTAAATAGTCTGAAGCACATTGCCAAACCTATCCCCGCGACCCCAGGACAGCGTCCCATGCAGTTGAACACACACAATGTCCAGAGCAAAGCGAATCTGGGGGCAAACATTAAAAGGCAGTTCTGCAGTGAATCAGAATGCACTGCGATACACTCATTGGCAGCACTGCTCACTTGCACGTGATTATCCACAGCCATGTAACCAGCTTTCCTTTTCGCCTCTTCCTCCATGCCTCCGCTGAACTTCCTCTTCAGTACCAGTCGCTGCGGAGCTGCAGCGGAGCCGCACCGCAGCCCCCAGGACAGGAGTGCAGGAAGCCTCAGTAACATTGCCACTCCCCCCCCCCGCGGCCGCCTACCAGAGCGGGCAGGGCAGGGTAGGACCGGAGCTGTGGCTCTCAATCCACCCCCCTCCCTTCCACCTGGGAAATGTAGTCCTCACTGCACAGCAGCCAGGACTACAGCTCCCAGTCTGCACCCTCTTTCAACGCCAATGTATTAACCATTAAAGTTGAATGCTTGCTGGCAACACTTTTTTAATGAACTGCTACTGTTTAGACCAGGCATTGTCAAACTCGGGGGCACGACCCGCAGGTGGGTCGCAGAACCGTCCGTCATGGCGCTTCGAATCGCCCAAATCCGCGCGCAACAGCCGGCTATTAATGCCGGCTGCGAGCGGCCTTCAAAATGGCCAGGAACAGATTTTAAAAATTGGCCGCACTGCGCATTCGTGCCCGACCATCGGTGCGCATGGGCAACTATGTGCATACGCACCGAAGATCGGGCACGCATGCGCTGTGCGGCCGCATTTTTTTTTAATATGGTCGCAGCCTTTTTTTTTCCAAGTTCGGGGGGGGCCAAAGGGACCCAAAACCGTTTTCTCCATTTTTGTCAGCAACGATCAAGGTAAGAGAAAATGGTGGGTCGCACAGGTCAGCCGGCGTGGGTCGCGAAGGTTGGCCGGGTTGGGTCTTAAAGGTTGGCCGGTTGGTGTAGCCATCTGGGATGGCCACTTCCCGATTACTAAATGGACACTTTGCAAAGATTGCAGGGAAAATGGACAATACTGAGAAAACAAACAGGTCCAGGGTTTGTCTGTATATTGGAGCCGCAGCTCCCAGACAAGACCAAAACTGTAGGCCCATTAGCATACTAATGGCCCATCTCCGGGAACAAAAGAGTAACATTTAAGTAACCGATACTAAGGCAGACACCCCGGCGCCAGAGGAGACCGAAACAAAGCAGGCTAACGGCCACCTAGGACACGCCCAGCCATCAGGGCACCCACCCCTTTATTGGACGAGATCAATATGAATGATCAAGAAACGGTCCAATTGATTGGGGCCAAGTTCAAGGCCTGCCCAAAAGAGCGCGAAGCCCCTTTGGGTATAAGAAGGAGCCCCCAAGAGAGAATCGTTCTCTTGGGCCCGGCTCTCACCAAGGAGAGACCTGTCCACCAGCTGCACCAGAAGCAAGTAAGTCCAAGGTCAGCGCACGCTACCAGACAGACGACCTTAGCTGTTCCCCTGTACCAGTTCGACCCCAGCAGCCTCAGAATCGAACAACGGCCATTGTCCCTCTGACTGAGTGGACGCCCGAAGCTAAGTACAGGCTTTAGCAGTAGTGATAGTTTAGTCTGTAGAGTTTTTGTGCATGAGTAGATTTAACTGTGTGTGTAAATAAATAAGCATTGACTTTGAACTAACTAACTGGTGTACCGAGTCTTTGATCAGTATTCGGTTTTGAACCTTGTGGTGGTATCGAAAGATACCTGCCGACTCTAGAGCAAATGTAATTAGAATTAAGGAAGGTGACCATATTGACCGCCATATTCAGAGCCAATCAAAGAGAGCAACATTTACTGGCGACCTCTGACGGGACTCGACCTAGAAGTGGCCTAGTCACTCCGAGAGAACCCAAATTTGAATTGGAATCCAATTGGAAACAGAAAAACCACAAGTGTGAGAACGATACTGATCAAACATCCGAGATTCGGAAGTGTGTTAATGCATGCGTACTAACGGATATAAGGTAAACCTGAGAGATTTTGCTGCGTAAAACTGTCGGGAATTTTGTCGGCCGGAAATTAGCGTAAGCCATACCCTGTTTAAATCACCACTTTATCACCCCCTGTTCCAAATTCAGTAGAGAACCCAGAGGTAGAGAAAATGGCAATGAAGTCATTGGAACGCCTTATGAACCCCCAGGAATTTGAGGTCGCAGCGACCAGTAGAGTAGGACAGTGTCCAGTATGGGAAGAAGAGATCAGAAAATATCTCAAAGGGAAAGGATGGCCCCTTTGGAGTGAATTCTGCGCCAATGACGAAACATGTCCCGAGAATATAGGACATACTTGGTGGGAGAACCTGTCAGAGATTCATAAGAAGAGCTTAGGGAAAGCTCGCAAGCCGATGGCAATCGTGTCCTGCTTGGCACAATCACGAGGCACAGAGGAGGTCGTTAGGACGCTCCGTAGAGAGATTGAGGAGAGAGACAGAAATAGTGAGGGAGATGTGAGCGAATTTGAGAAGGAGAATAAGGAGTTAAGAGAACAGTTATCAGCGAGGGACAGAGAGGTGGATGATGCCAAGAGGGCACACCAGTCTTGTCACGCCCATTTGAGTAGTTTTCAGACCCAGTACGATAAGGCCTACCAGGACACGCAACGCGCGGTCTTGGTAAGACAAGAAACCGAGCAACGGGTAGAGCAATTGCAGAAACAGTGCAATGATTTAAAAGCAGCCCTACGAGCGCTCCACACTTCCACGACAGAACAAAAGCAGAACTCCATAGATCACGCAAAGTGCCGGAAGCAAATTGCAGAATTGCAATCTCCGCTTTCCGTCCAGAATGGGTTTCAAAGTACGTTTGGACCCCAGTTAGACCAGGAAAACGGCCCCGATTGGCAGGAGTTAAATGAGACTGCCCACAGATATGTACATGGGACATGTACGCAGGAAAAACACACAAAAGAGAAAAAAAAACAACCCCCGACTGAACAGGCAGAACACACCCCTATGAACTCGGTAACCGCACACCGCAGGGCCGCAGCAGAAGGAAACGCAGATTTCCTATATACAACCCCGTTAACCGTGACCCAATTACGGGACACGTGTGGACAAATTACACCGTTCCTTCCACATCAGACCCCCACTAGTTTTTCGCTAGAGTTAAACAGCAGGCTACCATGTACGGCCTGGACGAAAAGGAGCAAGTGAAGCTCACAGTTTTAAGCCTCGACCCTTCAGTCATGGCAGCTCTTCCCGACCCACAGAATGTAGGAGGAGGCACACTCCAAGAAATGCACACAGCGATCCTAGATGCGATCGGCTATAACAAAGGAGACCCCATAGAAGGCCTAAACAAGTGTAGGCAAAAAAAGACAGAGCACCCCACAGCGTTTGCTGGACGCCTGTGGATACATTTTACTGCAGTGTTTGGAGAGTTAGCCCGCGCCCATTTGTCCCCAGATAATATGGCCAAATGGATCCGCATCCTAGTCTCTCATGCAACAGAGGCAGGGCAGAGAGCTTGCGCAAATTATGACCCCTCAGACGAGGCCCACAACAAAAAATGGGTTTTAAAGAGATTGTCCCTCATTTGGGAACAGTCCATCCAAGGTAAAACAGCTTATGGTAAAGCAGAGGAAGAGCAGGCAGATGCAATCATGCATCCAGTTAGGACGCACCAGAACCCCGCATGGGTAAATGAGGGAAGAAACAGCCCACAGCAAACCAAATCCCTGGAGTGTTATAATTGGGGACAGTTAGAACATTAGGCACGAGAATGTCAAGCCCCCCGAAACAGCAACGGAATCAGCCCACAAATGCCCCCCAAACCAGCAACGACACCAACAGCCCCAACCCCCCACCCAGGGAACTATACCCAAGGGAGCAATACCCCAGAGAGCCTGCTCCACCTTAAGTACCCCAGGGGTCATGTTACAACTGTGGGCAGTCAGGACACTTTGCCCGAGATTGCAGGAGACCCCCACCAGCTAGACTAACCCCCAGATATGAAGGAGAACACCACCCACTGCAGCTGCAAGGTCCCAGCTGCCCCATGCAAACTGTGAGCACTTGCCCACCACTTCTCATGGCAGGGACACCTCAGCAATGCCACTTCATTTTTGTTTCTCTCCAACTTCCTCTCTTCTTCGGTCACACTACACTGACTCCATATGCTAGCTACACCCCAGTCCAAATGTGATTTATGGTATCCTACTCTCTGATGGAACCTGCATGATTTTTGTTATGTCTGGGTGTTACGTTAAATGTTTGTTACTGTAAATGTTAAATGTTGTTTGTGAATTTAAAAGTTTTCATGGTCCCACGCCACCACTCTTTTAACGCCCACTGGCAGTTAATGGAACAAGTTTGTCGACAGACAACCGTTCAGAGGAACTAGTTTGTCGGCAGACAACCAATCATCTCCTGATTTGAAGGTAATCACGAGAGGCAGTCCCCATGATGACCACATTCTTACCCATTCTTGCCGGTCGCTCAGGCAGTGGAGAAACAGCACTGGGCCCCGCCCTGCCTGAGGACCCCCCCTCTGGTCAGCTACGCTCAGGTAGAGCACAAACGGCACTGATTACCGTCCTACCCGGGGATTCCACCCATTTCTTACCCGCCGCGACCGATATGCACCCCATTTTGGCACTTTCAGTTCGAAATTCTTTTGTTTGTTTGGCGACCCTTAGGTTGCTTCCATATGCTATTTACACCCTCAAACACTAGGATGGTAGATCGCACAGGCTGCGAGACGGCTCGCACTGTGTCAGTATTTTTCTCGGATGTCTTGTCCAAATATTCGGTTTTTAAAAAGTTAAAAATGAGGGAGTCACAGATGGTGACCAATTATAATGGGTAATTGGCAACAAAGGACAGACATACGAGATCTTAAGCAAGATAATAACAGATATTATGCTTGTGTCCACAGACCTCTGGAACCTCAGAGGAAGAAAAGAAGAAGGCCGACCAAAGGAAAGATGAAGACAAACTTCACGCTTTTCACCTGGATCTTAGCGGGATCCCTTCAGTTGCGCTCGGACGCTACCCCCTTGACCCCCTACCACACAGGCCGTGAATGATTCCCACCCCTGCCATACACTGAACCCCGAGATAATTACCCCCGAGACAGTTACCGACACCCCGACCTGGTGTGACAAGTTTATCACCTGTAATTCACTATCTTACATAGTAGAAGCCCTCTTAGTACTGGCGATACTCTGCAGTGTCGTGCAGACACTTAGACTCAGGAAATGGCAAAGGAGAGCCTCCCACTCTTGCACCCCGGTATACACATTTAGATCCCCTATTTTCAGACTCCCAAACCCCCCCAACCCCTTTAAGTGAATTAAAGTGCATCCGTTTTTCTTTGTGTGTGTTTTGTTCATTCAATAAAGAAATGTAAATCTCTGTGCTTGACTGCAAAGCCAGAGAAACTTGTGTTGCTGCTATTTGTACAGTTTAAAGTGTTGTAGATTATTTTTGATTGTTTAACTGAGGATAGTTTATTGAGGATAGTTAGAGGTTCCACTTTTTTTATTTTGTAATGCATGCCTGAATGCCATAGCGCCCCGTAGAGTTTTATAATGATGTATGTATGTAAAATGATTTTCGGTTAAAATTGCGATTCATAGGATAGGACAGTGTAGAGCCCGTGAAGTGCTTATGGGTGCCCGGCTTGGTCAGAAAACGAAGATGATGCGGTTAGGTGATCCTTCACGCTTCGTGTTGAGGATGGAGTGTAGCCATCTGGGATGGCCACTTCCCGATTACAAAATGGACACTTTGCAAAGATTGCAGGGAAAATGGACAATACTGAGAAAACAAGCAGGTTCAGGGTTTGTCTGTATATTGGAGCCGCAGCTCCCAGACAAGACCAAAACTGTAGGCCCATTAGCAAGGTAGGTGGACTGGCCCCGCTAAATTGCCCCTTAATTGGAAAAAATGAATTGGGTACTCTAAATTTTAAAAAATGAAAAACAATTGATAAAGGCAAGTATCCCATATGCCTTTTTCACCACCCTATTAACCTGTCCTTCTGCCTTCAGAGATTTATGGACAAACACGTCAAGGTCCCTTTGTTCCTCAGAACTTCCCAGTGTCAGGCTGTTTATTGAATACTTCCTTGTCACATTACTCCTTTCAGAGTCTAATACCTCACACTTTTCAGGGTTAAATTCCATTTGCCACAATTTAGTGTGGCCAATCCACCTACCCTGCACATCTTTAGGTTATGGGGGCGAAACCCACGCAAACACGGGGAGAATGTGTAAACTCCACGCGGACAGTGACCCAGAGCCGGGATCGAACCTGGGACCTCAGTGCCACGAGGCATCAGGGCTAACCCACTGAGCCACCGTCCTGCCTCCCTTTTCTGCCTATTTGACCATCCCGCCTATATCTTCCTCAACCTAACTGTCAACCACCCAACCAATCATTGTGTCATCTGAAAACCTACTGATACTATCCCCCACATAATCATCTGTGTCATTTATATGAATGACATACGCCACTTTGCATTGGCTTCCAGTCACTAAAGCAGTCGTCTGTCATCACCCTCTGCCTCCTACAGATAAGTCAATTTTGAATCCACCTTATCAAGTTACCCTGTATCCCATGTGGGACTTTGCTGAAATCCATGAAAACTATATCGACTACATTACACTCATCTACACACTTAGTCACGTGCTCAAAAAATTCAATCAAGTTTGTTAGGCATGATGTCCCTGTGACAAAGCCGTGCTGACTGTTCATGATCCAACCTTGCCTCTCCATGTGGAGATAGTTTCTCTCCTTCAGAATGTTCTCATTTAGTTTCCACACCACTGACTTGAGACTCACTGTGGATCCATGGTTTATCCCTACAGCCTTTCTTAAATTGTGGGACCACATTTGTGGTTCTCCAGTCTTCTGACACCTCTCCCATGGCAAGAGAAGAATTAAAAATTTGGAACAGGACCCCTGAAATCTCCTTCTCGCCTCCCACAGCAGCCTGGGACACAATTCGTCCGGACTTGGAGATTTCTTCTTTAGTCTCCCATGTGGAACCTTGTCAAAAGCTCTGCTGAAATCCATGTAAACTACATCAACTGCACTACCCTCATCGACACACCTCATCACGTGGTCAAGGCAGCATTTAACCGAGTTTGGCATCAAGGAACCCTATCAAAATTGGAGTCAATGGGATCGGGGGAAAACCATCCGCTGGTTAGAATCATACCTGGCACAAAGGAAGATGTGGTGGTGGCTGGAGGTCAATACTCTCAGTTTCAAGATATCACTGCAGGAGTCCCTCAGGATAGTGTCCTAGGTCCAACCACCTTCAGCTGCTTCATTCATTACCTTCCTTCCATCATAAAGTCAGACGTGGACCCCACTATAGGCACTGGACCCCACTATTGGGATACTGGACCTGTTCTGGCCTTGACCATTCCAGGGATCCAATTGGGACAAGCACCAAAATTCTTTACTTATACCAAGTCACGCAACTCAAATGTTCACTCGAATTGTGATGTTTCTTCTGGGCATTCTGTTTTACCCCCCGCCAAATTCGGAAATATCAGATACAACTGTGTTCTAATGCATCAGCCCATTAACAACTCAGTGGGTGTAACGCCTGTGGTGACATGAGGTTTTATTTTATAGACGAGCAAGAAACAGGCCAATCTGGTTTGGAGCGAGGCTGATGGCTGTTTCTTCATGGTGGCTTTGAATGTTTGGATGGATCTCTCAACCAGTCTATTTGAAGCAGGGTGGTGGGGAACGGTTCGCTGTTGGTTCCCATGAAATATTGGAATTGGGACTGGTTTAGCACAGGACTAAATCGCTGGCTTTGAAAGCAGACCAAGGTAGGCCAGCAGCATGGTTCAATTCCTGTACCAGCCTACCCGAACAGGAGCCGGAATGTGGCGACTCGGGGCTTTTCACAGTAACTTCATTTGAAGCCTACTTGTGACAATAAGCGATTTTCATTTCATTTCATTTTCATTTCAACTCATCACTCGTAAAAGCAGTCCCATTATCTAAGACCAGCACCTCGGGCAACCCATGGATGGCTAACACGTGAAGCAATTTTTCTGCCATTGCTGATAAGGTCATGGGCTACATTTTGTGTCTGTCCAACCACTTGGAATGAGCATCAAAGATGAGGATGAACATGGAGCCCATGGATGGACCTGCAAAATCGATGTGTAGTCACATCCATGGTTGACCTCGCCATTCCCAAGGTGCATTAAAGAACGCAGATGGCAAGTTATACTGCATTTGACACATTGTTTGACCAGATTTGTCTAAGTCGATGTCCAGCCTAGGCCACCAAACATAACTGCGTATGAGCAATTTCATCGTTGTAATCCCAGAATGGGCACTGTGTAGCCCTTGCAATAAGGACTACATGTGGTGCAGTGGTTAGCACTGGGACTATGGCGCTAAGGACCCGGGTTCGAATCCCGGCCCTGGGTCACTGTCCGTGTGGAGTTTGCACATTCTTCCCATGTCTGCATGGGTTTCACCCCACAACCCAAAGAGATGTAGGTTAGGTGGATTGGCCATGTTAAATTGCCCCTTAATTGGAAATAAAAAATAATTAGGTACTCAAAATTTATATTTTAAAAAATAATAGCTGTCGAGAGGAAGTGGGAACGGCCACCTTTGCTCCCCATAGTAATACGCCGTCTTCACAACTTAACTTGTCTTTTCTCATCTGAAAGGGTCTGAACTGGTCAGGCTTGTTATTATTCTGATCTGATCTCTTCACCCATCTTCTCTATTGAGTAGTACTACACTCTGTATACTTCACCCAATGCCTGTGTCTATGTATTTACATTGTGTATTTTATGTTTGCTCAATTACGTATTTTCTTTTCATGTACAGAATGATCTGTCTGAGCTTCACTTAGAACAATACTTTTCACTGTACCTCAGTACACGTTGTTGCTAATTTGTGTTTCTCTTTATTTGGCTCTGAATATGGCGGTCAATATGGTCGCCTTCCTTAATTCTAATTACGTTTCGCTCTAGAGTTGCCAGGTATCTTTCGATACTGCCACAAGGTTCAAACTGAATACTGATCAAAGACTCGATACACCAGTTAGTAAGTTCAAAGTCACATGCTTATTTATTTACACACACAGTTAAATATACTCATGCACAAACACTACAGACTAAACTATCACTACTGCTAAAGCCTATACTTAGCTTCGGGCGCCCACCCAGTCAGAGGAACAATGGCCATTGTTCGGTTCTGAGGCTGCTGGGGTGTAACTGGTACAGGATAACAGCTAAAGTCATCTGTCTGGTAGCATGCGTTGACCTTGGACTTACTTGTTCTGGTGCAGCTGTTGGGCAGGTCTCTCCTCGGTGAGAGCCAGAGCAAAGGGAACGATTCTCTCTTGGGGGATACTTCTTATACCCAAAGGGGCTTTGCACGCTTTTGGGCGGGCCTTGAACTTGGCCCCAATTAATTGGGCCGTTTCTCGATCGTTCCTATTGATTCCCTCCAATAAAGGGGTGGGTGCCCTGATGGCTGGGCATGTCCTAGGTGGCCGTTGGCCTGCTTTGTTCCGGTCTCCTCTGGCGCCGGTGTGCCTACCTTCGTATCGGTTACTCAAATGTTACTCTTTTGTTCCCAGAGATGGGCCATTAGTATGCTAATGGGCCTACAGTTTTGGTCTTGTCTGGGAGCTACGGCTCCAATATGCAGACAAACCCTGAACCTACTTGTTTTCTCAGTATTGTCCATTTTCCCTGCAATCTTTGCAAAGTGTCCATTTTGTAATCGGGAAGTGGCCATCCCAGATGGCTACACTGTGACAATAAACAAATCCAATCCAATCCAATCATTTGTTTTTAAAATAAATTTAGTGTACCCAATTCATTTTTTCCATTTACGGGGCAATTTAGCGTGGCCAACCTACACCGCACATCTTTGCGTTGTGGGAGCAAAACCCATGCAAACATGGGGAGAATGTGCAAACTCCACATGGACAGTGACTCAGAGCCGGGATTGAACTTGGGACCTCGGCGCCATGAGGCAGCAGTGCTAACCACTGCGCCGCTGTGCTGTCCATAATCCCAATCCAATCCAATCATGATGTCAGCTGTGGAGGACCATGGTTTAACTCAAGATAATATGGGGTCTTTTTGGGTCCAAAACTTGATCTGTTATGCCGTCACTGACAATGTATCAAGAAAGTTTAAATGAAGAACAATTTCCAATGGTACTGGTATATTTTTGGGTAGGGAAAGGCGGCTTAAAGCATCCGTGTTTGAAGTGTGTGTGCCCAGCCTATGCTGAAACGTATACTAGTAGGCTGCCAACAAACGTGTTGGACCCGAGCTGAAGCCCTGGGAGAAATGGCCCTATCTTCCCTAAATAAGCCCAATTGGGGTTTGTGATTGGTAACTATTATGAAATCTCGTCCATATATGTATTGATGGAACTTTTTCATTCCAAAGATTACACTAGTCCCTCTTTGTCGATTTGCGAGTAAGTTTGTTCAGCATTGGTCAGAGTCCTCGAGGAATAGGTGATATGCCTTTCCGCACCATGATCTATCATGGACCACATCAAGTTCAGTGCAAGTAAAACCTCCTGCTAATTTAACATATAAATCTTCAGTTCTTGGTATTGGGTATCGGTCCAATGTTGCCGCCCAATTCACGGTTCACTTGTAGTTCCCACGTATCGTAATGGTTCCATCTGATTTAACCACTGACACAACGAGAGCTGCCCACTTCTAAAACTGTACAGGTTAGATGATGCCTAATCCTTCTAGCTGCTTGAGTTCAAACTTAACCTTCTCAAGTAAGAAATCTTACAACACCAGGTTAAAGTCCAACATGTTTGTTTCGAATCACTAGCTTTCGGAGAACTGCTCCTTCCTTTCTCATGTAAGGCATGGGGGCCGGGCTCTGTAAAAGTTGGACGGGCCTCAGAATCCACATAGATTTTTGCTTTCAGGCCCTGTGTCTTGCCTACTCATTTTGGAAAACCTCCTGGTATTTTTTGAAGATGTCATGAAGGTCTCCTTCATTAATTGTGAAGATTTCTAGTCAACTTAATCTAATTCGGCAATGCCAATCTTGGCCTGTCGAACTTGGCCATTATCTCCACACTACTATTAGAGGCAGTTGAGCAGACGGGGCTGGTAGGTCGCAGGGGTTGTGGTTGTTGGCTTTGGCGGCACAGTGGTTAGCACTGCTGCCTCACATTGCCAGGGACCCGGGTTCGATTCCGACCTTGGGTAACAGTTTGGAGTTTGCGCTTTCTCCCCGAGTCTGCATGGGTTTCCTCCGGGTGCTCCAGTTTTTTTCCCACAGTCCAAAGATGTGCAGGCCCCACCAACTTCAGCTGCTTCATCAATGACCTCTCTTCCATCATATGGTCAGAAGTGGGGATGTTTGCGGATGACTGCACAATGTTCAGCACCATTCATGACTCCTCAGATAATGAAGCAGTCCACGTCCAAATGCAGCAAGACCTGCAACAGTTGAAGAAGGTAGCACACCACCACCTTCCCAAGGGCAATTAGGGATGGGCAATAAATGCTGGCCATGTCAGTGAGAACCATATACTGTACAAGCATGATTTTTAAAAGTCTGCTTTTGTGATGTTGTTTAAGGGATAATTATTGGCCTGGGACTCACCTGATATTTTGGAATGGGGGCATGTCGACCACATCAGATCCCAGTCATGAGTTCCAAAATAGAACAGCCTATTTAATATTCTCTGTGTGTTCCAACTCACCAGACCTTTAATGGCTAATGAATTATTTTTGCAGTGTGTTGCAACATTCCAAAAGTGTCCGTATTAAGTACTTCACCAGCCATATAAAATCTAAGTTTATGTTTGAGGAGTTTTGAAGAGTTTTTTTCACTCTTACTCCACACAAAGGATTCAGGGAAAAGCAATGTAACTTTTTAAAGTGTTGCCCATTAACTGTAAAATAGATCTGTATAGGCTTGAAAAGAAAAGGCCAGAGCCATCAACCTTTTGGACTATGTTTGCTAAAGTCAGTCATTAACACTAATGCCCAGGATAACTGAAAACAATAGAGTTATTCTCTCTGACACAATGGCCTATTCTCACCAGGCAAAGAAGGAATAGAATGTTCTTTTCTGTGCGAGATTTGCATGAAGCTACTTTGAAAGGGAGAAGCCTGGAACATTCTATGGGAACTGCAAAGAGGTGGAATAAATATTGCATATCTGATCTGCCATAGAAACACAGCAGGTGGAATTCTCCATCGGCCGACACCAAAATCGGGAAATGTGATTGGGCAGAAAATCGGTCAGGAGGCCAAAATCTTGGCCGGTGCCGGACACCCGCCAGAATGCCCGCTCCGGTGCCTCGACAGTGGCGTCAATGTGTTCTACTCCGCACATACAGTAAACGCACGTCGCATATCATTAGCGGGCCTGAGCGGTATTCTCCGGGGCTCGGCGTTGCTCCGCCTCGACTGGGAGGAATTACCAACGGCGTGTTTCATTTGTGGTTTCAAATATCGGCAGCAGGCGCTGTGACTGCTGAGGAAGAATGAGGAGGTAGGGCATGCAGAAGCATGACCGTGGGCTGCTGGTCATGCCACTGGCAGAGCTGGCAGGGGGGTGGGGTCTGGTTGGTCCTGGTGTGTGAGGGGCAGCGGGGGAGGGGGGGGCAGTGGGGGGGGGACCAGGTGATGGGCCGTGGTGTCGGGGTGACCCCCCCACAGGACTGGAGTGCCCATTGCCACTGCCCGCATGGCAGCCATCTTGCTGCGCACCCCACTGGCCCGTGGTGCGCAGAGTGACACTGGCCACATGGGTGCCCCCACCCCACCACCCCCCGTATTCCATCCCTCATCCTCCACCCACCAACTCTTCCACCCCAAACAGCTGCCACCCACAGGCACGGTAGCATGCAGCCCACGCAATGGCAGCACCCACAGTAGCCCCTACAGGAGGGTGACAGACGGGTTCACGGAGTGTATCGCTGTAGTGCCTGTCAATGGTAGCAGGGCGGGCACCAGTGCCAGAGGCCCCAACAGTGCTGGGCACCAACGAGGCCAGGGGTGCGGAGGGCAGTGTGTCAGGAATAATGGCCGGAGGTGGGTGTGGTGTTTGGGAAGGTGGGGGAGGGGGACTTGCGGTGGCAGGGTCTGCAGTGCAGACCGGGCCAGCGTGTAACCCAATAGACCTGGTGGGCATGGGGTTACACACCATGCTAACATGTCTGACTTTCACTCCCTGCAGACAATGGACTTCGGAATGCAACCAGTAATGGTGGCCTTCACCCTAGTCGGCGCAGCCCTGGGGGTGCACTGAGACTGTATAAACAGGAGCTGCTCGAGGGGGACCTGCAGCAGTGGAGCCCACCCCAGAGAAACAGGAGGCAGCCGGTGCGGATGGAGAGTCGGCCACACAACAGGCCGAGGAGGAGGTGGGAAGGAGGTGCCGCATCAGGCCTTGTGTGTACCGATAGTGCCTGTCATTCAAGGTCCTGCCGAACCTGGCATGCCGTTGCATACTCCGGCTGAGCAGGGGGGGTCAGTGCAACTTATCTGCCAGATCACGATGCACCTGGAACCGCAGGGGTATGGGGGAGGACACCTTCTCCCGGAGGCCGTCATGGCGACGATCGCCCTGAATTTTTAAGCTATGGGGTCCTCCCAGGTGTATAGTAGGGACCTGTCCGGAATCTCACAGACCTCGATGCACAGGTGCATCCACGCTGTCACGGAGGCCCTGTATGCCCGGTTGGCACAATAAATCAAATTCAATGTGGACCGAGGCTACCAGGATGCATGGGTTTCGCCATCATCACTGAGATGCCCTGGGTACAGGGGGTGATTGACGGGTCGCTCTACGAGCTCCAGTGAATGACAGGCCGAAAGGGGTTCCACTCGATGAACGTGCAGCTGGTGTGTGACCATGAGATGCACATCATGCACACCTGCACCTGATACCCGGGCAGTGTGCATATCTGCCTTCATCCTGTCACACTCAGCTGTTTCTAACCTCTTCGAGACACAACCTGGGGTGAGGGACGAGCTCTTTGCAGACTGTGGCTGACGACGCTTATCTGGAGGCCACAGACTGACGCGGAGACCCACTACAACGATGCCCAGGCCGTCAGCAGGGACATGATCGAGCGGTGCTTAGGCATCCTGAAGATGTGGTTCAGGTGCCTGGACTGCTCTGGAGGAGCCCTCCAGTGTGGCACTGGGAGGATTTCCCTCATCATGGTGGGCTCTTGCATCCTCCACAACATCACACAGCAGAGGGGCGATGCGCTGGAAGAGGAGGATGAGCGCCAGGCCTCATTCGACAAGGTGGATGTGGAGGAGGGTGTGGATAGGCAGGACAGGGGGCCTGGGCAGGCGCAGGAGGCCGAACAACATGTGCACCAGGGCCGACGTGCATGGACACTCCAATCGCCTCCATGTTCACCGACTAGGGGGCCTAGCCAGCGGCATGGACATCCCTTCCCACCCCCACACCGCCTTCGCAGCCAACCACCCTCTCCCATGAACACCCTCTCTGCGCAATACCCCCCTCCAATCCCCTTGCAACCCCCTCTGTGATTCCTATCTGCCGCACTACGAGCCGGGGGCGCTGGGTTTGCAGTAATACCGGGTCTGGTCGATGGGATGGAGGATGATGACAACCCGCTCTGCGATCAGCTCTGGTGCTCCGCTTCATTTGACAATGTCTGCCTCCTGCCCATAGTAGCACTTTCCACTGTCCACCTGGGTGATCCCTGCATGCGAGCTGGCCATTCCACCACACGGTCCCATCAACTCCTTAGGGTGGGGAAGGTTGGGGGGGGTGGTTGCGGGTTGTGGGGTGGGGTGTCAAGGCGGGGGTATGGACTGGAGAGGGATGGGGTGGGGCATTGGGTCATTGAGTGCTGGGTGAACTAGGGTCCCTGGCCCAAGCCCACTCCCACCTTCCACCCATCTCCTCCCCACCTCAGCATCCCCTGGCCAGCCACCCAGCCCATCCCACACACCCGTCTAGCAGAGCACTGAGGCTGGGTGAAACATTGTGAACGGGTGTTTATTGTGAAATGGTGAACATATATATACAGGCTTATGCTCCAGCCCCATCGCTATACTGTGTGCTGCACCCGTGCCAACCTAACTGGTGTCCACCTTTCTGACCTTACGGGCCCTAACGCCATGTCTCAGTGGATCCCCAGATAGTATGTCAGGAGTGGAGGTGGCCTATTGGCGTTCCCGCATTGTGACCCGGGTCCCCATTGGCGGCCGTGCCTCGATGGGCCTGGCCGCTGCTCGGGAGTCCCAAGTGGTGTGGTGCCGCTCTGTTCTGCCCGCAGCCCATCAGATGTACCAGGGACAGGAGGGGGAGGGGGGGGGGTGGAGTCCAAGGCGCTGCAATGTTTTGGCACTTCCTCTGCAGGAGTCACCAGCATGGGCCCCATCATCTCCTCCTCTCTTGGGTTGCCCAATGGCCTCCGGGCTACTCCATGGGATGGGAGTGCGAGCGATGCCATCCCCTGAGGCTCAGCCACCACCTGCCGCTGCCTGTCCTGGAGGCCCGTTCCCACCTCGACCAGGGTCTCAATGCTCACGGCCATGGAGCACAGGGAGTTGTTTTTGAAAACTCACCACTATTCTTAGAAGTCCCCCTATACCAAAAAGGGCCGACATTCTAAATGGTGATCAGGGATTCTCACCACCCGACTCCGATGCAGTCTTCAGTGGGTGCTATTCAGGTCAAACTATGTTTTCAGGTTATGCCCCGGTATAACCCATACCTTCACCGAAGATTTAATCTACTTACTACTTAGTCGCATCGATCCTGGGTCCCGCATTGCTAAGTAAGTAAAGTAGACTTTGGAATAACTACTATTTCAGGTTAAATTAAGTTATTTTATTATTATATTTTTTCTTTTAAAAGCTGCAATCACTTTCTTTACAGAAAGGAAAAAGATCTTGCTTCTGGATCCTTCTGGTTGGTTGAAGCGACCTTCAGGCCCAACTTGACAATCAATCTTCTTTTTAAAATTTGGCCTTCTTTAGATGTATTTGCTGATGAGCTTGGTTGCTATGTCCTATCTTTCCCATGTACCGAGCTATGAGAGCTGGCTCTGCTGGCTGTCTCTGAGCTGACTCTGAGCTGACTCTGCCTACTCTTTAAATTCTAGTCTTCCTTCGATGTATTAGCTGTTTTAGCTCGGCTGCTCTGCCCTGTCCCTTTCCCATGGCCGAGCTGACTGTAATCTGACTCTGAGCTGCTTGTTCCTTCTCTGCTTCTCCCCTCTCTCTCCCTCTCTCTGAGTTCTGGTTCTGCCTGTTGTTCTCTTTCTTCGGGTTTATATATTTTTCTAACAGTTATCTCGTTTTTATGACTTTATTGTAAAGTAACTCTGATTTAACTTTGATTGTAAAAAGTATCTTTGATCTAAACATTCTAATCCAACTAAGTACTCATTTTGACATGACTTCATCTCATAGATCTGATTACATTGTTTCCTTTGTGATGTTCAAAGTGCTTTGGTTTCAATAGAGGTGTGAATTTTAATTCCTGTCATTTCTATAGTTTTATTTTCCAATTGTGTCCTCAGCTCATAATTTTGACTTTGATTTTGGCTTTGAATTATGTTTCTCATCGACTGATAGTCTCCAGTTTTCTTTAATTTACGTGGTATTTTTTAGCAAATTTTCACACCTAGAATTGTCACCAAATTCAACTGAACCTCATCCATTCTTTTCCAGCTGCTCACTAAGATAGTTACTTTTAATGAAGGTGTGAGCCATTGTTTTTGGCTTCATTCAAAATCCTGATGTCTTGTTTGCTAAGCCTGCTTGACCAAGGCAATCTGCATTTTACAATCCTTCCCTGGCAGCTGCTGTTAACCCTTTGTGGGATCTTGCCCTGTATTCTCTCATGTTTCTCTCAGACCAGATATTGCCAGACTTCCATGTTTCAAATGACACATCTTTTCATATTTTCAATAACAGAGTGGGCCACCTCTCTCTGGGGCTGTGCCACATCACACTGTGACTGTGTCACATCAGACAGTGACTGCGCCATCACCCTCTGGCGGGGGAGAGAGAGAGAGTGGACTGGAAGAGGCGGGACTGGGGAGGTGGGAGGTGTCGTGTTGGGTGTTCCGACATACAAATGAACCAACACGGTTGTAGATGGTTCTCATAGACTGATAGTCTCCAGTTTTCTTTAATTTATGTGGTTTTTTTACCAAATTTTCACACCTAGAATTGTCACCAAATTCACCTGAGCCTCATCCATTCTTTTCCAGCTGCTCACTAAGATAATTACTTTTAATGGAGGTGGTACAACTCTGTTTTATTATTCTGTACAATAACAACTATTAACTTCTGGCTGTGGTTCGTACTTCACCAGTTAACCTGTGGACCCAGCCCTAGCACTAACTTGGAGAGGCACTCAGCACATGGTGTATGTCTGAGTGGCGCGCTGTGAGCTCTGTGCTCTGAGGTATCTCCTGGTGGAATGAGCGGGAACTGTGGTGTTCCCTGCTTTATAGTGTGTGTGCTCTCACTGGTGATTGGCTGTGATGTTGCGTGTGTTGATTGGTCCGTCTACCTGTCCATCAGTGTGTGTGTGTGATTGCGCCATGATATGTTAATATGGATATCATGACATCCTCCCCTTTTCACAAGAATATGTGCCTACATGGTAATAAATATTGGTGTGTACTGAGTGCGGCTGAGTATGTGTGTGCAATATTTACAACATGTACATGAGGCTAAACTATATACATTGGAAGGTGTCAGGCGCAACATGGCAACGAGGTTGTACCACGAACAAAACAAGTGCAATCATCAAATATCGAAAGAGAACTCCTGGATCGACAAAAAGAGAAACACATGAACATTGTTGCACAACAATTCAGTGAGTCCAATGTGCAAACAGGCTTATAAGTCCAGTCCAGTAGGTGGGCGACAAATTCGGGTTGACCGCTTCAAGAGTGGGTCAGGATCCACTGGCTGAGGAATGGGCCTGGCCACAGGCGATAGAGGAATAGGCATAGTGGCAGGAAGCTCCACAAAGTCGACATCAGGGACAACAGGAGGGCGTGGCACCGGTGCATGACCACGTAGCGAGAGCGGAAGCAGCCGAAGGGCCCGCCGATTACGCCGGCGAATGGAACCATCAGGCATGCGAACCAGGAACGAGCGGGGAGCCACACGGTGGAGAACCTTAGCAGTTGCCGACCAGCCACCCTCTGGTAGGTGCTTGCAGACATTGTCTCCAGGCGCCAGGGCAGGAAGATCAGTTGCCCGAGTGTCATGTGCCACCTTCTGCTGAGCACGCTGCTGTCGCATCCTTTGCAGTACTGGAGCATGGTCGGGTTTAGGAAAATGAATGGACGGCACAGTGGTCCTGAGGGCGTGACCCATCAACAGCTGGGCTGGTAAGAGGCCTGTGGACAGTGGGGCCGGGCGGTAGGCCAGCAAGGCTAAACAGAAGTCAGATCCGGCATCAGCAGCCTTGCAGAGGAGCCGCTTCACGATATGGATGCCCTTTTCCGCCTTGCCATTTGACTGGGGGTGCAGAGGGCTGGACGTCACGTGTGTGAAGCCATATGAAGCAGCAAAAGAAGACTATTCTTGGCTCGCAAAACAGGGCCCATTGTCCAAGATGACGGTAAGCGGAATGCGCTGGCGAGCGAAGGTTTCTTTACATGCTCTGATTACAGCTGATGATGTCAAGTTGTGCAGACGTATGACCTCCGGATAATTGGGAAAATAGTCAATTATGATGACGTAGTCCCTGCCGAGAGCATGAAAAAGGTCCACACCCACCTTTGCCCAGGGGGACGTTACCAACTCATGACGCTGAAGTGTCTCAGGGGGTTGCGCCGGCTGAAACCTTTGGCAGGTGGGGTAGTTCAGCACCATGTTGGCAATGTCGTCGCTGATGCCCGGCCAGTAGACAGCTTCTCGAGCCCTCCGCCTGCACTTTTCAACCCCAAGATGGCCTTCGTGCAATTGTTTGAGGACAAGCCTGTGCATGCTGTGTGGGATCATAATCCGGTCCAACATTAGGAGGACACCATCAATGACGGCCAAGTCGTCCCGGACATTGTAGAATTGTGGGCACTGCCCCTTGAGCCACCCTTCCGTCATGTGGCGCATCACACATTGTAGAAGGGGGTCAGCCGCAGTCTCACGGCGAATGTGGGCCAGACTTGCATCAGTAGCTGGCAGATTGGCCGATGTGAAGGCTACATGTACGTCGACCTGACTGACAGACCCCCCCCGATTCGGGCGGTGTGCTCACTGCTCTGGACAGGGCATCCGCGATGATGAGGTCCTTTCCCGGGGTGTAGACAAGTTGGAAGTCGTACCTCCGGAGATTGAGCAGAATGGGCTGGAGGCGAGGGGACATCTCATTAAGGTCCTTTTGTATGATGCCGACCAGGGGGCGATGGTCGGTCTCCACGGTGAACCGCGGAAGACCATACACATCGTCGTGGAATTTATCTATGCCGGTTAACAAACCCAGGCACTCCTTCTCAATCTGCACATAGCGCTGTTCTGTGGGGGTCATGGCCCGCGAGGCATAGGCGACCGGGGCCCATGATGCAGTGTCGTCCCGTTGCAGGAGTACCGCCCCAATGCCGGAGTGGCTGTCATCAGTCGAGATCTTTGTATCTCGAGTAGTGTCGAAGAACGCCAATACCGGGGCGGTGGTGAGCTTGATCTTGAACTCCTCCCATTGCTTCTGGTGTGCGGGCAGCCACTGGAACTCCGTAGTCTTCTTCACCAGGTGGCGAAGAACCGTTGTGTGCAAAGCACGGTTGGGAATAAACTTCCCCAGGAAGTTGACCATCCCGAGAAAGCGCAGCACTGCCTTCTTGTCTGCCGGCTGCGGCATGGCTGCAATAGCTGTCACTTTGTCGGCATCCGGACGCACCCCTGACCGGGATATGTGGTCCCCCAGAAACTTTAGCTCAGTTTGGCCAAAAGAACACTTGGCTCGGTTGAGGCGCAGGCCGTGCCCTCGTATCCGAGCAAAGACGCGCTGGAGACGACTTATGTGCTCCTGTGGTGTGGTGGACCAGATGATTACATCATCAACCTAGACGCGCACCCCTTCGATGCCCTCCATCATCTGTTCCATGATTCGATGAAACAACTCGGATGCCGAGATGATGCCAAACGGCATTCTGTTGTAGCAGTGTCTTCCAAAGGGAGTGTTGAAAGTGCACAGCTTCCTGCTGGACTGATCCAGCTGAATCTGCCAAAAACCCTTTGAGGCATCAAGCTTGGTAAAAATTTTAGCCCGGGCCATTTCGCTCGTGATTTCTTCCCGTTTGGGCATGGGGTAGTGTTCCCTCATGATGTTATTGTTCAGGTCTTTCGGGTCGATGCATCTCCGGAGCTCGCCAGAGGGCTTTTTTACGCACACCATGGAGCTGACCCATGGCGTAGGCCCCGTGACCCAGGAAAGCACTCCTTGGTCCTGGAGATCCTGCAGCTGCTGCTTGAGGCGGTCCTTGAGTGGTGCTGGGACCCTACGAGGTGTGTGAATGACCGGGGTGGTGTCCGGTTTGAGCCGTATTCTGTAAGTGTAGGGCAGTGTGCCCATGCCCTCGAAAACCTCCTGGTTGTGGGCGAGGAGCGAGTGGAGCTGCGCCCTAAATTCTGCATCCGGGAAATTGGACGTGCTTTCTAGAGACAGAGTGTGTACCCGCTGAAAGAGGTGGAGAATCTTGCACGCCTGTGCGCCTAGCAGGGAATCCTTCGAGGATCCAACTATCTCAAAAGTCAGTGTGGCTGTGTATGAATTGTGTGCAACCTCGAGCTGGCAAGACCCCATGGCCGGGATAACATTACCGTTGTAATCGACCAGCTGACAGTGGGATGGCCGAATCGGTGGTTTGACCTTCAAGATGTAGAAGGCTGACCATGCAATGAGATTGGCGGAGGCACCAGTGTCGAAACGGAATGTGATTGGTGATCGGTTGCCCGTTAGGGTGGCACACCGTTCATCGCCCGGATTAACGCTGTGCACTGGCATCGGCTGGTGGGTCCTACTTGGGGACATCCGATTTCTGTCTATTACCGCAACGCGGAAGGCTTCCCGGTCTCGGTATCACCGGTCTGTACGTCGTCAGAGTATGACTCGGTGTATGTGGGCTGAATGGCCCTCATGTCCCTGCGAGGCTGGCGGAATTGCGGAGCGTTGGCAGGTTGAGCTGCTCGACAGCAGGCAGCGTAGTGGCCCATCTTGCTACAGCGGAGGAATTGTCGAGTTTTGGCTGGACATTGCCACTTTAAGTGTGCGGATCCATAGTTGCCGCACATCGTGATGTCATGGCGTTCATTTCGCCACTACGCATGCGCAGTTCGGTCCTGCGTAGAGCGCGCCTGCGCGTCACGTCCCTCTGCGTCGACGCCCCCTCTTTTGGCGCGTACACACGCGGGAGGCCTCGGAAAGCACGCAAAATGGCCGCCCTCGTCCGGGCCGCGTGGCGGGAGGAACAAGATCGACTGGACCCGCTCGGCCTCGTAGGACCCCTGCCGTGCCGATTCGGCCGCCTGGAATTGGGAGTACCGGCTGGCCACGTTTTCGTGGAGGACGCAGGTTTCGATGGCGGTGGCTAGGGTGAAGCTCTTTATTTTGAGGAGCTGCTGGCGTAGGGTGTCCGAGGTGACCCCAAAAACTATCTGGTCTTGAGGTGGCCTCATAGCCGCAGGACTGCGCGAGGATATGGAGGTGTGTCAAAAAGGATTGAAAAGGCTCATCCTTACCCTGCAGGCGCTGCTGGAAGAGGTATCTCTCGAAGCTCTCATTCACTTCCACGCTGAATTGTTCCTCAAATTTTAGAAGGACCGTCTTGTACTTCGTCTTGTCCTTGCCTTCCGCGAATGCCAGGGAGTTGTAGATGTGGATGGCGTGTTGCCCAGCCGTGGAGAGGAGGAGGGCGATCTTCCTGGTGTCCGATGCATTCTCCCTGTCTGTGGCTTCTAGGAAGAGCTGGAAGCGCTGTTTAAACAGCTTCCAGTTGACGCCGAGATTTCCAGCGATTCGGAGCGGCTGCGGCGGGCTGATGGTTTCCATGGTGCAGGATGGCGGATCTCTGAAGAGGTGCAGGTCGGTCTCACAGTCGCTGGCGAGTTTCCATCCTGGTATCATGTTGTGTTGGGTGTTCCGATATACAAACGAACCAACACGGTTGTAGATGGTACAACTCTGCTTTATTATTCTGTACAATAACAACTGTTAACTTCTGGCTGTGGTTCGTACTTCACCAGTTAACCTGTGGACCCAGCCCTAGCACTATCTTAGAGAGGCACTCAGCACATGGTGTATGTCTGAGTGGCACGCTGTGAGCTCTGTGCTCTGAGCTATCTCCTGGTGGAATGAGCGGGAACTGTGGTGTTCCCTGTGTTATAGTGCGTGTGCTCTCACTGGTGAGTGGCTGTGATGTTGCGTGTGTGTTGATTGGTCCGTCTAGCTGTCCATCAGTGTGTGTGTGATTGCACCATGATATGTTAATATAGATATCATGATAGGAGGGGGGACTGGTAGGGGGAGAGGGGGGACTGGGGAGGAGAGAGGGGGGACTGGTAGGGGGAGAGGGGGGACTGGGGAGGAGAGAGGGGGGACTGGTAGGGGGAGAGGGGGGACTGGGGAGGAGAGAGGGGGGACTGGTAGGGGGAGAGGGGGGACTGGGGGTAGAGAGCAGGACTGGGGAGGAGAGGGGTAAGAGAATGGAGACTGGGGGCGGGTGGGGGGGGGTGTGATAGGACCCTGCATGTTAATAAACTAAAACCCATTTAATCAATTCTATAATATAAGGTTATAATTATATAGGAATTCTATCTAATACTTATATTGCTGCTGGCGCACTTAACATTTCCAAGTACAGCAGCTCGACCTGCGATTCGTTTTTCAACTAATGAGCACTGAAACCAGATGCAACTCCAGCTGTGAACACACTTTGGAGTATATATTTCAGCGCTGCCTACAAGATTTTTACCACGACCAGTGTCAGGTGAATGGTTGCTGTTCACAATTGCTGTGGTTTCTACAATTCCAAACAAATAAATGTTTGTCGATGATGTGCTTTTCAGCTCGTTGATCATTTCACATGACTTAAGAACGCTTTTGAGTACAGAGTTCTGCAGTCGAGTACAAGTTAACACTATTCCGCCCTGAATTCTGTCAATGTTTTCGGCTCAGGCAGGCACGTAACTGTAACCCCTTGTCCTTGGCACTATTCCATTAACCTCCTCTGCATCCTCTGAAAGATCTATATTCACGGTTTGGCAGTATGGAGCACAAATGCCCATCAACAATCTGATCACACTGGTTGGCCAGCTGCAATTTTATACAGCACTCACTTAATCTGGTTCAATTATTCAATGAATAAACCCAGTGTAGCCACCTGGGATGGTCACTTACAGCCAGGAACAGAGAAGGCCGCAAAGCATAGCGGGAAAAATGGACAATGCGAGATTCAGACAGGCTCAGAGACTGGAAATGTATATTTGCGAGTGAGGAATCCAGACGGTATCAAAACCCCAACTGATTAGCATTTTGATGGACCGATTACCATTTGATGGCACACCTCCACCAGACAAAGGACTGGTACTTGAGCGACCGTTACAGTCCCAGACATTTCGGCGCCACTCCCTGTACTAGGGAAGCGTAAACAACAGGGTCAATGACCACTTGCGACACACCCAGCCATCAAGGCACCCGCCCATTTATTGGTTCGATTCGAACATAGTGATCAGGGATCACCCAATTAGTGGGGTCCAAACTGAAGGACCGCCCAAAAGAGCGCAAAAACTCCCAAACATAAGAAGAGAGTCCACCATGTGTTTGGCCTCTTTTGGACCTGGCGCCCCGGCACTGACCATCGCCAATCACAGCACCACCAGAAGCAAGTCCAAGTTCAACGCCCGCTACCAGACGTATGAGCCTAGCTGAGCAGCAGTTACTTCCACAGACCCGATAGACCCAGAATCGAACAACGGCCATTGTTCCTCTGACCTAAGCTGGGTGCCTGAAGTTAAGTACAGGCTGTCATAGTCGATAGGTGTAGTTTAACTGGTAGTGTTTATGTTGCATGATTAATTGTGTGTGTAAATAAAGTACCCTTGACCTTGAACTAACTAACTGGTGTTTGGTTCTTTGATCGATAGCCGGTTGAACCTTGTGGTGGTATCATTTGATACCTGGCGACTCTGAGCAATAGAATATTGATATCCAAAGGAAGGAGGGCAACCTCACTGACGGCCTTAGTTACAGTAGGTAAAAAAAGGCAACACCAGCGAGCAATTAGCAAAGCTCCTGGGTACCTTTCAGGCTTTGCTGCATTTAACTGCGCAATAGTCAATGAATTTGCATTCTTGTGGCAATTAGAATAATTTGAACAACTTATTCATGTTTCAGCCATGTACTATCACAGAATTACAGAATAATACAGCAGAAGAAGCCCTTCGGCCCATCGAGTCTGCACCGACGCATGAAAAATACCTGACCCGCCTCCCTAATCCCATTTACCAGCACTTGGCCCACAGCCTTGTATGGTATGACGTGCCAAGTGCTCATCCGGGTACTTTTTAAAAGATGTGAGGCCTTTCCTACCTAATAATAATTATTTTTCATAGTATTCATGAATTCTCAAACTTGCCCCTCACCTGAAGTGCAGTGATCCTCAGGTTAAACCACCGCGGAGTCAGCTCTCCCCTCAAAGGGGAAAGCAGACTCTGGTCATCTGGGACTGTGGTGACTTTACCTTACCTTTACCTGATAATTTATTTCAATAAAATTTAAATCTTGAGGTACTCATTGATGGAATGAACTAAACTGTATACCAAAGCTGGAGTTTGCAGAACTGACTTGAGGAGGCTGTGCAGGTTCAACAAAAACCAAGAGCTTGATTGAGGAGATGTTAACGCAGCAGGCTGCGATGTTACACCGCCCAGTCCCGCGCAAACGGCCGATGATGTCACGCAAGCGTTCTCGAAAAGTGCCCCTGTTCAGCTGCAAGGCTGCTGGTGAGGAATCACTGAAAATACTATAAATACACAACCCATATCCCCTTCTAAGTTACTTATCCTCAATTATATGGCCAAGTCCCTTTTAAAATTATTTATAGAATCACCTTCCACCACTTTTCAGGTAGAACGTTCCAGATCCTGACATTTGAGCAAAAAAATGTCTCATCTTTGTTGTTGATCTTTTGCCAGTGATTTTAAATCGCACTCACCAGGAGGAATATCTTTTCAGTATTCACTCTATCACCTCTCAGCAATATTGCATACATGCCACAACCTTTCCCTTAATTCCGTGCGTTTCCATGCTCCGATCTGGAACTTTGTCAGTGCCTCGGAAAGACCATGCATACAACACCTACCATACTACCTTGATCAACATAGAGTCATTGCATTTTGCAGCACAGAAACAGGTCCTTCTGCCCATCGCGACTGTGCTGGCCGTCAAGCACCCATCTATTCTAATCCTATTTTCCAGCACTTGGTCCGTAGTGTTTCAAGTGTTCATCTAAGTGCTTCTTAAATCATCCTTTTCTGTTTTTTCACCAAAGAGTTCTATTATTTAGCTTATCACCTTTTAACAAACCTGTACGAACTCTCCTTGATGAACCCATGCCTTTTCAATGGAAGGTTGTTTTGTCCATGATCAAGGCTTCCAATAGCTTCCCCTCCGTAATGCCAGGTAGATTGGCCTGCAGTTTCTTGGTTTATTCCTCTCCTGTTTCTTGAACAGTGATGTATAAAAATCAACAACTTCTGCTCCTCTTGTACTAATAATAATAATCTTTATTAGTGTCACAAGTAGGCTTACATTAACACTGCAATGAAGTTACTGTGAAAAGCCCCGAGTTGCCACATTCTAGCGCCTGTTCGGGTACACAGAGGGAGAATTCATAATGTCCAATTCACCTAACAAGTACGTTTTTCGGGACTTGTGGGAGGAAACCAGAGCACCTGGAGGAAACCCACGGAGACACGGGGAGAACGCACAGACCATGACCCAAGCCGGGAATTGAACCTGGATCTCTGGCACTATGAAACAATAGTGCTAACCACTATGCTACACTGCTGCCCATACTATTCTTGTATCAAATGAATTTGATGGTGACCAAAGTGTCTGCTATTTCTATGTTTTGCTTCTTTGAGAAACCAAGGATGCATTCCATCTGGACCAGGCAATTTACTAATTTCTGATAAAAATTTGCCTGGATGCTCTCCATTACTATACTGCTTTACCCTGGAAACCTCCTTTTCTATTTGACCAATGCTGTGTCCCTTCTTAAATCGCTAAAATTTGCCCTTCCCCAGTCGGGCTTTTTTACCTCTGATATTTCTGTTCTCTTTCAATCTTTACTCGAAACTGAATTATATAATAAGAATAATCTTTATTGCCACAAGTAGGCTTAGATTGCAATGAAGTTACTGTGAAAAGCCCCTAGTCGCCATATTCTGCCGCCTGTTAGGGTACACTGAGGGAGAATTCAAAATGTCTAAATTACCTAACAAGCACATTTTTCGGGGCTTGTTGGAGGAAACCAGAGCACTCGGAGGAAATCCATGCAGACACAGGGAGAACGTGCAGACTCCGCACAGACAGTGACCCAGGCAGGAATCGAACTTGGGACCCTGGTGTTGTGAAGCCACAGTGTTAACCACTGTGCTACCCGGGTGTGGTAAACCACTGTGTTCCTATATTAAGGGTTGTACGGTAGAACCTGCACTACAGGTTCACCTGGGCCCCTGCATGCTAGCTCCGCCCAGGAGCCGGGTTATAAATATGCGTGGCGTTCAGCTCGCAGCCATTTCGTCAGCTGCTGTAGGAGGCCACACATCAGATACTAATAAAGCCTCAGTTTGAATTCAACATCGTCTCCAGCCAAATTGATCGTGCCTCAATTTATTAGTCTCTTATTCAGAAGATGGATCTCCGGATTAAACCAGTTCGCCTGCAGCTGGATCCACACGCAAGCGACGCCAGAAAGGACTTCCAGCACTGGCTAGCTTGTTTTGAAGCGTATATCAACGCGGCGTCGACCCCTGTTCCAGAGGCTCAGAAGATTCAAATCTTGTACTCCAGACTCAACTCTAAAATCTTCCCGCTGATCCAGGATGTGCCCAATGAAATGAAATGAAATGAAAATCTCTTATTGTCACAAGTAGGCTTCAAATGAAGTTACTGTGAAAAGCCCCTAGTCGCCACATTCCGGCGCCTGTTCGGGGAGGCTGCTACGGGAATTACGCTGATGCTATGACTTAACTCAAAGAAAATTATGAGCAGAAGACGAACACGCTCTTCGCCAGACACGCGCTCGCAACGGGTACTCAACTACCTGGTGAGTTAATCGAGGACTTCTGGAGGGCCCTGATCCCACTAGTTCGGGACTGTGACTGCCAGGACGTTACAGCTAAGGAGCACTCAGATCTCCTTATGAGGGACGCTTTTGTAACTGGGATTGGGTCTGATGTTATCAGGCAGCGGCTCCTAGAAGGGGCCACGCGTGTCTTCGCAGAGACTAAAACACTAGCGCTTTCCATGACGGTCGCCCTGCGCAATGTACAGTCCTATGCCCCCAACCGCGCGGCCCACTCCTCCTACGATTCATCGGCCCCACAGGCAGCTGCCCCAGCAGGGGCACTACCCACCCAATACGCCTGCGCTACGCGCCAGCCAGTGATCTCCGAGGGGCCCTGATGCTATTTTTGCGGCCAACAAAGACACTCCCGCCAACGCTGCCCGGCCCACGCTGCCCTTTGTAAGGCCTGCGGGAAGAAGGGCCACAACGCAGCGGTGTGCCAGGCCTGTCAGCGGCAGCGGTCGCCCCACTCCACCCGGTCACGGACAATGTGCGCCGCTATCCTCCCCTCCTCCCCAGGCGATGTGCGAGCAATGGGCGCCGCCATCTTCTCCCCGCACAACACGTGCGTTTCATGGGCGCCGCCATCTTGCTCCATCCCCGCAACGTGTGTTCCATGGGCGCCGCCATTTTGTGACATCCAGGACCTCCAGGCGCCGCCATCTTGTCCCCCCCGCAGCCCATGGAGACCAACGGCGTTTCAGGACCCCGACTCAGCGGCCGCCTCACTACCCGACGATCAACCACGACTCGCATCCATGGCGATCGACCAGTCCCGACCACACACTCTGACCAACGCATCCACCAGCGTGAAAGTCAATGGCCACGTGACCTCCTGCCTACTGGACTCCGGGAGCACCGAGAGCTTTATACATCCAAATACGGTAAGGCACTGCTCCCTTACGGTACACCCTACCAATCAAAGTATCTCCCTGGCCTCCGGATCCCATCGCGTAGCGATCCGGGGTACTGCACGGTCACGCTCACAGTCCAAGGCGTAGAGTTCCACGGTTTTCGCCTCTACGTCCTCCCTAACCTCTGCGCTGCACTTATCCTTGGCCTGGAATTTCAGTGCAACCTCCAAAGCCTGACCCTTAAATTCGGCGGACCCTTACCACCCCTTACTGTGTGCGGCCTCACGACCCTAAAGGTCGATCCTCCTTCCCTCTTTGCCAATCTAACTCCAGATTGCAAACCCGTCGCTACCAGGAGCAGACGGTACAGCACCCAGGTTAAGGCCTTCATCAGGTCCGAGGTCCAGGGGTTGCTTCAGGAGGGAGTCATCGAGGCCAGCAACAGTCCCTGGAGAGCTCAAGTGGTAGTGGTTAAGTCTGGGGAGAAAAACTGAATAGTCACAGACTATCAACAGGTACACGCAGCTCGATGTGTACCCCCTCCCACGCATATCTGACATGGTTAACCAGATTGCACAGTACCGGGTCTTCTCAACGGTGGACCTGAAATCCGCTTACCACCATCCGTAAATCGGACCGGCCATACACCGCCTTCGAGGCAGACGGCCGGCTCTATCACTTCCTTAGGGTCCCCTTCGGCGTCACCAATGGGGTTTCGGTCTTCCAAACGGAGATGGACCGAATGGTCGACCGGTTTGGCTTGCGGGCCACGTTTACGTACCTAGACAATGTGACCATCTGCGGCCATGATCAGCAGGACCACAACGCCAACCTCGCTAATTTTCTCCGCACCGCCACTCTCCTCAACCTCACGTATAACCAGGAGACCTCAGCTACGTGGTCCAGAGTTCTGGGGCCCGATCCCGACCGCATGCGCCCCCTCATGGAGCTTCCCCTCCCCCACTGCCCCAAGGCCCTCAAACGCTGCCTGGGGTTCTTCTCGTATTATGCTCAGTGGATCCCAAACTATGCAGACAAGGCCCGCCCACTCATACAGTCCACTCATTTCCCCCTGACGGCCGAGGCCCAACAGGCTTTCGCCCGGATCAGAGCTGATATTGCCAAAGCTGGAATGCACGCTGTAGACGAAACACTTCCTTTCCAAGTAGAAAGCAACGCATCGGACGTCGCCCTTGCCGCCACCCTCAACCAGGCAGGCAGGCTCATGGCATTCTTTCCCGCACCCTCCATGCCTCCGAAATTCGACACTCGTCCGTCGAAAAGGAGGCCCAGGCTATCGTTGAGGCTGTGCGACATTGGAGGCATTACCTGGCCGGCAGGAGATTCACTCTCCTCACTGACCAACGGTCGGTTGCTTTCATGTTCAACGACACACAGCGGGGCAAGATCAAAAATGACAAAATCTTGTGGTGGAGAATCGAGCTCTCCACCTATAACTATGAGATTAAGTATCGCCATGGCAAACTTAACGAGCCCCCAGACGCCCTATCCCGAGATACATGTGCCAGCGCACAGGTAGACCGACTCCGGGCCCTGCACGACAACCTTTGTCACCCAGGGGTCACTCGGTTGTACCACTTCATTAAGGCACAAAATTTGCCCTACTCCGTCGAGGAAGTAAGGACGATCACCAAGGACTGCCAGGTCTGTGCGGAGTGCAAACCGTACTTCTACCGGCCGGACCGCGCGCACCTGGTGAAGGCCCTTTTAAACGCCTCAGCGTGGATTTCAAAGGCCCCCTCCCCTCCTCCGACTGACACACGTATTTCCTCAGTGTGATCGGTGAATACTCCCGTTTTCCCTTCGCCATCCCATGCCCCAACATGACGTCTGCCACCGTCATTAAAGCCCTTAATTCTATCTTAACTCTGTTCGGCTTCCCCACCTACATCCACAGTGACAGGGGATCCCCCTTCATGAGTGATGAGCTACGCCAGTTCCTGATCAGCAGGGGTATCACCTCCAGCAGAACGACGAGCTACAACCCCTGGGGAAACGGACAGGTAGAAAGGGAGAATGGGACGGTATGGAGGGCCGTCCAGCTGGCCCTACAGTCCAGAAATCTCCCGGCCTCCCGCTGGCAAGAGGTCCTCCCTGATGCACTACATTCCATTCGCTCATTACTCTGCACTGCTACTAACAGTACACCGCAAGAACGTCTTTTTGCCTTCCCCAGGAAGTCCACATCCGGGGTATCACTCCCAACTTGGCTCACAACTCCGGGAACCGTGCTTCTCCGGAAACATGTGCGGCTCCACAAGGTGGATCCGTTGGTGGAAAGGCTGCACCTGCTCCACGCAAACCCACAGTACGCCTACGTGGCGTTCCCCGGCGGCCGCCAGGACACTGTCTCCCTCAGAGACCTGGCACCAGCAGGTTCCACCCCCGCCCCTCCCCCACCGCCCCATCACCCACCCCAGGACTGTCCGTCCTCCCCTTGCTCACCCCCGTTGATGAAGAGGATTTTGGCACGCACCCGGAGTCAACTTCGACCACGACAGCACCAACATCGCCGGCTCCACTTCGTCGATCCCAGAGGACGATCAAGGCGCCGGACCGGCTGAACCTCTGACCGGCCCGCCGGATGACCAGAGACATTTTTTTACTGATCTGTAAATATTAAAGATTGCGAATTGTATATAGTTATCCACCACCCCCCGCCGACTCAATTTTAACAGGGGGTGAATGTGGTAAACCACTGTGTTCTTATATTAGGGTTGTACGGTAGAACCTGCACTACAGGTCCACCTGGGCCCCTGCATGCTAGCTCCGCCCAGGAGCCGGGTTATAAATATGCGTGGCCTTCAGCTCGCAGCCATTTCGTCAGCTGCTGTCGGAGGCCACACTTCAGATACTAATAAAGCCTCAGTTTGAATTCAATTTCGTCTCCAGCCAAATTGATCGTGCCTCACCGGGTTCGACCCCGGCCCCAGGTCACTGTCCGTGTGGAGTTTGCACATTCTCCCCGTGTCTGCGTGGGTCTCACGTCCACAACCCAAAGATGTGCAGGCTAGGTTGATTGCCCACATTAAATTGCCCCTGTGTTCTCGAAATTTATATATTTTTTTTAATTATAGAATCCCCAGTGCAGGAGGCCATTCGGCCCGTCGTATCTGCACTGGCCCTTGGAAACAGCACCCTTTTAAGCCCACACCTCCATCCTATCCCAGTAACCCTGCCAGTAATTTTCTGCCTAGTTTGATGGTGGAGGTAGAAAACCTCAACTCATGGAATCCCTACAGTGCAGAAGGAGGCCATTTGGCCCTTCGAGTTTAAAACAACCTGTGAAAGAGCACCCTACCTAGGCCCAATCCCTCACCCTATCCCCGTAACCCCATCTAACCTTTTGACACAAAGGGCTAATTTAGCATTGCCAATCCACCTAACCTGCATATCTTTGGACTGTGGGAGGAAAGCGGAGCACTCGGAGGAAACCCACGCACACACGAGGAGAACGTGCAAACTCCACACAGACAGTCACCTGAGGTTGGAATTGAACCCATGGCCCTGGAGTTTTGAGGCAGCCATGCGAACCACTGTGCCATCATGCCGCCCTGTGTCTTTACTTGTCACAGTTCTTACAAGTTCTTTACTTTCTCTCAACATATTGTCTTTCTATGTACCACATCACATTTAATATTAGTTCTAAGGATCCACTGAGGTTGGATTCTCTTGCAGCACTTTCCTCCCAGCCCATCAAATGGGGAGTAAGTGAGTTGTTTGGAGGTTTATAAACTCTCTCCAATGCACCAATATCACTTCTGCAAGACCCCAACGTAGAAAAATAGAAAATAGAAGCAGGGGGAAGCCATTCGGCCCTTCGAGCCTGCTCCACTATTCATTGTGATCATGGCTGATCATCAAGTTCAATACCCTGATCCCGCCTTCCTCCATATCCCTTGATCCATTTCACCCTAAGAGCTATATCTAATTCCTTCTTGAAATTACACAACGATTTGGCCTCAGCTACTCTCTGTGGTAGCGAATTCCACAGATTTGCCATTCTCTGGGTGAAGAAATTTCTCCTCACCTCTGCCCTAAAAGGTTTCCTCCTTATCCTCAAACTGTGACCCCCCTAGTTTTGGAACCCCCCAACATCGGGAACATTCTTTCTGAGTCTACCCTGTCTAATCCTGTTAGAATTTTGTAAGTTTCTATGAGATCCCCTTCCACTCTTCTAAACTCAACTTCTCTTTGTGTGTTTGCTGTCTTCCTGACTAAATCTTCCCATTTTGGTCGGTCGCAAGCCCGGGTTTCCCCTGAGTCACTGTTTGATCTCAGGGATACTTTGCAGATTATCAGAAATGTTTCCACCCGTCCTCCTGGGTGACTTCTGGTGTGACCGAATTCTGAGCAGAACAGTTACTTCAGGGACCTGGTTTAAGGCACATGAATGATCGGCACTGTTCAGCGGAGGTGGTTTTCCATCATTTGCACCTTAATGCTGAGCATATTGGCTTGGGGCAAGAAAACTGAATTGAACGAAAGTTCCTGGGCGGGATTCTCCGAGCGCCGGGCCGGGCCGGAGAATCGCCACAACCGCGCCACGCCGCCCCGACGCCGGCAGGCAATTATCCGGGGAACGGAGAATCGGCGCCATTTACACTGGCGTGTTTGGCGCGGCACCAGTCACGGGCCACGTCGGCGGCCAGGCTGCCGATTCTCTGGCCTTGATGGGCCAAGCGGCTGCGCGGAAACGGCAGAGTCCCGCTGGCGCCGTCCATACCTGCTCGCAGCCGGCGGGAACTCTGCGCGCAGGGTCGGGGGGGGCGGCCTGTGGGCGGGGGGGGGGGGGAAGGGGACTCCTTCACCAGGGGGGGGCCTCCGAAAGGGTCTAGCCCGCGATCGGGGCCCACCGACTGGCGAGCCGGCCTCTCCAGCCCCGGCCCTATTTTGTTACGCAGCCGGCCCCTGAACCCCCACGCCATGTTGCGTCGGGGCCGGCGGGTTGAGGAAGTCCCCCGCGCAGGCGTGGGTTGGCGCGGCACCACTGCGCATGCGCGGGTTGGCGCGGCGCCCAGTTGGCACTGGAAAGGGAGACTGGAGAGGCGTGAACCCCTGCAGCCCCGTGCTGGCCCATGGGGGCCAGAATCGGTTGTGCCCACGTCTGTTTCGCGCCATCATGAAACACGACGGTGTTCGTAACGGCGCGGACACCCTGCCTCCACTTCTGAGAATCCCGCCCCCTGTACCAGCCTCCCCGAACAGGCGGCAGAATGTGGTGACTAGGGGCTTTTCACAGTAACTTCATTTGAAGCCTACTTGTGACAATAAGTGATTTTCATTTCATTTCAAATTTCCCTAGTCCCAGATGCCCATAGGCTGCTCTCCCCTTTGAGGGGGGAGCTGACTGGTGGTGATTTAACCTGAGGATCACCACACCTCAGGCAAGGGGCAAAGTTGAGGAGGTGGAACCTTCATGACTAACTCGAGAAAAGGTTTCCTTTCGTCGAGAAAAGGTTCCCGAGACACAGAAAATAGTCCGCATTTCCAAGCTCCTGCCATTGATTTTCATCAATGATTGATCAATCATTGTGCTATGAACGTTGCTTGGAAAAGGGCCTTAGTTTTCCAGCTGTTTAGTGGAGGGTCCATTTCCTCATATCTTCGGAGAAGAAGTCACCAATGACCTGGAGCTCGGTTTCTGAGCGAGCACACAGACCAGTGTCATCAGCATACTGAAGCACAGAAGCTGTGATTGTGACATCGTTTTGGCTGCATTTCTAGGCATGGCCACTTGGTGACAGCACCATTCTGGATGTTGAGCAACAGCTTTAGTTTGTCGAACCCTTGGTTTGGGCAGTCCAATGAAACATTACCGCAGGCCCATAATTGAGAACCCCTGAGCTAGATCATCTCCATAATGCACCACTTACCCTACTTCCTTTCGGAAAGATGATTAAAAATTGCTTCTTTCCTTGTTGAACCTGAGAGATATTAGCCATGATGTGGAGATGCCGGCGTTGGACTGGGGTGAGCACAGTAAGAAGTCTTACAAGACCAGGTTAACGTCCAACAGGTTTGTTTCAATGTCACTAGCTTTCGGAGCGCTGCTCCTTCCTCAGGTGAATGAAGAGGTATGTTCCAGAAACACATTACTAGACAAATTCAAAGATGCCAAACAATGCTTGGAATGCGAGCATTAGCAGGTGATTAAATCTTTACAGATCCAGAGATGGGGTAACCCCAGGTTAAAGAGGTGTGAATTACATCAAGCCAGGACAGTTGGTAGGATTTCGCAGGCCAGATGGTGGGGGATGAATGTAATGCGACATGAATCCCAGGTCCCGGTTGAGGCCGCTCTCATGTGTGCGGAACTTGGCTATAAATTTCTGTTCGGCGATTCTGCGTTGTCGCGCGTCCTGAAGGCCGCCTTGGAGAACGCTTACCCGGAGATCAGAGGCTGAATGCCCTTGACTGCTGAAACGCTGGCCCACCTTGACTGGAAGGGAACATTCCTGCCTGGTGATTGTTGTGCGATGTCCGTTCATTCGTTGTCGCAGCGCTCTCTGGCTACATCGAGGGCATCTTGAAACCCATCGTACAAGGTACGCCCAGCTTCTGTCGCGACACGACGGACTTCCTACAGAAACTCAGCACCCATGGACCCGTTGAACCAGGAACATTCCTCGTCACAATGGACGTCTCGGCACTCTACACCAGCATCCCCCATGACGACGGCATTGCTGCAACAGCCTCAGTACTCAACACCGACAACTGCCAATCTCCAGACGCAATTCTGCAACTCATCCGCTTCATTCTGGATCACAACGTCATACTGCGCTTCCTGAAGTTGATGATTAGTTCCTTGGTCTTTCCAACATTTAGTGACAGGTTATTTTCGGTACACCATGCAACCAAATGATCTATCTCCCTTCTGTAGTCTGATTCGTTGTTGTTTGAGATACGACCCACCACAGTCATATCATCTGCAAACTTATAGATTGAATTGGTGTCACCCGCTTCACCCGATGTGTCTATGTATTTATATTGTGTGTTTTATGTTTGTCCAGTGTATTTTCTTTTCATTTACAGAATGATCTGTCTGAACTGTACGCAGAACAATACTTTTCACTGTACCTCGGTACACGTGACAGTAAACAAATCCAAATCCACTGACGCACAGTAGCAGCCGTGTGCACCATCTACAAGATACACTGCCGCAACTCATCAAGGATCCTTCAAATGCATCTTCCAGACCCTTGACCACTGCCACCTAGAAGGACAAGGGCAGCATTTACATGGGAACCCCACCACCCCTTCTAATTCCCCTCCAACTCTTCACAAATGAGGACACAAGTAATGTTCCATAAATGTTGGGGAACACAGGGTTTAGTGAGAGGGAGGAACTGAAGGAAATCGGTATTAGTATGGAAATGATGTTGGGGAAATTGATGGGACTGAAGGCTGATAAAACCCCAGGAGGGAGGCTGTGGCATAATGTCATTGTCACTGGTCTAATATTCCAGAGACCCAGAGCATTGCTCCGGGGGGCCCAGGTTCAAAATCCCACTACGGCATGTGGTGAAATTTGAATTGAATAAAAATCTGGAATTAAAAGCCTAATGATGACCATGGTCAATTGTCATAAAAATACACCTGGTTCACTAATATTCTTTGGAGAAGGAACTTTACTGTCCTTACCTGACCTGGCCTACGTGAACTCCAGATCCACAGTAATTTGGTTAACTCTTAAATGCCTCTTCAAGGGCAATTAAGGATAGCCAATAAACGCTGGCCCACCTGACGACAGCCAGACCCCATGAAAGAAATTTTTAAAACATCCCAGAGGACATAAGGAAGTCGCCCTTTGTGGTCATCTTCCAAGATTCTGACTCTGGAAATGTTCCTACAGATTGGAGGGTATCTAATGGAGGCCCACTGTTTAAAAAGGGAGGTAAAAGTGAGCCTGACATTGGTAGTGGGGAAAATGATAAACAATTTAATAGCAGAGCAATTTCGGACAGAGTCAGCATGGATTAACGAAAGGGAAATCATGATGGACAAATCGACTGAAATTCTGTGTGGATGTAAATAGTGGGTTGACGAGGGGAAGTTAGTGGATGTGGTTTACTTGGACTTTTGACAAACTATCGCATAACAGATTAGTGTGTAAAATTAAAGCACATGGGATTGGGGATAATTTATTGAGATGGATAGAAAACGGCAGACAGGAAATAAAGAGTAGGAATAAACAAGTCTTTTTCAAAATACCTTTTTTTTTTCGTTCATGGGATGTGATGTGGGCATCTCTGGGTGGACCAGCATTTATTGCCCATCTCTGAGGGCATTTAAAAGCCAACCACATTGTTGTGGCTCTGGAGTCAAATGTAGGCCAGACAAGGATGGCAGATTTCCTTCCCTACAGAACATTAGTGAACCAGATGTTGTTGTTTTTTAGGACAATTGGCAATGGTTTCATGGTCATCATTGGACTGTTATTTACAGATTTTTATTGAATACAAATTCCACCAACTGCCCTGGTGGGATTGGAACCCACATCCCCAAAGCATTATTCTGGGTCCCTGGATTACTAGTCCAGTGATAATACCACAACACCACTGCCTCCCCATCCTACTTACATCCCTCTGCAGATTCTTTGTGTCATCCTCACCGTTTACTTTCCTACCTAAATTTACAACTCCTTAAATATTTCCCTCTGCTTCTCTATTGTTTTACTTTTTAACTTATTTCCCCACTTTACATCGGCTAACTCTATTTTCATAGCCTTGTAATTAAATGATTTTCAAGACCCTTCCAAGACACCATTGATGATCTTTCTCTACACCCTTGATATGGGGTGTAAAAGTTGTCCAAACTTGAGCACTGTAGAGGCGGGCGAGAAGGACCCTAGTAGATGATGAGTTTAGATTGTGTCTGATTTCACAATTTTCAGAATGTAATTTGCCGTAGTCTGAGCTAGCATTCAGTGGTCCACCTCTAATTTTCAAACATCTTCCAAGATATTGGAGGTGACGGTCATTTTGCAACACATCACCATGAACCTTAGTTAAGATCATAAGAAATAGGAACAGGAGTAGGTAATACGGCCTCTCAAGCCTGCTCCGCTGTTCAATAGGATCATGGCTGATCCAAGGCATTGGATGTTGTTATAATTCCCACGAGACCCATGGGACGACCAGATAAATCTCCCCCATGAGCTTCGTGGAGAACAAGCTGTCCTACTTCAGGGTGGAGGACCATTATGGGGATCATTAATTCCACAGTATAAAACCCTGCCCGGGTCAGATGCCAGGATCCAGAATAGTCCCAGCTGGGCCTAGGACTGTTGCTTGTATATACTTGCCTAAACCAAGTGTTGGAAATAAACCTTGTTTTTGACTGCTCTTCAGGACTCCTTAACTACCAAAGACTTGATACTTATTGTGCGGCTTGACAGAGGACTTTGGTCTTCCTAATGATCAGGAAAATCCTTTATTTGTGTAGGTTTTGAGGAATATTTCAACTATCTGTTGTAGTTCTTCTGCACAGGACCAGGACAAGAGTATTAAATGCCCTAGGTGAATTTTCAGCATGGTGCCACCACCTAGCCCCACAATCAACTTTTTTTAAATAATACAATAAGAGGGAGCTTGTTCCCTGTCAGTCCCAATCTCACACAACCGCTAAAAATGTTCAGACCTATGGGTAGTCGTCATCTGCAGCCTGCCATCACTTTGGTTTCAGCCTCCTTATCCCAGTCAGAGGTGAAAACCACCTCCCCTCTGCTCCTCCACTCTGCTTTCCTATTTCCCTCCACCTTTTATTGATCACAGATCTCTCCCATTTCAAAGGTAGTTACTTGTCTTTGAGCGGCAGGGTGAAGGGGTGCGAGGTCCTCCCACTGCAGGTCACTGAGTGAAGGCGGCTGATTAGCCTGAAGGTTGGCCACAAGCAGCTGAGCTTCAAAACCAAAGCACGAGTTGGAGAAATTGAGACACCCAATCGGACATTAGGTGATTATTTGTCCTCCTTTGCTGAATTCTAAACTGCTCTCAATCCTCAGCTGATTTTTCTGGGCAATTTGCCTGCCTCCTCCTCGGATGTAATATGATCTCTAATTTCTCTTGTAAGACATGATTTGGCCACCTTTCCAATTTTACTTTTGCACCAAACAGGAATGAACAATTGTTGCAGTTCACCCATGCGCTCTTTGAATAATTACCATTGCCAATCTCACTTTAAATAATGTTTCCCAATCCATCATAACCAACTCAGGCCTCATCCCATATACTCCAGGAATTCCTCCTCTACGCCATTGACACTAATTTGATTTGCCCAATCATTATGCAGATTAAGCTCACACATAATTACAGATGTTGCTTTATTGCATGCATCTCTAATTTCCTGTTTAATCCATTCCCATATTCACCACTACAGTTTAGGGGTTGATATACAACATCCACTAAGATTTTTGTGTCCCTTGGTGTTTCTATATCATCTGAACAAATATCCTTCCTCACTTTTGCTTTTTTTTCCCCTCTTTAATGAGCAATGCAACTCCACCACCTTTTCCTTTTGCCTGTATTCCTAAATATTGATGTTGAATTCCTAATTCTGGCCACCCTACAGCCATGTTTCTGTAATCCCGACTATATCATACCCGTTTACATCTATTTGCGCGATTAATTCATCCAATTTATTGCGAGTGCTCTGTGTATTTATGCACAAAGCCTGGAGGCTTGGCTTTTTAACATCACTTGTTCAATTCGCATTATTTTTTACTGTGGCCCTGTTTGATTCTGGCCCTTGATTCCTCTGGCAATTTTTTCTTATTTTGTCTTTTGTTCTTGTCCGTGTTTCCCCTCGTCTGACTCCTTGCATAGGTTCCCATTCCCCTGCAATTTTAGTTTATACCTTCCCCAACCGCTCCAGCAAACGCTGCCCCTAGGACATGAGTCCCGGTCATGTTCAAATGCCCCACTTCCCCCAGAACCAGTCCCAGTGTCACAGGAATCTGAAACCCTCCCCCTTGCACCATCTCTTCCATGTATTCATCCGATATATTCTGCTGTTTATCTACTTATTTATTTATTTTCCAATTGAGGGGCAATTTAGCGTGACCAATTCACCTACCCTTCACATTTTGGGTTGTGGGGCTGAGACCCACATAGACATGGGGAGAATGTGCAAACTCCACACAGGCAGTGACTCGGGGCCGGGATCGAACCCGGGTCCTCGGCGTCATCAGGCAGCAGTGCTAACCACTGTGCATATCCTGCTATTTATACTCTGACTAGCACGTGGTGCTAGTAGTAATCCTGAGATCACTATCTTTGAGGTCCTATTTTTCAACTTACTTCCTCACTCCCTGCTTTTATGACCTCATCATTTTTTTACCTATATCGTTTGACACAATGTGTACCATGACCACTGGCTGTTCACCCTCCAAAATGTTCTGCAGCCACTCTAAAACATCCTTGACCCTAGCACCAGGAAGGCAACATAGCATCCTGAAGCCTTGTTTGTGGCCACATCTATCTATTCCCCTCACAACTGAATCCCCGATAACTGTTTCATTCCCACATTATTTACTTCTTCCCTGTGCAGCAGAGCCAACCATGATGCAACACATTTTACTGTTTCTGCTTTATCCTGAGAGACCATTCCCTCAACAGTATCCTGCAGTGCCTACCTAGCCCCTCGCTCTGCCTGATGGTGACATATTCCCTTACTGCCTGTAGAGTCTGAGCTTGCGGTGTAACCACCTCTCTATACATGCTATCCATGATACTCTTTGCTTAGTGGATGCTCCACAGCGCCTTGGCTGCTGCTCTAGCTCCAAAACCTGGATTTCCAGGAGCTGCATTTGGATACACCTCCTGCACACATGCTGACCCCAGGCACTGGAAGTGCCACTGGCTTCCCACGTGGCACAGGTGGAGCACACCATGGCTTTGAGCTCTCCTGCCAGGACTGACCTCTTTAACGTAAACCTTAAAATCAAATAATATCAATTACTCTATGGCCGTTCGTCCCTGGTCCTTGTTTCTACACAATATAGTCCTTACAAACCACAGACCACAAAATAAAGACCTTACAAACTATAAGCGATAAAAGTAGTGAATAATTACCGAAACGTACTCACTCCATCAGCTGCTTCCACATGCTCCACGTCACTTTGGAATCCTGACATCACCTCAGGAGCACCAAACTGCAAATTAGCACTCTTCTCTCAATCTCACTCTTTCTCGTGCTCTTTTATCCTCCTGGCTCCAATCACTTTCCCACTCTTTCACACGCTCCATTATGCTTTTGGGTCCGTTTAAGTCTGTCAAGCCCCTTGAGAATCCTATATATTTCAGTGAGATATCACAGTCTTGATCTTTCTCATACTCTTTAATTTCATAGCTCTGCTCTCAGTCTCGCTCTTTCTTGTGCTCTTTATCCTCCCAGCTTCGTTTCAGTTCAGTTTACTGATGCCCAATCAAATTTTGCTACACTTAGCGATCGCCTCATTTTCCTCGCAGTTCTCCGGCCTTACTTTTCATGAACTTGTGTGTCCCATTCCAGAAGTGGGGGGCAGTATTGGTTTTGTCTTTCTGCCTGCTAGTTGAGGTAGATGAGTTTACTGTCATTGCTGTAAATTATTAGCACGCCTAGAAGGAACCCATTAGTAATAAGCTGTAGTGTTTTTTTTTAAATTCATTTACGGGATGTGGGCATCACTGGCTAGGTCAGCACTTGTTGCCAATCCCTCGTTGCCCTTGAGAAGATGGTTGTGAGCTGCCTTCTTGAACTGCTGCAATCCCTGAGGTGTAGAACGCCCACTGTGCTGTTAGGAAAGGAGTCCTAGGATTTTGAATCAGCGGCAGTGAAGGAACGGTGATATATTGCCAAGTCAATAGGCGGTGAATGACCTTGGGGGGAACCTCCAGGTGGTGATGTTCCCATGTATCTGCTGCTCTTGTCTTTCTAGTGTAGCTGCAAGAAAATTTGAGAATACTGTTGATGCAACGACACACAACTGTTGATGCCTCTTTTGACAAGCAAGGGGTATGGATTGGAGTTAATGCCTGGCACTGTTATTTGTAGATTCTCATGCAGGAGAAGGATGATATTTGTGGACTTACCTGGGCATCCATATTGCTTTCACACAATCCTGAAGGTCAGTTTAGCTCACCGATTTGAAGGTTTTTGTGAGATTGAAGAAAACCACGTACAAAAGAGTGTTCTGCTCTCTTCACCTTTCCTGACGTCTATGCTGTGGAGATCATGTCGCCTGTACCTCTGATGGATCTGCAGCCACACTAAGATTCTGCAAGGAACACCTCTGAACTTGGTGAGAGGTGAATTAGAAGTAACATAACTAGATTGTGCCAACAGGGCAACGCAGTGTCTCTATAATTGCTGCAGTTCGACTTGTCCCCTTTCTGGAAGATTATGATCATCATGTCTTCTCTATGTATACTTGGGATTTCTTAATTCTGTTAGAACTTCACAAATTCATGACTGGTCTGATACGTGGCAAGCAACATTTGCGCCCTGCAAGTGCCAGGCAATGACCTTCTCCAACAAGAGGAACTCTAATCATCGCCCTTGGGCATTCAATGGCATTAGCAACGCTGAATCGCCCATTTTCAACATCCTGGGGGATTACCATTGATCAGAAGCTGAACTGGATGAGCCATATTAATACTGTGGCTGCAAGAGCGGGTCAGAATTTAGGAATTTTGCAGCAAATGACTCACCATCTGGCCCCCCAAAGCTTGTCCACCATCTACAAGAAACAAGTCAGGAGTGTAAGGGAATACTCTCCACTTAGCCTGGATGAGTGCAGCTCCAACAACACTCAAGAAGCTCAACACCATCCAGGACATAGTAGCCCTTTTGATTGACACCCCATCCACCACCACAAATATCCACTCCCTCCACCATTGACGCACAATTTCAGGAGTGTGTACCAGCTGCAAGATTCACTGCAGCAACTAAGTCAGATCCTTCGACAGTACCTTCCAAACCCACAGCCTCTGCCACCCAAAAGGAAAATTAGGATAGCAACTACGTGGGAACACCACCACTTGCAAGTTCTCCTCCAAGTTACTCACCATCCTGACTTGGAACAATTTTGGCATTCCTTCACTGTCGATGAGTCAAAATCCTGCAACTCTTTCCCCAACAACACTGTGGGTGTGCCTAGAAGGTGGGTCACCACCACTTTTCAAGGACAAATAGGGATGGTGAATAAATGCTGGCCTCATCAGTAACGCCACGTCCCGTGAAAAAGTAAGAAAAAGGCATGTATCTGAGAGATGAGTATTTCTCCTCCATGTTTCAGAACTTTGACAGGGATACCACACGAATGAGAAAATTTATTGATCATCAATGTGATTGTAGTGTTCCTTGGCTGTGGAGCACCTTGTGACATTTTGCTACATTAAATGCTCGAAATAAATTCAAGTTGTTGATGTTGTTGCTGTTACACGATAGCCAATCAAATTGGACTTTCATGGCAGATATTTGAATCATTCATAAATACTTCATTGTTTCCACTATCTGTTAAGTAGGTAATAATTTGATTTGAATGTATGTGAAATTCTGGTGTGGTTTCTGATGGGATAAACTGAACGAATATGTCAAGATTTCAACCTAATTAGCCTTACCGTGTGTTAAAAGTGCTTGTGCTCACTAAGGGCTTATATAGCTCCCGGGTGTCATTAAATTAAATGTGGTGGGAAGGTCACCATTGAGGTCACATGCTGAGTGTAAATCACTGCTAATACCTTGGGGAAGGTCTGAGATCAGAGCCAATCACTGTCCTTGCAGGGTATTACCTGATGCAGGTGAGGAAGTTACCAGAGATATGATTCAGGTTGTAACAGAGAGCAGGAGAAGCAGTTGGAAGGACTGTGGATGCAGTTGCTCCCTGGAATGGGAATGGTTTCTGGCTGGCTTGGTAAGCTCAATGTGTGAGGTGAGGTCAGCAACCTCACAACCCAATTCAGACTACTCTCCCATCACACAAATTTTTTGTGTCACCACAAACTCCTCTTCAAATCTTATTCCCTCCTACTCCCCTCCAATTATAACATGCTTAGGACCTTTACTTGCCAACCTGACGGTGACATTTACAAAGCTATTTCGGAGGATCAAAGGTTTTCGCTGCAAATGCCACAGACCTCCCCTCTTGTAACTTATCATAGAATTTACAGAGCAGAAGGAGGCCATTCAGCCCATCGAGTCTGCACCGGTTCTTGGAAAAGCACCCTACCCAAGGTCAACACCACCACCCTATCCCCATAACCCAGTATCCCCACCCAACACCAAGGGCAATTTTGGACACTAAGGGCAATTTATCATTGCCAATCCACCTAACCCGCACATCGTTGGACAGTGGGAGGAAACCGGAGCACCCGGAGGAAACCCACGCACACACGGGGAAGATGTGCAGACTCCGCACAGTCAGTGACCCAAGCCAAAATCGAACCTGGGACTCTGGAACTGTGAAGCAATTGTGCTATCCACAAGGCTGCCCCCAATGGTTCTCTCTCTCATCAGGTGGTATCCCTCTCTGCTTTAAATCTCTCCCCTCCTCAACATATTGACCTCTCTGTCTTTGCAAACTGCCATCCCAACTCCAACCACCCTTTACACTCCTTGAACATGTTGCTGCTTCACAAATCAATCTTTCCTGGAACTCCATGTTTGAGGAAATAGAGAGATTACAATGCCAACAAGTTCCCATAAAGGATGGAATCAACAAATATAGAGAACCATGGATGTCAAGGGATATTTAGCATTGGATAAGGAAAAGAAGGGAGGCTTAATTTTGCGATGGAGGAGTGCAGCAACGTTTACCAGGCTGATTCCAGGGTTGGCTGGACTGTCACATGAGGTGGGATTAAATCGGTTCGGATTATAATAATAATAATAGCGTATTGTCACAAGTAGGTTTCAATGAAGTTACTGTGAAAAGCCTCTAGTCACCATATTCCAGCCCCTGTTCAATGAGGCCAGTACAGGAATTGAACCCACACTGCTGGCATTGTTCTGCATTACAAGCCAGCTGTTTAGCCCTCTGTGATAAACCAGCCCCATATTATATTGATTGGAGTTTAGAAGAGTGAGAGGGGATCTCATAGAAACTAACAAAATTCTAACAGGATTCGAAAGGGAAAATTCAGAAGGGATGTTCCCGATGATGGGGGAGTCCAGTACTAGGGGTCATAGTTTGCGGATAATGGGTAAACCTTTTGGGACTGAGGTGAGGAGAAATTTCTTCACCCAGAGAGTAGTGAATCTGCGGAATTTACTACCACAGAAAGTAGTTGAGGCCAAAACATTTTGTAATTTCAAGAAGGAATTAGATATAGCTCTTGGGGTGAAAGGGATCAAGTGATATGGGAGGAAGGCGGGATCAGGGTATTGAACTTGATGATCAGCCATGATCATAATGAATGGTGAGCAGGCTCGAAGGGCCGAATGGCCTCCTCCTCCTTTTATTTTCTATGTTTCTATATTTATGGCGGATTCAGGGGCCTGAAAACCGTGGATGCCTGAGAGGAGAATAGAAAGTGGAGGGAGTACTTAAAAATAAGGAGAGCAGAAAGAGGGCATGACAAAACAATTGTGGCCAAAATAAAGGAAAATCCCAAGGTGTTTTTTAAGTCTATTTTTTAAAATAAAGTTAGCTTACCCAATAATTCTTTTTCCAATTAAGGGGCAATTTAGCGTGGCCAATTCACCTAACCTGCACATCTTTGGGTTGTGGGGGTGAAAACCATGCAGACACAGGGAGAATGTGTAAACTCCACATGGACAGTGACCCAGGGGCGGGATTTGAACCCAGGTCTTCAGCGCTGTAGTATCAGTGCTAACCACTGCACCACGTGCACCTGTTTTATAAGTATATTAAGGGAAGAGGGTAACCAGGGAAATAGTACCATAGAATCATAGAATTTACAGTGCAGAAAAGGCCATTCGGCCCATCGAGTCTGCACCAGCCCTTGGAAAGAGCACCCCAGCCAAACCCACACCTCCACCCTATCCCCGTAACCCAGTAACCCCCACCCAACCTTTTTGGGCACTAAGGGCAATTTAGCATGGCCAATCCACCTAACCTGCACATCTTTGGACTGTGGGAGGAAACCAGAGCACCCGGAGGAAACCCATGCAGGCACGGTGAGAACGTGCAGACTCAACACAGATAGTGACCCAAGCCAGGAATCTAACCTGGGACCCTGGAGCTGTGAAGCAACTGTGCTAACCACTGTGCTACCATGCTGTCCATGTATGATCCATTAGGGTCCAAAGTGGCAAACTGTATGTGCAGCTGGAAAAGGTAGATGAGATATTAAATGAGTATTTTGCATCTGTGTTTACCATGGTGAAGGACGATGTAGGTATAAAAAACAGGGAGGGGAACTGTGATATAATTGAACAGCATAGCATTGAGAGGGAGGAGGTGTTAGCAGTTTTAGGGGGCTTAAAAGTGGATAAATCTCCAGGCCCAGATGAGATTTATCCCAGGCTGCTGTGTGAGGCGAAAGAGGAGATGACAAGGGCTTTGACACTAATTTTTAAATCCTCTCTGGCCACAGTAGAGGTGCCAGAGGACTGGAGGACAGTGAACGTCGTACCATTATTCAAGAAGGAGAGCCTGAGGGATCCAGGGCAATTTGGCAAATTGGATCCAAAATTGGCTTTGTGGAAGGAGGCAGAGAGTTATTTTTGTAAGGGCAACGAAGAGTCTACACCGAGTAGGTTGAAACAAAACCTTACTTTATTTTACAATATTATATACAGCACCAGTAGTTCCCTACTGGGTCTTTTGTAGGTGCCTGTTTGGGAATTATCAGGAACTAAGAACAAAATTAAAGAACAGGTTCTCAAGGAATATAATCTCTGGATTACTACCCGAGCCATGCGCAAATTGGCGTAGGGATGAAAAAATTAGGGAAGTAAACACGTGGCTAAAGGAGTGGTGCGGGAAAGGGGAGTTCCATTTAATGGGGAACTGGCATCAGTATTGGGACAGGCGGGATCTGTACCGCTGCGTCGGTCTCCACCTGAACCGATCTGGGACCAGTCTCACAACAGAAAGGAAAGGTGGTTATGAGGACTTTAAACTAGCTAGTGGGGGGGAAGGGAAGGGTAAAGCTACAAGAAGTATAATGGATAACGGGAAACAATACAGCAGGTTGGCATGTGATTACAGAGGGGAAAAGAAATGTAAAAAATCAAGATATCAGGAGACTGTGGGAGGGAAAGTTGGGGATGAGGCTGAGTGTTATCATATATTAATAAAGGAGGTCAGAATGTCTGAAATGCATTGTGCACAAGAAAGTCCTGCAAAGAAAAGACAAACCTGTGGGACATATTTAAAAGCCTTGTACCTAACAGCACGCAGTGTTCGGAAGACGTTCAATGAGCTGACAGCACAAGTAGAGGCAAATGGATATGATTTGGTGGGGATTACTGAAACATGGTTGCAGGAGGACCGGGACTGGAAGTTGAATGTCCAAGGGTACTCAGTATTGCGAAAGGATAGACAGGATGGAACAGGAGGTGGAGTTGCTTAAAGATGACATCAATACGGCATTAAGAAATGATACGGCACGAGAGCCAAAATGTTTAATTGATCTGGGTGGAAATAAAAAACAAGGGAAAAAAAACATTTGAGAAGCTCGACACCATCCAGGACATAGCAGCCCTTTTGATAGGCACCCTAGCCACCACCACAAATATCCACTCCCTCCACCGTTGACGCACAATTTCAGGAGTGTGTACTAGCTGCAAGATTCACTGCAGCAACTAAGTCAGATCCTTCGACAGCACCTTCCAAACCCACAGCCTCTACCAGCCAAAAGGAAAATTAGGATAGCAACTACATGGAAACACCACCACTTGCAAGTTCTCCTCCAAGTTACTCACCATCCTGACTTGGAACAATTTTGGCATTCCTTCACTGTCGAGTCAAAATCCTGCAACTCTTTCCCCAACAACACTGTGGGTGTGCCTAGAAGGTGGGTCACCACCACTTTTCAAGGACAAATAGGGATGGTGAATAAATGCTGGCCTCATCAGCAACGCCACGTCCCGTGAAAAAGTAAGAAAAAGGCATGTATCTGAGAGATGAGTATTTCTCCTCCATGTTTCAGAACTTTGACAGGGATACCACACGAATGAGAAAATTTATTGATCATCAATGTGATTGTAGTGTTCCTTGGCTGTGGAGCACCTTGTGACATTTTGCTACATTAAATGCTCGAAATAAATTCAAGTTGTTGATGTTGTTGCTGTTACACGATAGCCAATCAAATTGGACTTTCATGGCAGATATTTGAATCATTCATAAATACTTCATTGTTTCCACTATCTGTTAAGTAGGTAATAATTTGATTTGAATGTATGTGAAATTCTGGTGTGGTTACTGATGGGATAAACTGAACGAATATGTCAAGATTTCAACCTAATTAGCCTTACCGTGTGTTAAAAGTGCTTGTGCTCACTAAGGGCTTATATAGCTCCCGGGTGTCCTTAAATTAAATGTGGTGGGAAGCTCACCACTGAGGTCACATGCTGAGTGTAAATCACTGCTAATACCTTGGGGAAGGTCTGAGATAAGAGCCAATCACTGTCCTTGCAGGGTATTACCTGATGCAGGTGAGGAAGTTACCAGAGATATGATTCAGGTTGTAACAGAGAGCAGGAGAAGCAGTTGGAAGGACTGTGGATGCAGTTGCTCCCTGGAATGGGAATGGCTTCTGGCTGGCTTGGTAAGCTCAATGTGTGAGGTGAGGTCAGCAATCTCACAACCCAATTCAGACTACTCTCCCATCACACAAATTTTTATGTGTCAAGGATACCACAAACTCCTCTTCAAATCTTATTCCCTCCTATTCCCCTCCAATTATACCATGCTTCGGACCTTTACTTGCCAACCTGACGGTGACATTTTCAAAGCTATTTCGGAGGATCAAAGGTTTTTGCTGCAAATGCCACAGACCTCCCCTCTTGTAACTTATCATAGAATTTACAGAGCAGAAGGAGGCCATTCAGCCCATCGAGTCTGCACCGGTTCTTGGAAAAGCACCCTACCCAAGGTCAACACCACCACCCTATCCCCATAACCCAGTATCCCCACCCAACACCAAGGGCAATTTTGGACACTAAGGGCAATTTATCATGGCCAATCCACCTAACCCGCACATCGTTGGACAGTGGGAGGAAACCGGAGCACCCGGAGGAAACCCACGCACACACGGGGAAGATGTGCAGACTCCACAGTCAGTGACCCAAGCCAAAATCGAACCTGGGACTCTGGAACTGTGAAGCAATTGTGCTATCCACAAGGCTGCCCCCAATGGTTCTCTCTCTCATCAGGTGGTATCCCTCTCTGCTTTAAATCTCTCCCCTCCTCAACAATTGACCTCTCTGTCTTTGCAAACTGCCATCCCATCTCCAACCGCCCTTTACACTCCTTGAACATGTTGCTGCTTCACAAATCAATCTTTCCTGGAACTCCATGTTTGAGGAAATAGAGAGATTACAATGCCAACAAGTTCCCATAAAGGATGGAATCAACAAATATAGAGAACCATGGATGTCAAGGGATATTTAGCATTGGACAAGGAAAAGAAGGGAGGCTTAATTTTGCGATGGAGGAGTGCAGCAACGTTTACCAGGCTGATTCCAGGGTTGGCCGGACTGTCACATGAGGTGGGATTAAATCGGTTTGGATTATAATAATAATAATAGTTTATTGTCACAAGTAGGCTTCAATGAAGTTACTGTGAAAAGCCTCTAGTCACCATATTCCAGCCCCTGTTCAGTGAGGCCAGTACAGGAATTGAACCCACACTGCTGGCATTGTTCTGCATTACACGCCAGCTGTTTAGCCCTCTGTGCTAAACCAGCCCCATATTATATTGATTGGAGTTTAGAAGAGTGAGAGGGGATCTCATAGAAACTAACAAAATTCTAACAGGATTCGAAAGGGAAAATTCAGAAGGGATGTTCCCGATGATGGGGGAGTCCAGTACTAGGGGTCATAGTTTGCGGATAATGGGTAAACCTTTTGGGACTGAGGTGAGGAGAAATTTCTTCACCCAGAGAGTAGTGAATCTGCAGAATTTACTACCACAGAAAGTAGTTGAGGCCAAAACATTTTGTAATTTCAAAAAGGAATTAGATATAGCTCTTGGGGTGAAAGGGATCAAGTGATATGGGAGGAAGGCGGGATCAGGGTATTGAACTTGATGATCAGCCATGATCATAATGAATGGCGGAGCAGGCTCGAAGGGCCGAATGGCCTCCTCCTCCTTTTATTTTCTATGTTTCTATATTTATGGCGGATTCAGGGGCCTGAAAACCGTGGATGCCTGAGAGGAGAATAGAAAGTGGAGGGAGGACTTAAAAATAAGGAGAGCAGAAAGAGGGCATGACAAAACAATTGTGGCCAAAATAAAGGAAAATCCCAAGGTGTTTTTTAAGTCTATTTTTTAAAATAAAGTTAGCTTACCGAATAATTCTTTTTCCAATTAAGGGGCAATTTAACGTGGCCAATTCACCTAACCTGCACATCTTTGAGTTGTGGGGGTGAAAACCATGCAGACACAGGGTGAATGTGTAAACTCCACATGGACAGTGACCCAGGGGCAGGATTTGAACCCAGGTCTTCAGCGCTGTAGTCTCAGTGCTAACCACTGCGCCACGTGCACCTGTTTTATAAGAATATTAAGGGAAGTGGGTAACCAGGGAAATAGTACCATAGAATCATAGAATTTACAGTGCAGAAGAAGGCCATCTGGCCCATCGAGTCTGCACCAGCCCTTGGAAAGAGCACCCCAGCCAAGCCTACACCTCCACCCTATCCCGTAACCCAGTAACCCCCACCCAACCTTTTTGGGCACTGAGGGCAATTTAGCATGGCCAATCCACCTAACCTGCACATCTTTGGCCTGTGGGAGGAAACCAGAGCACCCGGAGGAAACCCATGCAGGCACGGTGAGAACGTGCAGACTCAACACAGATAGTGACCCAAGCCGGGAATCTAACCTGGGACCCTGGAACTGTGAAGCAACTGTGCTAACCACTGTGCTGCCATGCTGTCCATGTATGATCCATTAGGGACCAAAGTGGCAACCAGTATGTGCAGCTGGAAAAGGTAGATGAGATACTAAATGAGTATTTTGCATCTGTGTTTACCATGGTGAAGAACGATGTAGGTATAAAAAACAGGGAGGGGAACTGTGATATAATTGAACAGCATAGCATTGAGAGGGAGGAGGTGTTAGCAGTTTTAGGGAGCTTAAAAGTGGATAAATCTCCAGGCCCAGATGAGATTTATCCCAGGCTGCTGTGTGAGGCGAAAGAGGAGATGACAAGGGCTTTGACACTAATTTTTAAATCCTCTCTGGCCACAGTAGCGGTGCCACAGGACTGGAGGACAGTGAACGTCGTACCATTATTCAAGAAGGAGAGCCTGAGGGATCCAGGGCAATTTGGCAAATTGGATCCAAAATTGGCTTTATGGAAGGAGGCAGAGAGTTATTTTTGTAAGGGCAACAAAGAGTCTACACCGAGTAGGTTGAAACAAAAACTTACTTTATTTTACAATATTATCTCCAGCACCAGTAGTTCCCTACTGGGTCTTTTGTAGGTGCCTGTTTGGGGATTATCAGGAACTAAGAACAAAATTAAAGAACAGGTTCTCAAGGATTATAATCTCTGGATTACTACCCGAGCCATGCGCAAATTGGCGTAGGGATGAAAAAATTAGGGAAGTAAACACGTGGCTAAAGGAGTGGTGCGGGAAAGGGGAGTTCCATTTAATGGGGAACTGGCATCAGCATTGGGACAGGCGGGATCTGTACCGCTAGGTCTGTCTCCACCTGAACCGATCTGGGACCAGTCTCACAACGGAAAGGATAAATGGGGTGGTTATAAGGACTTTAAACTAGCAAGTGGGGGGGGGGAGGGAAGAGTAAAGCTACAAGAAGTATTCTGGTTAACGGGAAACAAAACAGCAGATTGGCATGTGAGGAGAATGTAGAGGGTAATAGGATGAACAGGCAAGGCCAGTCAAATGACTACAGAGGGGAAAGGAACCGTATAAAATGAAGATGTCATGAGACTGTGGGAGTGAAAGCTGGGGATGGAGCTGAGTGTTATCAGAGATTAATAAAGGAGGTCAGAATATCTGAATACCATAGTGCATAAGAAAGTCCTGTAAGGAAAAGACAAATCTATGGGACATATTTAAAAACCTTGTACCTAAATGCACGCAGTGTTCGGAATACATTCAATGAGCTGACAGCACAAATAGTGGCAAATGGATATGATTTGGTGGGGATTACTGAAACATGGTTGCAGGAGGACTGGGACTGGGAGTTGAATGTCCAAGGATACTCAGAATTGCGAAAGGATAGACAGGATGGAACAGGAGGTGGAGTTGCTTAAAGATGACATCAAGGCTGCATTAAAAAATGATATTGGCACGAAGGCCAAAATGTTGAGTTGATCTGGGTGGAAATAAAAAATAAGGGGAAAAAACATTTGTAGGAGTATTTTACAGGCCCCCAACCAATACTTCCAAAGTGGAGCATAGCATAAACCAAGAAATAATGAGGGCTTGTGAGAAGGGCACTATGGTAATCATGGGTGATTTTAATATGCATATTGACTGGGCTAATCAAATTGGCAAGGGTAGTCTCAAGGGAGATTTCATAGTGTGTATGAGGGATTGCTTCTTAAAGCAATATGTTATGGAGCCAACCAGGGAGCAGGCTATTTCAGATTTAGTATTATATAACCAAGAAGGGTTGATAAATAGTCTTGTCATTAAGGATCCTCTTCGAAGGAGTGATCACAGCATGCTGGAATTTCTAATTCAGATTGAGCAAGAGAAGACTAAGTGCCATACTAGAGTATTAGCATTGGACAGAGGTAATTATACAGGCCTGAGGAAAGAGTTGGCCCAAGTAGACTGGGCACAGATAATGGAGGGTAGGACAGTTGAGGAACAATGGTGGATGTTCAGGGAGATATTAAATACCACTCAATTAACGTACTCTCCTGAGAGGAAGCGGCATTGTAAAAGGGCGATAAGCGTTCCATGGCTAAACAAGGAAGTCAAGGAAAGAATAAAGGCAAACACTCGGCCATACTGCAAAAGCTAGTGGTAAGCTGAAGGATTGGGAGAAATTTAAGGTTCAGCAAAAGGCTACTAAAAATAAGATCAAAAGAGCTAAGATGAACTACGAAAGGAAACGAGCAGAAAACATAAACACTAATAATACTGGGCAGCAATGCAAACCACTGTGCCACGTGCCGCCCAGATTTTACATAATCTTGACAAAAACCCGGTGACGGACTCACCTGGGGTCCGTTCAGCGGTATTAAACCAGTACCATTGTACGATAACGAAAGGGCTCCGGTGAAAGCCACTTGTTCAATGAAGGTTTTAGTGTCCAAGGCAGCTGGGTATATAAGGCGCCACAGGCAGTTAGCAAGATGACTACCTGGTGGTCATTCTCTGCAATATTGTTTGCCCAGAAAAAGCAACACATTCTCTGTAAGTACTGATTCCAATCTTCCAGTCGGGCATCAAAGCCGTCCAAACATCCGAAAAGAGGCACAATGAAAGAAATGTTCCAACCTGTATCAAGAGAGCGGAGGTGATTCAGCAACGTTGATAGCTATCCAGTTTTATCCTCATCGCCAGTTTTGTAAGGGCAATGAAGAGTCCACACCGAGTAGGTGGAAACAAAATCTTAATTGATTTTACAATAGCTATTATATACAGCTCCAGGAGTTCCCTATTGGGTCTTCCCTGGTTGGTGCCTTACTGGTCGACTCTATTTGTACAAAGCCAGGTATTAAGGGTCCCCTGCTCCCTTTTTGGGGGAGCTCGTATTCCAAAAGGTCCACAGGGTAGTTAATCCCTACTGCCTAAGACCTGTGTGGGTTACAGCAGTAATGTTCGATGATTGCTTTTGTGACTGAAAACCTGTGTCCAGTGCTGTACTGCAGGGATAAGTGCTGGGTCCTGTTGCTCGTTGTGTTCTTTCTTAATTTAGCTCTGTTTAATTACGTTTGCTCAAGAGTCGCCAGGTATCTTTCAATACCGCCACAAGGTTCAAAACCAAATACTGATCAAAGACTCGATACACCAGTTAGTAAGTTCATACTCAATGCTCATTTATTTACACACAGTCAAATACACTCATGCATAAAACTCTACAGCCTAAACTATCACTACTGCTAAAAGTCTATACTTCACTTCGGGTGCCCTCTCAGTCAGAGGAACAATGGTCGTTGCTCGGTTCTGAGGCTGCTGGGTTGAGCTGTTTACAGGACAGCAACTAGGAGCGTCTATCTCGTAGCGTGCGTTGACTTGGAACTTACTTGGTCTGGAGCAGCTTTGGCAGGTCTCTCCTCGCTGAGAGCCAAGGCCAAGAGAGCGATTCTCTCTTGGGGAATCCTTTTTATACCCAAAAGGGCTTTGCGCGCTTTTGGGTGGCCCTTGAACTTGGCCCCAATTAATTGGGCCATTTCCCAATCATTCTTATCTATTTTCCTCCAATAGAGCGGTGGGTTCCCTGATTGCTGGGCGTGTCCTAGGTGGCCGTTGGTCTGCTTTGTTTTAGTCTCCTCTGGCGCCGGGATGTCTGTCTTAGCATTGTTTACCTCAATGTTACCCCTTTGTCCCCGGAGATGTCTCATTAGTATGTAGATGGTTCTGCAGTCTCGGTCTCGTCTGGGAGCTATAGCACCAATCAGCAGACAAACCTTGCACCTGCTTGCTTTCTCGGTATTGTCCAATTTTCCCTGCATTCTTTGCAAAGTGTCCATTTTGTAATCGGGACGTGGCCATCCCAGATGGCTACACACCTTCCTTGTGATCCTCAACGCGAAGCGCGAAGGATCACATTACTGCGTCGTCTTCGTTCTCTGACCAAGCGGGACACCCATAATCAGGCTCTACTCTGCCCTATCCTAGGAAACACAATTTTACCGAAATCATTTTAAATACATACATTATTATCAAACTCTATGGGGCGCTATGACATTAATGCATGCATTACAGAAAAATTTTAAAAACTGGAACCTCTAACTATCCTCAATAAACGAACCCCACTCAAACAATCCCAAAAATAATCTATAACATCTTAAACTGTACAAAATAGCAGCACACAAATCTCTCTGGCCTGGCTGTCAAGCACAGGGGTTTATATTTCTTTATTGACCAAAACACACACAAAGAAAACGGATGCACTTTAATTCATGTCAAGGGGTTTGGGGTTTGGTGAAGTCCGAAAATAGTCTCGGGGTCGGCGCGGGGGGTTGGTGCGAGAGCGGGAGGCTCTCCTTCGCCATTTTCTGACTCTAAGTGGCTGCACGACACTGCAAAGTATCGCCAGTACTAAGAGGGCTTCTACTATGTAGGATAGTGAATACCAGGTGATAAACGTATCACACCAGGTCGGGGTATCGTTAACAGTCTTCGGACTAACTATCTCGCGGTTAACTATCTCGGGGTTAACTATCTCGGGGTACAGTATATGGCAGGGGTGGGAATCATTCACAGCGTGTGTGGTAGGGGTCGGGGGGTAGCATCCGCACGCAACTGAAGGGATCTCGCTAAGATCCAGGTGAACATGAAGGTTGTCTTCATCTTTCCATCTTTCTGTCTTCTTCTTTTTCTTCCTCTGGGGTTCCTGAGGTTCCGGAGTTCTGTGAACCACAAGCATGATATTTGTTATTATCTTGCTTAAGATATCGTATGTCTGTCTGTCTGTCCTTTGTTGCCAATTTCTCATTATGATTGATCACCATCTGTGACTCCCTCATTTAAAAAAAAACAAATATTTGGACAAAACATCCGAGACAAATACTGACACAGTGCGAGCTGTCTCGCAGCCTGTGCAATCAACAAACCCAATGTCTTAGAATGTTAATAGCATACGGAAGCAACCTAAGGGTCGCCAAAAACAAACAAAATATTTTTCGAACTAAAAGTGCCAAGATGGGCCACGGCGAGTAAGAAATGGGTAGAATCCCCAGGTAGGATGGTGATCAGTGCCGTCTATGCTGTACCCGATCGTAGCTGACCAGAGGGGGGTGGTCCTCAGGCAGAGCGGGGACCAGTGCCGTTTCTCCACTTCCTGAGCGACCGGCAAGAATGGGTAAGAATGTGGTCGTCGTGGGGGCTACCTCTCGTGATCGAATCAGGAGAGAAGGTATGAGTGGTGTCTGTCGACAAACTAGTTCCTCTGAACGGTTGTCTGGGAACAAACTTGTTCCATTTTAACAGTTATTGGGCATCAAAAGGGTGGTGACGTGGAGCAGTGAAACACATTCAAATTCCCAAACAACACTTAACATTAACACTAGCAAACAAACATACAACAAACATGGTGCAGGTTCAATCAGAAAGGACACTGTATCTCTCCATCGGTTCCTTTTTACCATCATCTGGACACCTCATTGCTCAGTAGCGAACAGGGTCGCAAAGAGATTTGTTTGGTGGGAGTCAGACTCAAAGTCATCATCTTCTCCCGGCTGCCAAACTCTTGATTGTAGTAATCATGCTAAAGCTGCTTGGGGTGAATTGGGATCCATCTCATCATTCCGGATGAGCCTGAACGAATTGTCTCGGTGCCAGAATCCTGTGTCGAGGTTGGAGCTACTAGGTTTTAATCCGTAATCGTCGGGCGGTGGGTCTGGGTCAGGGGCTTTGATATAGGTAATCTCGAAGGGGTCAGTGGAATCATGCTCGGATTCACTGGGAGTGGGGCCTGGTACAGGGGTATCATCATAACGTGGTGTGCTGTGGCTATCGTCATCGTGATCGCTATCATTGTCGCTGGTGGTTGAAGGAAGCAAGAGGCGGAGTCATGCGTCTGGGGGTGGAGTTGAAGTCGTGTCTGAGGACGGGCTGGACTGGCTGGGGGAGGGTAGGTACACATCATCTGTGGGCGGGGCGTGCTCGTCTGCTGCTGCGAGCAAGATGTGGTGTGTATGGTTATTCTGCGAGCCATAAGCCTTGAGCTGCTTTATGTGAAACCACGCAGACTTGCCATTGGGATATGTGACCTTGTATACCGAGGGGCATACTTTGTCTGAAATGGAATACGGTCCGTAAAATTTAGGGGAAAGGAATGAACTGGGGTTGTATAGGGAAAGCATCACTTGCTGCCCTACTGCAAACTCAGTGGCGTGTACTGTTTTGTTGAAACAAGCCTTGCTCTGTTTCTTCCTGGTCCCAAGTCTCAAAGCTGCTGCGAGTTGGGCTGCCTTTATGTTCTCTAGGAATTGTTGTACAGCATTTTCATGCGTGAGGGCTGTGACTGCGGGCTGGCCAAATCCAGTCCTAATAAATATTCTGTCCCTTTCATGGGGCGTCCGGTCATGAGAGCGTGGGGGGTGTATCCTGTGGACGTGGATACCGTGTTCCTTAGAAACATTAAAGCAAATGGGAGAACTGAATCCCAGGTGCTGTTATTCTGCTGAACCATTTTCCTGAGGGTGGCATTTAATGTCCTATTCATCCTCTACAATGCCACTTGACTGGGGGTGGTATGCTATGTGAAACTTTTGTCGAATGCCGAAAATCGTGAGGACGTTTTTCATTACACGTGCTGTGAAATGGGAGCCTTGATCGGATTCTATACTGCGGGGGCGGCCCCATCTTGTAAAGATGTGCTGTGTTAGTATTTTAGCTGTTGTCTTGGCCGTATTAGTTCTCGATGGAAACGCTTCCATCCATTTTGTGAAGGTGTTGATGACCACCAACACATACTTATAACCATTTCTGCAAGGGGGTAGGTGTCCTATATAGTCTATCTGTAGATTTGTCCAGGGCCCATTAACGGGGCGGGTATGACTAAGTTGAGCCTTTTTCGCATATCTGTCCGGATTGTATCTGGGCTCAGATCAAGCAATTCTCTATGTAGTGGGTAACATCGGCTTTTAAATCAGGCCACCAGCAGAGCGGTCTGAGGTGGGCTAGGGTGGGTTCAATTCCTTGGTGTCCATGATTGTCATGGAACTGACAAATAATCTGGTTCCTGTCCTGGCTGGGAACTATATAAATGCCATCCTTTAAAACCACACCGTCATGTGGGATTATTGCATTCTTGTATTTATCATAGGGGCTGGGAAGGTACCCTTTAAAATTTCCCTGACTTTCTCGTCCTTTTTCTGTGCCTTCGCTAGATCCTGAATATTGGTCTGTGAGACCTGAACTGCGTGTACTGGGGTGCTTTCGGGGGGGTTCCAAAAATAACCATGCCTGGAGCCTGCCTTCGCCAGGGCGTCTGCTTTAACATTACCGGGGAGAAGAACGGTGATGACTACGAACCTTAATTATTCCATATTTGCTACCCTTCGCTGTCTCTAAGATATGGCGGAATAATGGGGCTGAGGGTAGGGGTTTACTGTCTGTGGAGATTAATCCTCTAGTTTCCCACAGGGGTAGGAATTCCGTCAAACTATTACAGCCATACACGCAGTCAGAATAGATCTCTGCTGGGGTCAGGAACGAGTCGGGGTGGTCAACAATATAAGCGATTGCTGCCAGTTCTGCTGCCTGTGAGCCTAAGTGTCCTGGCAACTTTAGTGTCATTTCATCTATGGCGCGTCCCTGCACGTCCTCTATGTAAATACCGCAACCAGTGATTCTTTTTCCATTTAACACTGTGGAGGAGCCATCCACATAAATCTTCAGGGGTGCGCACGTGTCTGTGGGCTGGGGGCTCTGGGGTGTACTACCTGTTTTCCTGGGAGGTGTTTTGGGTATAAATGGGCCTGTGTTGTGTTTTGTGGTGATGATCTCACATTAATGAGGGGTGCCTGAATACTGCAAATTATCGGCAAGGAAGGCGTGGGTCTTGGTTCTTTTTACTGTAATGTCCCGTCCCTATAAAAGAAGGGTCCAACGGGCTGCGCGGATTTGGCTGACTGTGCCATCCTTAAGTCGGCCGTCTAACAATAGCTGTGTTGGGGTGTGTTCAGTGAGAATGGTGATGGGGTTGAGTCCTGTAATATAGGCGAAGTACTGTACTGCCCAAAAAACTGCGAGCAAGTGCCTTTCGCAGGCAGAAAATCCTTGCTCTACAGAATGTAACACGCATGAGGCGTATGCCACAGGGCCTAATCGGTCATGGCGTTCCTGGAGGAGCACGGCCGAAAGGGTTCGGTCGGTAATTGCAACCTCAATTGCGTATGGGGAAAGTGAATCTGGGACCTGTAATGCGGGGGCTGTGCTGAGGGCTCTTTTTAATGCATCCACGGCATCTGTATGCTGTGGAAGCCATTCCCAAGGTGCCTGCTTCTTGAGAAGTTCAAAAAGCGGCGCTGCTTTAGTGGCGAAACCGTCAATATGGTTTCGGCAGTAGCCAACCAGTCCTAAAAATGACCGGAGGGCTGAGACATTATGGGGAAGGGGCAATTTGACAATCGAGTCAATTCTCTTTTGCTCGATCTTGTGTTTACCATGAGTGATTACTGTACCCAAGTAAATCACTTTTTCTTTCAAATTCTGGGCCTTCTTGGTGTTGACTTCACAACCAATTTTTTTAAGGAGTCCTAGGAGTTCGGCGAGAAGCGAAATGTGCTCTCCCTTTGTGCCTGTCTGTAGTAACAAGTCGTCTACATACTGGACCAGACAATTGGGGCGGGAAAATTTTGCTATTCCATTTGCCAGCTGTCGGTGAAAAATGGAGGGGGAGTTGTGGAAGCCTTGTGGAAGGCACGTCCATGTATATTGTTGTCCCTGGAATGTAAATGCGAATTTGTACTCGCACGCTTTATCCAATGGAATGGGCCAAAAGCCGTTGCTAATGTCCAAAACCGGAAAAAAAATTTGACTGGAGTCCCTGTTTGAGCATGGTCTCAGGACTCGTGGCTACGATGGGGGCTGCTGCTGGGGTTACTTTGTTCAGTTCCCGGTAATCAATGGTCAGTCGCCATGATCCATCGGGTTTCCTGACGGGCCAAATTGGTGCGTTGTTTGTGGAGGCTACTGATCTGAGTATGCCTTGATCCAGCAAACTCTCTATTACTTTGGAGATTTCTCCCTCTGCTTCCTGGGGAAATCCGTATTGCTTTTGGGGTCTGGGGTCGGGACCTGTAATGTTCACCAAGCCAGCAAATTTGCCACAGTCGTGCTTGTGCTGTGCAAGTGCTGCTTTGTGTTCCTGCAGGACTTCCCTAACCTGTTTGTCGGCACTAATGGCTCGATGGTCGAACCAGAAGTCTCCTACTGAGCTAATTCTGTTTACATACTCTCCTACTGTGAGCGTGGCGGGGGCTCGTGCTGCCTTTGCCATTTTCCAAACACATTTGTTTACCGGATCAAAAGAGAGGTTGTGGGAGCTCATAAAGTCGATTCCTGGGATATGTTCTGCTGTCTGGGGCAGATTAACCAAAACTACGGGGTGCTTAGTAGTAATGTTACTGTGGTAGTCTGTGTAGAGGTATTACAGTACCTGGTAATGCTGGAGCACTATTGGTAGATATTGTATGCTTCCTATTGGTCAAGCTGTATGGTAGCTCCGCCCTGCTAGGTGGGGTATAAGAGCCCGTGCCGCCCCAGCAGCCTTCATTCTGCACCTGAGCTGCTGGGGGAACCATCTAGCTTATTGAAGCCTTCAGTTGGACTACAACCTCGCTTTAGTGGTCATTGACCGTGCATCAATTTAAGAAGTTAGATTTAAAAGAATGGAGCTCCGATCAAGCCGGAGTGTCTGCAACTCAGCCCCCAAGCGGCGAACTCAGCGGCAATCTTCAACACTGGCTGGCGTGTTTTAAAGGATATCTCGGAACGGCCGAAAACACACCCACAAGAGAACAGAAAATGTAAGTCTTGCACTCGAGGGTGAGCCCGGAAATTTACACGCTCATCGAGGACGCGGAAGACTTTGATGCGGCAATAGAGCTGCTGAATTATATCCGCCCAGTAAACCAGGTCTACGCCCGACATCTGCTAGCAACGAGGCGACAAATCCCTGGGGAATCACTGGAAGAATTCTACCGTGCACCCCTGGTGTTGGGGAGAAACTACAGCTGCCCGCAAGTTCCGGCGAGCGACCACACAGAACTCTTGATCCAGACGCTTTCTGGCAGGTATGCTGTCCTCCCAGATCCGCCAGCGATTGTTGGAAAAAGACACCCTAGGCCTCAAGGAGGCACGGGCCCTTGCACGGGCTCCCTGGACGTGGCCTCCAGAAACGCCCGCGCTTACATTCCCGACCGTGCGGCAGCCCCCTGGGCAGCGTGGAAACACTCCGCAGCCGACCCCGAGACATCCCCCATCCCCCCACAAGCTTGTGCTGCAAGGTGGCCTGGCAACCCCGGGAGGCCCCGCTGCTACTTTTGCAGGCAGGCCAAGCACCCCCGCCAGCGCTGCCCGGCCCGCGCATCGACCTGCAAGGGATGCGGTAAAAAGGGCCATTTTGTGGTCGTATGCCAGGCCCGTGCGGTCGCCGTGATGTCCGGTGGCGAATGTGGACCGCCACCACAAACCTCTCCACGGTCCCCGTGCGGCCAGCGGGTGCCACCATATTCCTACTCCAGGGCCACGTGCGGCCCCCGGCGCCGCTATTTTGTCCCGCGCACGCCACGTTCAATGGATGGGCGCCGCCATTTTGTGCACCCCCAACCATGTGCGACCAATGGGAGCCGCCATCTTGGATGGACTCCCAGGACCCCAGCTCGGCTGACCACACACCGCCCGAAGGGAACACTCAACTGCTGAGATTAGCCTCGGTGACTCTGGATCAGTCCCGGCCTCGAACACTCTCAACTCCTACAACGACAGTACTAATCAACAGGCACGAGACGTCCTGCTTAATCGACTCTGGGAGCACAGAGAGCTTCATACACCCCGACATGGTGACGAATGTGATATAAAATAGTTACTTTAGAGATATTAATTACTGTAATGTAGCGATAGGCCAGTCTCATTCTGGTGAGTTCACAGACAAAGGATTTCAGACCGCATGGCAAAGCAAGAAGGAGGTGTGTCCAGCAAAGGAGGAGAAAAGGATGCTGGGTAATAAGGGGGCCAGAGGAAGGGATGAGAAGTGAGCCAATCAGGATGCATGGCCAGGTCAGGAGGGGTATAGGATGACCTATGGGAATCGTGTATGTGAAACTTGATACCATTTGAATGTATTTGCAGAAATTCCTTCGTCTCCTTGTTCATTCGTTTCCCGGGGTGTAGGAGACGAGTCCTGTGTCCTGTGCCTCTGTGAAATGAATCAGGCTTGCAAGTCAAATAAAACAACTAATGCTGTACCTGCAAATCCATCTCGACGTTTATTGAGACCAGACTGACGGGTAAAGAAATTTATATTTGTCAACGGTAAGGTGCTGGTCTCTCCTCGTCCACCCCGTTAATCAAAAATGAAAATGGCTTATTGTCACAAGTAGGCGTCAAATGAAGTTCTAGTGAAAATCCCCTAGTCACCACATTCCGGCACCTGTTGAGGGAGGCTGGTACAGGAATTGAACCATGCTGTTGGTCTGCCTTGGTTTGCTTTCAAAGCCAGCGATTTAGCCTTGTGCTAAACAGCCCCTGTTTATCTCCCTGGCCTCCGGTTCCCACTCAGTAGAGATAAAGGGGTTTTGTGTCGCAAACCTCACAGTTCAGGGAAGGTAGTTTAAAAATTACCGGCTCTACGTACTTCCCCACCTCTGCGCGGCCACACTCCGAGGTTTAGAATTCCGGTGTAATCTCCAAAGTCTAACTTTCAAATTCGACGGCCCTATACCCCCCTCACTGTCTGCGGCCTCGCGACCCTCAAGGTCGATCCGCCTGCCCTGTTTGTGAACCTCACCCCGGATTGCAAACCTGTCGCCACCAGGAGCAGACGGTACAGTGCCCAGGATCGGATCTTTATTAGGTCAGAGGTCCAAAGGCTAATGAAGGAAGGAATCATTGAAGCTAGCAACAGTCCCTGGAGAGCTCAAGTAGTGGTGGTAAAGACCGGGGAGAAGCATAGGATGTTCATCGAGTACAGTCCGACCATCAACAGGTTTACGCAGCTGGACGCGTACCCTCTCCCCCGCATATCCGACCTGGTAAACAGGATCGCGCATTACAAGGTCTTCTGCACGGTGGATCTTAAGTCCGCCTACCATCAGCCCCCCATCCGCACTGGTGACCGTAAATACACTGCCTTCGAGGCAGCTGGGCGGCTCTATCACTTCTTAAGGGTTCCCTTCGATGGAGTAGGGCAGGTTGCGGGTCTTGATAAAGTGGAAAAAGCGAGTGACCCCGGGTGGCAGCGGTCCTCGTGGAGGGCTCGGAGGCGGTCCACTTGTGCGGTGGCACCCGCTGTCACCAATGGGGTCTCGGTCTTCCAGCGCGAGATGGACCGAATGGTTGACCGGTACAGTTTATGGGCAACATTCCCGTATCTCGATAATGTCACCATCTGCGGCCACGACCAGCCGGAAATTTCTCCAGACCCCAAAGATCCTTAACCTTATATACAACAAGGATAAATGCATGTTTAGCACCGACCGCCTTGCCATCCTTGCCATCCTTGGCTACGTAGTGCGAAATGGAGTTATAGGCCTCGACCCTGAGCGCATGCGCCCCCTTATGGAGTTCCCCTTCCCTCACTGCTCCAAGGCACTGAAGCGCTGCCTAGGGTTTTTCAGTTACTATGCCCAGTGGGTCCACAACTATGCGGACAAGGCCCGTCCCCTGATCCAATCCACAGCTTTTCCCCTGTCGACAGAGGCCCGCCAGGCCTTCAGCCGCATCAAAAGGGACATTGCAAAGGCCACGATGCACACCATCGACGAGTTCCTCCCCTTCCAGATTGAGAGCGACGTGTCTGACGTAGCTCTGGCGGCCACCCTCAACCAAGCGGGCAGACCCGTGGCCTTCTTCTCACGTACCCTCCATGCTTCCGAAATCCACCACTCCTCAGTCGAAAAGGAGGCCCAGGCCATAGTAGAATCTGTGCGACACTGGAGGCATTACCTGGCCGGCAGGAGATTCACTCTCCTCACTGACCAACGGTCGGTTGCTTTCATGTTTGATAATGCACAGCGGGGCAAGATAAAAAACGATAAGATCTTGCAGTGGAGGATCGAACTCTCCACCTACAACTTTGAGATCTTGTATCGTCCCGGGAAGCTAAACGAGCCTCCTGATGCCCTGTCCCGCGGCACATGTGCCAATGCACAAGTGGACCGCCTCCGAGCCCTCCACGAGGACCTCTGCCACCCGGGGGTCACTCGCTTTTCCCACTTTATCAAGACCCGCAACCTGCCCTACTCCATCGAGGAGGTCAGGACAGTCACCAGGGACTGCTAAATCTGCGCGGAGTGCAAACCGCTCTCCTACCGGCCACAGAAAGCATACCTGATAAAGGCTTCCCATCCCTTTGAAAGCCTCAGCATGGACTTCAAAGGCCCCCTCCCATCCACTGACCGCAACACGTACTTCGTACTTCCTGAATGTGATTGACGAGTACTCCCAGTTCCCATTCGCCATCCCCTGCCCCGACATGACTGCAACCACCGTCATCAAGGCCCTCCATAGCATCTTTACACTGTTTGGGTTCCCCGCTTACATACATAGTGATAGAGGGTCCTCCTTTATGAGCGACAAACTGCATCAATTCCTGCTCAGCAAGGGCATCGCCTCAAGCAGGACGACCAGTTACAACCCCCAGGGTAACGGACAGGTAGAGAGGGAGAACGGAACGGTCTGGAAGACCGTCCTACTGGCCCTACGGTCCAGGAATCTCCCAGTCTCCCGCTGCAGGAGGTCCTCCCAGATGCCCTCCACTCCATCCATCACTGCTTTGTACCACAACCAACCAGACACCGCACAAACGTCTCCTTTCTTCCCCAGGAAGTCCTCCTCTGGGACCTTACTTCCAACCTGGCTGGCAGCTCCCGGAGCCATCCTGCTCCGAAAATACGTGCGGGCGCACAAGTCGGATCCGTTGGTCGAGAGGGTCCATCTTCTCCACGCTAACCCCCAGTACGCCTACCAGGGCCCCTGATCGACTGATTGCTTCATTTTAACGTGTATAGCTAATTATGAATCATAAATTGTAAATAGTTAATAGAATTGTAAATAGTTACAAAATGCTGTACGGAGGTATTACGGTACCTCCATAACTATAATTTCTACCACGTTACCATGTTGTAGTATCAGGCCACCACCCCCGCTGGACTATTTTTTAACAGGGGGTGAATGTGGTAGTCTGTGTAGAGGTATTATGGTACCTGGCAATGCTGGAACACCATTGGTAGATATTGTATGCTTCCTATTGGTCAGGCTGTATGGTAGCTCCGCTCTGCTAGGCGGGGTATAAGAGCCCGTGCCACCCCAGCAGCCTTCATTGTATACCTGAGCTGCTGGGGGAAACATCAAGCTTATTAAAGCCTTCAGTTGGACTACAACCTCGCTTTAGTGGTCATTGATCGTGCATCAGTTACCTATTTGTATCGCTACAGGGGCTGTGATGTGTCCTTGTTGTAAATGACCTGTAAAGCCGCTGAGTGTGATGGTGTCTGTTGTGGCCTATGTGTCTCGCTGAAACATCGTGGAGGAATTGAGTGTGGTGCGGGACCCTCCTGTGTCGCAAAGAAATTCTACGGGCTGTCCCCGGACTTTGCCTGCTACTACCGGTCTCCCGGACTTGCCCCAAAGAGTGTCGCAGACCCAGGTTGGGGAGCCCGAACACTGTCAGTCGGTGCCGTTCATGCCTGCATTCTCTGAACGGGCGCTAACGCTATGGATCGGCTTTGCCCTATTCTTATTTAAGGTGCCTGTCTGTTGGTTTCTCTGCTGCTTTTGGGGCACGTTGCACTCGCGTGCATAGTGACCTTCATATCCACAATTGTAACATTCTTGAGCTTTGGGCTGGGGTGGGCTGTTCCTCCCCTCATTTACCCATGCGGGGTTCTGGTGCGCTTTAACTGGATTCATGTCTGCCTGCTCTTCATCGGGTTTTATAAATGCGGTTTTGCCTTGGACTGATTGCTCCCAAGCATGGGACAATCTTTTCAAAACCCATTTTTCATTGTGGGCCTCGTCTGAGGGGTCATAATTTGCGCAAGCTCTCTGTCCTGTGTCTGTCGCTTGAGAGACTAGGATTCAAGTCCATTTGCCCATATTGTCTGGGGACAAATGGGCGCGGGCTAACTCTCTGAAAACTGCTGTGAAGTGTATCCACAAGCGTCCAGCAAACGCTGTGGGGTGCACTGTTTTCTTTTGCCTACACTTGTTTAGGTCTTCTAAGGGGTCTCCTCTGTTATAGCATCAAGGATCGCTGTGTGCATCTCTTGGAGTGTGCTTCCTCCTACATTCTGTGGGTCAGGAAGGGCTGCCATGACTGAAGGGTCGAGGCTTAAAACTGTGAGCTTCACTTGCTCCTTTTCGTCCAGGCCGTACATGGTAGCCTGCTGTTTGACTTTCGCGAAAAATTGGTGGGGGTCTGATGTGGGAACTAACGTGTAATTTTTCCACACGCATCCCGTAATTGGGTCATGGTTAACGGGGTTGTATAAAGGAAATCTGCATCTCCTTCTGCTGCGGCCCTGCGGCGTGTGATTACAGGGTTCATGGGGGTGTGTTCTGCCTGTTTGGTCGGGGAATGGGGCGCTTTCCTTTTCTGGGTTTTTTCCTGCGTACATGTCCCATGTACGTATCTATGGGCAGTCTCGTTCAATTCCTGCCAATCGGGGCCGGTTTCCTGATCTAACTGGGGTCCAAATGTGCTTGGAAACCCATTTTGAACGGAAAGCAGAGATTCAATTCTGCAATTTGCTTCCGGCACTTTGCGTGATCTACGGAGCTCTGCCTTTGTTCCGTTGTGGAAATATGGAGTGCTCGGAGGGCTGCTTTCAAATCATTGCACAGTTTCTGCAATTTCTCAACTTGTTGCTCGGTCTCTTGTCTTACCAAGACCACACGTTGCGTGTCCTGGTAGGCCTTATCGTATTGCGTTTGGAGACTACTCAAATGGGCGAGATAAGACTGGTGTTCCCATCTTGGCATCATCCACCTCTCTGTCCCTCGCTGCTAACTGTTCTCTCAAATCTCTATTCTCCTTCTCTACTTCGCTCACGTCTATCTCACTACTTCTGTCTCTCTCCTCTATCTCTCTATGGAGCATCCTAAGGACCTCCTCTGTGCCTCGCAATTGTGCCAAGCAGGACACGATTGCCATCAGCTTGCGAGCTCTGACAGGTTCTCCCACCAAGTATGTCCTATACTCCCGGGACTTGTTTTGTCATTCATGCAGAATTCGTTCCAAAGGGGCCATCCTTTCCCTTTGAGGTACTTTCTGATTTCCTCTTCTGTTACGGGACACTGTCCGACTCTCCTCGTTGCTGCGACCGTGAATTCCTGGGTGTTCATAAGGCGTTCCATTGCCTTCATTGCCATTTTCTCTATCTGGGTTCTCTACTGAATTTGGAACAGGGGATGATAAAATGGTGATGTAAACACGGGTACGGCTTACGTTATTTTCCGGCCTACAAAACGCCCAACAGTTTTACGCAACAAAATCTCTCAGGTTTACCTTATATCCCTGTTAGTACGCATGCATTAACACACTTCCGAATCTCGGAAATTTGATCAGTATTGTTCTTACGTTTGTGGTTTTTCTGTTTCTAATTGGATTCTAATTCAAATTTGTGTTTTCTCGGAGTGGTTAGGCCACTTCTAAGTCGAGTCCCGGCGGAGTCGCCAATAAAATGTTGCTCATTGTGTTCTTTCTTAATTTGGCTCTGTTTAATTACGTTTGCTCAAGAGTCGCCAGGTATCTTTCGATACCGCCACAAGGTTCAAAACCAAATACAGATCAAAGACTCGATACACCAGTTAGTAAGTTCAAAATCATTTATTTACACACGCAGTCAAATATACTCATGCATAAAACTCTACAGTCGAAACTATCACTACTGCTAAAAGCCTATACTTAGCTTCGGGTGCCCACTCAGTCAGAGGAACAATGGCCTTAGCTCGGTTCTGAGGCTGCTAGGTTGAGCTGTTTACAGGATAGCAACTCGGAGTGCCTATCTCGTTGCGTGCGTTGACTTGGAACTTACTTGGTCTGGAGAAGCTTTGGCAGGTCTCTCCTCGCTGAGAGCCAAGGCCAAGAGAGCGATTCTCTCTTGGGGAATTCTTTTTATACCCAAAAGGGCTTCACGCGCTTTTGGGCGGGCCTTGAACTTGGCCCCAATTAATTGGGCCGTTTCCCAATCATTCTTATCGATTTTCCTCCAATAAAGTTAGGGTTAGGGTTAGTGGTGGGTTCCCTGATTGCTGGGCCTGTCCTCGGTGCCGTTGGTCTGCTTTGTTTTAGTCTCCTCTGGTGCCGGGGTGTCTGTCTTAGGATTGTTTACTTAAATGTTACCCCTTTGTCCCCGGAGATGCCTGATTAGTATGTAGATGGTTCTGCAGTCTCGGTCTTGTCTGGGAGCCATAGCTCCAATCAACAGACAAACCTTGCACCTGCTTGCTTTCTCGGTATTGTCCAATTTTCCCTGCATTCTTTGCAAAGCGGCCATTTTGTAATCGGGACGTGGCCATCCCAGATGCTACAGTCCCTTGCTGTTTGTAGTGTACATAATAATAATCTTTATTGTCACAAGTAGGCTTACATTAACACTGCAATGAAGTTACTGTGAAAAGCCCTAGTTACCACATTCTGGCACCTGTTCAGGTACACGAAGGGAGAATTCAGAATGTCCAAATTACCTAACAACACGTCTTTCGGGACTTATGGGAGGAAACCAGAGCATCCGGAGGAAACCCACGCAGACACGGGGAGAGCATGCAGACTCCGCACAAACAGTGACCCAAGCCGGGAATCGAACCTGGGATCCTGAGGCTGTGAATCAACTGTGCGAACCATTGTGCTACCATGCCATCCATTCATGATCTAGTTGTGAGTGTTGGGGAATATGATCAGTAATTTCGCAGATGACATGTAAATTGCTGGTGTGGTAAATAGTGAGGAGGAAAGCGTTAGATTACAAGGCGATATAGATGGGCTGAACAGATGGGTAGAACAGTGGCAAATGGAATTCAACCTGAAAATTGTGAGGTGATGCATTGTGGGAGGGTTAACAAAGCAAGGGAATATACAATCAACAATGGGACACTAGGAAGTACAAAGCACCAGAGGAAACTTGGGGTCTATATCCAAAGATGCCTGAGGGAAGTTGGACAGGTAGATAAGGTGGTTAAGAAGGCATATGAGGTCATTGCCTTTATTAGCCGAGGCATAGAATATAAGAGCAGGAAGGTTATGATGGAGCTGTATAAAACGCTCGTTAGGCCACAGCTGGAGTATTGTGTGCTGTTCTGGTCACCACACCGTAGGAAGGATGTGATAGCACTGGAAAGGGTGCAGAGGAGATTCTCCAGGATGTTGCCTGGGGTGGAGCATTTCCCGTAACAGCCTCCCCGAACAGGCGCCGGAATGTGGCGACTACGGGCTTTTGCAGGGGCTGTTTAGCACAGGGCTAAATCGCTGGCTTTGAAAGCAGACCAAGACAGGCCAGCAGCACGGTACAATTCCCGTAACAGCCTACCCGACCAGGCGCCGGAATGTGGCGACTAGGGGCTTTTCACAGTAACTTCATTGAAGCCTACTTGTGACAGTAAGCGATTTTCATTTCATTTTTTCATTTCAGCTATGAAGAGAGGCTGGATAGGCTGGGGTTGTTTTCCTTAGAGCAGAGATGGCTGAGGAGGGACCTCATCGAGCTTTATAAAATTATGAGTGATATAGATAGGGTAGATAGGAAGGAACATTTCCCCTTAGTGGAGGGGTCAATAACCAAAGGCATAGAATTAAAACAAAGAACAGGAGATTTAGAAGGGATTTGAGGAAAAACCTAGCGGGTGGTGAGAATCTGAAACCTGAAAGGGTGGTAGAGGCAGGAACCCTCAAAAAATTGAAGAAGCATTTAAATAAGCACTTGGAATGCCGTAGCATACAAGGCTACAGACCAAGTGCTGAAAAATGGGATTAGAGTAGTCAGGTGCTAGATGGCGAGCACAGACACGATGGGCTGGAGGGCCTCTCTTTTGTGCTGTAAAACTTTGACTCGACGAATCCCTCTATTCCACCCCAGCCACGGACTCTTGTCAACCTCACAGATGACTTTCTATATGACTGTTACATAAAAGATAAACTTACCCTTCTCATCCCTCACCACCTGCCTGCGGCCTTTGACATGGCAGACCACACCATCCTCCTCCAAAGTCTCTCCATTGTTGTACAGATGGATGTGATTGCTTTCTATCCATAGAATCCCTACAGTGCAGAAGGAGGCCATTTGACCCATCGAGTCTGCAACGATCCTCCGAAACAGCACCCTAACTAGGCCCACTTCCCCCTCTATCCCAGTAACCCCACCTAACCTGCACACCTTTGGACACTAAGGGCAATTTATTATGGTCAATCCACCTAGCCTGCACATCGTTGGACTGTGGCAGGAAACCGGGACACCCAGAGGAAACCCACACAGACACAGGGAGAAGGTGCAAACCCCACACAGTTACCCAAGGCCAGAAGTGAACCCGTGTCCGTGACGCTGTAAGCTAACCACTGTGCCGCCATGCTGGTTTTTATGTGGTTCCATTTTTTAATCAGGCAGGTTGCTTCACATCCTTTAACATTACCTGGATGAGTACTTGGCACATCATAACATTCAAGGCTGTGGGCCAAGTGCTGGCAAATGGGGTTAGGTAAGTCAGGTGATTTCATGGCTGGGATTCTCCAATCCTGCGGCCAAGTTCTGACGCCGGCGTGAAAAGTGGCGTGAGCCACTCCGGCGTCACCGGGCTTCACCTGTCAGCTATCGACCCCTTCCTAGGGGGCTAATACGGCGCCGGAGTGGTCTCCGCAGCTCCAGCGCCCGAAAGCTGGCACGCCACAGCCAGCGCGAGTTCGCGCATGCGCCTGGGTTCCCGTCTCTGCGCCGGCCTCCGGGCAATATGGCGAAGCCCTACAGGGGCCCGGGGCGGAGCTACATAGGCCCTCATGGAAATAGCCCGCCCGCTGATCGGTAGGCCCCGATCGCGGGCCAGGCTACCATGGAGGCCCCGCCACCGGGGTCAGATCCCCCCGCCCCCCCCCCCCAACCAGGACGGCCCCCGCAGACAGAACTCCGAGGTCCCGCCATGTGGGACCATACGTAACCCATGCCAGCGGGATTTGGCCGAACTTGGTGGGCTTTCGGCCCGTCGAGGAGAATTGCCAGGGGGGGTCGCTTTCAACGCTTTTCTCGCGCACCCCCGGAGATTCTTTGATCCGGCCCATGTGTTGGTGCAGACCGGATGGCCGAAGAGCCTCTTCTGCGCTGTATTATTCTGTGATTCTGTGAGTCTATCAAGGGAATCACTTGCTCAAGTTTCTCTCCCAGATCCCCCACCATTATCTTTGATGCTTTCCAGGTTTCTATCCTTGGACCCCATTCGTTTTTAAAAATTCATTCACAGGATGTGGACATTGCTGATTAGGCCAGCATGTATTGTTCTTGAGAAGGTGATGGTGAGCCACCTTCTTGTTAGGGAAAGAGTTCCAGGATTTTCATCCAGCATCAGTGAAGGAACGTTGACATATTTCCCAGTAACTGGAGAGGAACATCCAGGTGGTGGGGTTCCCAGGTATTTGATGGTAGTGGTCGTGGGTTTGGAAGGTGCTGCCTTAGGAGCCTTGGTGAGTTATGTAGTGCATCTTGTAAATGGTACACACTATGCTCAGTGGTGGCGGGATTGAATGTTTGTAGAAGGGGTACCGATCAAGCGGGCTGCTTTGTCTTGGACGGTGTTGAGCTTCTTGAGTGTTTTTGGAGTTGCATCCATCCAGACAAGTGGAAAGTATTCCATCACACTCCTTTAAAAAAAAATTTAGTGTACCCAATTCATTTTTTCCAATTAAGGGGCAATTTAGCGTGGCCAATCCACCTAGCCTGCACATCTTTTGGGTTGTGGGGGCGAAACCCACGCAAACACGGGGAGAATGTGCAAACTCCACACGGACAGTGACCCAGAGCCGGGGTCGAACCTGGGACCTCGGCGCCGTGAGGCAACAGGGGTAATCCGCTGCACCACCGTTCTGCCCTTCCGTCACACTCCTGACTTGTGCCTTGTAGGTGGTGGACAGGCTTTGGGGAGTCAGGAGTTTAGTTACCCGCTGCAGGATTCCTAGCCCCTGACCTGCTGTTGTAGCTCCTGACGATATCATCCCAAATCATAGTGACAGTTCTTGATATGTTTGTTGATGACAACGAGCTCTACCTCCCCACCACTTCTCTCAACTCCTCCACATTTGCTAAATAATCAGACTGCTTACCTGACATGCAGTACTGGATGCACGGTAATTTCCTCAAATTAAATATTGAGAAGTTTGAAGCCATTGTTTTTGTTCCCCACTCCAATCACAATTCCCTAAGTGCCCCGCACTCCATCCCCTTCCCTGATAATAGCCTGAGATTGCACCAATTTGTTTGCAACCTTGGTGTCACATTTATCCAAAGATGAGCTTCCAACCTTCTGGCTGGTCTCCCACATTCTACCCTCAATAACTAGAGCTTATCCTAAACTCACAGCAAGTCCTGTTCATCTATCATCACTGCAATCTTCACCAAACCTATTTCCCTCTCAGATGTCTGCATTCCTCTATTCCAGCCTCCTGTGCATTCCCAATCATATTTGCACCACCATCAGTGGTTGCCTCCATTGCCTCAGCCCCAAACTCTGGTACTCCCTCCTCCACCTCTCCGCCTCTCTATCTTGTTTACCTCCCTTAAGACGCTCTTTAAAATGTACCACTTTGACTAAGCTTTCTATCATCTGACCTAATAGCTCCTTTTGTGGCTTGGTGTCACAACTTGTTTTCTAATGTCACTGTGAAGTGCCGAGGCTCATTTCATTACATCAAAGGTGCTATATTAATGTAAGTTGTTGCAGCAGTGTGAAATGGCATATGAGACAGTTGCTGCAGTAGAGTTTATAATGGTTTTCATGTGATAAATTTTTACAGCTTCTTAGAATTAGCAATGTCCCATTCAGCCTATCATGTTTGAGGCATAGAAGCAGAAATTGATACGATAAATCCCCACTTTTGCCCATCATGATGTGGACTATGCCGGAGTGATTATACAACCTTTTCTAACTAGACTTAACAGATAGCACTCTCTCTCTCAGCTGAGTCAGTAGGTTGTGAGTTGAAATCTCACTCTAGAGATTTGAGCTCAAAGGTCCATGATATGATGGAGGAAAATCCAGCAGCTTGTCTTTTACCTTCAGCAAGTTTATTCTGCATCCAACTCAGCAGTGATACAAACTCCATATGACTACCACACAGCAACTGTTGCATCTGTGTCTATTTATACTCTTTTGGAGGTTGAGCCAAAAGCATTATCTGTCTTTAATAAGGCAATTTGCTTAACAGTGTAATTGCCACAGCGTGAGATGTTACATCAAACACCCACCTGTTCTCCCAGGGGCTTGGAAAAAGGATCCCATGGCATTATTTAAAGAGGAGCAGGGGAGAAATCACCTGGTACCCATGCCAACATCCCGAACCAGTTCTGAAGAAGAGTCACTTTGCACCCAAATGTTAACTCTTTCTCTCTCCGCAGATGCTGTCACACCTGCTGAGTTTATCTTCCAGCGCTTTCTATTTTTATTTTGGATCTCCAGCGTCCGCAGTATTTTGCTTCAATCTTCGACCAACATCACTTTAACAGTTTTATCTGGTCATCTTCTCATGAGCAGTCTGGAAACGTGTGTACAAATTAGTCTCTTTGTTTTCTATACTCCAACACTACAAAAATGCTCAGTTGGATGTAAAGCACTTGGTTGGTCTTGAAAGTGTGAAAGATGATATAAATGGAAGTCTTTTCATTTTTAAGGACCATTTTTACCAAATATCTCCCCATTTCCTACAAAAATGTTGACTCCTTGCTGGTGTACAGCCCATGCTCCTTCCTATCTTGCCTAAATGTTATATGATGAAACAGACATTGAGATGTTGCCAGCTAACCAACCATGGAGGGCATCCATTCATTCTTCAGCAGGGTCACACGATTAGGATTCAGCATTCTGACTGTCTTTTTCATATCCATAGTCTGGGGCGCATAAATCAACCGCAGCAAATCAGCAGTAACTGTGATCAGGTAACTCAGGGCAAACCAGGTCTCAAACCCCAATAAAGGTTATCATTGAAACATCTCTTGACCATTTTTTAAAACTTTCAGTAGCTACCAGGCAGGATTGCACAAGGTGTATCCCCTTAATTCAGTTCCTTCTGTGAGCGCTATGTCGCTGCGCCCCTTTCAATGCAAATACGAAACTGCAAATGTATTACAAATGTTATTTTGTATGACTTTCAACAATGGCTTGACCGTCCGTGCTGTGCAAAAGGCAAACACTAGAGGGAGCTTTTTTCCAGGTTATGAATAGGATATTCTGCGAGTCACTGAATAAATTCATGGATAAAACTAATTCAGCATCTTTAAACTTTGACATCAGTTGAAATGAAAATCGCTCATTGTCACAAGTAGGCTTCAAATGAAGTTACTGTGAAAAGCCCCGAGTCGCCACATTCCGGCACCTGTTCGGGGAAGCTGTTACAGGAATTGAACCGTGCTGCTGGCCTGCTTTGGTCTGCTTTTAAAGCCAGCGATTTAGCCCTGTGCTAAACAGCCCCTAAACAGTTCTGTGGCATTTGAGTTCAACTGGTATTCTCTGCCAAATCATTCACCTTTAAATGCCAAAAATAACCCAAGATGTTCTGCAAGTAGCGAATTGCAATTGTTGGAAAGTGTGAAAGAGAAGATGGTGAGTCAAAGGGGAAGACAAGAATTGTGGTTTGATTTCTGCTCTTTGCTGTGACAGTGAGAAAAGGCCTCAGCAAACCATATGAAGTTAACCAGTATTTGTATTTATTAAACACAGCTGTGCAGCCCCCCCAATTACACTGCCCACGCTTATCACAGGTAGCTGGCTATGCCGGACAAATAGACTAACCATTCACCGTCACCATACGAGTGTCTTAAAGAAACACTGGAATCAGGCACGTCACCATAGCCGGATTGAGCTTGCGGGTAGGTTCCCTCAAGCTATGTGGGCTGACCATTATAGGATGTATGATGATGAATGGAAGCCATGATGTGGATATGCCGGCGTTGGACTGGGGTGAGCACAGTAAGAAGTCTTACAACACCAGGTTAAAGTCCAACATGTTTGTTTCAAACACTAGCTTTCGGAGCACTGTTCCTTCCTCAGGTGAATGAACAGGTATGTTCCAGAACCACATATATAGACAAATTCAAAGATGCCAGACAATGCTTAGAATGCGAGCATTAGCAGGTGATTAAATCTTGACAGATCCAGAGATAGGGGTAACCCCAGGTTAAAGAGGTGTGAATTGTGTCAAGCCAGGACAGTTAGTAGGATTTCGCAAGCCCAGGCCAGGTGGTGGGGGATGAATGTAATGCGACATGAATCCAAGGTCCCGGTTGAGGCCGCACTCATGTGTGCGGAGCTTGGCTATAAGTTTCTGCTCGCCGATTCTGCGTTGCAGCGCATCCTGAAGGCCGCCTTGGAGAATGCTTACCCGGAGATCAGAGGCGGAATGCCCTTGATGACTTCTTACGAAGAATGGAAGCACATTCACAGTTTAGTTGGCTTGCTTTAAAATGTACCTGTGCTGCTGTCGGTCTCAAACATGAGGGACTGGTGAGTCTTTTTAAACAATGAAACGGGGTTAAACTGTCCATTGTGGATATATTGTGTGAACACCAAGGCTCCCTCTGTAAATGATGAGGACAATTAGTGGGATAATGAACATCTTTAGACTTTTTCATCCCTGGAAACATGCTTCTGAATGTTTTCTGCTATGGCTTCATATTCTTCCTAAAGTGTGTTAACAAGAATTGGACATAATACTCCAACTCAAGCATGGTTGCACAGTCGTTTGTACCGCAGTCTCACCAGGGACGGGGATTCAATTCCGGCTTTGGGCTACAGACTGTGTGTAGTTTGCACTTTCTCCCCGTGTCTGCTCCACTTTCCTCCACAGTCCAAAGATGTGCAGGTTAGTGATGTACCATCAATGACGACAGACGAGAGTCGGAAGAGTAAACTGTGGCTTTAATCAGCTAAAAGATACCTGCTGGCAGCCGGTCCCAGAATGAGGGCAGGGCTGGAGGTTAGCTCCCTTTATACTTGAGCCCGAGGGGCGGAGCCAGCAGGGACAAACCCAGACATGTAACAAACAGTAAGAACAGTAAGTACAATAAGTAAGAACAGTATGTACAATATAATACAGTGGTTCACCACATTTGCACTTTCTCCCCGTGTCTGCTCCACTTTCCTCCACATGTGCATGTTAGGTTGATTAATTATGATCAGTTGCCCTTTAGTGTCCAGGGATGTGCAGGTTAGGTCGGGTTGAGGGAATGGGGTGGAGTAGTGGTCCTTGGTAGGGTGGTCTTTCAGAGGGTCGGTGCAGACCCGATGGGCCTAGTGGTCTCCTCCTGCACTGTAGGGAGACTGACCCATTGTTATAAACAAGTTCACCATAGCTTCCTTGATTTTCTACTCTGTTGATAAAGTGCAGGATCCCATTCACTTTTCTAAATGGTTTCTAAAACACACTGTGCGCATACACACCTGGGTCCCTTTGTCCCTGCACTTCCTCTACCTTTTAATTTGTATTGTCTCTCCATTTCATTCCAACAAAAATGCATCACTTCACTTGTCTCTGCATCAAATTTCATCTGTCACATTTGCATCCATTCCATCAGCCTATTCATGCCCTCTTGAATTTTCTCACTGCCCTCGTCGCAGTCCATAATACTTCCAAGATTTGTGTTATCTCACAACACCCCGAATCCTAGGTCATGGATATACATCAAGAACAGCAATGACCCCAGTGCCAACCCCAGTGGAGTCCCACAGTATGTCTTCCTCCAGTCCGAGAAACAAGCATTCACCACTACTCCGTGTTTCCTGTCACTCAGCTAATCCATGTCACCAATGCTGCTTTTATTCCATGGGCTCTAACTTTGCTGACAAGCCTTCTATGTGGTACTTTATCAAAAGTCTTGATGGATCTCTGTGTCTATTCGGAACCCTGGATATGCGTTATCCCTTCTTAGTTCCCAAATAACAGAAATTCAGGCCGTGCTTTTTGGCAAAGCTTTGTTGAACTTTATTGTCAGCTTTACTGTCTACTGGTAAACTTTGGTTACAATACAAACTTAGGTCAGATTGATTGTCTTTAGCGAATACAGTGGTTGAGTTTTGAATGCAAATTGTGGTAATTCTTCAAATCATGATTTACAAATTACGGATTGATATAAACAAAAGAAAAATGGCGATTTAGCAAAGGCAAGCAGCAAAGACATAATTTTCAGAAAGAAGTTAGATTGATTCCAGAATGGATATTTCCATCCCTACAATTGATTTTTAAGGAGATCATTATCTTAAAGGTTCACCATCTTTACAGCTGTGATTGGCTTTGACTAATTTATAATTCACTCAATTCGACTAAACTGTCTGTCAATTTAAGAGACAAATGTTTTGGTGTAATTTTCCATACCATGGCTTGCCAATTATGCCTCTACCATTAATTAGATTAACACAGTTTTTGAAAGGCCATTATGACCCTGCCAGACTGTTACCATGGAAAAGGAACTGTCCAGGCTTGGGAAGGTAGCTGCACACAATGGAGTCTTTTTTCACTGGCCTTGGATTCTCTGGCAAGTCTCGAGCAAAATGTGAAAATTTAGAGTCTTATCTGAATAGTTCCCAGCAAGTCTGCTTTCCTCACTCTCATGGTTAATATGATTTAGTCAATTACTCTTAATGATTTCTCAATTAAACCTTTTATCTATCTCACCTATAGCTAATCAGAAAAGCTGGGGCGCGATTCTCCGACCCCCCCGCCGGGTCGGAGAATCGCCGGGGGCTGGCGTGAATCCCGCCCCCGCCGTGTCCCGAATTCTTCGCCACCAGATAATCGGCAGGGGCGGGAATCGCCCCGCGCCGGTCAGCGGGCTCCTGCCGGCGATTCTCCGGCCCGCGATGGGCCGAAGTCCCGCCGCTGTCAACCCTCGCCAGCCGGCGTGGATTGAACCACCTACCTTACCAGCGGGGGCGGGCTCCGGGGTCCTGGGGAGGACGCGGGGCGATCTGGCCCCGGGGAGGGGGGGTGCCCCCACGGTGGCCTGGCCCGTGGGGGCACTCTTTTTCTTCCGCCTTTGCCATGGTCTCCACTATGGTAGAGGCGGAAGAGACCCCCTCCACTGCGCATACGCGGGGAGGATGTCAGCAGCCGCTGACGCTCCCCCGCATGCGTCGCCTGGCGAAGTCATTTCGGCGCCGGCTGGCGTGGCACCAAATGCCTTTCCCACCAGCCTGCGGGGCGGAAATCACTCCGGCGCGGGCCTAGCCCCTGAAGGTGAGGACTTGGCCCCTAAAGGTGCGGAGAATTCCGCACCTTTAGGGCAGCACGATGCCGGAGTGGTTCACGCCACTCCATTACACTGGATTCCCCTGCCCCGCCGGGTAGGGGAGAATCCCGGCCCTGATTTCTATCAAGCCTTTTGGAGAGTCTATGGACACCATGTCAACTATATTACTCTCATCTACCCTTTCTGTTACAATATCAAAGAACTTAATCAAATTAATAAACAATTTTCCGTTCACAAATCTGTGCTGGCTTTCCTTAATAAATCTATATTTGTTTCAAAATCACTGTAAATTTTATCTTGGATGATAATTTATTTAAAAAGAAAAATTCAGAGTACAATTTAGCATGGCCAGTCCACCTACCCTGTACATCTTTTCTGTCTGAGGGAGTGAGACCCACGCAGACACAGAGAGAATGTGGAAACTCCACACAGATACTGACATGGGGCCAGGATCCAACCCGGGTCCTCAGTACCATGAGGCAGCAGTGATAACCACTGCGCCACCGTGCTGCCCTATCATTTTTAAATGCTTTCCACCACCAAGGATAAACTGATTGACCTGTAGTTGCTGTATTTATCCTTACACTCTTTTTTGGGCAAATGTATTTTAACATTTCCAATTCTCCAGTCCTTTGGCATCCGAGGACATTGCACCGAAGGAGGGTTGGACGATTATGGCAAAAGCCTCCACAATTTCCAGATATATTTAAACATCCTCCGATTTTTAAAAATAGATTCATTCCTGTGATGTGAGCATCGCTGGTAAGGTCAACATTGATTGCCCGTTCCTAACTACCCTTCAGCAGGGTGGTAACCTGCACTCAACTATCTGGCTTTAAAAGATTCTTACATGAGATGTAGGGGTCGCTGGCAAGTCCAGCCTACCTTTACTATCCCTGGACTTCAGTGGCATACTTGACCACTTCAGAGGACAGTTAAGAGTCAACCATATTGCTGTGGGTCTGGGGTCACATAAAGGCCAGACCGGGTAAGTGCAGCAGATTTCCTTCCTGATGGACATTAGTGAACCAGATGGTTTTTTACGACATGCTAATAGATCACTATGGGTGAAGCTAGCTTTTTTTAAAATTTCCAATTCATGACCTGAGTTTAAATTCCTCCAGAGATGTGATGATGTTTAAATTCCTGTCTCCGGCACATTAGTCCAGTGACCGGCGCCAAGGTCCCAGGTTTGATCCTGGCCCTGGGACCCTGACCATGTGGAGTTTGCACATTCTCCCCGTGTTTGCTTGGGTTTCACCCCCACAACTCAAAGACGTGCAGGTGAGGTGAATTGGCCACGATAAATTGCCCTTAATTGGAAAAAATTAATTGGGTACTTAAAATTTTTTTTTTTTTTTAATTTTAATTAGTCCGGTGACATCACCATCCAGCAATCTTGTTCTGGTGGCTTCTCAACTTCAGGTGCAGCCAACTTTTCTAATGCCTCCACTTTATCAATTTTTAGCCTATCCAGTATCTCAACTGTCTTCTCCTTTACCATGGCTTTGATAGCAGCATCTTTCCTGGTAAAGAATGCTGCATAGTATTCATTTAGTACCTGAACCAGGTCCCCTGCCTCGACGTGTAAATGCACTTTTTGGTTCCCAAACCTCCCTTAATGACTCTATTGCTATCGATATCCCGATTAAAAAAAACTTTTAGATTATATGTTGCGCTAGCTGCTGGTCTCTGTTCATTTTTTCACTTCCCCTCTGAACCTTCTATATTCAGCCTGGGTCGCACTTCTGGTATCAACCTGACATCTGTCATACATCCGCTTCTGTTGTTTTGTCTTAGTCGATCTTTGTATCATCCAGGGAGCTCTGGCCTTGTTCATCATACCTTTCCCCATTCTGGGGATAAATCTCGACTGTAACCAAAGTATCTCGTGGCTTGGACCGGTCAAGCTCAAAAACGGGCAGGGTGCCAGCAATGGAAAAGGAACTAAAAGGGTTCATGGAGCAGGTGGGGGGGCAGGGGAGTGGGGTGGGGGGGGGGGGGGGGGGGGGGGGGAGGGGGGGGTGGGGGGGGGGGGGTGGTGAGAGGGTTCCATGGAGATTTGGGCAGCCGAGGGTGAAGGAATTCTCCTTCTACTCACACGTGCATAAAGTGTACTCCCAGATCGATTTCTTCATTTTGAGCAGGACCTTACTGGCAGGGGTGGTGGACATGGGATACTCGGCGATCACAACCTCAGACCATGCTCCGCACTGGGTTGACCTGCAGGTTAGTATAGACAGTAACCAACGCCCGCACTGGAGGTTAGATGTGGGACTTTTGGCTGATGAAGGGGTGTGTGAGTGGCTGAGGAAATGTATTCAGAACTACCTGCAGGTCAACGACACGGGGGAGATTTCAGCAGCGATGGTCTGGGAAGCACTGAAGGCGGTGGTCAGAGGGGAGCTGATCTTGATACGGGCCCAAAGGGAAAAGGTGGACAGGGCAGAGATAGACCGACTGGTAAAGGAGATACTACCGATCGATAGGAGGTATGCGGAGACCCCAGAGGCAGGGCTTTTAATGGAACGGCGGAGGCTACAGGCGGCGTGCAGCTTGTTAACCACAAGGAGGGCGGTGGAGCAGCTGAGAAAGGTGAGGGGGCGATCTATGAGTTTGGAGAGAAGGTAGCAGAATGCTTGCACAGCAGCTTAGAAAGAAGGAGGCAGCCAGGGAGATAGGGAAAGTAAACGACGGAGATGGGAACCTGGTTGAAGATTCAGCAGGGGTGAATCGTTTCGGGATTTCTACAGTAGGCTGTATAGGTCGGAACCCCCTCCGGGGCCGGAGGGGGTGAGGCACTTCTTGGGGGGGCTGAATTTCCCAAAGGTGGACGGGGAGCTGGTAGACGGGCTGGGGGCCCCGATCGGGTTGGAAGTGATAGTGGAGGGTCTGAAGACCATGCAGGCGAGTAAAGGCCCGGGGCTAGATGGGTACCCAGTGGAGTTTTATAAAAAGTTCTCTGGGATATTGGGGCCGGTGTTGATGAGGATGTTCAATAAGGCAAGGAAAAGAGGGGTACTGCCCTCAACGATGTCACAGGCCACGATTTGCTGATTCTGAAGCAGTACAAGAACCCGGAGCTGTGTGGGTCCTGCAGGCCGATATCCCTGTTGAATGTGGATGCCAAATTGCTGGCCAAAGTTTTGTCCTCCAGGATTGAGGATTGTGTTCCGGACGTTATTGGGGAGGACAGGATGGGGTTTGTTGAGGGTAGGCAGTTAGTGGCCAATGTAAGAAGGTTGTTAAATGTGATCATGATACCCCCGGAAGGTAGGGAGGTAGAGGTAGTGATCGCAATGGATGCAGAAAAGGCTTTTGATCGGGTAGAATGGGATTACCTGTGGGAGGTACTGGCACGGTTCGGATTTGGGCGGGGCTTTATTGACTGGGTCAGGTTGCTATATCAGGCTCCTGTGGCAAGTGTACCGATGAACAGGACACATCGGACTATTTTAGACTGCACCGGGGGACGAGACAGGTGTGCCCCCTGTAATTGATAATATGGAAAGATGTGTCATTTGAAACATGGAAGTCTGGCAATATCTGGTCTGAGAGAAACATGAGACAATACAGGGCAAGATCCCACGAAGGGTTAACAGCAGCTGCAAAGAGCAGGATTGTAAAATGCAGATAGCCTGAGTCAAGCAGACAGGATTTTTGTATGAAACTAAAAACAATGGTTCACACCTTCATTGAAATTAACTATGTTAGTAAGCAGCTGGAAAGGAAAGGATGAGGTTCTGTTGAATTTGGTGACAATTCTAGGTGTGAAATTTTGCTAACACCAAGTAAATTAAAGAAAACTGGAGACTATCAGTCTATGAGAAACATAATTTAAAGCTAAAATCAAAGGCAAAATTATGAGCTGGGGACACAATTAGAAAATAAAACTATAGAAATGACAGGAACCAAACCAAAATTCACACCTCTTGAAACCAAAGCATTTTTGAATATCACAAAGGAACTTTGAACATCACAAAGGAAACAATGTAATCAGAGGCCTGAGAAGTGAGGTCATGTCAAAATGAATACTTAGTTGTATTAGAATGTTTAGATTAAAGATACTTTTTACAATCAAAGTGAAAGAAGAGTTACTTCACAATAAAGTCATAAAAACTTAATAACTGTTAGAAAGAGAATATAAACCCAGAGACCAGAGCAGGAACTACCAGAACTCAGAGAGAAGCAGAGTGGCGGAGAAGCAGAGAAGGAACAAGCAGCTCAGAGTCAGATTACAGTCAGCTCGGCCATGGGAAAGAGACAGGGCATAGCAGCCGAGCTAAAACAGCTAATACATCTAAGGAAGACTAGAATTTAAAGAGGAGGCAGAGTCAGCTCAGAAACAGCCAGCAGAGTCAGCTCTCATAGCTCGGTACATGGGCAAGATAGGACATAGCAACCGAGCTAACCAGCGAATACATCTAAAGAAGACCAGGCTGTAAAGAAGATTGATTGTCAAGGTGGGCCTGAAGGTCCCTTCAACCAACCAGAAGGATCCAGAAGCAAAATCTTTTTACCTTTCTATAAAGACAGTAATTGCAGCTTTTAAAAGAAAAAATATAATAATAAAATAACTTAATTTAACCTGAAATAGTGGTTATTCCAAAGTCTACTTTATTTACTTAGCATGCGGGACCCAGGATCGATGCTACTAAGTGGTAAGTAGATGAAATCTTCTGTGAAGGTATGGGTTACACCGGGGAATAACTTGAAAATATAATTTGACCTGAATAGCACCCACCGAAGCCTGCATCGGAGTCAGGGAGTGAGAATCCCTGTGCACCATTAGGAATGCCGGCCCTTTTTGGTATAGGGGGACTTCTAAGAATAGTGGTGAGTTTTCAGCAACACCCCTCTCCCCACTGTTGTTCATGCTAGCTATAGAGCCGTTGGCAATTGCTCTGAGATCCTCAAGGGGCTGGTCCCCCCCAGGGTGGGGGGGGGGGGGGTGGGCACAGAGTCTCGCACTCTGCAGCAACCTGCTTCTGTATGTATTGTACCCATTCGAGGGGATGGAAGAAATCATGAGGATTCTAGGGGAATTTGGCTGGTTTTCAGGGTATAAGCTAAACATGGGGAAAAGTGAAATGTTTGCGGTCCAGGAAGGGGACAGGAGAGGAGATTGGGGGAGCTGCTGTTTAGATTAGTAGGGGGAAGCTTTAGGTACCTAGGCATTCAAGTGGCGCAGGAATGGGACCGGCTGAGTTAATTAAATCTGGCCCGGCTAGTAGACCAAATGAAGGACGATTTTCGGAGATGGGACGCGCTCTCGTTGTCATTAGCTGGGAGGGTGCAGACGGTGAAGATGATGGTCCTCCCGAGATTCCTGTTCGTGTTTCAATGTCTCCCCATCTTTATTCCACGGTCCTTTTTTAAACGGGTCAACAAAGTGATCTCTGACTTTGTTTGGGCGGGCAAGATCCCACAGGTAAGGAAGGTAATGCTTGAGCGGAGTCGGTGAGAGGGTGGGCTGGCGCTGCCAAATTTTAGTAACTATTACTGGGCGCCGAATATAGCCATGATCAGGAAGTGGGTGGTGTGGGAGGAGTCGGCATGGGAGTGTATGGAGGCAGCTTTATGCAAGGGCACCAGTTTGGGGGCGTTGGTAACTGCTCCTCTGCCGTTCCCGCCGGCACGGTACTCCACCAGCCCCATGGTGGTGACGGCCCTGAGAGTCTTGGGGCAATGGAGGAGACATTTGGGAGCAGAGGGACCATCTGTCTGGTCCCCAAGCTGTAACAATCACCGGTTTGTCCCGGGAAGTATGGATGGGGGGTTCCAGATGTGGCGGAGAGCAGGGATTGAGAGGATGGGGGATATGTTTATAGAGGGGAGCTTTCCGAGTATGAGGGCGCTGGAGGAGAAGTTTGGTTTGGCGTGGGGAAACAGGTATCAACCTTCCCGCTCCTACCGCTAAGGGGGATTCAGAACAGGGTAGTTTCCAGAGGGTGGGTAGAAGGGAACGTCTCGGACATTTGCAAGGAACTTATGGGGTGAGAGGAGACGCAGACCGAGGAGCTGAAGCGCAAGTGGGAGCAGGAGCTGGGAGGAGAGATAGAGGGTGGTCTATGGGCGGACGTGTTGAGTAGAGTCAACGCGTCCACAACATGTGCCAGGCTCAGCCTGATACAATTTAAGGTCATTCACCGGGCTCACATGACAGTGGCCCAGATGAGCAGATTCTTTGGGGTGGAAGACAGGTGTGCAAAATGTGCGGGAGGACCAGCGAACCATGTCCACATGTTCTGGGCATGTCCGAAGCTTAGGGGATTTTGGCAGGGGTTTGCAGATGTCATGTCCACGGTGTTAAAAACAAGGGTGGCGCTGAGTCCAGAGGTGGCGATTTTCGGGGTGTCGGAAGACCCGGGAATCCAGGAGGAGAAAGAAGCAGACGTTCTGGCCTTTGCTTCCCTGGTAGCCCGGAGACGGATACTATTAGCTTGGAGGGACTCAAAGCCCCCAAAGTCGGAGACCTGGCTATCTGACATGGCTAGCTTTCTCTGTTTGGAGAAAATCAAGTTCGCCTTGAGAGGGTCACTGTTAGGGTTCGCCCGGAGGTGGCAACCATTCGTCGACTTCTTTGTGGAAAATTAATCGTCAGCAGAAGGGGAGGGGTTAGTTTAGCTTAGAGTAGGGGGTTAATAATATTTAAACTATTATGTTTATAGTTTCATGTACATTGTTTATTGTGTTGTTGTTATAATACGAAAAAATACCTCAATAAAATGTTTACTAAAAAAAAACTTTCCCACAAGTTGGTGGCATGTAGAATATATACAATAATGTCATGAAATGCCTATTATTTCTTACCTCTAACCCAATAGATTGTGTCCCTGATCCCTCAAGGACATCATCTCTCTCCAGGATTGCAATGTTCGCCTTCATCATTGCTGTCACTCCTCTTCCTTTCTTTCCTTTTCCCTCCGTCCTGAAAACCAGCCAATCATTTTGAAATGGAAATGAAATGAAAATCGCTTAGTGTCACGAGTAGGCTTCATTTTTTGAGCCAGGTCTCTTTTACTACCATAACATCATGTCCCCACATGTATCTGTGACTGCAGCGCACCAGTTTTATTCACCACACTCTCTGCATGCAGATGGAGATACTGCAAACCTTTTTAAAAATAAATTTAGAGTAGCCAATCATTTTTTTCTTTTTCAATGGAGGGGCAATTTAGCATGACCAATCCACCTAACCAGCACATCTTTGGGTTGTGGGGGTGAAACCCACGCAGACATGGGGAGAATGTGCAAACTCCACACGGACAGTGACCCAGGGCCGGGATTCGAAGCCGTGTCCTCAGCGCCGCAGTCCCAGTGCTAACCATTGCACCACATGCAGATCCTGCTCCTGCTCCTTCACTGATGCTGGATCAAAATCCTGAAATTCCCTCCTTCGCACCACTGTGGGTGCATCCGTACCAGATGGACAGCATCCTTCAGAAAAGTGGCTCACCACCGCATTTTAAGGGAAATTAACAAATGCTGGCTTTGCCAGTGATGCTCGCATCCAAAGAATAAATGGAAAATAAAACCTGTTCCCTTGCCCCTGCCAGGCTAGTTTACAGCCTTCCCACTAACACAAGAAACACGCCTCTCAAGGATATTAATCCTGGTTCTACTGTGGAGCAATCAGTCCAGACAGTACAAGACTCACCTCCACCCAGACCTGTCCCAATGTCACAGGAATCTGAAGTCCTGCCTCCTGCACCAACATGCCAGCCATGCATTCATATGCTCTATCCTCCTATTTCTATACTCAATGGGGTGTCACACTGAGAATAATTGAAGATTCCTACCTTTGAGGTCCTGCTTGCCAGCCTCGTTCCTGACTCCTTAAAATCTGCTTGCAGGACTTCAGTTTGTTTCTGCCTTTGTCTTTGGTACTGATATGGACCTCAAACACTGGAAGTTCACTGTCACACCGCAGAGGTAAGTACCATATTTTATTATTGTTATTAATAATTTTTTTTTTATATATAAAAATTTTTAATTTAGTTGTTAGCCAGATCTTGGTAGAAAGTTAGAGGAATGGCAGGGAAGGGAGTGCAATGTTCCTCCTGCAGGATGTTTGAGGTGAGGGATGCCGTTAGTGTCCCTGCTGATTTTACCTGCAGGAAGTGCTGCCATCTCCAGCTCCTCCAAGACCGAGTTAGGGAACTGGAGCTGGAGTTGGAAGAACTTCGGATCATTCGGGAGGCAGAGGGGGTCATAGATAGCAGCTTCAGGGAATTAGTTACACCAAAGATTGGAGATAGATGGGTAACTGTAAGAGGGACGGGGAAAAAAACAGTCAGTGCAGGGATCCCCTGCGGTCGTTCCCCTGAGAAACAAGTATACCGCTTTGGATACTTGTGGGGGGGAACGACTTACCAGGGGAAAGCCATGGGGTACGGGCCTCTGGCACAGAATGTCCCTGTTGCTCAGAAGGGAAGGGGGGAGAGGAGCAGAGCATTAGTAATTGGGGACTCTATAGTCAGGGGCACAGATAGGAGATTTTGTGGGAGCGTGCGAGACTCACGTTTGGTATGTTGCCTCCCAGGTGCAAGGGTACGTGATGTCTCGGATCGTGTTTTCCGGGTCCTTAAGGGGGAGGGGGAGCAGCCCCAAGTCGTGGTCCACATTGGCACTAACGACATAGGTAGGAAAGGGGATAAGGATGTCAGGCAGGCTTTCAGGGAGCTAGGATGGAAGCTCAGAACTAGAACAAACAGAGTTGTTATCTCTGGGTTGTTGCCCGTGCCACGTGATAGTGAGATGAGGAATAGGGAGAGAGAGCAATTAAACACGTGGCTACAGGGATGGTGCAGGCGGGAGGGATTCAGATTTCTGGATAACTGGGGCTCTTTCTGGGGAAGGTGGGACCTCTACAGACAGGATGGTCTACATCTGAACCTGCGGGGCACAAATATCCTGGGGGGGAGATTTGTTAGTGCTCTTTGGGGGGGTTTAAACTAATGCAGCAGGGGCATGGGAACCTGGATTGTAGTTTTAGGGTAAGGGAGAATGAGAGTATAGAGGTCAGGAGCTCAGATTTGACGTCGCAGGAGGGGGCCAGTGTTCAGGTAGGTGGTTTGAAGTGTGTCTACTTCAATGCCAGGAGTATACGAAATAAGGTAGGGGAACTGGCAGCATGGGTTGGTACCTGGGACTTCGATGTTGTGGCCATTTCGGAGACATGGATAGAGCAGGGACAGGAATGGACGTTGCAGGTTCCGGGGTTTAGGTGTTTTAGTAAGCTCAGAGAAGGAGGCAAAAGAGGGGGAGGTGTGGCGCTGCTAGTCAAGAGCAGTATTACGGTGGCGGAGAGGATGCTAGATGGGGACTCATCTTCCGAGGTAGTATGGGCTGAGGTTAGAATCAGGAAAGGAGAGGTCACCCTGTTGGGAGTTTTCTATAGGCCTCCAAATAGTTCTAGGGATGTAGAGGAAAGGATGGCGAGGATGATCCTGGATAAGAGCGAAAGTAATAGGGTAGTTATTATGGGAGACTTTAACTTTCCAAATATTGACTGGAAAAGATATAGTTCGAGTACATTAGATGGGTCGTTTTTTGTACAGTGTGTGCAGGAGGGTTTCCTGACACAGTTTGTTGACAGGCCAACAAGAGGCGAGGCCACATTGGATTTGGTTTTGGGTAATGAACCAGGCCAGGTGTTGGATTTGGAGGTAGGTGAGCACTTTGGGGACAGTGACCACAATTCGGTGACGTTTACGTTAAGAATGGAAAGGGATAAGTATACACCGCAGGGCAAGAGTTATAGCTGGGGGAAGGGAAATTATGATGCCATTAGACGTGACTTGGGGGGGATAAGGTGGAGAAGTAGGCTGCAAGTTTTGGACACACTGGATAAGTGGAGCTTGTTCAAGGATCAGCTACTGCGTGTTCTTGATAAGTATGTACCGGTCAGGCAGGGAGGAAGGTGCCGAGCGAGGGAACCGTGGTTTACCAAAGAAGTGGAATCTCTTGTTAAGAGGAAGAAGGAGGCCTATGTGAAGATGAGGTGTGAAGTTTCAGTTGGGGCGATGGATAGTTACAAGGTAGCGAGGAAGGATCTAAAGAGAGAGCTAAGACGAGCAAGGAGGGGACATGAGAAGTATTTGGCAGGAAGGATCAAGGAAAACCCAAAAGCTTTCTATAGGTATGTCAGGAATAAGCGAATGACTAGGGACAGAGTAGGACCAGTCAAGGACAGGGATGGAAAGTTGTGTGTAGAGTCTGAAGAGATAGGCGAGATACTAAATGAATATTTTTCGTCAGTATTCACTCAGGAAAAAGATAATGTTGTGGAGGAGAATGCTGAGCTCCAGGTAAATAGATTAGATGGCATTGAGGTACGTAGGGAAGAGGTGTTGGCAATTCTGGACAGGCTGAAAATAGATAAGTCCCCGGGACCTGATGGGATTTATCCTAGGATTCTCTGGGAGGCCAGGGAAGAGATTGCTGGACCATTGGCTTTGATTTTTATGTCATCATTGGATACAGGAATAGTGCCAGAGGACTGGAGGATAGCAAATGTGGTCCCTTTGTTCAAAAAGGGGAGCAGAGACAACCCCGGCAACTATAGACCGGTGAGCCTCACGTCAGTAGTGGGTAAAGTCTTGGAGGGGATTATAAGAGACAAGATTTATAATCATCTAGATAGGAATAATATGATCAGGGATAGTCAGCATGGCTTTGTGAAGGGTAGGTCATGCCTCACAAACCTTATCGAGTTCTTTGAGAAGGTGACTGAACAGGTAGACGAGGGTAGAGCAGTTGATGTGGTGTATATGGATTTCAGCAAAGCGTTTGATAAGGTTCCCCACGGTAGGCTATTGCAGAAAATACGGAGGCTGGGGATTGAGGGTGATTTAGAGATGTGGATCAGAAATTGGCTAGCTGAAAGAAGACAGAGGGTGGTGGTTGATGGGAAATGTTCAGAATGGAGTTCTGTCACAAGTGGAGTACAACAAGGATCTGTTCTGGGGCCGTTGCTGTTTGTCATTTTTATCAATGACCTAGAGGAAGGCGCAGAAGGGTGGGTGAGTAAATTTGCAGACGATACTAAAGTCGGTGGTGTTGTCGATAGTGTGGAAGGAAGTAGCAGGTTACAGAGGGATATAGATAAGCTGCAGTGCTGGGCTGAGAGGTGGCAAATGGAGTTTAATGTAGAGAAGTGTGAGGTGATACACTTTGGAAGGAAAAACAGGAATGTGGAATATTTGGCTAATGGAAAAGTTCTTGAAAGTGTGGATGAGCAGAGGGATCTAGGTGTCCATGTACATAGATCCCTGAAAGTTGCCACCCAGGTTGATAGGGTGGTGAAGAAGGCCTATGGAGTGTTGGCCTTTATTGGTAGAGGGATTGAGTTCCGGAGTCAGGAGGTCATGTTGCAGCTGTACAGAACTCTGGTACGGCCGCATTTGGAGTATTGCGTACAGTTCTGGTCACCGCATTATAGGAAGGACGTGGAGGCTTTGGAACGGGTGCAGAGGAGATTTACCAGGATGTTGCCTGGTATGGAGGGAAAATCTTATGAGGAAAGGCTGATGGACTTGAGGTTGTTTTCGTTAGAGAGAAGAAGGTTAAGAGGAGACTTAATAGAGGCATACAAAATGATCAGAGGGTTAGATAGGGTGGACAGTGAGAGCCTTCTCCCGCGGATGTAAATGGCTAGCACGAGGGGACATAGCCTTAAACTGAGGGGTAATAGATATAGGACAGAGGTCAGGGGTAGGTTCTTTACGCAAAGAGTAGTGAGGCCGTGGAATGCCCTACCTGATACAGTAGTGAACTCGCCAACATTGAGGGCATTTAAAAGTTTATTGGATAAACGTATGGATGATAATGGTATAGTGTAGGTTAGATGGCTTTTGTTTCGGTGCAACATCGTGGGCCGAAGGGCCTGTACTGCGCTGTATTGTTCTATGTTCTAGAGCGTCCTGCAGACAGTCAGTGAAATCCTTGACCCTGGCACCAGGGAGATAAATGGCACCCTCGAGTCATGTCTGCATCTGCAAAGAATTCTGCCTATTCACCTAACTATACAATCCAAAGTTATCATTGCTGTGCCAAACTTTCTCTTGCCTCCTGCTGATCTTTGGACTTGGCCCAGATAAACTATCGCTCCCACAGTATTCAGAACTGAATACCTGGTCGGAGAGCAAGATGCACTCAATGGACTCCTGCACTGCCTGCCTGTTTCTTCTTGGCTGGTGGCCACCCACTTTCTCTCTGCCTGCATACACTTAAGCTGCAGGCTAATCCCATCCAGAAAGGTACTATCCACTAAACTCGCAGCCTTGAAAAAGCATCTAAGTGATGCCCACTGTTGGTCAGCCTCCAAAACATGGAACCTGAGGTCCTCCAGCTAAACACTCTTCCTTTAAATGTGAATGTCCAGGATGCCTCAGGACAAGAGGCACCCTGGAGTTCACACATGGGACAGGTAGTGCTTTCCATGGGGCTGAGGTGTCCTGCCATGCCATGTATCTATTTATTCGCTACCTCAGAGTGTGGTGGGTGCTGGGACAGTGAGTAAATTTAAGGAGGACTTAGACAGATTTTTAGTTAGTATTCGTTGAAGAGTTATCGAGAACAGACAGGACGGTGGAGTTGAGGCCTTGAGTAGATCAGCCACGATCTACTCGTGCAAGCTCAAGAGGCTAAATTGCCTATTCCTGCTCCTAGTTCTTATGTTCTTATGTATGAAGGAATACCTACTCTGTCTAATTCCACCTTCCAGCTCTTGGTCTGTAGCCCTGTAGGTAACAGCATCTCAAGCACTAATCTGGTGTTCTTTATTAGTATGAGGATCAGGGGTTATGGAAAGAAGGTAGGAGAATGGGGATGAGGAACACATCAGCCATGATCGAATAGTGGAGCAGATGTGATGGGCCAAATGGTCTAATTTTGCTCCTATGTCTCATGGTCTTATGAGGTTATTTACGGACTGACAATAATAAATAAAGTAGGGGAATTAGGAGAAGCTCCCCACCCAGAGTTTGGAGAATTGGGAACTTGCTACCACATAGGGTGGGTGAGGTGCATAATGTGTAAGTATTTCAGGGGAAACTAAATCAGTGTAGAAGAAAGGAAGAAATGGTTATGATGATAAGGTTAATGAAGAAAGGTGGGAGGAGGCTTCTATGGGACATAAACACTAGCATGGACCATTAGTGTTTTGCAGATACTATGTATGTAACACAACAAGAATAATACAGCAGGGGTTGGGGAGTTCATGACCCATCCCACCCAATCATTTGAGGCCAGTCTACTTTGTAGGTCATTCTTGGCCAAACTGACCAACAATAATTTATGCACTTAATGTTAAAATCCTGATTCTAATCGGGTTGCCCTTTGGGCCTGATGAGTGAATCAGAGTAACTTTGGAGAACATTGTGATCACGTTCTGCTCTGAGTTGGTCAGCCTCCCTGTCATCAGATCTGTAAACCATGCTTCTGATTGTTATTCAGCAGCCAATGAGATGGCACATTGCTTTAGATAATGCTCCTGTGAAGGGCCTTGCATCGTTTGACCCCATTAAATACATGGCAATAAATTCAATTTGTTCATGCAGCTGTTACCCAATAGCCAATGGGATTGCACTCCCATGACAGATATTAGAATAATTCATGTATACTTTATTTATTTCCATTATATGCTCCCTCATTGTCAATGTATTTGAAGTAAATGTTGAGTCCTGATGTAGTTATTACCGAATGAAGCCTTGTTGTGCCTCACCATATGTTAAATGTGTCAGTGCTCATGAAGGGTTTATATAGCTCCTAGTTTCCCTATAGCATAATGTGGTAGGAAGCTCACAGCAGAGGTCACATGCTGAGTGCAAATCACTCCTTGCTAGTACCTTGGGGAAGGACTGCGTTAAGAGCCAATCACTGCCCTTGCAGAGTGTCACCTGATGCAGGTGAGGAAGTTACCCGGAATATGGTGCAGGCAGTAACAATGAGCAGGAGAAGCAATTCCAGGATTGCGGATGCAGTTGTTGTCTGGTATGGAAATGGCTTCTGGCTGGCTTGGTGAGCTCAATGTGTGTGGTTGAGGTAAAGTAAGTCTCACAACCCAATTCAGACTACTCTCCTGCCATGCAAATTTTATGTTTCAAGGATACTCAGGAGCACAAACTACTCAAAGTTCAGAGCAAAAAAAAAAACCCACATTCCTCTCCTTTGATACATGTGCCGAGGAGATGTATTTCTAACCTGACTTGCATCAGGCCCTTAATCTTTTTTGGGAGGACTTGTTGCTTCCATTGTGTGAGCTTTAAAGATTGGCTGTGGTGTGAAATACAACACAAAGGAGCGATGCTACAATGGGGTTTTCCAAGGCATTCATGTGGCAAGTCTTTGTAACTCCTCGGAAATAGTAATGCCCGCCTATTATGTTGGAGGCAGTGGGATATAAATGAGTATGAGATGCCTGTTACCTCCCTGCACCCCCTCCCCATCACGATGAAAACCTTGACAGTGTAATTATTCAACCTTTTCCACGAAGTTCATGTGTCTCTGAGTGGTGTGACTCCAGGTCCACATTGACTCTTTACAAAATTGTCCTCTGGAATGGCTTGGCAAGCCACTGGTTCAAGAGCAAATAGGGATGGGCAATAAGTGTTGGCCCAGACAGCGACACCCATGAATGAATAGATAAAACAACAAATGGTTGGGGAGTGGGCGGGGTTAAACCCTGGGTGATGGGTCGATCCTAGAACGTGGGTTTGGTGCTCTGTGAGTGGGGTTGGGGTTACGGGTAGCTGGTGTGGGGGGGGTGGTCAGCAGTTTAGAGCTTGGAGGATGCTGGTCACAGAGGTCTCGTGAGTTGTCGAGGTTGGAGAGGCCCCTGTTGAAAGACGTTGGCTGGGGTGATAGGAGGCTTGGGGGCGGGTTGGTGGCAGTGGGGGTGGTGTTGGTGGCAGGAATATCAAAACCCCTAGGGCTGATATGGGGGTGGGATCAGAAATCTGGGAGGACATGAGAATCGCAGCCTTTGGGGAAGCCGCCAGCCCTTGGGTTGAGAAATTAGAGGTCTCTTGGGGAATGTTGGGGTTGGGGAGTTTGGAAGGGTCTGTTAGGTGGGGTGCCTGATTGTGAACGCATTGTCCAGGCAGTGATTCTGGATCTAGCAGGTATATGGAAAAGCACAATTACGTCCAGGATCCGACTGTTCTCAGCTGAATGTAGTTGGCGGGTTTCCTGAGGCTTGAAAAACCTAGCCCTCTCCAGTCAAATTTTAAAGAATACCCAATGAAGCTTGCAGCCTCAAAGTGACCCCTCGCTTCCATACAGGTCAGTCACTTGGCCCCTGTCCCACCTCAGTTAAAACCAGGAGTGGGCAGGTTGTAGATGGGTTAGTGTCAGGATTCCAATTATTCGATTTCGCTCCCTCCCATTCCAAATTTACCCTTCTTTATGATTGAAGGCGAGGATGCGGTGGGAAGAGAGTGGGGGAGGGCGGAGTTAATTGGGTTAATTGGGAATAGGATCGAGGAAGCAAGAAGCAGATCTCATGGACAAAATGAGACAGCTGATCCGAAGTTCTCAATCTTCATGACCAGGATGTCCATGAGTTCCTCATCTTGTCGGTTGTGTGGGTGGAACAGGCACGGGTGAGAGTGGGAAGACAGTTTTCTGTCGAGATAAAGAGCTGAGGGCTCTGTTTACGTTCTGGGATAATCATCGAATCATGGAATCGTTACAGTGCCATCTGGCCCATCGGGTCTGCACCGACCCTTTGATAGAGCACTCTACCAAGGCCCACTACCCACCCAATCCCGGCAACCCAACCTAACTTTTAATTAATAAAAATTATCTTTATTAGTGTCACAAGTAAGCTTACATTAACACTGCACTGAAGTTATTGTGAAAATCCCCTAGTCGCCACACTCTGGCACCTGTTTGGGTACACTGAAGGAGAATGGGTGGCATGATAGCACAGTGGTTAGCACTGTTGTTTCACAGCACCAGGGACCCGGGTTCGATGCCCAGCTTGGGTCACTGTCTGTGTGGAGTCTGCACATTCTCCCCGTGTCTGCGTGAGTTTCCTCCGGGTGCTCCAGTTTCCTCCCACAAGTGCCAAAAGATATGCTCGTTAGGTGAATTGGACATTCTGAATTCTCCCTCCGTGTACCCGAACAGGCGCAATAGTGTGGCGGCTAGGGGCTTTTCACAGTAACTTCATTGCAGTGTTAATATAAGCCTACTTGTGACAGTAATAAAGATTATTATTATTGTTCAGAATGTCCAATTCACCCAACAAACACATCTTTCGGGACTTGTGGGAGGAAACCAGAGCACCCGGAGGAAATCCACATAGACACGGGGAGAACGTGCAGACTCCGCACAGATAGTGACCCAATCCGGGAATTGAACGTGGGTCCCTGGCACTGTGAAGCAACAGTGCTAACCACTGTACTACCATGCTGCCCTACCGTGCCAACCTGCACACCCCTGCACACTAAGGGGCAATTTAGCATAGCCAATCCACCTAACATGCACAGCTTTGTGACTGTGGGAAGAAACTGGAGCACCCGGAGGAAACCATGCAGACACGGGGAGAACGTGTAACTTTCACGTAGACAGTCACCCAAGGCCAGAATTAAACCCGGGGGACCTGGCTCTATGAGACTGCAGTGCTAACCACTGCACAACCGTGCCCCGGCTAGATCTGGGCACATTGAACAGTTTTGGACGAGGATAAGACACTCTGTTAACCCTATGGTGCTTTATGTAGCCCAGTCAAATTTGGTGATGGATGGCTGGAACAGAATAGTCTATTTAATGTCTCAAAACCGTTCTGCTATTCTATTAGGGCATATTTGATCAATACCTGAACACTCCCTGGCACCATCAATATCCTTGCCTCACAAGAACTCTCAATCGCAGTTTTCATAATTTCAATTGGACCCAACATTTGCAGAGAGATGGAGGGGAGGGGGGAATGGCTTCAGATTCTCACTATTCTTTATGTGAAGTGTTTCCTGACGTCACTAGTTTGTGCACTCCTGCTCTAGACTTCCCCAGCACAGGAATTTATCTCCATCTATCCTATTAAATCTTCTCATCATCTTAAACACCACAATTAGATCACCCCTTAATCGTCCAAGCGTCAGGTTCTAGGAACCTAGTCGACGCAATCTGTCCTCTTAATTCAACCCTTTTATTCCCAGGCATCATTCCATGTTATAGTATCTCTTCAATCCATTGGCTGTCTACGAGATGTTACAACTGCATGCCATTGCACCCCCCACCCCCGCCCCCCCCCCGCAAAAAAAAAAATCCACAGGATGTGCAGCTCAATTAAAAAAAAAAAAATATCCAGCTCAATTATTGACCAAAGTGACCCCTGAGCACGGATAGGGCTCCCAGTCATTTACCGTAATGGATTTGTGAAGTGTTTAAAGTCCACACAGACATGGGATTGATTTATCGAGCACATATATTTTCATTTCTCTTGTGTTTCAGAGTTAATATCTTTTCCTTATCCGCGGTGATTACTTTCTGTCTTCCTGGTGCAGAGACATTGCTTCATTGACGGAAATCACTTGCCCGACTCCCGAAGGGCAAGTTGCTGAAGTACATAAACAGCAGATGAGGTAATGTGCCAGCCTGACGCCCTGGGAATTTAAATATTGATAGGATGTGCGGCTTTTGCTAATGCATTAAACCTTTAAGACCTGCACTGTATGAAGAGATACTGCGGGGAGTGAAGCTGACTGACTTCACACTTAAGTAGGTCAGAAGCAAAGGCAAGATGCCCATTTTATTTGTCGCCCCATCATCTTGTAAACCCTTCATACTCTTATTTTTCTGAACATCTGCCACCCTCTCCTATTGAACTCCTTGCCCCATATATCAGACCTGGCCTTTACCCAATTGTGAATCTCTCTTCATAACTATGCAAGGGATTCACTGCAGTGTGTTAAGACAATTCTCGTGTTTAGCACTGCTAAATTGCCCTTTAGTGTCCAAAGATGTGTAGGTTAGGTGGGGTTATAGGGATAGGATGGGGGAGTGGGCCTAAATAAGTTGCTTTTTCAGATGGTCAGTGCAGACTCACTGGGCTGAATGGCCTCCTTCTGCACTGTAGGAATTCCATGGTTCTATGGTTCTGACTCTCCTGAATAACCTGGCATTGGCCTTATATAGCTAGTGTTTTGTTTGCCAATGATATGAACGATTTGGATATAAGTCAGGTGGATGCTCTCAGCCATGCTCACATTCACTTTTTTTTATTTGACAGCACATTCCAAACCCACAACCTCCACCATCTAAACGTACAAGAGCAGCAGGCGCATGGGAACACCACCAACTGCAATTTCCCCTCCAAACCATCACCATCCTGAATTGGAACTATATCGCCGTTTCTTCACTGCCGCTGGATCAAAGATCTGCTACTCCCTAATAGCACAGTGGGTTTATCTCCACCACGCACAGTAGCATAGTGGTTAGCACTGTTGCTTCGCAGGGCCAGGGTCCCAGGTTCATTTCCTGGCTTGGGTCACTGTCTGTGCGGAGTCTGTACATTCTCCCCGTGTCTGCGTGGGTTTCCTCCGGGTGCTCCGGTTTCCTCCCACAAGTCCCGAAATACGTGCTTGTTAGGTGAATTGGACATTCTGAATTCTCCCTCAGTGTACCCGAACAGGCGCCGTAGTGCGGCGACCAGAGAATTTTCACAGTAACTTCATTGTTGTGTTAATGTAAACCTACTTCTGACACTAATAAAGATTATTATTATTACTATTTTGTTCAAGAAGCCCGTTTACCACAACCTTCTCAAGGGCAATTAAGTCTCACTGCATGAAATAAGTGCTCTTGGTTTAGGTGGTAATGTATTAGCATGGATAGAGGATTGGTTAACTAACAGGAAACACAGAGTAGGCATAAATGAGCGATTTTCCAGATGGCGAGATGTAACAAATGAAGTACCACAGGGCTCAATGCTGGGGACTCGGCTATTTACAATTTATGTCAATGACTTGGGTGACTGAATTGAATGTGTGGTTGATAATTTTTCTGCTGACACATAGATACGCAGGAAGGTAAGTTGTGAAGAGGACATAAGGATTTTGCAAAGGAATGTAAACAGATTAAGTGAATGGGCAAAGATTTAGCATATGGAGTACAACATGGGAAAATGTGAACTTGTCCACTTAGACAGGAAGAATGGTGAGAGATTGCAAACTCTGAGGCATAGAGGGATCTGGACATCTGGTACATGAATTACAAAAGTTTAGTGTGCAGGTACATCAAATGATTAGGAAAGCAGATGGAAAGGGGTGGCATGTGTTACAGTGGTTAGCACTGGGACTGCGGCGCTGATGACCCGGGTTCGAAACCCGGCCCTGGGTTACTGTCCGTGTGGAGTTTGAACTTTCTCCCCATGTCTGCGTAGGTTCACCCCCGCAACCCAAAGATGTTCAGGTTAGGTGGATTGGCCACACTAAATTGCCCCTTAATTGGAAAAATAAAAATGATTGGCTACTCTAAATTTATTTTTAAAAAAGGAAAGCAGATGGAAGGTGATTGTTTATTGCAACGGGAATGGAATATAAAAGTAAGAATGTTTTGCTCCAGTTTTACAGGGTATTGGTGAGACCCCATCTAGAGTACTGTGGACAGCTTTGATCTCCTTATTTTTAAATAATCTTTATTGTCACAAGTAGGCTGACATTAACACGGCAATGAAGTTACAGTGAAAATCCCCTAGTTGCCACATTCTGGCGCCTGTTCGGGTACACAGAGGGAGAATTCATAATGTCCAATTCACCTAACAGCACGTCTTTTGGGACTTGTGGGAGGAAACCTGAGCACCCGGAGGAAACCCACGCAGATACAATGAGAACGTGCAGACTCCGCACAGACAGTGACCCGAGCTGGGAATCAAACCTGGGACCCTGGCATTGTGAAGCAACAGTGCTAACCACTGTGCTACCGTGCCGCTTAAGAAAGCATATCGTAGCATTAGAAGCTGATTAGGTGGATTGGCCTTCTAGATTGTAGCGGTAATGGGTTTGGAAGGTGCTATCTGAGGGGCCTTCGTGAGTTCCTGTAGTGCATCTTAGACCATAAAATCATAATACATAGGAGCAGAATTAGGCCACTCGGTATCGAGTCTGCTCAGCCATTCAATCATGGCTGATATGTTTCTCATCTCCATTCTCCTGCCTTCTCCCCATAACCCCTGATTCCACTTATTGATCAAAAACCTATATATCTCTGTCTTAAATACACTCTGTGACTTGGCCTCCACAGCCTTCTGCTGCAAAGAGTCCCACAGATTCACCACCCTCTGGCTGAAGAAATTTCTCCTCATCTCTGTTTTAAAGGATCTTCCCTTCAGTCTGAGGCTGATCCCTCCGGTTCCAGTTTTTCCTATCTATCTATCTATCCTTTATCTAGGCCTCTCAGTATTCTGTAAGTTTCAAAAGATCTCCCCTCATCCTTCTCTACTCCAATGAGTACAGACCCAGAGTCTCTCAACCGCTCCTCATATGGCCATCCTGTAGAAGGTACATCCTGTTATTACAGTGCATTGGTGCTGGAGGGAGTGAATGTTTTTGGAGTGGGTGCCAATCATGCGGGCTGCTTTGTCCTGGATGGTGTCAAGCTTCTTGAGTGATGTTGGAGCTGCACTCATCCAAGCAAATGGAGAGTATCTCATGATACTGCTGACTTGTGCCTTGTATATTGTGGACAGGCAATTGGGAGTCAGGTGAGTTTCTTGCTGCAAGAATACGGCCCCTGACCTGTGCTTGTAGCCACAGTATTTATATGGCTCGTTTCTGTTTAATGGTAATCGCCAGGATGTTGATAGTGGGAGATTCAGCGACGTAATACCACTGAATATCAGGAGGTGATGATTAGATTGTCTCTTGTTCGAGATGGCCATTGGCTGCACTTGTCCGGCATGAATTTCACTTGTCCCTTGTCAGCCCAAGTATTGATATTGTCCAGGTCTTGTTGATTTTGGACATGGACTGCTTCAGTGTCTGAGGCGTCCCATAGAGTACTGAGCATCTTGCAATCATCAGCGAACATCCCCACATCTGACTTAAGCTGCACGGAAGGTCATTGCTGAAGTAACTGAAGCTAGTTGGGCTTAGGACACTCCACTATGAAGTCCTGGAGCTGAGATAACTGAGCTCCAACAACCACAACAATTTTCCTTTATCCCAGGTATGAGTTTGTATTGATGTCTTACCACATTTTTGTCTGGCGTAATAATTTTTTATTGTATAATAAAGATTTTATTATTTGTGTTAAAAGTTAATTAGAAGACTCTTGTGAATTTATTCAGTAAATTTCCTCCATCCTTTCAGAAAAAAATAAAAATTAGGACCAGGTTTCACTCTGGGATCTGACTTATCCAGTATTAACATCAGTTGGAACCATAACAATATGATGTGGATCCACCCACAGTGCTGTTAGTGAGCAAGTTCCAAGATTTTGGCAGAGCTACAGTGAAGGGGTGTGTCAGTATGGTGTGTGACTTGTAAGGAACTGTGCAGAAGCTTGTGTTCCCTGTCTGACTGTTGCCTTTGTTCTTCTATGATTCTAGATGGTAGTGGTCACGGGGTTGGAAGATGCTGTCGAAGGAAACTTGGCGAGTTGCTGAAGTACATGTTGCAAATGAAGGGAATTATTGTTTAAGGTGGTGGATGGGGAATCGGCTGTTTTGTCCTGGTTGTTTTTGAGCTTCTTGAATGTTGTTGGAACTGCACTCAAGTCATAATCTTTTCATAGAATTTACAGTGCAGAAGGAGGCCATTCGGCCCATCAAGTCTGCACTGGCCTCTGGAAAGAGCACCCCGCCTAAGCCCATGTTGATCCATGTTTCTCCTACGTTAATTATCTAAATCCTTGCCACTGAAGCAGGCAATTTCTGGGTGATGTGAAGGATCTAATGCAAGAGCTAGATGCCGAGAGTATTCCATTGAGCTCCTGACTTGTGCCTGGTGTTAGGAGGTAGTTTTGAGGCATTTATATTTGTATTGTCAAACATTAGAAATAAGGTATAGTTTTAAGTGGGTTTAATTAATGTTTCTGTGCTTGGAAGGGTAAAACCTATCGTTAGATTCATGTTGGACAAAGGTGTTTGTATGTGTGGGGGTTGGTTTCAAATCCAACTGTGCTTCTATTGTGCTTCGAGAGGGCTATGGTGTGAAGAGTAAATAAACAAGCAGTGGTTGCTTAGCAACTGTACCCTTGTAAGGTAGAGAAATCTTTACGTTTTAGTGTAGCTAATTTGATTGCATTTGGAGATAGAAGAGAGAAGGCAGCTCTTGTAGCTCTGCTGGAAACAGTTGGAAGGCTAAAGAGGGAACACTCTCTCAGCCTTGCTAGAATAAAGCCATACTGTGGAATAATGGTTAAGAAAACAGAAACCTAAAGTCCATTTAGTTAAGGAAACTAGAGAAATTAAGAGGAGGTTCCAAGAAGTCTGGAGTTAATGGAATAGAGGTAACTGGGAACCAGAACAGATTACTGTTCAGTAGAGTCACAGAGGGTTGAAAATACATTGGATTGTAAGAGGCCAGAAAGATATCTGCAGTAGTGCTAAGGTTTGGGAGAAATTGTGAGAAGTTGTGAGAAATAGTTTGGAAACGTTATTTGAAATAATTGCGGAAATTGGTGGCTGGACCTCGGAGCTAATATAAAAGCCTTTAAGACAAAGGAAACTTGAAGGGAGGAGTGTAAAACCTGAAAGCAAAACTTTGATGGAAGCAGTGGCGGGAAAGCATAATTTAAAAGGAGATTTGAAAGTGTGACTTTTGAAATTGGCAGATAAATCGGAGTTGGGATTATCTGCAGGGATAATTATTAATAGCATGGTGAAACATTTATAATTGGAAAGATTGTCAGATGGACCAAGTTCTTGGATTGGATTGGATTTGTTTCTTGTCACGTGTACCGAGGTACAGAGAAAATTATTTTTCTGCGAGCAGCTCAAACAGATCATTTAGTACATGAAAATAAAATACATAGTAGGGCAATACAAGGTGCAATACAAGGTACATAATGTAAATACTTAGACATCGGGTGGGGCATACAGGAGTGTAGTATTAATCAGGTCAATCCATAAGAGGATCATTTAGGAGTCTGGTAACAGCAGGGAAGAAGCTGGGCCGGGAATCTCCGCTATCCGGCGGGGCAGCCCGTACCGGCGCCAAGGAGTGTGCGAACCACTCTGGCGTCGGGCCGCCCAGAAGGTGCGGAATCCTCCTGCCCGATGGAAGAAGTTGGAAGAGTGAGTAAGCTGGGTGGGAGGGGTCTTTGATTATGCTGCCCGCTTTCCCCAGGCAGCGGGAGGTGTAGATGGAGTCAATGGATGGGAGGCGGGTCTGTGTGATGGACTGGGCAGTGTTCATAAATCTCTGAAGTTTCTTGGGGTCTTGGGCCGAGCAGTTGCAATACCAGGCTGTGATACAGCCAGATAGGATGCTTTATATGGAGTACCTGTAAACATTGGTAAGAGTTAGCGTGGACATGCTGAATTTCTTTCATAACTTGAGTAAGTATAGGCGCTGTTGAGCTTTCTCGTTGGTAGCGTCGACGTGGGTGGACCAGGACAGATTGTTGGTGATGTGCACGCCTAGGAATTTGAAGCCGTCAACCATCTCCACCCCATTGATGCAGACAGGGGTGTGTACAGTACTTTGCTTTCTGAAGTCAGTGACCAACTCTTTAGTTTTGCTGGCATTGAGGGATAGATTGTTGTCGTTACATCACACCCTCCTGACTTGTATTCCGACTCGTCTTTGTTCGAGATCCGGCCCACTATGGTCGTGTCGTTAACAAACTTGTAGATGGAGTTGGAACCAAATATTGCCACGCAGTCGTGTGTATAGGGAGTATATTAGGGGGCTAAGTATGCAGCCTTGCGGGGTCCTGGTATCGAGGACTATCGTGGAGGAGGTGTTGTTGTTTATTCTTACTGATTGTGGTCTGTGGGTCAGAAAGTCGAGGATCCAGTTGCAGAGTAATTAGCCAAGTCCTAGGTTTTGGAGCTTTGGTATGAGCTTGGCTGGGATTATGGTGTTGAAGGCGGAGCTGTAGTCAATAAATAAGAGTCTGATGTAGGGGTCCTTGTTGTCTAGATGCTCCAGGGATGAGTGTAGGGCCAGGGAGATGACGACTGCTGTGGACCGGTTGCAGCGGTATGTGAATTGCAGTGGATCTAGGCATCCTGGGAGTATGGAGTTGATGTGCTTAATGACCAACCTCTCGAAGCACTTCATTACGATTGATGTCAGGACATAAGTCATTGAGGCACGTTGCCTGGTTCTTCTTTGGCACCGGTATGATGGTGGTCTCTTGAAGCAGGTGGTCCTCGCAGCAGAATAGGGACAGGTTGAAGATGTCCGTGAACACATCTGCCAGCTGGTCTGCGCCGACTCTGAGTACATGACCGGGGCCCCCGTCCAGACCCGTTGCCTTCCGAGGGTTCAGGAAGGCCGATCTGACTTCGGAAGCTGTGACGGTGGGTATGGGTGTGCCTTTGAAAACTGAGGAAATTTTATTAGCTAAAGTTCAATTACAAATAAGACAACTGGAAATGCAGGAAAAAGAGATCCTTACAAAAGGAAGTTAAAATGAGAAAACTTGATGTGGAAGTGGAAAATTAGCAAAGGAAGAAAGAGAAAAGGAGTAAGAGAGAGAATTTCAGCATAGAATGCTGGCAGTCTAAAAAAAAAAGACACTAGAGCAGGGTGAGGAAGAACGTAGTTCTAGACATGAACCTAGTAGGGAAATATTTAAGTTGATACAAGCTCTTCCAAAATTTGAGGCAAAGGATGTGGAAGCATTCTTTTTTTCTTTTGTAAATATCGCTAAACAGATGAAATGGCGAAAAGAAATTTGGGCATTACTTTTACAAAATAAACTGGACGGTAGAGCCAGTGAGTTATATGTGTATTTGTCGGAAGAGGTATATGTAGATTATGATGTAGTAAAGAAAGCTATCCTTGAGTGTCTGAATTGGTTCCTGAGGCATATATGCAGAAATTGTGAAACACAACAAAACAGCCTGGAGAAGCTCATATTGAATTTGAGAGGGTAATGCAAAATAATTATGACCTTTGGATGCCGACGTTAAAGATAGAGAAAAGATATGAGGTGATTCTTTTAGAAGAGTTTAAAGATTAATTTCCTTTGGTTATTATGACGCATGTTGAGGATCAAAAAGTTAAAACTGCTAGACAGACAGCAGAGCTAGCTGATGGTTATGAACTGGTCCATAGAATCAAACCGTTTGAGGTCAAGGCCATAAGACATCGAAGCAGAATTAGGCCACTTGGCCCATTGGGTCTGCTCCGCCATTCAATCATGGCTGATATTTTTCTCATCCCCATTCTCCGGCCTTCTCCCCATAACTCCTGATCCCTTTATTAATCAAGAACCTATCTGTCTTAAAGGCACTCAGTCATTTGGCCACCACAGCCTTCTGCGGCAAAGAGTTCCACAGGTTCAAACACAGGGTTGTGAAACTTTCCCTTGCTAAGTATCTGCCTTTGCCTCCAATCAGGGAATATAAATGTGGGTCAACCTCAGGTGGCAGTGCCCCTTTAACGCGATATTTTTCTGTTTGTCTCCTTTGGGACGCCGTCGAACCTCCTCACGTCCCTCCCACCAAACCCGTTGCCGCTTTGGAAACAGCCACGTCTCTGTGGTGATGTCATCCGGAAGCCCCTCCAATCAGCATCGGGAGCGACTGTCATGAATAGAAAGAGAGTTTCTGAACCGGACACGCGAGCGGCGTCACGGGAGCGCACGCGTCATCCGTCCCGCCCCCCCACTCCTCATTGGCAGACCCAGGCGCAGCGCAACCAATGAAAGGCGGTGGGGCGGGCAGCCGGCAGAAGATTGAGTGGCGACCCAATCAGATAAGAGACATCCGCCCCACTCGCCAAACCGATTCGGAGGGTAATCATTGGGCAAAGTAGAATTGGCCAATCAGCAGTTGAGGGCGGTCACTTCACGCATATTCCTCAGACCGATAGGTTTCAGCCATCTGAGTGACGGAAGGCCCAGCAAATCATAATGTGGGGAAGTGGCCGCCAACCCGCCCACTCCTTCCCCTCAAACGGACCACAACAAACTGCCGGGCGGCAGACGAGGTGGCTTTGATTCATTTCGCGGCCGCTGCTCGGTCTGTTCATGTCCCATTTATGGATTCCTGGGTTCCGGTCGGCCGCTGGGTCCGCTTCCTCCTCCTCCTCCTCCTCTCCCTGCTGATGCTGTTCACGGCGGCCGCCGGGGACCTGGCCCACACGGAGTCGCTGCTCGAAGCCCCAACTCCCCGGGTCGGCGGCGTAGCGGCCGCTGGAGGAAGAGGCGGGATAGAGGCGGTTGTGGAGGACGATGAGGGGGAGGAAAGCGAGGCCAGTGCGGACGAGAAGCCCAGGTAGGAGCAGCTGGATCCACCCCCTTTCCCCTGGTGTCTACCCCCCCCCCCTTCCCTTGGTGTCTTCCCCCCCCCCTTTCCCCTGGTGTCTTCCCCCCCCCCCTTTCCCCTGGTGTCTTCCGCCCCCCCCCCTTTCCCCTGGTGTCTTCCGCCCCCCCCCTTTCCCCTGGTGTCTTCCGCCCCCCCCTTTCCCCTGGTGTCTTCCGCCCCCCCCCCTTTCCCCTGGTGTCTTCCGCCCCCCCCCTTTCCCCTGGTGTCTACCCCCCCCTTTCCCCTGGTGTGTACCCCCCCCTTTCCCCTGGTGTGTACTCCCCCCCCCCCCCTTTCCCCTGGTGTCTACCCCCCCCACTTTCCCCTGGTGTCTACCCCCCCCACTTTCCCCTGGTGTCTACCCCCCCCACTTTCCCCTGGTGTCTACCCCCCCCACTTTCCCCTGGTGTCTACCCCCCCCCCTTTCCCCTGGTGTCTACCCCCCCCCTTTCCCCTGGTGTCTACCCCCCCCCTTTCCCCTGGTGTCTTCCCCCCCCCTTTCCCCCGGTGTCTACCCCCCTTTCCCCCGGTGTCTACCCCCCCTTTCCCCTGGTGTCTACCCCCCCCCTTCTTTCCCCTGGTGTCTACCCCCCCCCCCCTTCTTTCCCCTGGTGTCTACCCCCCCCTTCTTTCCCCTGGTGTCTACCCCCCCCCTTCTTTCCCCTGGTGTCTACCCCCCCCTTCTTTCCCCTGGTGTCTACCCCCCCCCTTCTTTCCCCTGGTGTCTACCCCCCCTTCTTTCCCCTGGTGTCTACCCCCCCCCTTTCCCCTGGTGTCTACCCCCCCTTTCCCCTGGTGTCTACCCCCCCTTTCCCCTGGTGTCTACCCCCCCTTTCCCCTGGTGTCTACCCCCCCCTTTCCCCTGGTGTCTACCCCCCCCTTTCCCCTGGTGTCTACCCCCCCCCCCTTTCCCCTGGTGTCTACCCCCCCCCTTTCCCCTGGTGTCTACCCCCCCCTTTCCCCTGGTGTCTACCCCCCCCCTTTCCCCTGGTGTCTACCCCCCGCCTTTCCCCTGGTGTCTACCCCCCCTTTCCCCTGGTGTCTTCCCCCCCCCCCCTTTCCCCTGGTGTCTTCCCCCCCCCCCCCTTTCCCCTGGTGTCTCTTCCCCCCCCCCCCTTTCTCCTGGTGTCTGTCTCTCTCCCGCCCCCCTTTCCCCTGGTGTCTGTCTCTCTCTCACCCCCTTTCCCCTGGTGTCTCTCTCTTCTCCCCCCCCCCCTTTCCCCTGGTGTCTCTCCCTCCCCTGCCCCCCTTTCCCCTGGTGTCTCTTTCCCCCCCCCCCCTTTCCTCTGGTGGCTCCAGCCACAATCTCTCCCTGACGAAGCTATGCTGACCATCTTTTATAAAAATAATTTTTTTTTTTTTTTTTGTAAAGAGTATCCAATTCATGTTTTACAATTAAGGGGCAAATTTGCCTGGCAATCCACCTAGCCTGCATGTGTTTTGGGGCCGAAACCCTCGCAAACACGGGGAGAATGTGCAAACTCCACACGGACAGTGAACCAGAGTCGGGATTGAACCTGGGACCTCTGCACCGTGAGGCTGCAGAGCGAACCCACTGTCACCGTGCTGCCCTATGCTGACCATCTTGATCAATCCTTGCTTCTCCAAGTGGAGGTTAACTCTGTTAAATGTCCTGAAAGCACTGCCTATGAATGAGCTGGAGGCAGGTTCAACTGAGGCATTCTGAAGAAAATTAGACTGTCATCTAAAATGGAAATTTGTTTAGGGTTACGGGGTGAAGGCAGTGGAATGGCATTAAACAAATTGCTCTTTCGGGGCACTGGTGCAGACATGATGGACCAAATGGCATCCTTATGGGTGGCAGTGTGACGAGCACTGCTGCCTCCGGGACCTGAGTTCAATTCTGACCTTGGGTAATTGACAGTGTGGGAAGTTTGCACTTTCTCCTGTGTTTGTGTGGATTTCCTCTGGATGCTCCGGTTTCCTCCCACAGTGCAAAGATGTGTGCTTTAGGGTGATTGGCCATGCTAAAGTGCCCTTTAGTGTCCAGGGATGTGCAGTTTAGGTGGGGTTACGGAGATAGGGCGGAGGAGTGGGCCGAGGTAGGGTGCTTCTTCACAGGGTGGGTGCAGACTTGATGGGCCGAATGTCGGCCTTCTCCACTATAGGAATTCTGTCGTTCAAATGGCTGCCTCCTGTGCTGTAGCAAATCTGTGATTCTGCGTTCATTAAGCCTTGGACTAATGTTTCTTAAACTTCAACCAGAGATCTTTGCTTAACTTCTGTTCAGCTTTTATTTTTGTTCACCTACTGGACACTATCCAAATACAACAATATGTACCAACCACCCTTAAGTAAACCTGTGTAACACAATTGCCAGCTGCCTCATGGTTGCTCTTTGAGGAACAATTTCAAAACAAAGCCGGAACACGATCCGCCATTGGACCCAACAACCCAGTTCCTGTTGCAGGCCAGTGCTTATAGTTCTCGGGGAAGAAGGCAGCATGTGCTGCAGTGGTTAGCACTGCTGCATCACAGCATTGAGGGTCAGTTTCGATCCTGGCCCTGGGTCACTCTGTGTGGAGTTCACACATTCTCTCCCCGTGTGTGGGTCTCACCTCCACAACCCAAAGATGTGCTGGGTAGGTGGATTGGGCATGCTAAATTGTCCGTTAATTGGTGGAAAGAAAATTGGGTACTTGAAATTTTAAAAAATGAAAAAAAAATTGTTCTTTGAAGTAAAAGATGGACAACCAAAGAGGGTGGAGTTAGAGCATCGTCAGACAGTGCATGATAGACCCTTGGATGCTCGCTACAATGGATGTCGCATTATTTAAATAATTTGACTGAAAACTCTTACATAGGGACCACTATTATTGAGTGTAACTGAAGAGAGCTGTCTGTTGACACTCCAGCTCACCAAATGTGGCCTTTTAGGTTTGTAGCAACACCCAAGCTTTTGGAATGAAACTGGAGAATATAAACAATATACATTCAATACTTGTAAAACAAAAGCAGAAATTTTTTAAAGTGGTGATTGTTGGGGTTTCACACTGAGAAAGGTATGCCTCTTTCTCTAGGCTCATGTCAATATTTTAGAGGTAATGTTTAGTTCTGTGAATAAAATGGGGATAAATAAAAACTAAAGCAACTTGGGAGTCCATTACACTTAAGTTTGGGGTCTGGTTGAATTAAGGGGTTAATAGTTAGAAAGATAGCACAGGTGGCTTACTGAACCGGAGACATGTCTGTGCTGCTTGCAAAAAAAGTGCAGTCCAGTGATGCTTTGTTTTGAGAGTTGGAGCTAAATTAGTTCAGTTTGGCAAGACTATGTTGTCTTGGAGCTCGGTGGTGTATAAGAAGGGTCTCTGATTTCTGTTTGCTGGGAGAGACAGGAGGTTACTTCCAGTGTGGACTTCATAGAATCATAGCATTTACTGTGCAGAAGGAGGTCATTCAGCCCATTGAGTCTGCACCGGCCCTTGGAAAGAGCACCCTACTTCAGGCCACACCTCCACCCTATCGCCGTAACCCACCTAGCCTATTTTGGACACGAGGGCAATTTAGCATGGCCAATCCACCTAACCTGTATATCTTTGGACTGTGGGAGGAAACCCGAGCACCCGTAGGAAACCCACGCCGACACGGGTAGAAGGTGCACACTCTGCACAGACAGTGATCCAAGCCAGGAATTGAACCTGGGACCCTGGAGCTGTGAAGCAATAGTGCTAACCACTGTGATACCTTGCCCCCAAACTACTTCATGTAGTTTGCAACTCTTGGAGAAGCCCTGGTAACTAAGCAGGCTGTAGGCAGACTTGTCTCTGGGAAGCCTTGGGGAGCTGAGAAGGTGACTGAAGGTTGTTAGTTCTATGCTGGATGCAGTTGGAGCTCAGGAGAAGCCATCGGTGTAATTTGGAGTTTGATGCAGCTGGGAGACTTGACTTCGGAGAAATCCAGGGGAGAATCCCGTGATTCTCTGGTGAAGAGATTGAACCATCGGGAGGTGAGCAGTCATTGAGGCAGTACAAGTCGGACCGGCTTTTGAGGGGAGTCAGAGGCTTCCATGTGTTGAAGTTCGGCCCATCAACTTTCCAGCCATATCCCCATAACCCTCGATTCCCATACCGACTAAAGTTTGTCTACCGTAGCCTTGAAAATCTTTAACGACCCCGTCTCTGCAGCTGTCTGCAGTAAATAATTCCACTGATTCACTACCCTCTGAGAGAAGAAATTCCTCCTCATCTCTGTCTTAAATGGGTGACCCCTTACTCTGCAATTATGACCTCTGGTCCAAGACTGTCCCACAAGGGGAAACAACCTCTCAGCATCTACCCTGTCCAGTCAGAGGTTGCAAGCTGGAGTTGCAAGAACTCTGAAAGGTGATATCTGGAAAAGAGCATGTCAATATTTTGGCCATTTGATCAGAGCTGAAAAGCTCCCCGAGGACAAAATAGAGGGCAGCAGAAAGAAGGACTAACTGAGGAGTAGTTTGATGATGGGTGTCAGAGTTCTTGAAGAAGGGCGGCACGGTGGCGCAGTGGTTAGCACTGCTTCCTCGCGCACCAAAGTGCCAGATTAAATTCCAGCCTCGGGTTACTGTCCGCGAGAGAGTTTGCACTGTCTGCCTGGGTCTCACCTACACAACCCAAAGACGTGCAGGGTAGGTGGATTGTCCACGCTAAAATTGCCCCTTAATTGGGGGGAAAAAAGGATCTTGAAGATGTGGTGGATGGTGTGAGCGTGGTGCAAGACTGAGTGCCATACGATGACTGCGTTTCTCCTGATGGCAGCTACAGGCGTCAGCAGCAGAGGATACCAGAAACATGACTGCAGAAAGGGCAAAAAGGGCTTGATGCTTACAGGCAGGGAATCGAGGAATGTGAGAGAAGGACAGGGAGAGATGAATGGGTGATGCTCGTTGGAGCATAAATGTTGGCATATACCAGGTGGGACGAGTAACTTTGTTGTGCAGTAGATTCTGCCGTAATGGTTAAGATGTTCTCTGTGAATACAGTCCAAGTTTAGTAGGGCACACTTGGCGATTTATGATGGTGAACAGTTGTCTGTGTAGATGTGGAAATCATACCAGTCACTTGTACTGAAATTCTATTGATCAATTTTCTATCAACACAGTGGGTAAGATCAGGCTTGTGACTTTTTGATGAGAGAACTTGTTTGTCAGAGCACCTCATCTTGCCTTTGTCCTGCTTGTATCTGCTGGCAGATCCCTGGTTATTGTAAGCATGATGGATGGGCGCATTGCAGCATTGGATCCAGAAAATAATGGGGCCAAACGCTGGGAGCTCGATGTGGGCGCTGGTTCTTTAGTCTCAGCCAGTCTCAGCAAGCCTGAGGTAAGAGGCAAATGCCATTGTCTGTTACACCTCACTGCCAACTTCCACCTCCATAACATTGACCATCTCCATCCCTGTTCTGCATGTCTGTCAAAATCTACATTGATGCTTCTGTCACCTCCAGGCTCAACCATCCCAGTGCTCCTCTGCCTACCCATCCTCTCGAAACTTCAGGTCATTCGCAACTCTGCTGCTCCCATCCTGTTGTGATCTAATTCACCATTATCCATCACCCTGAGGTCACTAACCTGCCCCACAAAGCCTTGAATTTGAAATTCTCAGCCTCCTGACCTCACCCCTCCCTATTTCTGTAACCCTTATGTCCTGTTCCCTGAAAGCACTCTGCGTTCCAGCAGCTCTAGTCTCTGGTGAATATGCGATTGAAATACTGTTAAACTCTTTTAACTGAACTGCAGTGACGGCAACGTGCTTGACTTCTAGACACAACTTAATTCAGATCAGAACTGAAATGTTTTCTCCAATGTCTGGTGCCTTAGGTCCACCCAGCAATAACATCATCTGACCAAGCTGAAATCTAATAAACTCCACAGGGAATCTCCTTAATCAAAACAAAATTCCACTAGCCCAAGCTTTTTATGATGCTTTAATTACAGCCCTGTCTCCCAATCTTTCAAACCAAGATTATTTTAAACATGACTGCAGCAGTCACACACACTAACCTAGGCTTTTAACCCTTACTGCACCAAATACCTATAATACAATACATCTGAAATTCCTACATTCATCACAACCCCTCCAAGCTGAACATAGCTTGAAGGATGTACTGGGGGAATTAAATGTCCATCCCCACGAGTGGCTCGGTAGCACCACCACACAGATGAAGCTGGCCTGGTCCTAAAAGACTTAGCTGCTAGACTGGGTCTGTGGCAGATTGTAAGAGAACAAACAGGAGGGAAAACCTACTTCTGAGATCAGGTGTTTCTCTTTTTCTTTCAGACTAGTATGGCCGTAAGCGGGAAAAACATACTTGACCTCACCTTCACTAACCTGCCTGCCGCAGATGCAACTGTCCACGACAGTATTGGTAGGAGTGACCATTTCACAATCCTTATGGAGACAAACGTCCCGTCTTCACGTTGAAGATATCATGGGTGGCACAGTGGTTAGCACTGCTGCCTCAAAGCTCCAAAGGACACGGGTTCAATTCCGACCTCGGGTGACTGTCTTGTGGAGTTTGCACTTTTTCCCGTATCTGCGTGGGTTTCCTCCGGTGCTCCGGTTTTCTCCCACAATCCAAAGATGTGCAGGTTATAATATAATAATAATCTTTGTTGTCACAAGTGGGCTTACATTGACACTGCAATGAAGTTACTGTAAAAAGCTAGGTGGGTTGGCCATGATTAATTGCCGCTGAGTGTCTGTAAGGTTAGGTCGGGTTGCTGGGTTAAGGGGATAGGATGGGGTACCCTTCCAAAGGATCGGTGCGGGCTCGATGGGCCGAATGGCCTCCTTCTGCATTGTAGTAATTCTATGATTATATCACCATGCTCGATGGGAGAGACTTTGGACAGATACAGCAACTCAAGAGGCACCATAGGCCATCAGCAGAAGCAGAATTGTACTCGGCCACAATCTGTAACCTCATGGTCTAGCATATCTACCATTACCACCAAGCTAGGGGAATCATCCCTGGTTCAATGAAAAGTACAGGAGGGCATGCCAGGAGCAGCACCAGGCATATCTAAAATTTAGGTGTTAGCATGGTGAAGCTACAGCACAAGACAGCTTACTTGCCAAACAACATGAAAAGCAAGTAATAAAAGAGCTCAGCAGTTCCACAACCAACTGATCAGATCTAATCTCTGCAGTCCTTCCACATCCAGCCATGAATGATGGTGGACAATTAAACAACTCCCTGGCGGAAGAGACTCCACCAGTATCTCCACTGTCAATGATGGAGGATCCATATTGCTAACCCATATGCCCTATTGGATAACAGAGAATCATTTTGATCAATTGACCTCTGGGTTTTAGGCCCAGCACGCTTCCGCTGTGCCACGCTGCTTGGAGTGATACCTGGCATAAAGGAAGATGGTTGTGGTCGGAGGTCAGTCATCTCCGTGCCAGAGAGTCACAGCAGGAGTTTTTATGGGTAGTCTCCATAGTCCAACCATCTTCAGCTGCTTCATTAATGGTCTTTTCGTCATAATGTCAGAAGGTAGGATGTTTGCCGATGACTGCACAATGTTCACCATTCGCAACTCCTCAGAAGCAGTCCATGTCCAAATATGCAGGGTTGGGCTGACCAGTTATAAGTAGCATTTATGCCAGGCAATGACCATCTCCAACAGGAGAGAATCTAACCAGCACCCCATGACATTCAATTCCATCATCGCTGAATCACCCACCACCAACATCGTGGGGGTTACCATTGAACAGGAACTGGACTAGCCATATAAATACTGTGCCTATAAGAGCAGATTGAAGTCTAGGAATCTTGCAGACAATAACTCTGCACCTGATTCCACAAAGCTGGTCCACCTACACCAAGGCACAAGCCAGGAGAGTGATGGAACATACCCCTTGCTTGGATGAATGCAGCTCCTGCAAAAGTTCCTCACCATCCAGGACAAAGCAGCCTCCTTCATTGGCAGTCCTTCCACAACCATTCACTCCCTTCACCACTGACGAACAGTGGCAGCAGTTTGTACCATTTACACTATGCACTGCAGGAATTTGCTAATGATTAGGCAGCACCGTTGAAACTCATGATTGCTGCCACTTAGAAGGATATGGGCAGCAGGCACATTGTCACTAGGAAGTTCCCCTTAACGTCACGCACCATCCTGACTTGAAAATATTTCACTGTCGCTGGGTCGGAATCCTGGAACTCCCTCCCTAACAGCATTATGGTTGTACCTACACCACAGGTACTGGAGCAGTTCAGGAAGGGAGTTCACCACCAGCATCTCGTGGGCAATTAACGATGGGAAAAACTGCTGGCCTTGCCAGTGACGCTCACATCCCAAAAAATGAATTTTAAACAAAACCTACCTTAAAATCCATTCTTTTACCTTGGTCTTTAGTGACTCCTATTAATATCTCATCATTTGGTTCAGCATCAATTTTCCATCTGCAATGCTCCTCCGCATCGTTAACATAAAATACTCCTAAAATGTAATATCTATTGAGAATTGTCCTCTACCCATTGTTTTTAGTTTATTAATGCATTGTCCGCCTTGGATTAGTTTGGTAAAGCTTTCAACCCTGAATCAGGAAGTGGCGGGATGAAACAAGTGATTAGGAAGGTAACTGGAATGTTGTTGTTTATTGCTGGGGGAATTGAATATAAAAGTAGGGATGTATTCTTACAGTTGTACAAGGACTTAGTGAGACCTCATCTGGAGTACTGTTGTTCAGTTCTAATGTCCTTATTTTTTGTTTAATTAAGGGGTAATTTAGCATGGCCAATCCACCTAACCTGCACACCTTCGGGTTGTGGGGGTGAAACCCACACAGACACGGGGTGAATGTGCGAACTCCACACGGGCAGTGACCCGGGGCCGGTATTCAAACCCAGGTCCTCGGCGCCGTAGCTAATGTCCTTATTTAAGGATGGATGTAAATCCATTCGAAGCAGTCAGGAGAATGTTCACTCAACAGATATTTGCGATGAGAGGAGGGTTCTCTTATGAGGCAAGGCTGGAACGGTTGATCTTGTATCCAATAGAGCCTACAAGATTAAGTGGCAATCTTATTGGAAGACATAAGATCCTGCGGGATCTTGACAGAGTGGATGCCGAAAGGATGTTCCCCCTTGTGGGAACTAGGGAACATTGTTTATCTGATGAGAAGAAATATTTTCTGAAGGTCGTAAATCTTTGTAACTCTCTTCCCTAGAATGGTGGAAGCAGGGCCAATTTAATATTTTTAAGGCAGAGGATCGATAGATTCTTGATGAATAAGATCAAAGGATATCGGGGGTTGGTGGAATGTGGAGTTGGGGCCACAATCAGATCACCAGTGATCTTATTGGATGATGGTGCTGGTTTGCGGGCCAAATGGCCTACTCTTGTTCCTAATTCGTATGCCCCTATGAATCCCTACTGCAGAACTGGAGTTTGAAATTCGGGTTCCGCTTCAGTGCTGTTCTAAAGGAGATATTATTGAGGTCGGCATAGGTATATAAATACCATGGCACCATTCTGAGGAAGAAAGAGAGGTTTCCTGATAACTCATTCAACATATCATTCGACCAGTGTTATCAAACAGCAACATCTGGCCATTGATCTCATTTTCTGTCGATTGGATCTTCTGCAGCTTCAATTCCACACTGACTATGGAAATGGAACAGAAGCAGAAAATATGGAAACCATTTGAAATTCTAATTGTTTCCTGATCTGATTTCCTGCTCTCTGCCCCACGTGTACACTTCTGTTCACACTCTTTCTGCCAGTCACTTAAGCACAGAGTTGAATGTGGAGGTCTGTGGTATCTCTGCATAATATAACCTTTTGGGAGGGTTTAAGATATTACTCATCCTGCCTACCTGTGGAGATCATTGAAAGCCCTGTAGGCTGTTTGACGAAGGGCAGGACATTCCTTGATTTGCCTTCCTTCCTCCATCAACAACATCGAAGAAATGCAAGAGCTTATCTCACTGTTGTTTGCTAGGTCTTTTTGTGGTGATGGGAGACTTCAACTTCCCCAATATTGACTGGGACTCACTTAGTGCCAGGGGCTTAGACGGGGCAGAGTTTGTAAGGAGCATCCAGGAGGGCTTCTTAAAACAATATGTAAACAGTCCAACTAGGGAAGGGGCGGTACTGGACCTGGTATTGGGGAATGAGCCCGGCCAGGTGGTAGATGTTTCAGTAGGGGAGCATTTCAGTAACAGTGACCACAATTCAGTAAGTTTTAAAGTGCTGGTGGACAAGGATAAGAGTGGTCCGAGGATGAATGTGCTAAATTGGGGAAGGCTAATTATAACAATATTAGGCGGGAACTGAAGAACATAGATTGGGGGCGGTTGTTTGAGGGCAAATCAACATCTGACATGTGGGAGGCTTTCAAGTGTCAGTTGAAAGGAATACAGGACAGGCATGTTCCTGTGAGGAAGAAAGATAAATACGGCAATTTTCGGGAACCTTGGATGACGAGTGATATTGTAGGCCTCGTCAAAAAGAAAAAGGAGGCATTTGTCAGGGCTAAAAGGCTGGGAACAGACGAAGCCTGTGTGGCATATAAGGAAAGTAGGAAGGAACTTAAGCAAGGAGTCAGGAGGGCTAGAAGGGGTCATGAAAAGTCATTGGCAAATAGGGTTAAGGAAAATCCCAAGGCTTTTTACACTTACATAAAAAGCAAGAGGGTAGCCAGGGAAAGGGTTGGCCCACTGAAGGATAGGCAAGGGAATCTATGTGTGGAGCCAGAGGAAATGGGCGAGGTACTAAATGAATACTTTGCATCAGTATTCACCAAAGAGAAGGAATTGGTAGATGTTGAGCCTGGAGAAGGGGGTGTAGATAGCCTGGGTCACATTGTAATCCAAAAAGACGAGGTGTTGGGTGTCTTAAAAAATATTAAGGTAGATAAGTCCCCAGGGCCGGATGGGATCTACCCCAGAATACTGAAGGAGGCTGGAGAGGAAATTGCTGAGGCCTTGACAGAAATCTTTGGATCCTCGCTGTCTTCAGGGGATGTCCCGGAGGACTGGAGAATAGCCAATGTTGTTCCTCTGTTTAAGAAGGGTGGCAGGGATAATCCCGGGAACTACAGGCCGGTGAGCCTTACTTTAGTGGTAGGGAAATTACTGGAGAGAATTCTTCGAGACAGGATCTACTCCCATTTGGAAGCAAATGGACGTATTAGTGAGAGGCAGCACGGTTTTGTGAAGGGGAGGTCGTGTCTCACTAACTTGATAGAGTTTTTCGAGGAGGTCACTAAGATGATTGATGCAGGTAGGGCAGTAGATGTTGTCTATATGGACTTCAGTAAGGCCTTTGACAAGGTCCCTCATGGTAGACTAGTACAAAAGGTGAAGTCACACGGGATCAGGGGTGAACTGGCAAGGTGGATACAGAACTGGCTAGGCCATAGAAGGCAGAGGGTAGCAATGGAGGGATGCTTTTCTAATTGGAGGGCTGTGACCAGTGGTGTTCCACAGGGATCAGTGCTGGGACCTTTGCTCTTTGTAGTATATATAAATGATTTGGAGGAAAATGTAACTGGTCTGATTAGTAAGTTTGCAGACGACACAGGTTGGTGGAATTGCGGATAGCGATGAGGACTGTCTGAGGATACAGCAGGATTTAGATTGTCTGGAGACTTGGGCGGAGAGATGGCAGATGGAGTTTAACCTGGACAAATGTGAGGTAATGCATTTTGGAAGGGCTAATGCAGGTAGGGAATATACAGTGAATGGTAGAACCCTCAAGAGTATTGAAAGTCAAAGAGATCTAGGAGTACAGGTCCACAGATCACTGAAAGGGGCTACACAGGTGGAGAAGGTAGTCAAGAAGGCATACGGCATGCTTGCCTTCATTGGCCGGGGCATTGAGTATAAGAATTGGCAAGTCATGTTGCAGCTGTATAGAACCTTAGTTAGGCCACACTTGGAGTATAGTGTTCAATTCTGGTCGCCACACTACCAGAAGGATGTGGAGGCTTTAGAGAGGGTGCAGAAGAGATTTACCAGAATGTTGCCTGGTATGGAGGGCATAAGCTATGAGGAGCGATTGAATAAACTCGGTTTGTTCTCACTGGAACGAAGGAGGTTGAGGGGTGACCTGATAGAGGTATACAAAATTATGAGGGGCATAGACAGAGTGGATAGTCAGAGGCTTTTCCCCAGGGTAGAGGGGTCAATTACTAGGGGGCATAGGTTTAAGGTGAGAGGGGCAAAGTTTAGAGTAGATGTACGAGGCAAGTTTTTTACGCAGAGGGTAGTGGGTGCCTGGAACTCTCTACCGGAGGAGGTAGTGGAGGCAGGGACGATAGGGACATTTAAGGGGCATCTTGACAAATATATGAATAGGATGGGAATAGAAGGATACGGACCCAGGAAGTGTAGAAGATTGTAGTTTAGTCGGGCAGTATGGTCGGCACGGGCTTGGAGGGCCGAAGGGCCTGTTCCTGTGCTGTACATTTCTTTGTTCTTTGTTCTTTTTTGTCTCAGAGACCATAACATAGTTACTGTGTGTCTCTATCAAATAGCCACTGCACTCAATAATTCAACCTCTATCGAGTGCTTTATATAGATGTGGTAAAAAGCCACATAAATCCACACTTCCCCCAAAAATTGTCAGCTGCAGACCTCGTGCAGCAAACAGGAGAGGATAGGTGGGGACCAGGAGGGAGGAGAAGGAAGAAAGGTATGCTGTGGGTCATGACCCAAAAGCCAACTTGTGGGATTCCCTGACGAGACGCTGTTTAACTAGAGTTTTCCTGCTCCGTCTGAAGTGAATCCAGGCAGAGCTGTTTTTGTGTTGTAGGGGGCTTTTTGAAACCTCGTCAGCAGAAGTTGACGATTGTTAGAGCGAGTTTTGCGAAATTTTAAAGCTGCCATGTACTGTGTACGAGGGTATTCCAATTGTTTCTAGGTGCATTGATCATGTGCAACATTTCCTGTTGTGAGCTTGTGGGTTTAAATATTCTGCTTTCCTTTTTTCATCTCTCCTTCACCTCCAGAACCACTGAGGAGTCTGCGGTATAACACTGCTTTTCATGACATCCCAAAATGTTTGCAACCAATGAAGGTCTACTTTAAAAAAAACATGTGTTCACTGTTGTGATGCAGGATGTAGTTGCCCTAGAAATGTGGACTGCTTAACTTGACCAGTGGCGGATTAGAATATAGATTGAGAAAAGCCGTGGACTGAGATTTGGTGCCAGTTCAACCAGTCCTTAAATATGGCCACAGCTGAGTCTTGTTCTCAAAGGAGAAAGCACGGGGTCTTGAACGTAACAACTCTTCTATTGTTGTTGTCCATGCCTGGAACACAGTCCACCATTATTCCCCCTTTCGGCCAGCTGTCAGCAGTTTTGCTCTTTGTCATGGATATTTTTGGGTTCAGGCACTGACAAAGATGGGAATGCTATAAGGAACGGACTAACCGTTTTCTTTTAATGAGTAGTCAGGGAGGTGTGGTAGCAGTGGTTAGCACTGTTGCTTCACGCCAGGGTCCCAGGTTTGATTCCCGTTTGGGTCACTGCGGAGTCTGCATGTTCTCGCCTTGTCTGTGTGGGTTTCCTCCGGGTGCTCTGGTTTCACCCCACAAGTCCCGAAAGATGTGCTGATAGGTAATTTGTACATTCTGAATTCTCCCTCAGTGTACCCGAACAGGCACTGGAGTGTGGCGACTAGGGGCTTTTCACAGTAACTTCATTGCAGTGTTAATGTAAGTCTACTTTACTAATAAAGATTGTTTTTATAGTCCAATTCCGATTTGGGGGGGCAGCATCATAACCCAGGCAACTGATTGACAATGGCATCGTATAGAAATATCCACTAATCTGATCAGGATCGGCTTCTTCTGAAGTTGGATTTGTGCCTAATACCACTAGTTAAGTTTTGAATTACATCATCTGTGCTATGAACTTGGGAGTAAATGCTGATGCTAGTTTTGGTACAGTAATGTGATTGAGTAAATGCTTGAGTGGTTCCATTAGCATTGAAGTATCTATCCTTCAAGTTTATTCAGCGTAAGGAAAGCACATTATTTCGTTTTTTGTGATGTGGTTCAAGTTATAAAATTCGGCAAAGAAACCAGATGTGTGATATCGTAACATAAAATGTAGGAGCAGGTGTTTGCCATTCGGCCCTTCAAGCCTACTCCCCCATATCCTTTGATCACCTTCGCCCCAAGAACTATATCTAACTCCTTGAAAACATCCAATGTTTTGGCCTGACTGCTTTCTGTGGAAGCAAATTCCACGGGCTCACCACTCTGGGTGAATACATTTCTTCTCTTCTCTGTCCTAAATGGTCTACCCATATACTCAGATGTGATCCATGGTTCTGAACTCTCTCTGTATCCTTCCTGCGACTACCCTATCTAGTCCTGTTAGAACTTTATAGGTTTCCATGAGATTCTTCCTCATTCTTCTGAACTCCAGCGAATATAATCCTAACTGACTCAATCTCGCCTCATATGTAAGTCCCTCCATCCCAGGAATCAGTCTGGTAACCTTCACTGCACTCACCCTGGAGCAAGAACATCCTTCCTCAGATAAGGAGACCAAAACTGTACTCCATATTCCAGGTATGGCCTCAACAAGGCCCTGTATAATTGCAGCAAGACATCTCTGCTCCTATACTTGAATCCTCTTGTTATGAAGGCCAACATACCAGTTACCTTCATTTACAGGTGCAGCAAGTAAAGAAGGCAAATAGAATTTTGTCCTTCATTGCTAGAAGGATGGAGTTTAAAAACAGGGAGGTTATGTTGCAGCTGTATAGGGTTCTGGTGAGGCCACACAAAGAACAGTACAGCACAGGAACAGTCCCTTCCGCCCTCCAAGCCTGTACCGGTCACGATACCACCCTTTGCCAAAACCCTCAGCACGTCCTAGTGCCTTATCCCTGTATACCCATCCTATCCATGTATTTGTCAAATGTCTTTTGAATGCCGCTAACGTATCTGCTTCCACAACCTCCCCTGGCAACGCGTTCCAGGCACTCGTCACCCTCTGTGTTTTCAAAAAAGAAAAACATGCGCTCGCACATCTCCTCTAAACTTTGGCCCACAACCTCAAACCTCTGCCCCCCCTGGTGACTGACCCTTCCACCCTGGGAAAGAGTGCCTGCCCATCCATGCCCCTCATACCTGGAGTACTGTATACAAATTTAGTCCCAAGGATGTGCTGGCACTGGAGGGGGTACAGAGGAGATTCTCCAGGTTGATTACGGAGTTGAGAGGATTGGCTTCTGAGGAGAGACTAAGTAGACTGGGACTATACTCATTGGAATATAGAACAATGAGGAGGGGATCTTATAGAAACAGATACATTTATCATGGGAATTACATAGAATTTACATCGAGTTTGCACCGGCTCTTGGAAAGAGCACCCTACCCAAGGTCAACACCTCCACCCTATCCCTGTAACCCCACCCAACACTAATGGCAATTTTGGACACTAAGGGCAATTTATCATGGCCAATCCACCTAACCTACACATCTTTGGACTGTGGGAGGAAACCGGAGTACCCGGAGGAAACCCACGCACACACTGGGAGGATGTGCAGACTCCGCACAGACAGTGACCCAAACCGGAATCGAACCTGGGACCCTGGAGCTGTGAAGCAATTGTGCTATCCACAATGCTACCGTGCTGCCCTAGGATAGAAGCAGGAAGGTTGCTTTCACTGGTGGGTGAAACTAGAACTAGGGGGCAGCACGATAGCATAGTGGTTAGCACTATGGCTTCACAGCACGAGTCCCAGGTTCGATTCCCTGCTGGGTCACTCTCTGTGCTGAGTCTGCATGTTCTCCCCGTGACTGCATGGGTTTCCTCCAGGCACCCCCGTTTCCTCCCACAG